>NC_047108.1:106954379-107604379 GCF_902500255.1 Thalassophryne amazonica | reverse complement strand
AACTCATGCATGCGCACGAGGGTTCAAGCATGTCTGACGTAAAAACATGAATGAAATCCATATAGTTTTTGAAAAAAATAAAAAGGACCTATACTTTATTGACAGCCCTAGTATATATATAAAACATGAGGTTTATGTCACAGAAATCCTACTTTGCAATCACTGTTAAATTATTTCCTTTTGCATTTATAATAAACATTTGTATTTATTTAGTGTTTGTTTTTCTGGTTGACCCTGCCCCCTGTGATATATATATATCTATTTTTTTTTTCTGGCGCCGGGTCTGACAAAACGGAAGCAAAAGCACACAAGCGGAAAAAAAAAAAAAGTTTTTGTGTCTTCAAAGTGTGTGTGTGAGTGAGAGAGAGCGGTAATGTGTAACCACTGCTAGGATTCACACAGCAGCAAATTAAGGAGCTGAAGTCCGTAGCTGTTGCATTTAAAGATTAACAAAAGTAAAGCACAGTTAATTAAGATAAAAGAAAATTCCAACCTTGTATCAGTAGGAGAGCGGAGAGAAGTCCAGGCGCCGAGGACTCAATCCATTCACAGGGGCGGGAGCGGCCGCCTGCTCTTCCTGCAATCTGATTCGTCACCCTGTATGCTTCTCCATTGTCATTGGCTGTTGGTCATGTCAATCATTGTGCTCGACGTAAGTCTCCGTTGTGTGATCAAACGGAAACAAAACTGAAACCTAGAATAAGACTGCGCCATGTATGAAACACTACAGAACTTTTATTTTGACACAAATTCAGGAAGTAGCTCTGCAGCTGCGCCGATTAAATGCTGTAGCTTCACCGATCACGGATTTTCCTCGTGTTGACAGCAGCGCGCGGTTCGAGAACACTGTATATTTCCATAATCTCTATAAATATGGGAGGGCCGGCCCACGCACGTCTAAATGTGCAGCGGCCCACCGGGCAAATGCCCAAAATCACAGATTACCAGAATCAATGTATAGACACGGATTTTCTTAAAAAAAAAAACAAAAAAAAAAAACATGAGAGTTCAGCCAGAAAGCACATGAGAGATGCAAACCTAGATTTGATCTGTTTTGTTGCATGGAAATCTTTCTCTGCCCAACTCCGCAATAAAGCTGTGAGTGGTGAAGTACAATGCAAAATTTCCATGATGTATAATTTATCCAGTTGTAGGCACAAAAGCTGACATCTACAGGGTTGTCTTGTCGGTAGGGTTGCCAGCTCTCTGAAAAATAAATAAGGGACACCTCACCGCCAGGGCCGACCGGCTGACTGACCGTTGCCTTCACCCTTCCCTGCGTCTGTGTGAAACGATTTTTAACCATTTGACTGTTGACTTGACCCTGAATTTAGGTAGATGCATACATGCATTTGTTCTGATATGAACACGTGGAAAACAAATTATTTAGCAATTTATTTTTAGTGCAAAATTTTCACTCACAATTTCAATATGAGCATTCTGTCTTCTTTAAAAATAAATCTCTGTAGTGCTATTGCTTAACTTAAAATTGTATAAATTAACAAAAAAAAAACAATAGAAAATTTGCATCATCCAAAACAATGTAACAGTGCACATTTACACATTTAGTGTAATAAAAAGTGCAAAAAATAAAGTCTGAAAAGTAAACAATACTGTTATAGCGCACCTTTTCCACCCAGCCATTTTCCTTTTCTCATTCTCCCCTGTATTTTTGCATTCTTTTTTGTTTGTTTTTTTTTTTTTTAGGAGGAGTAGTAACGACGTTACAGATATTGCTGTCCGTAGGCATATCTGCAGTGCCAGTGTCGGTGTCTGTATCGATATCAGCCATGCTGATTTGTTATTGTCGTCCAGCGACCGTCGTCGGCTCATGACGTCGGTATCTTCTTGCGAGCAGATGTCCCTCGACCAATGAGATAAGAGTGATTCTGTATCGTCAACTTGTGTCTGTCAGCTCATTGGTGAAGAGCAGGAGAGAGGCTGGGATCAAATTTACCATAAGTTTCCATATAAAGCGCCAGTCAATTCCATTGACATTTTACAGACTTTTTGATTCTCACAGAAATACGGGACAAACTGCGTCCCGTTTCAGGTCAATACGGAACGCACACTTTTATTTCCAAATAAGGGACGATTCCGTTTTTCAAGGGACGGTTGGCAACCCTACTTGTCGGCTTGCCTCACAGGTCACCTTCTTGCACAGTCACTCAATTTTTGGGAACTACCACTAAACTCTCAGATTTACCATACTGTTTGTTTTTCTTAATAGCTGAGATAAATGAAGTCTAACACATGTGAAAATAAATATTCATGTATCCACCCCTTGATGGACACATGATGATGATGGTACATGAAAACTGGATGTAAAAGTGATGGTGTTTTGTGTCGGACGCGGGCGGAGAACCGACCCAGCGTTTGACAGGACCCAGCATAAAAGAAGCAGAGCACGGTTCAAAGGAAAACAAGTTTTAATTAACATAGCGTATTAAGTGATAACCCAAAAGTCAACGGTCTGGCGAGGTGGAAAAACGGCGTGCTCCCAGCAGCGCAAAAGTACCGGAGCCACAACAATTCTGGACCCAAGGACCCCGCCGACACCCCCCAGGTGGCCGCGACAAACCGAGTCTGTGAAAGAAGAAACCGTAAGGTGAGTCCAACACTCCCCACACAGAGACAGCTCAAAAGGTGCACACAATCAGCAAAACACTTCCTGGCCTAAATGTAAAATCAGCTTCTCTCCCCGCAGGCACGGAACAACTCAGTTCAAAAGTCCACTGCAGTAGAAGCTGATTTAGACGATTAGCATAGCATAACAACTCAATATAACAAGGTGTGAGGGACACTAAATTTACTGACTTTACTTCATGAAAGTCACAAAAACCACAATACCTCAGGAAGTGTGCTGAAGAGCGTGAGACCTCACCCAATCCTCTTTCACAGACTGTGGCGTCAAACCTGGAGCGGTCTCTGCGTCCGTAGTGGTGAGATTGTTCTCCCAACGTCAATCTCACACGTCTGGTCACAAAGTCGAGTCTCTGGCAAATACACACTGTGTATTCCAGGTTTAAATGCAACATGCCCTGATCAAGACAGATGCACCACAGCTGTGAGTCCTGATGAACTGCACGTGATAACAAGCCTCAGGTGATCAGGGTGAGGTCCTCAAACTCAGCCCCACGTCAGCCACTCAGTCCTGAACGCATACCACCTGGTGGGAGAAACAGAAAACAAAAACAAAGCCAGCCAAACACCCCAGCCCACAACAGATGGTTCACATGTGTTACACTAAAGGGTGCAGATACTCATGTAGCGGCTGCACTCTGCTTTGTGTTGTTATGACTCCGCCCATTCGCTTCCCTCGGGATGCGAACTCCCCATCCTTGGCATGGGAGTCAGACTGTTGTGTGTTGGGGGGTGTGGCTGGATGTTTTGGTGTTCTTTTCTTTTCTTTGCTCTTCAGGTGGCATGGAAACTGATTTGTCTGTGGAGAAGGTGCTGGCTAAAGAGTCCTCACCCTCATCAGCATCATGTGTGGCACCTGTGACTGGTGCTCACATGCAACCTTAAAGACTTTCAGCTGAAGCAGATAATTGGATGGCATTCTGCATTTAAGGCATGTGTGATTCAAGCAGAACTGCCGGGAACTCGACCTTGTGATGTTCGTTTGTGAGACGCTGAGGACCGCGCCTGGGTTTGACACATCGAGCCCGTGAAGCAAGGAAGGGTGAGGACACATGCTGTCAGCACACGTTAAAGGTAATTAAGTGTTTGATTAATTGTTGATAGTAACTTGGTGTTTTGTTACACAGTATACTTGAATTGTGATGAGAATTGTGCAGCTTGCTTCTCACTGCTGTGGCGTGGGGATAAGTGATCCTCCACTTGTTGTGAGAAGCTGCTCATTTGCATAAAGTTAAAAAAGATACAGACCTGAATGTGCTGCTGATAGCGTGTGTCTTTTGAAAGATATTGTTGTAACTGCTGACTTACCTCACCTCTTCTTTGCTTCACAGAGAGTCAGTTTGTCGTGTCCACCTGGGGGGTGTTTGGCGGCGGTAGTGGGTCCAGGAACACCGGGCTTCTATCCTTTTGGGCGCTTAAGAGCGTGCCAACAGTCACTCCACCAGAAGGACATTGTTTCAGTTTTGTATACATTATTATGCACAGGTGAAAAATAAATTGTTTCTGTTGTTGGAACCGCTTTCTGGTTATTTTTAGTGCTGGGTTCTGTCTGACGCAGGTCCGCTCCTCAACCCGCGTCGACACATAACAGTAGTTCCCGGCCATTCCATAATGGACCCAGCGGCAGAAGCGGTTCCTTTTGCCAAAAAAGTTCAAGAACACTTGGAGAAAATATGGGAGCAATTACAGCATCTCGCAAACCAAATTAAACAAACAGACGCCCGTGTTACGGAGCTTGTAGCGCAAGCCGTTCTGCTTCCTGCTGCTCCAGGTGCGGCATCATCGATACTAGTGCAGATAACTCTGTCACCCAGAGATTCGGCGTCCGAACCAATTGTTTGTCATCCGGAGCCTTGTGCGGTGATGCAATGTTCTCTGGTTTCTGCTCAGTCAGGTTGGAGCACCGCAGCTTTACGAGGCATGTTTGTAGATGGGTTAAATGAGTCATTAAAAGACGAGCTGGCAGTCCGTGACGAGCCAAACGATTTAGATGAGCTAATATCGTTGGTGATTCGTCTAGATGATCGGATGAAGGAGCGTGGACGCGAGAGAGGACGCCCATCAGAGCGGGTTTTTTCGTCTCTGAGCTTTCCCCGACACAGATCTGGGCCGCCTATTCTTCGCCTCACTGAAGCTCCTCCGACGGGACCTCTGGCTCCTCCTGTTGACGAGCCCATGCGGCTCGGACCAGCAGAGATTACTGTATTGCCCCGACATGTAAGCGTCAAGAGAAATAATGGTGACGTATCTCCAGGTATTCTGGGACAGGCAAAATAACA
This sequence comes from Thalassophryne amazonica, assembly GCF_902500255.1. Classification (NCBI taxonomy): domain Eukaryota; kingdom Metazoa; phylum Chordata; class Actinopteri; order Batrachoidiformes; family Batrachoididae; genus Thalassophryne; species Thalassophryne amazonica. Next base: position 107,599,457 of record NC_047108.1, on the reverse strand, counting down.
CACATAAAAAAAAAAAAAATCTAGCACGAGTAAATGTTTGGTTTTCTTTAAATAGGGGTTATAATTGTATGGGGAGTCAGAGGCGTATCCGGTGAAGTGATTGTTAGGCGGTTAGAAGTCCGCCTGGGCTCACTTAATTGTTAATTTTTTATGTGTTTTTAGGTATTTTCTGTTTGGGTTGTTGGGTCGTTTTATTTTGTTGTTTTTTTTTATTTCTCTACATCCCTAACCCCAACCTCACTTGCCCCAAGACCGTTTGTCTTGTGGGTTGTGGGGTGGTGCAGGTTGGTCACGCTGAGCATTCTCAGAAGACCTCTGCACCTGGGGGGGGGGGTGTTAGAGGCGTTTTTCTTGGTTTGGTTAGGGCCCGGTTCCACTCCAGCCTCGGTGAGCCTTTGTACCGTTCGTCATTGGTGTTGCCGGGGTGTGGTGCAGCGGAGACTTACCTCAGTCGGAGGGGTGGGCCGATCTGTTGCCGTTCGCCATTTCGGTAGTTCCACCCCTCCCGAGAGGCTGGGGTATGGTCGAGTTGGGGCACCGGACGTATTTCCGGTTCTCTGCTGCGCCTTGGGGTTGGAGCTGGGTTAGTTTTTCCTGTTCCCTTCTCCGGCTTAATGTTTTGAGCCGTTCGCCAAAGTTGAGCCGCCGAGGGGCTCTGGGAGGGACCCGGGGTCTTTCGGGGTGCCGGGGAGGGTAACAGGGTTTACGGTCGTTTTATATCCCCCCGGGGTTGATTTTTAATTTTGTTCTGTTTCCTTCTGGGTTCCACCTCCAGGGTTGATGGGATGGTCCTCTGGGGGGGAATTGGCTTGGGGCCAACTAGCCAAGTGTGACCGGGTCTGGGGTTCCGGGGTTGTGGGGAGGGTACCTCCTGGGGTTGATGGTACGGTCCTCTGGGGGGCGCCGTTTGCTCCATGTACACCTGGGGACCTTTGTGGGATTATGGTTCTGGCTGTTCCTCCTGGAACTGGCGATGAAGGCCTTCTGGGGGGGGGTTGGGCTCTGCAGGTCATTCTGGGGGGGTTGTTTGTTGTTTTTCTTTTATGCATTTATGTTTGTATTGTGTTTGTGGGGCTGTGTTGGGTTTTTGCGTTTGGGAGTTTTTCTTTTCTTCCCGGGGTTTGATGGGACGGTCCCCTGGGGAGGTTTTGGGTGGGTTTTATGTTTTTTTCTGTGTGTTGAATTGTACTGGGGAATGTTTTGGGGCTTTTGTTGATTCCAGCCAGCCTTCCAGCTGCGGTGCCTGTCCTGCTGTCTGTGGTGGACCTTAGGCGAGTGGTGCTGTCTGCTTCCTGACGTGGACCCCGGAGGGAGGTGCTGTTCTCGGGCCTGGTCTGTTTGGTCGCCGGGAGGCTTCCCGTTGATGGGGGGGTACTATTGTGTGTTGGGGGGTGTGGCTGGATGTTTTGGTGTTCTTTTCTTTTCTTTGCTCTTCAGGTGGCATGGAAACTGATTTGTCTGTGGAGAAGGTGCTGGCTGAAGAGTCCTCACCCTCATCAGCATCATGTGTGGCACCTGTGACTGGTGCTCACATGCAACCTTAAAGACTTTCAGCTGAAGCAGATAATTGGATGGCGTTCTGCATTTAAGGCATGTGTGATTCAAGCAGAACTGCCGGGAACTCGACCTTGTGATGTTCGTTTGTGAGACGCTGAGGACCGCGCCTGGGTTTGACACATCGAGCCCGTGAAGCAAGGAAGGGTGAGGACACATGCTGTCAGCACACGTTAAAGGTAATTAAGTGTTTGATTAATTGTTGATTAATCCCGCTCCTCAACCCGCGTCGACACATAGTCCAAATCCTAGGGCTGTGGCCTTGTGACCAGAGAATCCTTTTGAGCTATTGGGAGTGAGGTTTACTAACAACATATGCACAGCGACACCTGCTGGCCTCCATTACAGTCATGCACACCAGCATTTTTGCTTTTATATTTTTATGTCTTTTAAATGATGATGTATAGATTACTTTTCGTTGTGAGTTTAAAGGGCATCATTTTGAAATTTTTGAAATTAAAATGCCAGATTTTTTTAATTTTGTTATTTATTCAGTTTTTGTGATGTCATAAAAAAAAATCCAAACATGTTAAAGGTCAAAGGTTCGTAAACTTTTCACATCACTGCTTTAAGGTGTGTACGATGTCTAGTTGTTTGTTGTGGGCTGATCTAGGCCAAATGCCAGGGCTGTGTTTTCTCACAGCGTCAGTCCACCCTCGTTTCTCACAGATTTGATCTGAATGTGGACATTTTGTTCTGCAAGTGTTCTCAGAAAGTGGAGACAGGTCTTGCAAAATATGTTTTGTTTATAGGGGTGTCCTTTCAGTTGTATGAAAAAAATATACTTTTTACATCATGCTGAAATCTTGTGATGCAGATAAAATCTTTTCCCAGTTCATTTATATCCATTTTTTTTTTTTTTTATCTCTGTTCACATCCATTGCAGGCCTTGCATGTGAACATCCTTCATGACCTCATTATGTGGCAAACATGACTGAAGAACATATTCCTGTCACAGACGAATTAAAGTCTGGTCACACGGCACTTAACGAAGGACAACAAAGCCCAAAGGAACAAGAAATCTGGATTTTCATTGGCATCGTTTAACCTTCGCACAGCTTCGTTCCTGCAGCTGGTGCTTTGTCAGCATTTTTAAACTGTTGAAAAATTTGAATAAATGCTGCCGAAAACCTCAATTCGTCAGTATTTTGTTTTCCCATCGTTCTTGACAGGTTCTTAATAGATAGAACATTTTTTATTATTGGACAGATTACAGAAGTACGGCATCAGAGGATTAGCCCTTGATTGGTTAGCTAGTTATTTATCAAATAGGTATCAGTGTGTTCATTTTGGAGGGACAAATTCAGAATTATTGAGGATCACATGTGGGTTGCCCCAAGGGTCAGTCCTTGGGCCATTGCTGTTTTTGTTGTGTGTTAATGATATAAGTTTGGTGTCAAAGTCTGTGCGTTGTATTTTGTTTGCCGATGACACAACTGTGTTCAGTAGTGGGGACAATTTGGGACAACTTTTGGAAAGGATGAGAAGGAATTATTAAATTTTAAATATTGGTTTGATTCTAATAAATTGTCACTTCATTTTGTGACTAAGTGTATTATATTTGGAAATAAGTCCAGGAATTTAAATAGAAACTTATCATAGAACCATGTTGAAATTGACATTGTATCTGAAACTAAATTTCTTGGCATTTTATTGATGATAAATTAAGTTGGAAAACTCATAAATTATGTCAAATCTAAAATTTCAAAAGTTATTTCAATTTTGTACAAAGCACATTATTTTCTCCCCCAACACTCGTTGATCTTGTTGTATCATTCATTACTTGTGCCCATATGACCTATTGTATTGAGGTTTGGGAAAACACGTATAAAACAAAAACAAATTCAGTTTTTCTGTTACAAAAGAAAGCTATAAGAGTTATAAGTAAAAAACCATGTTACGAACCAACAAACCAATTGTTTGCTTGTCTGGGTATTTTGAGATTTCAAGATTTGGTGGATTATTTTATGATACAGATCATGTACATATTTAAAAATAATCTTTTGCCTGTACACATTCAGGAGTTGTTTAAAATGAGAGAGTCCAGTTATCATTTGTGAGGAACATTGATATTTGAAAGAAGAAAGATTCAAATTGCTGTTAAAAGTCAGTGTTTCTGTAAGAGGTGTTAGAATTTGGAATGATTGTTCTGATAGCATTAAATCATGTGGTACATTGGTAGGTGTTAAAAGGCTCTACAAAACAATGCATTTTCTTACTATAGTATGTTATATTAGGCTAATTGTTTTTGTGGTTCTTTTTTGTTTATTTGCACATCATATTATTGATTGGTCTGTTCCTTTCAGTTATGTTAATTTCTGATTGTTACCTTGTGTTGAGTGCATGGGGTGGCCGTTTATAAGCGTTTGCTTCAGCCCATGCCCTTTCGGACGCACCCAATTGGGAAATCAATTGAGTTATTGTTGTATTTTCTTTTCATTTATTTATTTATTTTATTTATTTATTATTTATTTTATTTTTTTTATTTTTTTATTTATGTTAGTAAGAGTTTTATGTTGGTATTTTGTTTATGTGTGTGCTGAATAAAACTTTTCATTCATTCATTTGCTTAGTTTTTGTAAAGTTAGCATTTAGTTCGACTTCGTTTGACCAGCTGAATGTTTTCCTACAGTGCAGAAGCCGGTTTGTGAGCGCTGCTGTGGTGGAGAGATGCGGTGCTGGCGTGTGGTGAGGCTTCTGCCACTGCTTGTGATGGGATGAGTGCTGTCATGCCTGGTTGGCCAGAAAGAATTTGTCGGCCTCCTCCACCAGCACACGGCAGTCCGTGATCGTGGTGTTGGTCACCTGAGGAGAGAAGGGCTGGACTGAAAGTGTGCATGAGGCTTGGAAAAAAATGCTGGTGTGTTGTCCCCCCCCGCTCTCTCTCTCTTTCTTCCTCTGTCTCATTTTCAGTGCTGAAACAAGAGATGGGAAGTTTTAAGTTTGCTTGTGACTTTAAATGCCATATTTTCTACTTTTTTTTTGGGGGGGGGGGGGGGGGGCACAGAAGAACTCTAAACGATCTGATGGTCCCAGCCCTGACAAGGAAGCAGTGCATCCCGCTGTACATCTGGAAACCTGAGTGCCATTTGCTTTACTGCTTTGAGGAGGGAGCGCATTTCTACAATGCAAAACAAATTTAAAAAAGCAAAGGCAGGAGTGTGGCAGGGCCACACACATCAGTACACATACATTAAAAGCAAACATACGCAGCTGCAAGCAAATCTACGAATGCAATGACACCCGAAAAATGCTGAGTGCGCGCGCATTTCGGCTTTACAAACAGTGATTAGAGTTTTGGTGTTTGAGAGATTTGAGAAATATCTGGCATGTTTAGAGTATTATTTTGGTGGAGTATTAGCGTGTGTGTTTCACATGGTGGTGGTTTTTTTTTTTGTTGTTTTTGTTTTGTAAAAATGAGGCATCTTATGAATGTTGAGCAAGCACTTCAGTTTTTTCTTTTTTAATAGAAGCAAGACGGGGCACGCAGCACATTGTCAGTCCAAACCAGACAGTGATGATTCTTATGATGAAGGACATGATCCCTCTTTTGTTCTGGACAGCAACCAGAGCAGGTGGATCCACCGACATGCGCATAGATATCCACAGTGGGTCAGATCGTGCACTTCTCTTTGCAGCTTCTCCAGGACTCAGGCACTACAGAGTGCCATCCTAGCACTGAGTCCTGGAATGCAGAGCAGGATGCAGACACACACTGCTCCAGCAGTGGCTCCAGGTGCATTTCGTTTAAAGCATCGAGATCAATGTTAGCTTCGGTTTCATTTTGTTCCTCTCTCGTTCCTTTTGCGCTCTTGATTCGCAGGCTATTCAGTGATGGAAAAAGTCAAAAGCTCATTCATCCACCTTTTCTTGATGATTTGTGACTTTTGTTTTTACTTTTTTCCCTTCATTCAGGAATCATTGTATGCCATGTGACCGGGCCATTAAGTATGAAGAAAATAAATCCTCTTCGTTTTTTATTCCATTTTATTCAATTTGCAGTATTACTAAGAGCCTAAAAAATAAATAAAATGAAAAACCTCCTTAAAATAAGGTTACTGCATCACTAAGAGGACAGAATGTGTGTATATGATCTAGACATGAGGACTTAAGTTTGAGACTTGGAATCAAGTTACACTTGAGTCCCAAAAACAGTGACTTGAGACGCGACTTGCAAAAAGACCTCAAAGATTTAAGACTTAACTTGGACTCGAGGTTCTCCTTCAAGTCTGTCTGCAGCAGAAAAAACTAATTTGCAGCTCGTTATCTGAAGTGTGCAGAGTCTGACGCTTATGAAACACTGCTTCATTTTGCTTTGCTTACAGTGGAGTCAGAGAAAATTAATTTAAAATTAAAATGCTCGTCAGGGAGAAAAGTCAGAGTGGTGTCTGATAGGCTACATTTAAAGTATCAAAGCTGTTAAATGTTCCATTATGAATCGTCTGTTCCATTTTGTGACACTACATCAAATCTGAGCATCATATTTCTGGGCATGTGGAGGCAGCTTTAATGCATCATTTTCATGAAAAGGCTCATTACATTCCACTGCTGTCTGGACTGGTGAAAAATACTATATTTTATAAGATGAACTTACAATCTAATCTAAACGTATAAGCGATAAATGACGCGGCTGATTCAGAGGGCAGAGCTGAGACAGGGAGAACCGATAACCAATCAGAGTGCACCTTGGCATCATGTGACGCATTTGAACCAATGGGTGATAAAAAAGATCAAAATTTGAAGGTTATAATGATCATGATGATGGAGATTGTGATTAAGGTTATAATGATGTGATATTGACAACCAGTTCTGCTGGTTGTGTTTACGTTGAACAAACTGCTGCTATTCTTCACCTTGTGGCTGCTCCCATTTTTGTTCAGGGACACCACAAGAGATCCAGGACAGACCCGCATTGGGATTTGGTACAGGTTTTACACCAGATGCCCTTCCTGATGCAACTCCAGTTTTACCTGGAGAAACACCCCGTCCCTGGTCTTCTGAAGAGGTCTGCCATCCAATTACAGACCAGGACCCACTCTGCTTAACTTCTGAGATCTGACAGGATCAGGCTGACACAGAGCAGAGTGTGTTAGCTTATAAATATTGATACAAAAACTGATCATACACAGTCACAAAAATGGTCCAAATAACATGTCAGATTTTTGTAAGATTGGCATGCCCCCGATCATACAGCTTTGAATTCAGAATATTCATAAGATTTTACAATGCAGTGTTACGGACCAGATGGCCAAAGACTTCAACTCACAGTGAAAGACTGGAGACTTGACTTGAGTTTGCCCCAAAAAAGTCTAGAGACTTGACTGCAGCTCAAAGACTTGAGACTTGACTTCGACTCATGATGAAAGACGCAAGACTGACTTCAACTCACGGTGAAACTGGAGACTTGAGTTTGCCCCAAAAAAGATTTGAGACTTGACTTGAGCTCAAAGACTTGAGACTTGACTTCAACTCATCAATCAATCAATCAATCAATTTTTTTTATATAGCGCCAAATCACAACAAACAGTTGCCCCAAGGCGCTTTATATTGTAAGGCAAGGCCATACAATAATTATGTAAAACCCCAGCGGTCAAAACGACCCCCTGTGAGCAAGCACTTGGCTACAGTGGGAAGGAAAAACTCCCTTTTAACAGGAAGAAACCTCCAGCAGAACCAGGCTCAGGGAGGGGCAGTCTTCTGCTGGGACTGGTTGGGGCTGAGGGAGAGAACCAGGAAAAAGACATGCTGTGGAGGGGAGCAGAGATCGATCACTAATGATTAAATGCAGAGTGGTGCATACAGAGCAAAAAGAGAAAGAAACAGTGCATCATGGGAACCCTCCAGCAGTCTACGTCTATAGCAGCATAACTAAGGGATGGTTCAGGGTCACCTGATCCAGCCCTAACTATAAGCTTTAGCAAAAAGGAACGTTTTAAGCCTAATCTTAAAAGTAGAGAGGGTGTCTGTCTCCCTGATCTGAATTGGGACTGAAAGACTGAAGACTTGACTTGAGTTTGCCCCAAAAAAGACTTGAGACTTGACTTCGACTCATGATGAAAGATGCAAGACTTGACTTCAACTCACGGTGAAAGACTGGAGACTAAACTTGTGTTTGCCCCCAAAAAAGACTTAAGACTTTACTTGAGCTCAAAGACTTGAGACTTGACCTGGACTTGCAACAAATGACTTATGAACATCTCTGATGTAAACTGACAAGTACATTCGAGTCAGAGCCAGTGAATGCTGTTTTGTTTAACATCCTGACTGAGATGATGTAACTCAAGGCTTTCCAATTAATAATCTTTCTATTGGAGCATATAAGCTTGATGGGCTCTCCCATTGGTTCCAGGTGAGCTGCAGAGCAAGATATCAATCAACTAAACTTTCATTGGTCCAAAGTCGATTTTTACCCCGAGCTCCAGATGACCTCAGACTGTACCCCAATCAGAGAAAGAGAGATCAGAATCAGTCAACCAGAACAAACAACTCACAAAACACTATTTCTCAGCAGTAAAAAACAGAATAACAGACAGGATACTAATGTGTTTGCTGGCAGCTTGTACTTTATTAGTGGATTGCATATGGACAGGAAGACAGTGAAGGAAGGCCAAAATTAGGTTAATATGGTCGAATTTTCTTATAGTCATAAATTTAGCAGCAGCATTTTGAACCAACTGAAGACTTCTGATGCTGGACTGCAGAAAGCCAGAGAATGGGATGTTGCAGTAATCCAATGCTGTGGGTGGACAAGTAAAAGACTCAGGAAACACAAATGTGATGATGGCTATCAGATATTTACTGATCATTATGAAAAACTTGTCAAACTTGGAACTACTGATGCCTATGACCCATATGAAGCCATGTGATGCCCGTGTAGTGTCAGACTACTGCATGACATTCTCCGTGGCTGCTATGTGGCACTTCAGGAGAGGTAAAATCAGTAGGATGCAGTTGTGTATCAAGTGGAAGTAGGCATTGAAAAGCTCAGTCGGTAAAGTTAAACTCATATTCTGCTCTGAGAATGTCCATGAACTCATAATACAACCCCAATTCCAAAGACGTTGGGACGTTGTCTAAAATGTCAATAAAAACAGAATACAATGATTTGCAAATCCTCTTCAACCTATATTCAATTGAATACACCACAAAGATATTTAATATTCAAACTGGTAAAGTTTTTTTTTTTTTTTTTTTTTGCAAATATTTGCTCATTTTGAAATGGGTGCATGCAACACTTTTCAAAAAAGTTGGGACGGGTAACAAAAGACTGGGAAAGTTGATAAGTGCTCAAAGAACACCTAATTGGAAACAGGTGAGTGTCATGATAAAAATAGTCCAACAGTTTAAGAACAATGATTCTCAATGTTCAATTGCAAGGAATTTAGGGATTCCATCATCTTCAGTCCATAATATAATCAGAAGACTCAGAGAATCTGGAGAACTATCTACCTATCTACACGTAAGTGGCAAGGCCGAATATCAACCCTGAATGCCTGTGACCTTCGATAAACTGTTAAACTGTTGGACTATTTTTTCACGCAGTTGTTCACAAAGTGGTGCTCCTCACCCCATCTTTGCTTGTGAACGGCTGAGCCTTTTAGGGATGCTCCTTTTATATCCAATCATGACACTCACAATTAATGTCCTCAGTTCCCAAACGCTTATTGAGTGTTGTTAGAAGGAAAGGTGATGTAACACAGTGGTAAACATACCACTGTCCCAGCTTTTATGAAACATGTTGCAGGTATCCATTTCAAACTGAGCAAATATTTGCACAAAAACAATAAAGTTTATCAGTTTGAACATTAAATATCTTGTCTTTGTGGTGTATTCAATTGAATATAGGTTGAAGAGGATTTGCAAATCATTATATTTTTTTTAATTTACATTTTACATGTCCCAACTTCATTGGAACTGGGGTGGTAGAAATAACTGCAGTTTTATGTCTTTAAAACATCACTGATCACTGTGAAGCAATGCAGTTGTGAATGCAGACTTTCTGTCATCATATCGCCATGATAGATTAGTCTTAAATAACAATGATATAAGGTTCAGTTATGAACACAGTCTCTGCAGATAAATAAACTTCATGACAGAGCTAACGTCTAAATCAATCCAAGTGATCAGTGGTAATATTTTTAAAGACAGACATGAAACCTCAGTTATTTCTATCACACTGATCACCTTCACACATGCCCAACAAAAGGAGGAGAAACAAAGCCCTTGACAAAATGAGATAAGCGCCTTGAAAAGGCGACTATTTTGGACTACTTTAAGAAATCTTTCGGTTAGTCCACTGTGGACGTAGTGAAGTCAGGAGACGCCGCTGTTGTTTGTTCCCTTCCCTTCCCAGAATGCATTGCGCACAGCAAAGATGCGGTAGAATCTATGGTTTTCAAATTTAGTTGAAAAGCTAAACCATGCACAAAAAAGGGGGCTTGGCTAATTAGCTGTTAGCTGAACTGTGCCCACCACCACATATTTTACACTTTTTAAATGTCAAACCATATTTTATAGATGCTATCGTTTGTGAAAGTCAGTTGTGTCTGGAGTCTGGAAGTGGTTTACCTATAGCTGTAGCACTGCGTTTCTTTGACATCAAATATGTGTGAAAGTGAAGAAGGTGCTGTATAGAAACTGATCTCATAAAACATCCATTTATTTTTCAAATCACCAACTTTTCAACTTGTAACATATATGTGTATTTATTAGCTGATGACCTCCAACTCTCACTGGATCATTTCACAGCCGAGTGTGACGCGGCTGGGATGAGGATCAGCATCTCTAAATCTGAGGCCATGGTTCTCAGCAGGAAACCGATGGATTGCGTACTCCGGGTAGGGAATACGGCCTTGCCCCAAGTGAAGGAGTTCAAGTACCTCGGGGTCTTGTTCATGAGTGAGGGGATGATGCAGCGTGAGATTAGCCAAAGAATCGGTGCAGCAGGGACGGTATTGCATTCACTCTACCGTACTGTTGTGACGAAAAGGGAGCTGACCTAAAAGGCGAAGCTCTCGATCTACTGGTCAATCTTCGTTCCTACTCTCACCTATGGTCACGAGTGTTGGGTCATAACCAAAAGAACTAGATCACGGGTACAAGTGGCCGAAATGGGCTTCCTGGGGAAGGTGGCTGGTGTCTCCCTTAGAGACAGCGTGAGAAGTTCAGTTATCGGATAACTGAACTTAAATAAGAGATAAACGAAGAGAAAAAAATCAGGTCTTGTGGACTTTAGTGAGCTACGTCATGTACAGGTCTAATATCTGCTATTTCAGGCCACAAGTGTTGCTCGGAGTAGAGTCGCTGCTCCTTCGCGCTGAAAGGAGCCAGCTGAGGTGGCTTGGGCATCTGGTAAGGATACCTCCTGGGTGGCTCCCAAGGGAGGTGTTCCAGGCACGTCCATCTGGGAGGAGACTCCAGGGAAGACCCAGGACCTAGGTGGAGTGATTATATTGCCACATTGGCCTGGGAATGCCTCGGAATCCTCGAGTCAGAGGTGGTCAGTGTGGCACGGGAAAGGGAAGTCTGGGGTCCCCTGCTGGAGCTGTTGCCCCCGCAACCTGAACCCGGAAAAGCGATTCAAGATGAGTGATGAATGAGTAATTTGTAACTAAGTGACATATCTTTCTGGCACCCTGTGGGAGTCAAACACATGTCACTGGTCACTCTACCAGATCAGCCAAAGTCAAGCCAAGCCCACTATCCAAACTCGAACATACTCTCAGGCTGAATTTCACATTGCTACATCATCATGAGTTTGAAAACATTTTCCTGCCAGGCTTGTTTGTTGCTCCACCCAGAAGGTGCCAAAGCATAAATTATCAGCAGATCTGATTCCAACAGGCAGACACACTTGCACTTCCTTTTGTGCCAAACTGTGTAAATTTCTTAAATTACAAAAGTCGGTTCATATTTTTATACTTGACACAAGTGCAACATTCAATACCACTAAAACATGATCTCGCAACCTGTGGATCTGGACTCAGTGTGGGGTCATGGAAAATTTAGTGTATGCACCAAGTGCAAAAATGGAAGTACTGTATATATATACATAAATATATATGTTTCCGTATTTGTATGCATGTGAACGTAGCTTAATGAAAATAACTTAAGGCGTTGAGTTATAGTCTCAGTATATCAATATTAAATTGCGACATAACGACTTTAAAATAGACATTTGTTTTAGATAATTACATTAATTTACATAATTACATAATTTTGCTTCTGTTTAACAGGTGTCTTAACTCCACCCTTAGTAATGGCTGCTGTGTGGCACGCCGCTAGTCACTTGATGTCCATTCCAGGTCTCTATTTCCATGTATCCAACAGCACTATGGTCAACATGACCACATATGCCAACATTGAAGCAATGTGTCCTCTTTCACAAATAGATGAAATCTGAAAGTTGAACTGTCTATAATTTTTCTTTAGATTAAAAAGTGTTGCACCCAGCGTGTCATAGATGTCTGCGACTGAGAGAGTCCGGTCGGAATTAATAACTTCAAAGAGAATCACAGTTTAAATCAAATGACACCTCTTTCCAAACGTAATACAAACAAACTGCAATCGATCAAAATATTTATTTCCTCCCAAAATGAGATGCCATGCCCTGTGCTAACGTGCAGCAGCCAGCTGAGCTCAGTGGTATGGAGAGACAATAATGCCAAAATGTCTGAAAGGAAATTCTTTTGACAAAAACTACAGAATTTGTTTATTTCTATTTATGTTCAGAGATCAAGGATCCAGTGACCAATTTCCTACCCATCCCAACTAATGCTACACACTTCTTCTTTCATTTCAAAACGTTTATTGTATAATTAGTGGTGTTCTCCATATCAGGTAGTTCCCAGAAAACTTTAATCTTTCCAACCTTTTCCACTGCTAACTCTCAGAACACCTCCAACTAATTTATACTTGTCAGACAGAGGCTTATTTGTTGAGATATTTTTCCATATTTTATGATGTCGTTCATACTTATTAAAAAGATTTCCGTTCTTTGCAGGACTAGCGGCTGCTCTTTTGGGAGAACTTCCAGCTGTCAACGGTCTCTATTCTTCTTTGTTCCCCTTGTTCCCTTATTTGTTCTTGGGCGCAAGCCACCTGATGGTTTTAGGTAAATCAAGGTTCATCTTTGCCAATTTCTCATGACGACAGTGATAAGTTTCCAAAACTCCACACCGCAGATCGACTGTGCTCTGCTTTGTGAGCAGGATGAATGTGGCCCATATTAGAATATCTGGAACCCTGATGTGCCTCACAGGAGTCATTCAGGTAACGACCCCACAACATCCTCATATATTGGAACCAAACTTCACCAAGCAGCTTGTCTTAATCTGTAAGTGAGTCAGCAAGAACATTTCCTTGCTTTACAGCTCGACCTCAGTCTTATGCAGTTTGGATTCGTCGCCATTTATCTGTCAGACTCCTTAATCGGGGGCTTCATGGTGGCTTCTGGAATAAGGATGACGAAGTTTGTCTTTGGTATTAAGGTGCCGCCTTTTAAAGATCCAGCATCTGCTGTATATGTAAGTGACTCAAAGTTACACCCACGATTCTCTGCTTGTAAATCAAACTTATTTATTTAATATTGTTTTTATCCATTTCTGGCAGACCTTCATTCATATTTTAAAATCCATTCTTGAGACCAATGTAGCTTCACTACTGTTTGCTGTGGTCACTATTGTTGTCCTGGTTCCAGTGAAGGAGCTGAGTGAACGCTACCGCCATGTTGCCATTTTCAATTCCTGTCCTCATCGTTATTGTAAGTTCTTCAGTTATTTCTTTCAGTACACAAAAGTGCACTTTCATTTCTGTCTGATTTCGATCTAGAACTGGTGGAGGAGGTTAATCACTTTCATTTTGTCCTACAAAGGTAATCGTGGCCACAGCTATTTCAGGTTCTCTCAATCTTCCGGAGATTTACCATATGGATGTAGTGGGAGAAGTCCCTTTGGGGTAAAGCACACACATGAATGAAATGTGAGTTCATGATTGGTTCAGTTCTTAAAATGTAACATAAACCTGTCAAAAGTTTATGTCATTGATGTCACTGACATTTCTCAGGATTCAAGCACCTGTGTTGCCACAAGTGAGTATGTGGAGCGACATGTTGGGTCCTGCCTTCTCGTTAGCAATATTGGGCTACATCATCGTCTACACTTCAGGCAGGATGCTGTCAGTCCTGCATGGCTATGATGTGGATCCCAACCAGGTAAACAGGAAACAAAGAACAGAGTTCCTTTTAGTTATAAAATTGTCAGTTTTCAAATTAAATTCTGTCCATCCCTTAAAGTGTCAGCGCTTGGCTGCAGCAATTTCTTTGGGACCTTTTTCCAGATCCAAGCAATCAGCTGTAGCTTATCTATAACTCTGATGATCAGTAGTGGCGGGGGAACATCACAGGTGAGTGTTGCTGTCTCATTGTACGCATTTGGAACTGTCATTTAGGCCTAGACGTAAGTGTCACAGACTAAACCTTCATTTAAACCTAACAAATCCTCTGTTTGTCTTTAACTGTGCTGAAGTGCCAGTGGGGGCGCTCTTTCATCAAATGGTAAATAAATCGAGATATTCTACACAGCAAATTTCTAAGTGTTAAATTTCCAGTGTTCAGACATATCAGTGTGAAGTGTTTGAATTGTGCTGTTAATTACAACCACAATGACACCACGTTGGTGTGACAGCACAGTGTAAAATCACAAAGTGTTCATTGACCTTTCTGCAGGTGAAATAAAAAAGAAGAAGAAATGTCCTAATGTACACTAATGGTTTTATTTAGGGATGCACCAATCCCGATACCAGTATTGGGTATGGGCCCGATCCCTTATTCATTTACTCGTAGTTGTGATTATAAAATGTCTCCTATATGACGTCACCTCTCAATGTGGGATTTTCATGCACGCGCTCTGTAATTTACAGACTATAAGCTGCTACTTTTTTTTATATGTTTTGAACACTGCGGCTTAAACAATGATGCGGCTAATATATTGATTTTTACAGGCTTTCATGTAATTTACTTATAAGTCGAAATACATCCACCAATGCTGTCCATTGATTGACTGAAACCTTCAGTCAATCATACAGAGTAAATTCACACAGATTAAATAAAAAGTCTTACCAGATCATTTCAGTGGGATTTATCACACAATCCTGAAGAAAAATAATCTACAACCCCTGGCAAAAATTATGGAATCACGGGCCTCGGAGGATGTTCATTCAGTTGTTTAATTTTGTAGAAAAAAAGCAGATCACAGACATGACACAAAACTAAAGTCATGTCAAATGGCAACTTTCTGGCTTTAAGAAACACTATAAGAAATCAGGAAAAAAAATTGTGGCAGTCAGTAACAGTTACTTTTTTAGACCAAGCAGAGGGAAAAAAAATATGGAATCACTCAATTCTGAGGAAAAAATTATGGAATCATGAAAAACAAAAGAACGCTCCAACACATCACTAGTATTTTGTTGCACCACCTCTGGCTTTTATAACAGCTTGCAGTCTCTGAGGCATGGACTTAATGAGTGACAAACAATACTCTTCATCAATCTGGCTCCAACTTTCTCTGATTGCTGTTGCCAGATCAGCTTTGCAGGTTGGAGCCTTGTCATGGATCATTTTCTTCAACTTCCACCAAAGATTTTCAATTGGATTAAGATCCAGACTATTTGCAGGCCATGACATTGACCCTATGTGTCTTTTTTCAAGGAATGTTTTCACAGTTTTTGCTCTATGGCAAGATGCATTATCATCTTGAAAAATGATTTCATCATCCCCAAACATCCTTTCAAATGATGGGATAAGAAAAGTGTCCAAAATATCAACGTAAACTTGTGCATTTATTGATGATGTAATGACAGCCATCTCCCCAGTGCCTTTACCTGACATGCAGCCCCATATCATCAATGACTGTGGAAATTTACATGTTCTCTTCAGGCAGTCATCTTTATAAATCTCATTGGAACGGCACCAAACAAAAGTTCCAGAATCATCACCTTGCCCAATGCAGATTCGAGATTCATGACTTTCATCCAGTCATCCACAGTCCATGATTTCTTTTCCTTAGCCCATTGTAACCTTGTTTTTTTCTGTTTAGGTGTTAATGATGGCTTTCATTTAGCTTTTCTAAATCCCATTTCCTTTAGGTGGTTTCTTACAGTTCGGTCACAGACGTTGACTCCAGTTTCCTCCCATTCGTTCATTTGTTTTGTTGTGTATTTTTGATTTTTGAGACATATTGCTTTAAGTTTTCTGTCTTGATGCTTTGATGTCTTCCTTGGTCTACCAGTATGTTTGCCTTTAATAACCTTCCCATGTTGTTTGTATTTGGTCCAGAGTTTAGACACAGCTGACTGTGAACAACCAACATTTTTTGCAGCATTGCGTGATGATTTACCCTCTTTTAAGAGTTTGATAATCCTCTCCTTTGTTTCAATTGACATCTCTTATGTTGGAGCCATGATTCATGTCAGTCCACTTGCTGCAACAGCTCTCCAAGGTGTGATCACTCCTTTTTAGATGCAGACTAACGAGCAGATCTGATTTGATGCAGGTGTTAGTTTTGGGGAAGAAAATTTACAGGGTGATTCTATAATTTATTCCTCAGAATTGAGTGAGTCCATATTTTTTTTTCCCTCTGCTTGGTCTAAAAAAGTAACTGTTACTGACTGCCACAATTATTTTTCCTGATTTCTTATAGTGTTTCTTAAAGCCAGAAAGTTGCCATTTGAAATGACTTTAGTTTTGTGTCATGTCTGTGATCTGCTTTTTTTCTACAAAATTAAACAACTGAATGAACATCCTCCGAGGCTGGTGATTCCATAATTTTTGCCAGGGGTTGTATATAAAGCCTCATGAGTTTGGAAAACAACACCTGAAAATAATTTAATTCCTTTTTGTGGCTGAAAAATGTACCTCCATGACTTCAGCACTCTGTGCCACAGTTCCTCCGTCAGAACTCAAATCATGGTTTCAGCGGTGGAGATTGCCCATCAGGTTGGTGAGTTTCAGCATTTGGTGTGGGTTTTTCAAGCTGATGGGAGACCTGCTCAGTCCGCTACAGGTGTAATCCATTTGTTGAATGTCTATTGCGCTGTGTTTGGACCCTCCGCTCGCCTCCACGGGCCACAATTTGCGCCAGAAGTTGAGTCACTGCTCCTCATTAACAGCTCATTTACCACAGGCAATGGGCTATTATGTCTGAAGATGAGGAAATTATCCCATAATCCACAAAGAAAAAATAAAATAATTAAAATTACTCCATTTTGCTTACGTGTGTTGTGGAGATACTGCACAACAATATGTGTGCATGTGTATGCATGCCGTGCTCATCAATATTACGTATTCCACCTTTGGGGAAAAAAAAAATTACATTTTGAATTTGTGTATGTTACATGTAAGTATTTAATTAAAAGTTTAAAAAAATAGTGTGGAGAGTGAAAGGCTGTTTAGCTCAGTGTCACACATTGTAGATGAAAACAGAAACAGTCTCACAGCTGATAACACAGAGAAGCTTCATTTCATCAAAAAGAATCTGCTCTCACATTTTCAAAAAAAGCTTTTAGTCCTCACAGACATAAGTAATATTAGTGATGGCCAGTTTCAGTTCTGCTCCTGGTGTTGTATATTTTGTAGTGCTGAATTCCAGGTTACATTTCAGTGAGATGTCTGTCAGCGTCATGTTTGTTAAGAAACACAAGATTAATGTTAAAGGACAATTTGTTGTCATTAAAAAGTGAAGTTACATGATTTGATAATTTGATAATGATAATTGGCAAAGCTTCTGGGGAAAACCTGGTCTTGTTAGGAGAGACGGCATCCATCCCACTTTAGAGGGAGCAGCTCTCATTTCTAGAAATCTGGCCAATTTTTTGGGATCCTCCAAACTGTGACTGTCTAGCGTTGGGACCAGGAGGCAGAGCTGTGGTCTTATACACCTTTCTGCAGCTTCTCTCCCCCTGCCATCCCCCTATTACCCCATCCCCGTAGAGACGGTGCCTGCTCCCAGACCACCAATAACTAGCAAAAATCTATTTAAGCATAAAAATTCAAAAAGAAAAAATAATATAGCACCTTCAATTGCACCACAGACTAAAACAGTTAAATGTGGTCTATTAAACATTAGGTCTCTTTCTTCTAAGTCCCTGTTGGTAAATGATATAATAATTGATCAACGTATTGATTTATTCTGCCTAACAGAAACTTGGTTACAGCAGGATGAATATGTTAGTTTAAATGAGTCAACACCCCCGAGTCACACTAACTGTCAGAATGCTCGTAGCACGGGCCGGGGCGGAGGATTAGCAGCAATCTTCCATTCCAGCTTATTAATTAATCAAAAACCTAGACAGAGCTTTAATTCATTTGAAAGCTTGTCTCTTAGTCTTGTCCATCCAAATTGGAAGTCCCAAAAACCAGTTTTATTTGTTATTATCTATCGTCCACCTGGTCGTTACTGTGAGTTTCTCTGTGAATTTTCAGACCTTTTGTCTGACTTAGTGCTTAGCTCAGATAAGATAATTATAGTGGGCGATTTTAACATCCACACAGATGCTGAGAATGACAGCCTCAACACTGCATTTAATCTATTATTAGACTCTATCGGCTTTGCTCAAAAAGTAAATGAGTCCACCCACCACTTTAATCATATTTTAGATCTTGTTCTGACTTATGGTATGGAAATAGAAGACTTAACAGTATTCCCTGAAAACTCCCTTTTGTCTGATCATTTTTTAATAACATTTACATTTACCCTGATGGACTACCCTGCAGTGGGGAATAAGTTTCATTACACTAGAAGTCTTTCAGAAAGCGCTGTAACTAGGTTTAAGGATATGATTCCTTCTTTATGTTCTCTAATGTCATATACCAACACAGAGCAGAGTAGCTACCTAAACTCTGTAAGGGAGTTAGAGTATCTTGTCAATAGTTTTACATCCTCATTGAAGACAACTTTGGATGCTGTAGCTCCTCTGAAAAAGAGAGCTTTAAATCAGAAGTGTCTGACTCCGTGGTATAACTCACAAACTCGTAGCTTAAAGCTGATAACCCGTAAGTTGGAGAGGAAATGGCGTCTCACTAATTTAGAAGATCTTCACTTAGCCTGGAAAAAGAGTTTGTTGCTCTATAAGAAAGCCCTTCGTGAAGCTAGGACATCTTTCTACTCATCACTAATTGAAGAAAATAAGAACAACCCCAGGTTTCTTTTCAGCACTGTAGCCAGGCTGACAAAGAGTCAGAGCTCTATTGAGCTGAGTATTCCATTAACTTTAACTAGTAATGACTTCATGACTTTCTTTGCTAACAAAATTTTGACTATTAGAGAAAAAATTACTCATAACCATCCCAAAGATGTATCGTTATCTTTGGCTGCTTTCAGTGATGCCGGTATTTGGTTAGACTCTTTCTCTCCGATTGTTCTGTCTGAGTTATTTTCATTAGTTACTTCATCCAAACCATCAACATGCTTATTAGACCCCATTCCTGCCAGGCTGCTCAAGGAAGTCCTACCATTATTTAATGCTTCAATCTTAAATATGATCAATCTATCTTTGTTAGTTGGTTATGTACCACAGGCCTTTAAGGTGGCAGTAATTAAACCATTACTTAAAAAGCCATCACTTGACCCAGCTATCTTAGCTAATTATAGGCCAATCTCCAACCTTCCTTTTCTCTCAAAGATTCTTGAGAGGGTAGTTGTAAAACAGCTAACTGATCACCTGCAGAGGAATGGTCTATTTGAAGAGTTTCAGTCAGGTTTTAGAATTCATCATAGTACAGAAACAGCATTAGTGAAGGTTACAAATGATCTTCTTATGGCTTCGGACAGTGGACTTATCTCTGTGCTTGTTCTGTTGGACCTCAGTGCTGCTTTTGATACTGTTGACCATAAAATTTTATTACAGAGATTAGAGCATGTCATAGGTATTAAAGACACTGCGCTGCGGTGGTTTGAATCATATTTGTCTAATAGATTACAGTTTGTTCATGTAAATGGGGAATCTTCTTCACAGACTAAAGTTAATTATGGAGTTCCACAAGGTTCTGTGCTAGGACCAATTTTATTCACTTTATACATGCTTCCCTTGGGCAGTATTATTAGACGGTATTGCTTAAATTTTCATTGTTACGCAGATGATACCCAGCTTTATCTATCCATGAAGCCAGAGGATACGCACCAATTAGCTAAACTGCAGGATTGTCTTACAGACATAAAGACATGGATGACCTCTAATTTCCTGCTTTTAAACTCAGATAAAACTGAAGTTATTGTACTTGGCCCCACAAATCTTAGAAGCATGGTGTCTAACCAGATCGTTACTCTGGATGGCATTTCCCTGATCTCTAGTAATACTGTGAGAAATCTTGGAGTTATTTTTGATCAGGATATGTCATTCAAAGCGCATATTAAACAAATATGTAGGACTGCCTTTTTGCATTTACGCAATATCTCTAAAATCAGAAAGGTCTTGTCTCAGAGTGATGCTGAAAAACTAATTCATGCATTTATTTCCTCTAGGCTGGACTATTGTAATTCATTATTATCAGGTTGTCCTAAAAGTTCCCTAAAAAGCCTTCAGTTGGTTCAGAATGCTGCAGCTAGAGTACTGACGGGGACTAGCAGGAGAGAGCATATCTCACCCGTGTTGGCCTCCCTTCATTGGCTTCCTGTTAATGCTAGAATAGAATTTAAAATTCTTCTTCTTACTTATAAGGTTTTGAATAATCAGGTCCCATCTTATCTTAGGGACCTTGTAGTACCATATTACCCCATTAGAGCGCTTCGCTCTCAGACTGCGGGCTTACTTGTAGTTCCTAGGGTTTGTAAGAGTAGAATGGGAGGCAGAGCCTTCAGCTTTCAGGCTCCTCTCCTGTGGAACCAGCTCCCAATTCAGATCAGGGAGACAGATACCCTCTCTACTTTTAAGATTAGGCTTAAAACTTTCCTTTTCGCTAAGGCTTATAGTTAGGGCTGGATCAGGTGACCCTGGACCATCCCTTGGTTATGTTGCTTTAGACGTAGACTGTGTTTCATAATTATTGTATGGCCTTGCCTTGCAATGTGGAGCGCCTTGGGGCAACTGTTTGTTGTGATTTGGCGCTATACAAGAAAAAAGTTGATTGATTGATTGATTTAAGTGAAATGTTTGTAAATAAAAACAAAGCAAATGATATTGGTAGCAGTTACAGTCAAAAAGTAAGGAACAACTGATAAATAAAACGTTTTCAAACTCATCAAACTGTAATGTATCATTAAGTATTCGTATTGGTACTCAGTACTGAAGAGTAGTCAAATGTATGTACTCATACTCAGTCTGGAAAAAAAGTGGTATCAGTGCATTTTGCATTTACTTAATGCTCGGCATAGTTGCACCAGTAAAACAGAAGCTCATAATTAACACCCACAGTGTTATTTTTAAGACAATGTGTCTCTGTGTGCCCACTGTGTAGTTTGGTGGCCACTTGGTTTAGACACTTACTTTTCAAACTGAAGTTTCGTGGTTCAAAATTACTCGTGCCCATTCTCTGTGAAATGTGGAGTTGCAGCAAAAATGTAAATTTTCTTTCTCGAGTGTTAATTTATTGCTGAAAAGAATCAGAATCAGAATCACCTTTATTGTCATTGTAATTTGCATTACAACGAGATTTGAGTGAAACTCCAAAGAGGTGCTTTCCGAGTAATTTTTTAGCCAACATAAAAGATAGTGAAATTTAACAGTAAATTATTCTGAGTATATGTACAACTAATATAAACATAAGGTAAAATAAAATAAAATGTGGACCAAGTAAAATGTAAAACGAGAATTTTATACAACTGTGGAATCATATTGCAAGGGAATATTGCACATGGTTTACAGATATTGCACAAGAAACTTGAAAGGTGTGGAATAGAGTGATTTGTTATTGTTCAGAGCAGTGATCGCTCTGGGGAGAAAACTGTCCCTGAGTCTGTTTGTCCTAGTTTTGATTGACCTATACCGTCGGCTGGAGGGTAGTAGGTCAAACAGGTGGTTGCAGGGGTGGGATGCGTCTTTGCTGATGGTAGCAGCTCTGCTGAGGTAGCAAGAGCTGGCAATGTCTTCCAGGCTGGGCAGAGAGCAACCAGTGATCCCCTGGGCTGTTTTGATCACCCTCTGCAGCGCTCAACTGTCTGCTGCTGAGCACCCCCGGTACCACGCTGTGATGCAGTACGTCAGGATGCTCTCGATGGTGGCTCTGTAGAACAACACCAGCAGCTTCTCCTCCAGATTGTTTCTCCTGAGCACCCTCAGGAAGTGGAGTCGCTGCTGGGCTTTCTTCACCACCACTGTGGTGTTGGCAGTCCAGGAGAGGCTGTCAGAGAGCTGCACTCCCAGGAACCTGATGGAGCTGACCCTTTCCACACAGTCCCCTTGGATGTAGAGCGGGGCTGGGTCAGCCCTGTTTTTCTTGAAGTCCAGGATTATTTCTTTTATTTTTCTGGTGTTCAGTGGCAGGTTGCTAGCTGAACACCAACACCTGAATGAGACAATGGAGATACTTTGTAGTGTTAACTTTAATGCTATCAGTGGTAATTTAACTCTTACAAATTTAGCTGTTTAGGGTATTTAAAAATGCTCATCTGGATCAACTTCAAAATCTACCTATTTTTGAGGCGTTTGAAGGAAACATGATTTGAAGTTGTTTGCACCAAACAACAGGATCATGTGTTGATAATTTGAGAGAAAATTTATCTATGAAATCATAAGAATTTTTTTCTCTTGATACCTAAATATTGATTTGCTCAATTCTCCAGAACACGGTACCAGTGCAGAATTAATTACAACCCCAATTCCAATGAAGTTGGGATGTTGTGTAAAATCTAAATAAAAACAGAATACAATAATTTGCAAGTCCTCTTCAACGTACATTCAATTGAAAACACCACAAAGACAAGATACTTAATGTTCAAACTGATAAACTTTATTGTTTTTGTGCAAATATTTGCTCATTTTGAAATGGATGCCTGCAACACATGTAAAAAAGCTGGGACAGTGGTATGTTTACCCCTGTGTTACATCACCTTTCCTTCTAACAACACTCAGTAAGCGTTTGGGGACTGAGGACACTAATTGTTGAAGCTTTGTAGGTGGAATTCTTTCCCATTCTTGCTTGATGTATGACTTCAGTTGTTCAACAGTCCGGGGTCTCCGTTGACATATTTTGCGCTTCATAATGTGCTACACATTTTAATGGGCAACAGGTCTGGATTGCAGGCAGGCCAGTCTAGTACCCGCACTCTTTACTACGAAGCCACGCTGTTGTAACACATGCAGAATGTGGCTTGGCATTGTCTTGCCGAAATAAGCAGGGAAGTCCTTGAAAAAGACGTTGCTTGGATGGTAGCATGTGTTGTTCCAAAATCTGGATGTATACCTTTCAGCATTGATGGTGCCATCACAAATGTCTTACTGCCCATGCCATGGGCACTAAGACATCCCCATACCATCACAGATGCTGGCTTTTGAACTTTGCGCTGGTAACAATCTGGATGGTCTTTTTCCTCTTTTGTCCGGAGGACATGACGTGGTCCGTCTTTAGTCTTCTCGGGATGTCGTCTTTTAGATAACACAAACTAATTGCAAGTGATATGCTAGAAAAGGACACAACACTTTAGAATAATTCAGCCTTAAGCAAGATAAAATGCACAGAGTTTTTTAAGTTTATTTAAGCCTTCGACACAGAGCTTAGACAAACTGAGTCCTCTAGAGAGACTGAATATGACAACCGCGCTCATCTATTTATTGGAGACCCGCGGGCATCGCTCCTCCTTCGACTTTTTTATTTATTTCATTCCCAAGACATGGTTTTCTATTGGAAGCGTCCTCTAGTGAACCCTAAGCAGGTGTTAGGCCATTATTTCAATGTGACAAACGCTCCCATTAAAACGTGAAGGATTTACAACTGATTTTTTTAAAAGACCTTCGGCCACAGGTGCAGCTGGCCTGAGGCCCCCCGCACGTGGCCTCAGCCACAGGTGCAGCTGGCCCGAGGCCCCTCGCACGTGGCCTGCAGGAAAGCACCTAAAAGGCCTTGGAAAGCCCCTGACAGACTGAATGACTAATAGAGCCATTTTTTTTGGGTTGAACACCTGCTAGTTCAGCCAGAGGACATACAGTTCAGATCAGGACACTTGATAGTTCATCACAGTTCAAATATGGACCTAAAAATTCTTCTACAGACACGACGCCCATCATTTCCAAAAACAATTCGAAATGTGGACTCATCAAACCACACCACACTTTGCTTTTGTCCATTTCAAATGAGCTCGGGCCCAGAGAAGGCAGCACCATTTCTGTATGTTGTTGATGTATGATGTATGTTGTATGATGTCACTTTGCATGGTAGAGTTTTAACTTGCAATTGTAGATGTAGCGATGAATTGTGTTAACTGACAATGGTCTTCTGCAGTGTTCCTGAGCCCACTTGGTAAAATCCTTTACATAATGTCGGTTTTTAATGCAGTGCCGCCTGAGGGATTGAAGGTCACGGGCATTCAATGTTGCTTTTCTGCCTTGCCGCTTATGTGTACAAAGTTCTCCAGATTCACTGAATCTTCTGATTATATTATGGACTGTAGATGATGGAATCACTCAATTCCTTGCAATTGAACATTGAGAAACACTGTTCTTAAACTGTGGGAGTATTTTTTCACGCAGTTGTTCACAAAGTGGTGATCCTCACCTCATCTTTGCTTGTGAATGGCTGAGCCTTTTGTGGATGCTCCTTTTATACCCAATTATGATACTCACCTGTTTCCAAACAGTTGTTCTTTGAGCCTTCATCAACTTTCCCAAGTCTTTTGTTGCTCCGTCCCAACTTTTTTGAAATGTGTTGCAGGCATCCATTTCAAAATGAGCAAAAAAAACAATAAAGTTTATCATTTTGAACATTAAATATCTTGTCTTTGTGGTGTAGTCAATTGAATATAGGTTGAAGGAAAAACTCCCTCTGAGGAAGAAACCTCAAGCAGACCAGATTCAAAGGGGTGACCCTCTGCTTGGGCCATGCTACAAACATAAATTACAGAACAATTCACAGAACAATTCACGGACGAATATACAAGAAATGCTATTGGCGCACAGGACAGGAGTATCGCCAACACGAATACAAGAGAGAATACAACACAGAGAAAAAAAAAACAGAATCAGGCATCAGAAATACAAAAAAATACTGTATAATTTGCCAGCATTAAACAACAAGAAAACAGAGAAATACTAAGGTGATCGCCAGCCACTAGCCCTAAACTTCACTAAAAGACCCACTCCAATTACTAATAAATGAATTAAAAGAGTAAAAAGCGTAAAACAAAACTGTACCAGTATGCTAGCCATATGAAAGGGAAAATAAGTGTGTCTTAAATCTGGACTTGAAAGTCTCCACAGAATCTGACTGTTTTATTGACGCAGGGAGATCATTCCACAGAACAGGGGCATGATAAGAGAAAGCTCTGTGACCCGCAGACTTCTTATTCACCTTAGGGACACAAAGTAGTCCTGCATCCTGAGAACGTAAAGCCCGGGCCGGTACGTAAGGTTTAATTAGGTCAGCTAGGTAGGGAGGTGCCAGTCCATGAATAATTTTATAGGTTAGTAGCAGAACCTTAAAATCTGATCTCACTGGGACAGGAAGCCAGTGAAGGGATGCCAAAATGGGTGTAATGTGGTCGAACTCTGTGGCCTCTACTGGTGGTTGGCTCTCACTGCAGTATTGTATCACTTCCTGTTCCGGAGCACAGCGGTGTTTTGCTGTATCTGTTAGCTGTTTAATCTGCGCAGTTAGATTTATCTAGTTACCTAGATAACGATTTGTTTCACAGTGTAATCTTCACGTGCCTTAACTAAAGCACTCCCTCTGCTGAATCACCTCTAAATTATTTACACATTATTCACTTTCTGTGTTTTTAGGAATCCGCTAGCTTAGCACAGCTACTAGCTCTTAGCTGGTTTAGCATGGCGGCTTCTCCTGTCTCTCCCGCACTTTTCTGCTCTGGGTGTGAAATGTTTAGTTATTCCTCGGCCTCCTTTAGCAGTAATGGTACTTGTAATAAGTGTAGCTTATTCGTAGCTTTGGAGGCCAGGCTGGGCGAATTGGAGACTTGGCTCTGCACCGTGGAAAATTCTACAGCTAGCCAGGCCCCTGTAGTCGGTGCGGACCAAGGTAGCTTAGCCGCCGTTAGTTTCCCTCTGGCAGATCCCGAGCAGCTGGGAAAGCAGGCCGACTGGGTGACTGTGAGGAGGAAGCGTAGCCCTAAACAGAAGCCCCGTGTACACCACCAACCCGTTCACATTTCTAACCGTTTTTCCCCACTCGACGACACACCCGCCGAGGATCAAACTCTGGTTATTGGCGACTCTGTTTTGAGAAATGTGAAGTTAGCGACACCAGCAACCATAGTCAATTGTCTTCCGGGGGCCAGAGCAGGCGACACTGAAGGACATTTGAAACTGCTGGCTAAGGCTAAGTGTAAATTTGTTAAGATTGTAATTCACGTAGGCAGTAATGACACCCGGTTACGCCAATCGGAGGTCACTAAAATTAACATTGAATCGGTGTGTAACTTTGCAAAAACAATATCAGACTCTGTAGTTGTCTCTGGGCCTCTTCCCAATCTGACCGGGAGTGACATGTTTAGCCGCATGTTCTCCTTGAATTGCTGTCTGTCTGAGTGGTGTCCAAAAAATGAGGTGGGCTTCATAGATAATTGGCAAAGCTTCTGGGGAAAACCTGGTCTTGTTAGGAGAGACGGCATCCATCCCACTTTGGATGGAGCAGCTCTCATTTCTAGAAATCTGGCCAATTTTCTTAAATCCTCCAAACCGTGACTATCCAGGGTTGGGACCAGGAAGCAGAGTTGTAGTCTTACACACCTCTCTGCAGCTTCTCTCCCCCTGCCATCCCCTCATTACCCCATCCCCGTAGAGACGGTGCCTGCTCCCAGACCACCAATAACCAGCAAAAATCTATTTAAGCATGAAAATTCAAAAAGAAAAAATAATATAGCACCTTCAACTGCACCACAGACTAAAACAGTTACATGTGGTCTATTAAACATTAGGTCTCTCTCTTCTAAGTCCCTGTTAGTAAATGATATAATAATTGATCAACATATTGATTTATTCTGCCTTACAGAAACCTGGTTACAGCAGGATGAATATGTTAGTTTAAATGAGTCAACACCCCCAAGTCACACTAACTGCCAGAATGCTCGTAGCACGGGCCGGGGCGGAGGATTAGCAGCAATCTTCCATTCCAGCTTATTAATTAATCAAAAACCCAGACAGAGCTTTAATTCATTTGAAAGCTTGACTCTTAGTCTTGTCCATCCAAATTGGAAGTCCCAAAAAACAGTTTTATTTGTTATTATCTATCGTCCACCTGGTCGTTACTGTGAGTTTCTCTGTGAATTTTCAGACCTTTTGTATGACTTAGTGCTTAGCTCAGATAAGATAATTATAGTGGGCGATTTTAACATCCACACAGATGCTGAGAATGGCAGCCTCAACACTGCATTTAATCTATTATTAGACTCAGTTGGCTTTGCTCAAAATGTAAATGAGTCCACCCACCACTTTAATCATATCTTAGATCTTGTTCTGACTTATGGTATGGAAATTGAAGACTTAACAGTATTCCCTGAAAACTCCCTTCTGTCTGATCATTTCTTAATAACATTTACATTTACTCTGATGGACTACCCAGCAGTGGGGAATAAGTTTCATTACACTAGAAGTCTTTCAGAAAGCGCTGTAACTAGGTTTAAGGATATGATTCCTTCTTTATGTTCTCTAATGCTATATACCAACACAGTGCTGAGTAGCTACCTAAACTCTGTAAGTGAGATAGAGTATCTCGTCAATAGTTTTACATCCTCATTGAAGACAACTTTGGATGCTGTAGCTCCTCTGAAAAAGAGAGCTTTAAATCAGAAGTGCCTGACTCCGTGGTATAACTCACAAACTCGCAGCTTAAAGCAGATAACCCGTAAGTTGGAGAGGAAATGGCGTCTCACTAATTTAGAAGATCTTCACTTAGCCTGGAAAAAGAGTCTGTTGCTCTATAAAAAAGCCCTCCGTAAAGCTAGGACATCTTACTACTCATCACTAATTGAAGAAAATAAGAACAACCCCAGGTTTCTTTTCAGCACTGTAGCCAGGCTGACAAGGAGTCAGAGCTCTATTGAGCTGAGTATTCCTTTAACTTTAACTAGTAATGACTTCATGACTTTCTTTGCTAATAAAGAAAAATTACTCATAACCATCCCAAAGACGTATCGTTATCTTTGGCTGCTTTCAGTGATGCCGGTATTTGGTTAGACTCTTTCTCTCAGATTGTTCTGTCTGAGTTATTTTCATTAGTTACTTCATCCAAACCATCAACATGTCTATTAGACCCCATTCCTACCAGGCTGCTCAAGGAAGCCCTACCATTATTTAATGCTTCAATCTTAAATATGATCAATCTATCTTTATTAGTTGGCTATGTACCACAGGCTTTTAAGGTGGCAGTAATTAAACCATTACTTAAAAAGCCATCACTTGACCCAGCTATCTTAGCTAATTATAGACCAATCTCCAACCTTCCTTTTCTCTCAAAAATTCTTGAAAGGGTAGTTGTAAAACAGCTAACTGATCATCTGCAGAGAAATGGTCTATTTGAAGAGTTTCAGTCAGGTTTTAGAATTCATCATAGTACAGAAACAGCATTAGTGAAGGTTACAAATGATCTTCTTATGGCCTCAGACAGTGGACTCATCTCTGTGCTTGTTCTGTTAGACCTCAGTGCTGCTTTTGATACTGTTGACCATACAATTTTATTACAGAGATTAGAGCATGCCATAGGTATTAAAGGCACTGCACTGCGGTGGTTTGAATCATATTTATCTAATAGATTACCAATTTGTTCATGTAAATGGGGAATCTTCTTCACAGACTAAGGTTAATTATGGAGTTCCACAAGGTTCTGTGCTAGGACCAATTTTATTCACTTTATACATGCTTCCCTTAGGCAGTATTATTAGACGGCATTGCTTAAATTTTCATTGTTACGCAGATGATACCCAGCTTTATCTATCCATGAAGCCAGAGGACACACACCAATTAGCTAAACTGCAGGATTGTCTTACAGACATAAAGACATGGATGACCTCTAATTTCCTGCTTTTAAACTCAGATAAAACTGAAGTTATTGTACTTGGCCCCACAAATCTTAGAAACATGGTGTCTAACCAGATCCTTACTCTGGATGGCATTACCCTGAGCTCTAGTAATACTGTGAGAAATCTTGGAGTCATTTTTGATCAGGATATGTCATTCAAAGCGCATATTAAACAAATATGTAGGACTGCTTTTTTGTATTTACGCAATATCTCTAAAATTAGAAAGGTCTTGTCTCAGAGTGATGCTGAAAAACTAATTCATGCATTTATTTCCTCTAGGCTGGACTATTGTAATTCATTATTATCAGGTTGTCCTAAAAGTTCCCTGAAAAGCCTTCAGTTAATTCAAAATGCTGCAGCTAGAGTACTAACGGGGACTAGAAGGAGAGAGCATATCTCACCCATATTGGCCTCTCTTCATTGGCTTCCTGTTAATTCTAGAATAGAATTTAAAATTCTTCTTCTTACTTATAAGGTTTTGAAGAATCAGGTCCCATCTTATCTTAGGGACCTCATAGTACCATAACACCCCAATAGAGCGCTTCGCTCTCAGACTGCAGGCTTACTTGTAGTTCCTAGGGTTTGTAAGAGTAGAATGGGAGGCAGAGTCTTCAGCTTTCAGGGTCCTCTCCTGTGGAACCAGCTCCCAATTCAGATCAGGGAGACAGACACCCTCTCTACTTTTAAGATTAGGCTTAAAACTTTCCTTTTTGCTAAAGCTTATAGTTAGGGCTGGATCAGGTGACCCTGAACCATCCCTTAGTTATGCTGCTATAGACTTAGACTGCTGGGGGGTTCCCATGATGCACTGTGTTTCTTTCTCTTTTTGCTCTGTATGCACCACTCTGCATTTAATCATTAGTGATTGATCTCTGCTCCTCTCCACAGCATGTCTTTTTCCTGGTTCTCTCCCTCAGCCCCAACCAGTCCCAGCAGAAGACTGCCCCTCCCTGAGCCTGGTTCTGCTGGAGGTTTCTTCCTGTTAAAAGGGAGTTTTTCCTTCCCACTGTCGCCAAGTGCTTGCTCACAGGGGGTCGTTTTGACCATTGGGGTTTTTATGTAATTATTGTATGGCCTTGCCTTACAATATAAGGCTCCTTGGGGCAACTGTTTGTTGTGATTTGGTGCTATATAAATAAAATTGATTGATTGATTGAACTTTCTGCTTCGTGTCAAAGGTCTGGCTGCAGCAGTTTGAACCAATTTGAGACCCCTAATTCTACATTGCGGTAAACCAGAAAATAGAACATTGCAGTAGTCCAATCTAGAAGAGATAAATACATGGATCAGGGTCTCGGCATCAGCCATAGACAGGATGGGACGAATCTTCGCTATATTTCGCAGGTGGAAGAAAGTAGTCCTAGTAATATTTCTAATGTGGAGGCCAAAGGACAACGAAGGATCAAAAATTACCCCAAGGTTCCTCACTTTGTCAGTGTCATGTATGACACACGAGCTGAGGCTGAGTGTTAACTGGTCAAATTGATGCTGATGTCTCACTGGACCAAGAACCATCATTTCAGTCTTATCAGAGTTTAAAAGTAGGAAGTTTCTAGACATCCAACTTCTCACTGCTGCAAGGCAATCTTCTAAGTATTTTATGTGAACGAGATTACCAGCAGTTATCGGCATGTATAACTGATTATCATCTGCATAGCAGTGAAAGGTAATCCCAAAACGCCGCAGTATGTGCCCAAGAGGTGCTATATAAAGGGAGAAAATCAGGGGGCCTAAGACAGACCCCTGTGGAACCCCAAATTTCATGTCACTAAGGTTAGAAGTAGTGTTACTGTACAAAACACAGTGAGAACGACTGGTCAAGTATGACGTCGGCCATGTAAGGGCACTCCCAGTAACCCCAAAATGATTTTCCAGCCTATCAAGTAGAATATGATGATCCACTGTATCAAATGCAGCACTGAGATCTAACAGCAACAGAACCGTAGTGGTGTCCAAATCCATTGTAAGCAGAAGATCATTCACCACTTTAGTGAGAGCCGTCTCTGTGGAATGATATTTTCTAAAAGCAGACTGCAGTGGCTCAAAGAGATTATTCTCAGTAAGATAGTCTACGAGCTGCCGTGACACCACTTTTTCCAGAATTTTAGAGAAAAATGGTAGATTTGATATCAACCGATAGTTTGTTAATACACTAGGGTCAAGATTAGGTTTCTTAAGTAATGGTTTAATCACTGCAGATTTGAAACATTTAGGAACAGATACAGAAGTTAAAGAAAGATTAATAATTTCCAGCACAGTCGACCCAAGAGTGGGCCACAGGTCCTTAAACAGTTTTGTTGGTATAGGATCAAATAAACAGGTTGTGCTTTTTGTTGACATTACGAGTTTTGTCAGCATGCCTAGTGAGATACTGTCAAATTCTGTAAATCTGGGCAATACCTCAGTAGCAGCGCCCACATCAATAGAAGGGTGTAGTGGCTGGATTAAGGCATGCCGGGATATGTTTAACCTGATGCCTTCTATTTTCTTGTCAAAGTAATCCAGGAAATCTTGTGCTGTAAAAGGACAGCGAACTACAGGTGGTTGTCCATGCAAAAGTGTTGCCACCGTGTCGAACAAGAACTTTGAGTTATGCTTGTTTTTATTGATCAAATCAGAGTAGTAAGTCCGCTTTGTAGCCAATCATGCATGCTTATAGTCTAAGATAGCATCACGCCATGCAAGGTGAAATACTTCTAATTTTGAACGGCGCCATTTCCGTTCTAGACCTCTTGCTTTATGCTTGAGGTCACGCAGATAATCATTGAACCAAGGTGACTGATTTGGGGGAGTGCGGTTTTAATACAGGTGGTGCAATCATGTCGAGTGTAGTTTTGAGCACTGAGTTTAAACTATCCACAAGTCTGTCTACTGACTGGGTATTTGTCAAATGTGAAGCTAAGACATCAGGCAGTCTAGGTTCGAGTTCAGTCTTAGTTGAGGAGTTGATGTATTGCCGTAATGATATATAAGGTTGTTGTTCCACTAAACATGACAGTGAAACTGTAAACTTAACAAGTGAGTGATGAGAGACCACTGATGTAAGAGGCATGATCAAGGATCAAGGAAATTTTATTGTCATATGCACAGAACAGAAGAACTTTCCTGCACAATGAAATGTGGCTACTGCAGCGTACAGCGTACATCTCCAAATGTGTGGACGATGTAACAGTCTTAAAGACCATCACCATCCGAGCCAACCAGAAGCCGTGGCTGACAGGTGAAGTCTACAGGCTTTTGAAGGCCCGCAATGTGGCCTTCAAAGCGAGAGATCAAGTTGGCCTGAGGACAGCTAGAGCCAACCTGTCACGCGGCATCAGGATGGCGAAGAAGGAGTACTTCAGGAGAATAGCCCACCGCTTCAGTGACAGCAGGGACGCACGCAGCATGTGGCAAGGACTGCAGTCTTTGACCGACTACAAGCCACCGCCACAGACCTGCGGCAACTCCACCTCCCTGCTGAATGACCTTAATAAGTTCTTCGCCCGCTTTGAGGCCCTTAACACCACACCGGCGCACAAGTCCCCCCCCCCCCCCCCCGGGTGACCAGGTGATCACACTGACTGCAGACAGTGTGAGGAGAACATTCAGCAGGATCAATGCCCGGAAAGCATCTGGTCCTGACAACATTGCTGGCCGCGTACTGAGGGATTGCGCGGGGGAACTCGCAGATGTCTTTTCGGACATCTTTAACACCTCGTTACGCCAGTCGGTCGTTCCCACGTGCCTCAAAGCCACCATCATCATCCCAGTGCCGAAGAAGTCCACACCATCTAGCTTCAACGACTACCGTCCTGTCGCACTCACCTCAATCATCATGAAGTGCTTCGAACGGTTAGTCATGAAACACATCAAGTCTGCACTCCCCCCCTCCCTAGACCCTTTCCAGTTTGCATACCGGTCCAACCGCTCAACAGAGGATGCCATCAGTGCTGTCCTCCATCCAGTCCTCACACACTTGGACAATAAAGACTCATATGTTAGGATGCTGTTCATTGATTTCAGTTCAGCATTCAACACCATCATCCCTCAGCAGCTGGTCATCAAACTCGATCAACTGGGTCTGAACACCTCAATGTGCAACTGGCTGCTGGACTTCCTGACCGGGAGACCTCAGGCAGTGCGGGTCGGCAGCAACACATCCCACACCATCACTCTGAACACGGGGGCCCCCCAGGGATGTGTGTTGAGCCCCCTCCTCTTCACACTGCTGACCCACGACTGCACACCACTTCACAGCTCAAATCTCATCATCAAGTTTGCGGATGACACAACCGTGGTGGGTCTCATCAGGAACAACGACGAGACCCACTACAGGAGCGAGATCAGCCGGCTGACCATGTGGTGCGAGAACAACAATCTCCTTTTGAATGTGGAGAAGATGAAGGAGATTGTTGTGGACTTCAGGAGAGTGCACACCCAACACTCCCCTCTGACCATCGATGGTGCTGCTGTGGAGAGGGTGAGCAGCACCAAGTTCCTGGGTGTGCATGTGTCGGAGGATCTCTCCTGGACCACTAACACCGCATCACTGGCCAAGAGGGCTCATCAACGCCTCTACTTTCTCCGCAAGCTTCGAAGAGTCGGAGCAACACCACACATCATGCGCATGTTCTACAGGGGTACGATCGAGAGTGTCCTGTCATGCTGCATCACGGTGTGGTACGGCGCCTGCACAGCGACTTGCCGTAGGTCCCTTCAACGCATCGTGAGAGCAGCGGAGAAGATCATGGGCACCTCTCTCCCACCCCTCCAAGAACTGTACAACACCCGCCTCACCCGGAAAGCCACTAAGATCGTAAGTGACCCCACTCATCCATTACACAGTCTCTTCAGCCTGCTGCCATCTGGGAGGAGACTGCGCAGTCTCCAGGCCAAGACCAGCCGGCTGAGAGACAGCTTTTTCCACCAGGCTGTCAGGTCACTCAACTCCCTCCCTGCTTTGCCCCCTTTCCCCCTGTTGCCCTCCACTCACACATAAACACAAACTGGACTGTTTCACTTTCCACTCCCGTCTATTCCCTAACCTCCCTAACCTAAGCTGCTGTGAAGATATTGCACTTTATACATACAATACTCTCTGCACAATGATCAACAACTGTATATATTCTTGCTCTGGTCATGGAATTTGCACATATCCATTACTGCTGAATGTTGTCCTGCCACTCTGCACTACAGGTATTTGTTTGTTTACAATTCTACACTTGATACTTATACTTTGTTATTATATTTCTACACTTGATACTTATACTTTGTTATTATATTTCTACACTTGATACTTATACTTTGTTATTATATTTCTTTAATACCTTCTTTTGTGAGATCAGGGAGTCCAGAGATCAGGCATTTCAGTTCTCAATATGTCTGTGATGTATTGTAGAAATGACAATAAAGCTGACTAAGACTAAGACTAAGAATCCCGAATGCATTGCCGAAATCCTAATGCATCCACAATTTCCATAAATGATTTGCAGAGGGTGTTAAAGACAAAGTTATTCCCTTTTCACCTCTAAACAGTGACCTGCAAAGAGTTTGAATACAACACACAGGCCCAGTGTACTGTTAATGTTGATATTTCATAGTAAAGCATACTGATCAACTCAGTAGATTAGTATACATTGTTCACAAAGCTTTTATTTTGTCATTAGGGGCCTACTTTAAATTTTTAGATTTTTTTTATATCAGGTTTAGCTAACACTGTTTAATTCCTTATCCTACACTTGAATCATACTGAATAAAACCATAACACACACACACACACACACATATATATATATATATATATATATATATATATATATATATATATATATATATATATATATATAGCGCCAAATCACAACAAACAGTTGCCCCAAGGTGCTTTATATTGTAAGGCAAGGCCATACAATAATTACGTAAAAACCCCAACGGTCAAAACGACCCCCTGTGAGCAAGCACTTGGCGACAGTGGGAAGGAAAAACTCCCTTTTAACAGGAAGAAACCTCCAGCAGAACCAGGCTCAAGGAGGGGCAGTCCTCTGCTGGGACTGGTTGGGGCTGAGGGAGAGAACCAGGAAAAAGACATGCTGTGGAGGGGAGCAGAGATCAATCACTAATGATTAAATGCAGAGTGGTGCATACAGAGCAAAAAGAGAAAGAAAGTGCATCATGGGAACCCCCCAGCAGTCTAAGTCTATAGCAGCATAACTAAGGGATGGTTCAGGGTCACCTGATCCAGCCCTAACTATAAGCTTTAGCAAAAAGGAAAGTTTTAAGCCTAATCTTAGAAGTAGAGAGGGTGTCTGTCTCCCTGATCTGAATTGGGAGCTGGTTCCACAGGAGAGGAGCCTGAAAGCTGAAGGCTCTGCCTCCCATTCTACTCTTACAAACCATAGGAACTACAAGTAAGCCTGCAGTCTGAGAGCGAAGCGCTCTATTGGGGTGATATGGTACTATGAGGTCCCTAAGATAAGATGGGACCTGATTATTCTATGGTGTGTCTTATAAGCTCATGAGGGCTGGGCACCTCTTTGGTGTATGACACCTAGAAAAATAAAAAATATCATCATATATATATATATATATATGTTGGATGCCTATCTACTCCACAGGGGTGCACTTTATGTTTGATTATGAAGCTATGACTGCACACTGAAACTGATTGATAATGAAGTATGTTTTGAGTATTGTAAACTGTAAATGTCAGTTCTAGATTGGTGGATGTGTTGTGGCATCCCTCTGTTTATTGTTCTTTATTTTCTATGGTGTGTCTTATAAGCTCATGAGGGCTGGGCACCTCTTTGGTGTATGACACCTAGAAAAATAAAAATATCATCATGTGTATATATATATACGAGGGCTGTCAATAAAGTAACGGTCCTTTTTATTTTTTTCAAAAACTATATGGATTTCATTCATATGTTTTTATGTCAGACATGCTTGAACCCTTGTGCGCATGCGTGAGTTTTTCCACGCCTGTCGGTGACGTCATTCGCCTGTGAGCACTCCTTGTGGGAGGAGTCGTCCAGCCCCTCGTCGGAATTCCTTTGTCTGAGAAGTTGCTGAGAGACTGGCGCGTTGTTTGATCAAAATGTTTTCTAAACCTGTGAGACACATCGAAGTGGACACGGTTCGAAAAATTAAGCTGGTTTTCAGTGAAAATTTTAACGTCTGATGAGAGATTTTGAGGTGAGACTGTCGCTTTAAGGACTTTTCACGGTGCGAGACGTCGCGCAGCGCTCTCAGGCGGCGTCATCAGCCTGTTTCAAGCTGAAAACCTCCACATTTCAGGCTCTATTGATGCAGGACGTCGTGAGAGAACAGAGAAGTTTCAGAAGAAGTCGGTTTCAGCATTTTATCCGGATATTCCACTGTTAAAGGAGATTTTTTTAATGAAAGACGTGCGGACGGATCCGCGCGTCGGGACGCAGCCACCGCGACGCAGCCGCCGCGACGCTTCGCCACAGGAAAAACACCTCTGTTGAAACCTTAAGGACAAGTTGGAACATGTCCTGCCTGTTAAACAATTTCTCATATACTCACTCCACTGAAAGCCATCAAAAGCCGCCTGGATTTTACAAATGGTTATCAACACGGAGGTGTTTTTCCTGTGCCGCCGCACCGCGTCGGCTGCGTCCCGACGCGCGGATCCGTCAGCACGTCTTTCATTAAAAAAATCTGCTTTAACAGTGGAATATCCGGATAAAATGCTGAAACCGACTTCTTCTGAAACTTCTCTGTTCTCTCACGACGTCCTGGATCAATAGAGCCTGAAATGTGGAGGTTTTCAGCTTGAACAGGCTGATGACGCCGCCTGAGAGCGCAGCGCGACGTCTCGCACCGTGAAAAGTCCTTAAAGCGACAGTCTCACCTCAAAATCTCTCATCAGACGTTAAAATTTTCACTGAAAACCAGCTTAATTTTTCGAACCGTGTCCACTTCGATGTGTCTCACAGGTTTAGAAAAAATTTTGATCAAACAAAGCGCCAGTCTCTCAGCAACTTCTCAGACAAAGGAATTCCGACGAGGGGCTGGATGACTCCTCCCACAAGGAGTGCTCACAGGCGAATGACGTCACCGACAGGCGTGGAAAAACTCACGCATGCGCACGAGGGTTCAAGCATGTCTGACGTAAAAACATATGAATGAAATCCATATAGTTTTTGAAAAAAATAAAAAGGACCGTTACTTTATTGACAGCCCTCGTATATATATATATATATATATATATATACTCGTATATATATATATATATATATATATATATATATATATATATATATATATATATATATATATATATATATATATATATATATATAAAATCAGTTCCCAAATGGTTCTTGAGTGTTATTAGAAGGAAAGGTGATGTAACACAGTGGAAAACATACCACTGTCCCAGCTTTTTTGAAACGTGTTGCAGGTGTCCTTTGCAAAATGAGCAAATATTTGCACAAAAATGATAATGTTTATCAGTTTGAACATTAAATATCTTGTCTTTGTGGAGTATTCAATTGAATATAGGTTGAAGAGGATTTGCAAATCATTGTATTCTGTTTTTATTTACATTTTACACAATGTCCCAACTTCATTGGAATTGGGACTGTATGTGTTTTTACATTATCGGTTACAGTTATTACATTTCAATTGATTTTCTTTATGCTGTGCCAATAATGTAATAACCAGCCAATAATCTAATAAAGTATTACATTATTGGCAAAATGCTATTACCTTATTTGCTGAAAAACGTTATTACATTATTGGCAAGTTATTATGTTATTGGCTTTGTTACATTTAAAATGCCCAAAAGTATTACGTTATTGGCAGGTATTACATTATTGGCCAATATACATTATCGGTTGCTATAAGCTTATTGTTAAACATTTAAATTTGGTTTAATAAATGTTTTGTTGGGATACTGAGCTGTTTTGTTTTGGGGTAATTTTCAAACTTGATTAATTGAGGTTAATTTGTGGATTTTAATTGCGAGAAAAACTGCCAAACTGCTCAAGAATACTCATAAGTGTCAAAACACAATTATGTCCATTCACTTGCAAGAATATAACATCACCTCACATTTGCACGTGCTCCATGATTAAATGTGAGTAGTATATTTATGAGTACCGTATTTTTCGGACTATAAGTCGCACTTTTTTACATGTTTTGGCCGAGGGTGCGACCTATGCTCCAGAGCGACTTATAAATGAAAAATATACCGGTAGATTCTCAATTAATTTACCGTAATAAAACAATTTTACATGACAGAGTCGCTCTATGTTTTAATATGGCCACCGGAAACGGAAATGCAATGCATCATGGGCACTGTAGTATGGCGGCTGCCCTATAGGTCATGCTGGTCGCGATAACCAATCAGAGAACAGAACACTGGACGTGTATTCCTCACCTCACCCAGACAATGACTGTGAAACAGCATGTGAAGCAAATGAACACGGTGCTTGCTGTTATTCCGGGAGGGCTTATAAAACAGCTTCAACCCTTGGATATCAGTGTGAGCAGAGTGTTTAAGTTGACGCTGAGAGCTGTGTGGGAGCACTGGGTGAGCAACGGCGGAGGATTAGCATCTGCACTTGGAAGGAGCTGGCGTCGACACCATGGGGAGGTCATGACCTGCGCAGGTAGGTGCTGCACGAACATTGGCAGCTGACACCTGGTGTGTACTATGGTCCACAGCCGTTCAGCGATGGTGCGGGTTATGGTTCGGCTCGCAATGTGGTCTGCAAAATACAAACATATCCGTAGGGAAAATGCAGCTCACGAGAGGGCACTCAAGGCTTGTGTGACTGTTCCTGCGACTTCTGACTACCATAGAAAAATAAAAATTTCAACATTACTGATAACTTAACAAGACAACGGAGAAGGCCCGAAAAAATACCACCAAAAAGAAAATCATACTCTGCAGATTACAAGTTCTGACTAGTGAAATATGCATCCGAAAACGGTAGCCGTCACAATATTATCATCTGAACTTTTCATGTTAAGTTAACATACCTGTATGTCCATGCGACTTATTCATGGTTTATTTTTCTTTATAATGGATAAAGTGGCTGGTGCGACTTATACTCCGGTGCAACTTATAGTCCGGACAATACGGTACTTGTATTTTTACAGGAAATGTTTTGAGGAGCATCTTTTGACTTGAAGAAGAGCTGATGAGGACTCGGTAAAAAAATACTGCACTATTTGTTATCTGTGGAGCTTAACTTAATTGCCAGAATGTATATTTTGCATGTATGTACTTTGTGTTCATAATATGTTTGATGTTGCAAGCTTCTGCTGTCAAGAGTCAGTGGCTTCACCAGCGATCCAGAGTGGACTCATCAATAAGTTGGAGGTTAATGAGGGAGAACACATCTGTGGTGTGAGACCGCTGAACGTGCAGACACACAAAAGTGTAGCTGTAATTAACTGAGCCACAGCTGTGAGGTGCAGGCAGACGCACATTCTGCTTTGGACCCTGCAAAAGAGGAAATAAGGCAAAACAGGAATAAAACAAGGAAACATCAGCAGTTCCATCACTTTATTGTCTCGGGAAAACTGCTGCAGACCATAAATACATTTATTCTCAGTAAGGAAGAATAAAGTGACAGCCACATGAAGAACACCAGAACTAAAAAGCGTCAGTACTCTTTGAAATACATAGTTAAGTCAAATTGTATTTGGGCAACAGGTGCTCAAATTACAGCAGTGTGAGTGTGTTCATTGATGTGAAGTTGTTAAATTAAAAAATTAAATTAAAAAACTTAGGGTGAGGAGCTCCGTCACTCGGGAGGAGCTCGGAGTCGAGCCGCTGCTCCTCCACGTTGAAAGGAGTCAGTTGAGGTGGCTCGGGCATCTTTTCCGGATGCCCCCTGGACGCCTCGCTGGAGAGGTGTTCCAGGCACGTCCCACTGGGAGGAGGCCCCGGGGAAGACCCAGGACACGCTGGAGGGACTACATCTCTTGGCTGGCTTGGGAACGCCTTGGGGTTCCCCCGGAGGAGCTGGAGGAGGTGTGTGTGGATCGGGAGGTCTGGGCGGCTTTGCTTGAGCTGCTGCCCCCGCGACCCGACTCCGGATAAAGCGGAAGAAAATGGATGGATGGATGGATGGATTAAAAAACTTTATTTAACCAGGTCGATCCCATTAGACACAAAGATCTCTTTTCCAAGGGAATCCTGGCCAAGAAAGGAGCTTAAAAACATTAAGTTTCAAGAGGAGAACACAGAATCAGACAACAATAAAACAGACAAATACAGTCTGGTCACATCATAGAGTTAATATGGGGCTTTCATAAGCAAGAACAAGAACCATATGATGTCACGGTTTCAGCCAGATCTGGGGGTTTATTCTAGTTTTTCCCCTTTCTGTTGTTCTTTTCAGCTTTGATGTATTAATATTTATTTTCATCAGGAATTATTCTGTCATGTTTTTCTTGTCACTTTGTTCTGGTTATGATTCACTAGTTATTTTGTTTTCTTCATATGGTTATTTTCTGTTTTGACTTGTCACTTTGTTTTCTTTGTTACTTTATACTTTTGCCATCCATTCTGTTCTAGTTGTTTTCAGTCATTGTTTATTAAGTTATCACTTGTTCCTCTTGGTTATTATATTTGATGTATTGTTGTGTCAGGATTTGTTCTGGTTGTTGTTTGGTCACTGCTTTTTCTTTTGTCTTACTGCCTTGTTTTTCTTAAGTCAGTTTGTGTTTAATGTCATTTTAATATTTTGCTCCATGTCTCTCGTTCTAGTCTGTGCTGCCAGTTCATGTTTAGTTTAGTTCTCATGTTCATGCCTGCTTCCAGTTGTATTATGTTCTGCCATAGTTCCCTGGTTTCTCCTCACGCCCCTCTGAGTTCTGTTTCACTCCACACCCTGCACCTGCCTTCATGTCTTCATCCCTCACTTACATCTGATTATGTTCTCTTTGCACCTGTCATGTGTCCCTGTCTCTCACTTTAATTCTGTCTGCTTTGTATTTCCTTTCTCTCACACTCTGTGCACCTGTTCACATATCTTTGTCTTTTCTTCTCTCCACCATGTACTCTCTTCCCTCACTGTCTTGCACATTTAGTATCTTTGTTCATTAGCCACGCCCCCTTTCTGGATCCTTCCTCTCATGTGCATCTTGTTAACACCACCTGTTCCTAATTTGTCCACATGCATATAAACCCTCACAGTCTCACAGTCCCTCGCCAGATTGTTGTCGCTTCAAGCACACTCTCCAGCCTTCCTGTTCTTTGCCCTGTTTAGTCTCGCCGTGTACCAGTCTTTTGCTCTGAGTTTCTTGACCGCGCCTTTTGCCTCAGCCTACATGCCTGTGTTTGCTCGTGCCTTAGACCCCTGCCTGGCAATGACTATGTTTATGCCTCGCCTGCTTGTACCTCTGCTCCATTATCTGATCACCTGTGTGCCGAACCTCAGCCTGTAATAAACATGACGACTTCTTATACCACAAAGCCTGGTTTGGGAGTTTGTACCATGGGTCCACCTGCTCCTGGTGTCGGGCAGCCACCCGCCATGACATATGAGGCAGATACTATGTCCCTCATAATGTTTTTAAATGTTCCAAGAGAAGTTAGTTCCCTCAAGTTCAAAGTACTCTGTAGTGAGTTCCAGGCAGCAGGTGCAAAGTACTTGAAGGATTGCTTAACTAACTCAGTGTGAATTTTGGGGACATTGAGCAAATAGCAGTCATTGGAACACAAGGAGTAAGTGCTCTGGGCACACATCTGTTGGTACACATGTGCCAACTATGGACTTAAAAGAAATTACAAACTTTCTGTGTCCATCAGGTTTAATTTGGAGATCGGTGAAAGTCTCTTTTTACTTAATGAGTTTATTGTAAAAGCAGAAATACCACTGGTGAGGACATATAATGCAAAAGATAAAAACAATTAAACACAGTGACCATATTTTATTAATCAGAGAATTAATTATTTGAAAAAGACTGTAAATTCTTTCTATGGGTGCTGTCATTTTTTGTGGGAAAATAGAAGCTGAAGAAATTAAAACATCAAAATACATGTATGATTGAATCCAGTGATATAATTTAAATATGTATTTTTTTGTATTTCAGAAATGGACATCATCATCACAATCCAACAAAATCTATTTCTCCTAATATAATCGGGATGTGGCCACGTTGAGTGACAGCACATGTATTCAGCTTTTATTTTTTGTGTGTGTATTTTTGCTCAGGCTGCAGCTCCTGTGAAGCCTCTCTTTTATGAGCATTATTATTAATGTTGTTGTTGTCGTCCATTCGGCTGCTCTGTATTTGGCACAAGTTTTACACCGGATGCCCTTCCTGACGCAACTCCAGTTTTACCTGGAGAAACACACACAGCTGCTGGTGTTCCAAAGAGGTCTCCCATACAAGTACTAACCAGATCCTGCACTGCTTAGCTTCTGAGATCTGATGGGATCAGGCTGACACAGAGCATCATTCTTAATATCTGTAATAATATACCTTGTGTTGTGGTTAATTCTCCAAACTGATCATCTAAAGAAATGTATGAGCCTGAAACTGTCATGTGAAGTTATCACATAATCTTTTGTGCATTTCCAAGTGCTAGAACAGTGTTTTGCAAGTGACCTGAACTCAGTATGACTTTGCATTTTAGATCCCAAATGATTAGTGACTCCTAAAGTGTTTTTGGCAGATTGATCAAAACTAAGATAACCACACTTATTATTTCTTATAAAATTTAAAGTTAACTCAGTCCAATATGGGGTAATGGGCTCTTGCAATATTTAATACATGGGCATCCAGAGGACTTAAATCAATTAATGACCTTTATCCTCCAGAGTCTGATGTAAAAATTTCATGTTGATTTCTAACACAAAAGAGAGTTCAAAACATAAGTCCTGGAATGAAGATGTGACACAAATTTTAAATGAGCAAAGGAAAAAGCATGTGCTAAATCTCATACAATCTCTATAAATAGTCGTCTTAAGGACCTTTCACACTGAATCCGTCAGATGCGTCAAAAATCGGTCTAAAAAGCATTATTTTCAATGAGACGCGTTGCGTTTTAGATGCGTCAGATGCGTCGCGTCAAAAGCCGAGCTAAACCGACACATCTAACGGGAGCGCGCATTGCCACTTGTCAGCAGGCTGACGGAGTCAAAGTTCAAGCCAATCCAACTTCCGACCTGCTGAGCTGTGACGTACCTTTGCGTTGTCCAATAGGAATGATGCGTCGGGCCAAAACACGGAAGACGGGTGGCAGAAACCGCATTGGCCGCCATCTTGGAAGGGGCGTCTTACCTATGGCAGAAGCCACTGATCTCTACAAAATGGATCAGTGGAAACCACTGATCCGTGCAAAACAGAAACGTGTCACAGGACTGCTCATTTATGGAGCAGTTTTCTGAAGAAAAATCCTTCGAAATGTTTTTTGTTGTTACCTCATTATTTCTGATTGCTGTTAAAAAACAGTTTAGAACCCTTGTAATTAAAATAGCTAAATAAATCAACAAATGGTTCTTTAGAAACCTTTCATCTGTAAATTCAAACCACCTGTTATTTCAGATTATTTTGTTTCTTGTTTAACACAAGGAACCTCAGACATTTATTTTTAGACAAAATAACATGGAAATGTGTACATTTTTAAAATTCTGGTAGATTATTTATATCTCATTTTAAACAGAAAACCACTGTAAATAAATACTAATGTTTATTATTAGTAGTAGTCCCAACCAGTCCCAGCAGAAGACTGCCCCTCCCTGAGCCTGGTTCTGCTGGAGGTTTCTTCCTGTTAAAAGGGAGTTTTTCCTATGGCCTGCCTTACAATATAAAGCGCCTTGGGGCAACTGTTTGTTGTGATTTGGCGCTATATAAAAAAATTGATTGATTGATTATAAATGCAACAGGAAATAATATAACAATGACTGCAGTGTGATTGTAAAGTAGGATTTCTGTGACAAACCTCATGATGATTTATATACGAGGTCTATTAGAAAAGTATCCGACCTTATTATTTTTTTCAAAGACCATATGGATTTGAATCACGTGTGATTACATCAGACATGCTTGAACCCTCGTGGGCATGCGAGAGTTTTTTCACGCCTGTCGGTTTACGTCATTCGCCTGTGGGCAGTCTTTGAGTGAGGAGTCGCCCACCCTCTCGTCATTTTTTTCATTGTTTAGGAATGGCTCAGAGACTGCTGCTTTGTTTGATCAAAATTTTTTCAAAACTGTAAGGCACAACTGAGTGGACACCATTTGATAAATTCAG
Source organism: Thalassophryne amazonica (assembly GCF_902500255.1). Classification (NCBI taxonomy): domain Eukaryota; kingdom Metazoa; phylum Chordata; class Actinopteri; order Batrachoidiformes; family Batrachoididae; genus Thalassophryne; species Thalassophryne amazonica. Next base: position 107,555,510 of record NC_047108.1, on the reverse strand, counting down.
CTGGTTTTCGGTAAAACTTTTAACGGCTGATGAGAGATTTTGGTCTGGTAGTGTCGCTTTAAGGACGGCCCACGGCGCCTGATGGCGATCTGCGCTTCGAGGTGGCAGCGTCTCGCCGTTTCAAGTTGAAAACTTCCACATTTCAGGCTCTGTTCACCCAGGAAGTCGTCAGAGAACAGAGAACTTTCAGAAGAAGTCGGCATGAGGAGTTTATTCGGACATTCCATTGTTAATGGACATTTTGTAATGAAAGAACGTGCGGGCAGAGTCACATGTCGGGCCGGACCCGACCGCGGGGGGTCGCGGCAGGAAAAACACCTCCGTTGGAAACCTTAACGGGCAAGTTGGAACATGCCCAAGCTGTTAAACAATTTCTCAGTTACTCACTTGTTGAAAGCCATCAAAAGCCGCCTGAATTTTACAAATGGTTTTCAACACGGAGGTGTTTTTCCTGTCGCGGCGCACACAGATTCGCCGAGTCGTGCGTGCAAATTCGCCGAGTCGTTTCCGTGACGACTTGGCGAATTTGCGCGCACGTCTTTCATTACAAAATGTCCTTAAACAGTGGAATGTCCGCATAAAGTCCTCATGCCGGCCTCTTCTGAATCTTCTCTGTTCTCTCACGATGTCCTGGGTGAATTAAGCCTTAAATTAGGATGTTTTCAGGTCGAAACAGGCCGACGACGGCGCCTGGAAGCGCTGCGTGACGTCCCGCTCCGTGGGAAGTCCTTACAGCGACAGAAACACCCCATAATCTCTCATCAGCCGTTAAACTTTTCACCGAAAACCAGCTTAATTTCTCGAATAGTGTCCACTCGGATATTTCTCACAGGTCCAGAAAAAATTTTGATAAAGCAACGCGCGCCGTCTCGAGCAGCGTGTGAAACAAAGGAATTCAGCCGAGAGGGCGGGACCACATCTCACTCAAGGCCTGCCCACAGGGAAATGATGTCACCGACACGGGTGAAAAAACTCACGCATGCGCACGAGGGTTCAAGCATGATTGGTGTAATCGCACGTCATTCAAATCCATATAGTTAAAAAAAAAATAAGTGTCGGTTTATTATCTAATAGACCTCATATATATATATATATATATATATATATATATATATATATATATATATATATATATAGTCATTTCAACTTGTAATTTTGCCAAAATATGTAATTGCCTTTAATGTTGTTATCAGGACAGAGTCATTTCTAAAATATGAATTTGAGCACAATAAGTGGAGAGCTTCTACCTGTGCAAATGTCTTTTGACTTTGATTTTGTGGACATTTTTAATGATCCGTTCATTTATTGTTAAAATATAAAATGAAACAGCTTTTTAAAAAATAAGAAAATAGTTGCTGTTCAAAGAGCCTTTTATTTAGAAGCAGGTGATGTTCTGCTGGATTCTCTGGACCAGATGAAGGTCTCTTCTGCAGCTTTGAACTCTGGTGGTGTTGCTGAAAAGCAGATATGTTTTCTTTCGACAGGACTTCGTGGTGTTCAGCTCATCAATGGAAGTCTGGTTGTCTGCACAGCAAATGTTCCTGATTGTGACAAATAAAATATTTCTTTAAATATAAAGAAACACTAAACAGTTTATATATATAAAAAAAGGGGGAAAACGGGAAAAAAAAAGATGGAAAAAACGCCCGAAAAAATAAGTTATTTAAAGTTGAGCTTTTGTGGTGTCGAAAAAAGCTGTAGCTTTATTTGGTAAAAATAAAAAGACTGAACCATTTAGAAATTAAAAGTGTTCACTCAGATCAACTGTGCTAAAAGGCTACGCTAACGTTAGCCAATCATTAAACCGTCAAAGGTCCACAAAAAGTGGAAGATTTCGGACTGAGTGGGTTTGCTCCATCACCCCGGCTGCCTGCCTCGGTCTGCCCAGTGATGATGCCTTATGTTCAGATTTCATTTGTCCTGATCAGGTCATCCGGTCTCACACACGTTTTGCCCTTTATATACTCTTATTTCTTCCATCTTCTTTTTTAGACCCCCATCACACATAACACGAATGAGACCGAATGGTGTCAGAATGACGAATCGGCCCACATCGAAAAAGTGTCGAGGTCAGCAGCCTCAGAGCAGTCGACATAGGTGGGCCCATTCCTGCGGCTGCTTTGAATATTTTACACATGTGAAAAACACTCATGGCACAGTCCAGGTGGGACACCCATCAAACAGCAGTCTATGTGCAGTCTGAGCACAACCCCACTACAATATACATATTCGTATGGCGTCATAACAGAATAATAAAAAGGATATGTTGATATGCAAGATGTATACTCAACAAAAATATAAACGCAACACTTTTGGTTTTGCTCCCATTTTGTATGAGATTAACTCAAAGATCTAAAACTTTTTCCACATACACAATATCACCATTTCCCTCAAATATTGTTCACAAACCAGTCTAAATCTGTGATAGTGAGCACTTCTCCTTTGCTGAGATAATCCATCCCACCTCACAGGTGTGCCATACCAAGATGCTGATTAGACACCATGATTAGTGCACATGTGTGCCTTAGACTGCCCACAATAAAAGGCCACTCTGAAAGGTGCAGTTTTATCACACAGCACAATGCCACAGATGTCGCAAGATTTGAGGGAGCATGCAATTGGCATGCTGACAGCAGGAATGTCAACCAGAGCTGTTGCTCGTGTATTGAATGTTCATGTCTCTACCATAAGCTGTCTCCAAAGGCGTTTCAGAGAATTTGGCAGTACATCCAACCAGCCTCACAACCGCAGACCACGTGTAACCACACCAGCCCAGGACCTCCACATCCAGCATGTTCACCTCCAAGATCGTCTGAGACCAGCCACTCGGACAGCTGCTGGAACAATCGGTTTGCATAACCAAAGAATTTCTGCACAAACTGTCAGAAACCGTCTCAGGGAAGCTCATCTGCATGCTCGTCGTCCTCATCGGGGTCTCGACCTGACTCCAGTTCGTCGTCGTAACCGACTTGAGTGGGCAAATGCTCACATTCGCTGGCGTTTGGCACGTTGGAGAGGTGTTCTCTTCACGGATGATGTGAAGGAGATGTGTTGCACTGCATGAGGCAAATGGTGGTCACACCAGATACTGCTGGTATCCCCCCCCAATAAAACAAAACTGCACCTTTCAGAGTGGCCTTTTATTGTGGACAGTCTAAGGCACACCTGTGCACTAATCATGGTGTCTAATCAGCATCTTGGTATGGCACACCTGTGAGGTGGGATGGATTATCTCAGCAAAGGAGAAGTGCTCACTATCACAGATTTAGACTGGTTTGTGAACAATATTTGAGGGAAATGGTGATACTGTGTATGTGGAAAAAGTTTTAGATCTTTGAGTTCATCTCATACAAAATGGGAGCAAAACCAAAAGTGTTGCGTTTATATTTTTGCTGAGTATATGTGGCATGCAAGTAATATTCTCCTTAGTAGAGAAGCTTGAATCTTCGACTGGACTGGATTGCTTGATGCGAGGACGTTTCGCTTCAAATCACAGAAGCTTCCTCATCTAAAATTCTTGCTGTGGTAGTCTGACTTCTGTCTTGACCCTTGCAGAGAAGAACAAACAGAAGTCACAAACGCTGGAGTTTTAAACCTAACCAGACCCCTCCTACTGACAGGCAGACTGCTACTGGCCAGTGACTAAACAATTTCTTTAATTAGCACCTATTGTGCTCTAGTTAGCACCCTCCTAATGACGGGACAGATGCCTCTCCTGACGGCTCTCCTAATGTGTCTCCTGATGATGTGAATGACTCATTGCCATGAACAAAAGACTGAAACTGCTTTGACCTGAGTACCCCATTGTAAACAGGGGACAAAGCGTGTCTCAGACCCCCTCCTAAGGCTCCCCCCTAAGGCTGGGTTTCAACTGTTTCACATACAATGCCTTCTTCACCCCCCTCTCAAACCATTTCTTCTCTCTGGCTAAGATTTTAACTTCCTTGTCCTCAAACGTGTGGCTAGTGTTTTTAAGGTGGAGATGAACTGCAGACTGAGGTCCACTGGTGCCCTCTCTGCGGTGCTGGTATAGCTTTTTGTGTAACGGGTGCTTAGTCTCACCTATGTAGTGTTCGTTACAGTTTCCCTGACATCTGATAGAATACACTACATTGCTTTGTTTGTAACTAGGGATCCTGTCCTTACGGTGAACTCATTTCTGTCTCAAGGTGTTAACAGGTTTAAAGTAAAGTGGGATTTTGTGCTGTCTGAAGATCCTCTGTAGTTTTTCACATGTGCCAACTATGGACTTATAAGAAATTACAAGCTTTCTGTGTCCACCAGGTTTAATTTGGAGCACGGTGAAAGTTTTTCCCCTATTCCTGCTAAATAAGGGAGAGACACTCCTTCTTGTCTCTGTCTTTTGTCTGTCTGGTCTCTTTGTTCTTTGGGACTTCTGCACTTTATCCAGGGACCATCGTGGGTACCCACATATTGGGAGGGCTTTCTGGACAAGTTGTTATTCTTTAGCCCTTCCCTCTGTAGTTGTAGGCACCTGTAGGGCTCTGAGTCCTGATCACCCCAAGTCCTGATCACCCCGAGCTTGTGTTCAAGGGGGTGGTTTGAGCCAAAGGGCAGATATTGGTCAGTGTGATTGGGTTTTCTGTAAACCCCTTTCTGGAACTGCCTGTTCTCTCCAATCGTAACATCACAGTCCAAGAAGGCTAAATGGTTGTTTCTGGCATCCTCACATGTGAACTTGATATTGGAGTCCACCGAGTTGATGGGCTCTCTAACGTCCTCAACTTCTTGTTGCTTGATTTTAACCCATATTTCATCGCCATATCTGAACCAGTGACTGGGAGACATGCCGTCATGACGTCAAGTCTCTCCTCTACACTAGCTCCATGTACAGATTGGCCAGTTGTGCAATGGGGTCTCCGGTATCCCCCATTGTGGCCAATCTGTACATGGAGCTAGTGGAGAAGAGAGCCTTGGCATCCTTCATGGGCATCTCTCCCAGTCACTGGTTCAGATATGTCGATGACACATGGGTTAAAATCAAGCAACAAGAAGTGGAGGCTTTTACAGAGCATATCAACTCGGTGGACTCCAATATCATGTTCAGGTGAGACTAAGTAGCCGTTACACGAAAAGGCTATACCAGCACCGCAGAGAAGGCACCAGTGGATCTCGGTCTGCAGTTCATCTCCACCTTAAAGACACTAACCACACGTTTAAGGACAAGGAAGTCAAAATCTTAGCCAGAGAGAAGAAATGGTTTGAGAAAGGGGTGAAGGAGGCATTGTATGTGAAACATATGAAATCCAGCCTGAACCGGGGAGGGGGTCTGAGACACGCTTTGTCCCCTGTTTACAATGGGGTACTCAGGTCAAAGCAGTTTCAGAATTTTGTTCATGGTAATGAGTCATTCACATCATCAGGAGACACGTTAGGAGAGCCGTCAGGAGAGGTGTCAGTTCCATCATTAGGAGGGTGCTAACTAGAGCACAATAGGTGCTAATTAAAGCAGCTGTTTAGTCACTAGCCAATAGCAGTCTGCCTCTCAGTAGGAGGGGTCTGGTTAGGTTTAAATCTCCAGCTTTTGTGGCTTCTGTTTGTTCTTCTATACAAGGGTCAAGACAGAAGACAGATTACCAGAGCAAGAATTTTAGCTGAGGAAGCTTCTGCGATTTGAAGCAAAACGTCCTCACGTCAATCAACCCAGTCCAGTTGAAGATTCAAGCTTCTCTACTATGGAAACCACCTGGACAACTGAGAGTCTTCACAGAAATAATTATCTACTTCCAAACAATATCCATGATATGTTTAAAGAAAGAGAAAGTATTTATAATTTAAGAGGAGAGCAACATAAAAAAATTCAATGTTGGCACAACCATGGGAAGTCAGTCTGTGGGATGAATTTGTGGAACAATTTGGAGCTGGAGCTAAAACAGAGTACAAATATTAATATGTTTAAAAAGAACTTTTTTTTTTTACTAATGAGGTATATGGAAGAGATTGGGTGTGAACTGTGTCGTGGTCGGTATTGTGTATATGTGGTGCTGGTGTAGCACTAATATAAATAACAATTTGTAAGTATTAAGTAAAAGTATTGAGTTAAATCCAAAACAAGTGAAGAGCTCAACAGCGTCAAGAAAAGAAAGCCAGTGTGGTGTCTGAATAAACCATGAGGGGGCCTAAGCCCCTATAAACAGCTGGATCTGCCTCTGGCGGAGCAGTTGGTGTTGGTGACGGGATGACAGGTGGATGAAAATGGCTGTAAAGAAAGTTGGTATTCAGACCCAGAAACTAAACAGACATGACGGCCAGTTTTGTCGGTTCTGAAGTTTTCCCCTTAACTCAGATCGTGTGCTGCACTCCAGTGTATGTGTGTGTGCGTCAGCGTGTGTGCAGATGGTTATCACCCTCCACAGTCTTCCTCCTCAGCAGGGGCACAGATTCAACCTGTCATCTTTTACATGTTGTTGTTTTTATGTCAGACATGGCACTTGATGCTGCAGGGGTGGAAGGCGTTGCACTCCAGCTGTAGAGGACTGTATCTCTTCCGGGTGTATAGCTGCGCTCTGGTTTACTTCCACCACAACAGGCATTGCCCTGTCAAATTTCTTATACTTTTATATTGTAGTAATGAGTAACAAAGATGTTTAAGGGAAATGTATCGGAGTAAAAGTATACATTTTATTGAGGAAATGGAGTGGACTAAAAGTGAAAATCACGAGAAATGTAAATAATGAGGTAAAGTACAGATACGCACAAATACTACTTAAGTATTTCTACTTTGTTACATTACAACACTGATTGCACCACGGAGTTTAGCGCCACCCCTCAACTCGGGTGCGTTACCGTTTGACAGGTGTACCGCCCCAGTCACAGTCCCCAAGACCTCCTGAAGTAATTGATCCATAAACTGACATCCGTAATTACTTAAACTGCAAGAAAAAATCATGAATGATGTTCACGTTGTGCAAGACCTGTGTCCAGTGGCGGTCCTAGAGTGATTTACTCCCCGGGCGAAAACTTTTGCATGCCCCCCCCCGCGCACACTAACATGGCCACCACCTCTGCCCCACCACCCATGAAAACACTAACTTCGTCCAGAACACCCACAATCCCACAAATTAACTCACAACAGCTATTTTCAAGAACAAATTTACGGTTTTAATGACTACTGCAATAACAGACACAAAGAAATTGGCACAGTCTAATGTGTCATCATCCATGGACTTATCTGCAATGATCATCTCAAAAGTTTGCAGGAGGGCATCATAATTGTTTGCCACAGTGCTCACTATCCGTAATGTGAAATTCCATCGAGTAGGAGCATTTCTGGGCAACCTTGAGCAGCCTGCAGACTCAATAAAAGACATCCTCTTTGTGGATTTTGAGAAAAATGTGGCAAACCCAGAGAGTGATGCAAAAAATATTCTGCACTCAGATAAGCATTTAGCCCCCTGAGACAGAACCAGATTCAGTCTGTGTGCATAGCAATGCACAAACATTGCACTGGGGGCTATTGCTTTAACTTTGGCCTGCAAACCACTGAGAGATGAAGCCATGACAGCAGCCATGGCTTCTTCGTAAGGAAGACTATCAAATGGCTTCGCCAAAATCCGGTCCACAACATTCAAATTGTCTGCCATTATGTGCAGCTTGCTCCCTAGCTAGCTCACTAGCTGGGACTGGCGCGAGGCTAGTGTGAAGTTTGTCCGCCTGAGTGCTTTGTGACGGTGGAGGAGCTCAGCAGCAGCCGATTTTTTTTTTCTTTTTCTTTTTTTTTTTTTTTTTTCCCAAGCACGGTCGCCCGGCGGCTGCCCGGTCGGCCCGCCTCCAGGACCGCCCCTGCCTGTATCCACATTTTGTGGGATATTTTATTGACGGATTGCAGCAAAATTATTAACGTTTCACAGATATTCATGGTTTGCGTAAATTTTAATTCATGGTTTGTGGATAATTCACATTTTGCAGCAGATTCATGTTTTGGAGGTCAACAACCTCAACCCTTATCTCAGTCAGCAGTCACCTCAAACGCAAACCAATGGTTATTCCTTTCCCCACTACACATTGTTACCACATTCAACTAGACCCACTGTCATTATTTAAACACCTGCAGTCATTAATTCCAATCATTTCAGATACATGGTGATTTTAGATGATGTTGCAATCATTAGATAATTTACAGGTTCATACACAGGGGTACTTGTAAAGGAAATTAAATCATTGCACTCACTTTGTCAAGGACATAAACACAAACAGTTTACATGGAATTAAATAGTCCAAAAACTGAAGTCAAAGATGTTCCCTGACTACTGGGGACTTCCCCTTTGGCTGACCTGGTTACCCTTTGGTCTCAAGTGCTGAAACCTGGTGTTGAAACCCCACCACACCCACAAGGATACGTCATGTGGTTACACACACAGCAGCATTTTCACTCAGGTGTGTGTGTGGACTCAGAAAAAAAAAAATACAAAGTGATTAAAAAACAGGGTCAGAAACAAAGCATACACTCAAGACTGTGTGCTCTTTAATGGAAAAGCCAAAGGAAATGCACTTAACAGCTGAATGATGGGAGTTAGGCCCCACCTACTGGGCAAACAAAGTAGTGCTACACCACAAAGGAAATTATGTTAGAAATTCTGTGACTAACTTGTAAACTTTATCTTTCTTTCTTTTCAATATGCATCCATACATTCCATACATATATACATACAAACATTCAGTGGTGCACAGTTAATCGAAAACTTATTATTATTATTATTTAAAACCCTTATAACCAGATCTAAAGAGCTGACATTTTAATATAATGAAGTGTAAACATGGAGGTCAGTTCAGAAGCTCCCCTGGTCAGAAGCTCCCAGACACACCCTGGTTCGAGGCACAGACAGGGTGTAGAGGGGGTCCGGTTTGGGAACCACAGAATCTCATCTCTGCTGTTTGCGGATGATGTGGTTCTGTTGGCTTCGTCAAATCAGGACCTTCAGAGTGCACTGGGGTGGTCTGCAGCCGAGTGTTAAGCGTCAGGGATGAAAATCAGCACCTCCAAAACTGAGGCCATGGTTCTCGACCGGAAAAAGGTGCTTTGCCCTCTTCAGTTCGGTGAAGTGTCCTTGCCTCAAGTGGAGGAGTTTAAGTATCTCGGGGTCTTGTTCACGAGTGAGGGGCGGCTGGAGCGTGAGATCGACAGACGGATCGGTGCAGCATCTGCAGTGATGCGGTCGCTGTATCGGACCGTCGTGGTGAAGAGAGAGCTGAGCAGGGGGGCAAAGCTCTTGATTTACTGATCGATCTACGTTCCGACCCTCACCTATGGTCATGACATTTGGCTCATGACCGAAAGAACTAGATCGTGAGTACAAGCGGTCGAGATGAGTTTGCTCCACAGGGTGGCCAGGCGCTCCCTTAGAGATAGAGTGAGGAGCTTGTCACTCGGGAGGAGCTCGGAGTCAAGCCGCTGCTCCTCCACGTCGAAAGGAGCCAGCTGAGGTGGCTCAGGCATCTTTTCCGAATGCCCCCTGGACACCTCGCTGGAGAGGTGTTCCGGGCACGTCCCATTGGGAGGAGGCCCCGGGGAAGACCCAGGACACGCTGGAGGGACTACGTCTCTCGGCTGGCTTGGGAACGCCTCGGGGTTCCCCCGGAGGAGCTGGGGGAGGTGTGTGTGGATCGGGAGGTCTGGGCGGTTTTGCTTGAGCTGCTGCCCCTGTGACCCAACTCTGGATAAAGTGTAAGAAAATAGATGGATGGATAGATGGATGTAAACATGGAGGTTCCAACAAGCATTAACATATTAGCATATTAACATATGCCAAAATCATATTATGATCAAGAAATAAAACAAATAAATGAAATTAAACATTAGTTTTCATTCATCATACTGTTTATTCACACTACAGAACAAGTAAGAATTTAACATAAAAAACACATAAAAAATAATGTAATCAATGCATTTGATTGTCTTCCTGTTCTTCCATCTCCTCCAGGTGATAATGGTTGCCTTCGCGAGTGTTTGCGTTCCAACAGGGACAAAAGGATGATTTTAGGCTTTCCAAACATTTTTGAATGTTCAATTACATTTTTGCTAAAAGACAGCTGAGTTGATGTTAGCTGAACTAAATTCCTTTGAAGCTCATCGCTCCACCCATGGACTCCTTTGGAGATACTGCCATCTTTGTGTGCGTAATGCAATGCATTCTGGGAAATCAAGGGGACAAACAACAGCAGCATCTTCAGGCTGACTTCACTATGTTGACAGTGGACTAACTGAAAGGTTTCTTAAAGTAGTCCAACATAGTTGCCTTTTCAAGACATTCATTTCCTTTGTTAAAGGCTTTGCTTCTCCTCCTTTAGTACATGTTGTGATGATCACTGTGCCGGAAACAACTAAAAATTTTACCACACTCTCACGAGCGCCACTAGCTTAGCATATGACAAGCTAAAAGTGGACGCTCTCGTTTTGGCCAGACTTCTAGCCAGTTTTTGGGTATTCTGTGTTAGTACGCACCTGCGGCAGATGTGCTTGATGAATTCCTGCACAAAAAGTAGTTCCTGTGAGATCATGAGTATATCTCATCTAAATTAATTCTAAGTGGCCGTAATAAATATTTAAGAAACTTAAAGTTTATGAGCAACTTCACCTGCTATCGCTCAAGCACATTGTAAACATTGACACGATGCAGTTTGTTGCGGAAGAGTTCAGAAACATAAGATTGGAATGTTCTGATGACCATTTACAGTTGGCGATGAAAGACTTGGTTGTTAGCTTATTGTTAAAGTTAGAACAAGAAGCTGCACTGAAAGAGATCTATCTGGGAAGAGAGACATTCTGTGTTTTGTCAGTCCAGCGAGAGTGGCACGCTGAGCAGGGTGGAAAAAGTAGTCCGGTGAGCTCAATCTGTGGGCGCAAGCTATCCCACAGTTCCATAATAGCAGAGATGTCGGTCCAATGAGAGCGGGACTCTGCGCAGGGTAAGATTTTACATCTGTCTTTAAAAACATTACTGCTGACAACCTGGATTAACTAATTTACACGTTAAGATTCCCATTTGAACTCCGTCATGAAGTTTACGTTTGGCAACAGACTACGTTCAGAACAGAACGTTAGATCAATTTATTGTTGACATTTATTTTAATACATGAATAGCGAAATGGGGGTAACCTTTTATAAGTGTGTACTTCGTCCTACTCCTTTTCAAACGTTGTTTATTTCTCAACGTATATTTCCCGTGACTTAATTTTTCTTTGTGTGTGTGTGTGCTTTTTGTGCAACATAAATTCAGTTCATTCATTAATTTAATCAGTCAAGGCCATATGAAGACAGAATTAACTGAAGTTTTTATGTCTGTGTTTCACTGATTACGCTGAAGCGATGCAGTTGTGAACGCAGTCTTTCTGTTGTTATATCACGGTGATAGATTAGTCAATGATGTAAGGTTGAGTTATGAACACAGTCCCTGCAGATAAATAAACTTCATGACAGAGCTAGCAAGGGAAGCTAACATGTACAGTTGTGCTCAAAGGTTTACATACCCTGGCAGAATTTTTGCTTTTTTGGCCATTTTAAGAGAATATGAATAACACAAAATTGTTTTTTTTTTTTTTTACTCATGGTTAGTGGTTGGGTGAAGCCATTTATTGTCAAACAACTGTGTTTCCTCTTTTTAAATCAAAATGACTTGCCCCTTCCCTTCCCAGAATGCATTGCGTAAAGCAAAGATGGCGGTATTTGTGATAGAGTCTATAGTTTTCAAATTTAACTGAAAAGGTAAACCATGAACAAAATGAGGGAGCTTCGCTAATTAGCTGTTAGCTGAACTGTGCCCACCACCACCTATTTTACACTGTTTAAATGTCAAGCCATATTTTATAGATAAATAGTTTGTGTAAGTCACTTTTGTCTTCACATTGGAAGTGGTTTAACTCCAGCTGTAGCATTATGTCTCTTTAGCATTAATTACACTATGTAACACAATTTTTGTTCCTGGCTTCTAAGGGTTATATTTCAACTGCTTATGTGTAAAGTCTATGGAAAAATGACTACATTCAGCACAAACTGTTATGTGTCGGACGCAGCCCGGAGAACCGACCAGCGTTTGAAGGACCCAGTATGAAATAAGCAGAGCACGGTACAAAGGATAACAGAGTTTAATAAACATAACAGTGAAGTGAAACGAAAACAACAAAAGAGTGCGCAGTCTGGCGTGGTGGATTGCGGTGCGCTCCCAGCAGCGCTAACGGTCCGGAGCCAGAAAACTGTTCGGACCCAAGGACCCCGCCGACACCCCCCCAGGTGGCCGCGACAAACCGAGTCTGTGAAAGAAGAAATCATTATGTGAGTCCACACTCAACACACAGAGAGACCGCTCAAAGGTGTACAAACAGCAAACACTTCCTGGCTTAATTGCAAATCAGCTTCCCACCCTGCAGGCATAGAACACCCCGTTCACAAATCTCCACTGCAGTGGAAGCTGATTTAAACGACTAACATACAGCTCAATATAATAAGGTGTGAGGGACACCACATTTACTGACTGTATAATTGTTAGTCACAAAACCAAACGTACCTCAGGAAGTGTGCTGACGAGCGTGAGACCTCACCCCCTCCTCTTTCACAGACCATGCATCAAACCTGGACGTTCTCTGCATCCACTGATGGGAGATGGCTCTAGAGACGACGATCTCACCCGTCTGGTCACAAGGTCGAGTCTCTGGCAAACACACACTGTGCACTCCAGACTTAAATGCCACCATGTTCCAATCCGTGTAGATGCACCACACCTGTGAGTCCTGACGAGCTGCACGTGATCAGCCTCAGGTGATCAGGGTGAGGTCCTGATAAACTCAGCTACACAGCCACTCAGTCCCAAATGCGCACCACCTGGGAGGAAAACCAAAAGACAGAAACAGAAGACACACAAAAGCCAGCCAGGCACGCCAGCCACAACACAAACTTTGATTTTTTTTTTTTTTTTTACGTTCTAGAAAGTTCTAAAAGTTTCTTGAAATTTCTAGATAATTCTGGAAACTTCTAAAAAATTCTGGACAGTTCTAGCAGTTAAAGAATATTCTAGAAGACTACTCAGTAGTAATGAAGGCGAATCGAGAATATTCTTGAAAACAGACAAATTTCAAAATATCATTGTCCTGATCACAGAAACAAAATTTCTGTGGAATAACAGCTATTTTCTATTTATTTAAGGCATAACAGGTTAGGAAAACACACTGTGTACCCAGGAACAAAACAAAAATAAAAATTTGTTACATAGTGTTATGTATGAGTGTGAAGGTTCTGTATAGAAACTGAACTCATAAAACATCCATTTATTGTTCATATAACCAACTTTTCAACTTGTAACGTACGTGTAATTTGTAATATGTTATTTGTACAGGGTTGCCAACTCTCACACATCTGGTGTGAGACTCATGCTTTCAGCATCAATCTCATGCCCTCACGCACAAGCAAGAAATGTCACGCCAAAATGAAAAATTCTCCCATTAATTTTCTGTTGATGACTAGATTAAAGTAGACTGGACAACGGCGCATTGCTTCTTAATGAAAGAAGAGGAGTGTAAAGCCCACACCTGAAACAGCTGTTAACATCTGCTGACAATCTTCTGACTGCAGTGTTCTCTGATCGATGATTCGCTGAAAACCTTACACCTGATATGTCAGCAGCGAGTGAAGCGTTCAGGAGAGTTCGAGCAAGTGGTTCAGAGCTTGGTTCTGTCTGAGTCAGCCAGTGATGCACGGCAAAGTAAGCCAATATAGTCTAACAAATCGAATAATCTATTGGCTAATAAAATTGGGCCCTTGTCACTACAGACAGTCTGAGACAAAGTCACAGAGACACAGACTTCAGCTTGAAGTCTGTGTCTCTGTGACTTTGTTGCAAACGTCTGACATGCCATATATGTAGGTGCTGGCTCAGTAATTTAAAGGACATGTCGCACGGTATTTGCATACATGAGATAATAATTACTGGTCGCTGATGCATTTGCTAATTACACTCAACAAAAATATAAACGCAACACTTTCGGTTTTGCTCCCATTTTGTATGAGATGAACTCAAAGATCTAAAACTTTTTCCACATACACAATATCACCAGTTCCCTCAAATATTGTTCACAAACCCATCGAAATCTGTGATAGTGAGCACTTCTCCTTTGCTGAGATAATCCATCCCACCTCACAGGTGTGCCATATCAAGATGCTGATTAGACACCATGATTAGTGCACAGGTGTGCCTTAGACTGCCCACAATAAAAGGCCACTCTGAAAGGTGCAGTTTTGTTTTATTGGTGGGGGGATACCAGTCAGTATCTGGTGTGACCACCATATGCCTCATGCAGTGCAACACATCTCCTTCGCATCATCCGAGAAGAGAACACCTCTCCAACGTGCCAAACACCAGCGAATGTGAGCATTTGCCCACTCAAGTTGGTTACGACGACGAACTGGAGTCAGGTCGAGACCCCGATGAGGATGACGAGCATGGAGATGAGCTTCCCTGAGATGGTTTCTGACAGTTTGTGCAGAAATTCTTTGGTTATGCAAAGCGATTGTTTCAGCAGCTGTCCGAGTGGCTGGTCTCAGACGATCTTGGAGGTGAACATGCTGGATGTCGAGGTCCTGGGCTGGTGTGGTTACACGTGGTCTGCGGTTGTGAGGCTGGTTGGATGTACTGCCAAATTCTCTGAAACGCCTTTGGAGACGGCTTATGGTAGAGAAATGAACATTCAATACACGAGCAACAGCTCTGGTTGACATTCCTGCTGTCAGCATGCCAATTGCACGCTCCCTCAAATCTTGCGACATCTGTGGCATTGTGCTGTGTGATAAAACTGCACCTTTCAGAGTGGCCTTTTATTGTGGGCAGTCTAAGGCACACCTGTGCACTAATCATGGTGTCTAATCAGCATCTTGATATGGCACACTTGTGAGGTGGGATGGATTATCTCAGCAAAGGAGAAGTGCTCACTATCACAGATTTAGACTGGTTTGTGAACAATATTTGAGGGAAATGGTGATATTGTGTATGTGGAAAAAGTTTTAGATCTTTGAGTTCATCTCATACAAAATGGGAGCAAAACCAAAAGTGTTGCATTTATATTTTTGTTGAGTATATTTGTGATGGAGAAACTGAAGCCTTTTTGAACCACTGAATCAATATGAAGCAATTGTGTTGAAATGGTTCAGTGTTGTGAAGCACTTGATCCAATTAAGTATGGCGACATCTGCTGGCCAATCTTTAACATAGCACTTGCATGGAACAGTCAGGTACTGTTATGTATGTACAACCCCAATTACAATGAAGTTGGGACGTTGTGTGAAATGTAAATAAAAACCAAATACACTCACTCACTCACTCATCTTCAACCTCTTAGTCCAATCAAGGGTCGCGGGGGAGCTGGAGCCTATCTCCGTAGTCACAGACTGTGAGGTGGCGTACACCCAGGACAGGACGCCAGTCTGTCGCAGGGCCACAAACAAACACAATCACACCCACTCGCACGCCTATGGACAATGTAAAGATTCCAATCCACCTAACCCACATGTCTTTGGAAGTGGGAGGAAACCAGAGTACCCGGAGGAAACCCACGCAAACATGGAGAGAACACACAAACGCCACACAGAAAGGCCACAGGTGGGAATTGAACCCATGACCTTCTCGCTGTGAGGCAACAGTGCTAACCACTAATCCACAGTGCTGCCCAAAGAGAATACAATGATTTGCAAATCCTCTTAAACCTATATTCAATTGAATACACCTCATAGACAAGATAATGTTCAAACTGATAAAATTTATTGTTTTTGTGCAGATATTTGTTTCTTTTGAAATAGATGCCTGCAACACATTTCAAAAAAGCTGGGACAGTGGTATGTTTATCACTGTGTTACATCACTTTTCCTTCTAACAACAGTCAATAAGCATTTGGGAACTGAGGACACCAATTGTGAGTGTCATGATTGGGTATAAAAGGAGCATCCCCAAAAGGCTCAGCTGTTCACAAACAAAGATGGGGCGAGGATCACCACTTTGTGAACTGCGTGAAAAAATAGTCAACAGTTTAAGAACAATGTTTCTCAACATTAATTTGCAACAAATTTAGGGATTCCATCATCTATAGTCCATAATATAATCAGAAGATTCAGAGAATCTGGGGAACTTTCTACACATAAGCGGCAAGGCCGAAAACCAACACTGAATGTTCGTGACCTTCGACCTGCGCCACTGCATTAAAAAACGACATCATTGTGTAAAGGATCTTACCACGTGGGCTCAGAAACACTTCAGAAACACTTTGTCCACTGGACAAAAGAGGAAAAAGACCATCCAGATTGTTACCAGCGCAAAGTTCAAAAGCCAGCATCTGTGATGGTATGGGGGTGTGTTAGTCCCCATGGCATGGGCAACTTACACATCTGTGATGGCACCATCAATGCTGAAAGGTACATCCAGGTTTTGGAGCAACACATGCTGCCATCCAAGCAACGTCTTTTTCAGGGACGTCCCTGCTTATTTCAGCAAGACAATGCCAAGCCACATTCTGCACGTGTTACAACAGCGTGGCTTTGTAGTAAAAGAGTGCGGGTACTAGACTGGCCTGCCTGCAGTCCAGACCTGTTGCCCATTGAAAATGTGTGGCGCATTATGACAACGGAGACCCCGGACTGTTGAACAACTGATGTTATACATCAAGCAAAAATGGGAAAGAATTCCACCTACAAAGCTTCAACAATTAGTGTTCTCAGTTCCCAAACACTTATTGAGTGTTGTTAGAAGGAAAGGTGATGTAACACAGTCGTAAACATACCACTGTCCCAGTTTTTTTTTAAAGGTGTTGCAGGCATCCATTTCAAAATGAGCAAATATTTGCACAAAAAAAATAAAGTTTATCAGTTTGAACATTAAATATCTTGTCTTTGTTGGAGTCCCATCGGGTTGTTTTTGGGGTCTTGTATTTTGTCTCCTTCCTTGTCCATCTGTCCTGTCTTCTGAATGGTCAGTGTCCAAGGTTCTGTGGTATTTGCTCTGTCTGTTCATGTTTCCGGTCTGTGGGTGTGTCATTTGGATGAAGGAGTGGAGTCGTGTGTTTATGTGTGTAGGTACATGTGCACGTCTGGTTGTTAGTGTGCTCAGCTGCATGCGCATGTGTTCCGGCATGCCCCCCTCCTAGTCTACGTTGACGTGCCTGCTGGCCCTCATCCGTGTGTGTGAATACAGTTATACATGATTTCCTCAGGCGCTCAGTCCTCACTTCTTGTCTTAGTCTCCTCTTCTGTCATGCTGTGTATGTGTGCGTATTATCCCTCCTTCCTCTGTGTCGGTATGTGTGTGTGTGCGCGCAGCTCCGGGCAGTCTTCCACGTCCACCCGTCATGTTCTGTGTGCATGTGAGATTGTCAGCTCCTGTTTTCTCCCCTTAGTCTCAGTTTGTCTGTTGTTCCTGGTGCACATGCACACTCTGTGTCTGGGTATTTGTCACTGAGTGCGCAGTGCTGTCAGACCTGGTTAAACCCCACCCTTTGTTCACATTATGTTTTGTCTGTTCTCTCACCTTTCTTTCCAACCAAGTTTATGTCCTACACTCCTGTGGTTGCTTGTGTCTTGGTCTTTCCACTGTGTGTTTGTTATTGTTCTTTTCTATGTCATTAGGCTTATTAATACGTTGGGTCACTTCATGTCTGCACTCTTGATTCATGTATGTTGTTCTCTGCCGCCATCTAGTGTCTTAATTTAGTCATCACACCCCTTCTCTGAGTTTCCAGCTGGATAATTCACTCATCAGACTGTATTTAACCTCACCTGTGTTCATGTCCCTTGCTGGTCCGTTGTTGCTGTTTTCCCATTGTAGCTGATTCCTGTGTTGCTGTCTGTCTTTGTCCATACAGCACTCAACTTATCATTCTGTTGTTAAAGTGACTGTTCACCTTGTCTGATGTCCTGTGTTCTCCATTGCTTCCTTTTTGTAAGTACTCAGTTCTGGTTTTTGCACTCTCTGGAAGATTGTCTACCTAATTTTTGCCTAGTTTCCTCACACCCTGGACCTCCCCACACCTTGTGTGGGTGAACTTTGTATTTTGGTTGTTCCTGCTCCTCCACTGTTTTTGTATCTTGCCACCACTCCTGCATTAAACCTGGTCTTCTTTGAAAATTCAACCTCTTGTCGTGTTTGCCGTGCATTTAGGAAATCTCAGACTCTGTTCAGATCCTGGCCACAAATAACAGTTTTTGTGGTGTATTCAATTAAAGGTGATAGTATATGGAGGACATGATGTCCATGACTTCCAAAAACAATTTGAAATGAGGACTCATCAGACCACAGCACACTTTTCCACTTTGCGTCTGTCCATTTCAAATGAGCTCGGGCCATAGAAGGTGGCGGCATTTCTGGATGTTGATGTATGGCTTTTGCTTTGCATGGTAGAGTTTTAACTTGCACTTGTAGATGTAGTGACGAACTGTGCTAACTGACAGTTTGTTTGTTTTTTAAGTGTTCTAGAGCTCATGCTGTAAGATCCTTCACACAATGATGTCGGTTTTTAATGCAGTGCTGCCTGAGGGATCGAAGGTCACGGGCATTTCTCACAAGGTCCCAACTTCATTGGAATTGGGTTTGTATTTGCACTGTCCTTTCCTGCATTATTCCATTGTGTCAAAAACAAAATGATCATCAACATTTACAACATCAGGATTCACATTCTTTCTCTTTTCTTCCAATAAGTGATTCACATGTCATTTCATGCAATTTCCATTTACTGACACCAGGTACGTAACCAGACCTAAAACGTGAGAGTAATTTCACCATTCATCCATTTCTCCCCTCCCCTGCAGTTTTGAACCAGGACTGCTTGTCCCACAGAAAAACTCCTGAGTCTACCCTTTGCACTGGACTGTTTCTGTTCATGGTGATCCTTGATAGTCTGAGAGGAATTTGGTTTTAGCAAAGACAACCTGGTGTGGACCTGTCTTTAAATCAGATACAAACGACTCGGAGCTATAGAGCTGCAGCTGAATAAATCAGGCTTTAAATTAATTAAATAAATCATAAATTGTAAATTTAATAGCTTAACTATTTTTATATTTATTTTGATAGCACCTGTACCTGGATGCATTGCTGTATGTGGTTAAATGATTTTTTAAAAATGTTGAAAACATTAAAGGTTCATTCAGTAGTTCAGCGCAGTTGGAACCAAAATGGTGCCATGTTCTGAGTTTGACGCCACTCTCTGTAATCAAGGAACTCTAGTTAGGTAGGGTCAGTGTGGCAAGTCGGGTCAGACCCGAATGTCTGGGGCATTGGTGTGGGGGGTCAGCCGTCTTTCATGTTGTGCCATGGCCCGTTGGGGGGTTGAGTATTGCAGTGGAGCACATGTGATGTCAATGGGGGTTGACGGCTGCTGGAGGGATGGGGTCGTGGTCTCTACGGGGGGGGGGGGGGTGTTGTCCCGCTCTCATTTGGGTTGTCTCCTGATCTTGGACTTTGGTGTTTGGGGTGGGGTCCGGCGGGGTGGATAAGGGGCTGGGGTGTGTTTCCCAGCTGGGGGGTTTTGGTCCCACCACTTGTCTGGGTGGGGGGTGTCACAGCTTGTTCATGTGTGGTTGTTTGTCCTGGTATGTTGTATTGCTGAGGTTCTGTCTCCTTGGTGTTAAACATTTTTCATCACTTCACAGGTATTACTGGCATCACTTGTCTTTCATTCTTGTCTGTCTTCATGCTGTTTTGGTTAGTGATGGCAATTTCGAGGCCTCATGAACCAATGAGTCACTTCAACAAAACTGGCTGAAAATCGACACACTGCTTCGAGGTGTTTGATACAGTTTGAAGGGTGACATCTGCTGGATTGTTTTGAGAATTACCCTGAGCAAGTGCTGTGACAAATGTTTGCAGTAATTCATGACTGATGTGGTTTGTCCTTGAAAAATACTAATAAAAAATGTCATCTTCATTATTGTGTCTTTCTTAATGTAATAAATAGTCCTTACAGATGCACACATACTGGTTATGAAAGCCTTTATTGTAGACTATATGTAGATTCATCAGTCCTAAAACAATATTTGGATGGAATGTGACGGGAAAAGTGATAAAGGCATGTGCTTCTGCAACTTGTGCTTATGATACTCTAATTTGTAAATTAGAATAGAGGGGATAGGAGACGGTGATTGTGCAACTATCAACAATTTTTATTCAAAAGAATCATTTCAACAGTGCTGGGCTTTAATCGACTCCTCTTCTGCCTCACCACCTCTCCAGCTTTGGAGAAGACCCGCTCGCCAAAATCACAGCTCTTCAGTCACTCAGCTCAGTCTCTGATCTACCTATGAATATATAGTCTAACCTATAACCTGTGTTCATGTACTGTGTGGATAAATGTTCTATATGAATAGATGCCTGTGGTGTGTCTGTCTGTTAGGTCCTATGTGTATGTAGCTAATTATACTAAATGAACTCTAAACTAGACCTAAATATAAACTAATGCTGTCCCTGTCACGTAGTAATTGGCAATAACACTGTCGCTAGCAGTCTCCTCCTCTCACAAACCCACAGTTTGTGCCGCGATTCAGATCTCATTTAAATACTTGGCAGGTCGTATTGACACGCCCAGAATATTCGACTTTCCCGCGAAGCTCGACACGTGGTGTGACGTAACGAGGCCTCGCTCGCAGTGGTCACGTGATGGGGGCGTGCTCGAAACGCTGCTCACCGACACTTCTGGTTCACAAAGCTCGATGCTGTGTCGAGCAGCCTGACTCGAGCTTAACATCTCTAGTTTTGGTGATCAGCCCTTCCTGATGAAAGTTATGTTAGCTTTAAATAAAATGTTATAGGTTGATCAGGAAGGACAGGAGAGGGTCACACACGCACACCACGTTCACTCATGCACTACATACTGTCTTGCAAGAACAAATTGCATGTATGTATATAAAGGGTTCTGCCAGTTTGACGTTTACCATCACTATATATGCAGACAGGGTAATGATAAATAAAAAATGAAATAAATAAAAATGGCATGTGCTTAGTCTGTGGGGTGGGTAAGGTTAGACCTTACCATTGTGAACCTGCGTGGGGCACTATATAAATGAACTGAATTTCATAGAATTTGCATGACCTGGTGTCAAATGTGTTTGTCTCATGTTTTACTCTCTGTTCATTCCTGTTTAACTTGTTTCTGTCACAAAGAACAATGATAAAGATACCATCCTTCCGAGGCAGTTTTTTTTTTCTTGCAACTTACTGCTGAAGTTCACGTGTCCCTGCACATATCTCTCACATTTCCTTGTGATGTGGCACACGTGACTGAAGAAAATTCACGTGTATGCATTGATGTGAGTCTTCCCTGCCACAGATTTGAAGTCTGTTTTGTCCAATATCCTGTCCAAGGTGCTGGGAGGAAAGGGGAGGGGGGGTCCTCTTATTTTTAGTCTTATGTCGTTTGGCTTTTCTTTTGTGTTTTTTCTACCTTTAAACTTGGTCTTTTGTTCTGTGACAAATATCTGTATATTTAAACAAGAGCATAATCTGAACTAACCCACTGCACCCAGTGATTTTGACCTTTGGTGTTGTTCAACCTCTTTTTCAATCACTCCTGTTTCACACCAGACCAATTGTGTTGTTGAAGCCAAAGTGTCATTAAATAAACAAATGCAACTTTGTGATTCTTTATGTGATCTATGTGATGGGTTTTTCAGACAGCTGCTGTGCTGCGCCTGAATATTTCTGTTTTATTTTCATTGATATAGCGCCAAATCACAAAGTTGCCGCAAGGTGCTTCACACAAGTAATGTCTAACCTTACCAATATGAGCTGTTCATTTCTGCCCCACGGCTACATTTGGTCCAGACTCCTTTTCAGCAGACATGGATGATCATGGTGCATGGACTTACACTTTGAAGAACAACGTGGGATGGGTGCACATGCACCCTGAGCTTAATCAATGGTGACAGTATACATGTAAATTTCACTGATTCACAAATATAATGTTTGCACCCATGCAGTTGGTGAAGTGAAGGTTAGTGAGGCTGAAAATGATGATTCTAGTCTTTAGGTATTCTTTGGCATGAAAAATACTTCAGCATTTTTCTGTGAATTTTTTTTTTTTTTTTTAAACCAGTGAGCAAGGGATGCAGGATTGCGGTAGGATTACATGAACCATATCACTTACCTTTGGCTTTTGCATTTTTTTAACCATCTCACATTTTTACACAAAATGTACCCAACAATTTAAGGTTATACTTTTTTTTCAGTGCTACTGTATGTGAAAAAAATCTCAGGGAAACACTCATTATTACTGACTGATACAACCCCAATTCCAATGAAGTTGGGACGTTGTGTAAAATGTAAATAAAAACAGAATACAATGATTTGAAAATCCTTTTCAACCTATATTTAATTGAATACACCACAAAGACAAGATATTTAATGTTCAAACTGATAGACTGTGTTGTTTTGTGCAAATATTTGCTGATTTTGAAATGGATGCCTGCAACACATTTCAAAAAAGTTGGGACAGGGCAACAAAAGACTGAGAAAGTTGATGAATGCACAAAGAACACCAACTTGGAAACAGGTGATATACATGATTGGGTATAAAAGGAGCATCCCCAAAAGGCTCAGCCGTTCACAAGCAAAGATGGGGCGGGGTTCACCACTTTGTGAACAAATGCATGAAAAAAAAAATCTTCCAACAGTTTAAGAACAATGTTTCTCAATGTTCAATTGCAAGGAATTTATGGATTCCATCATTTACAGTCCATAATATAATCAGAAGATTCAGAGAATCTGGAGAACTTTCTACACGTAAGCGGCAAGGCCAAAAACCAACATTGAATGCCCGTGATTTTCGATCCCTCAGGCGGCACTGCATTAAAAACCAACATCATTGTGTAAAGGATCTTACTGTGTGGGCTCAGGAACACTTCACAAAACCATCGTCAGTTAACACAGTTTGTCACTACATCTACAAGTGCAAGTTAAAACTCTACCATGCAAAGTGAAAGCCATACATGAACAACATCCAGAAATGCTGCCATCTTCTCTGGGCCTGAGCTCATTGGAAATGGATAGACGCAAAGTGGAAAAGTGTGCTGTGATCTGATGAGTCCACATTTCAAATTGTTTTTGGAAATCATGGACGTTGTGTCCTCTGGACAAAAGAGAAAAAAGACCATCCAGATTGTTACCAGTGCAAATTTCAAAAGCCAGCATCTGTGACGATATGGGGGTGTGTTAGTGCCCATGGCATGGACAACTTACAAATCTGTGATGGCACCATCAATGCTGAAGGGTACATACAGGTTTTGCAGCAACACATGCTGCCATCCATGCAGCGTCTTTTTCAGGGATGTCCCTGCTTATTTCAGCAAGACAATATGCCACATTCTGCACGTGTTACAACAGTGTGGCTTCGTAGTAAAAGAGTGCGGGTACTAGACTGGCCTGTCTCCAGTCCAGACCTTTCACCCATTGAAAATGTGTGGCAGATTATGAAGTGCAAAATATGACAATGGAGACCCCGGACTGTTGAACAACTGAAGTCATACATCAAGCAAGAATGGGAAAGAATTCCACCTACAAAGCTTCAACAATTAGTGTCCTCAGTTCCCAAACACTTATTGAGTGTTAGAAGGAAAGGTGATGTAACACAGTGGTAAACATACCACTGTCCCAGCTTTTTTGAAACATGTTGCAGGCATCCATTTCAAAATGAGCAAATATTTACACAAAAACAATAGTTTATCAGTTTGAACATTAAATATGTTGTCTTTGTGGTGTATTCATTTGAATATAGGTTGAAGAGGATTTGCAAATCATTGTACTGTCTTTTTATTTACATTTTACACAATGTTCCAACTTTATTGGAATTGGGGTTGTATTTCACTTTTATTTAACTGAAAGTGTAAAATGTACAGAACTTAAGTAAAGAGCAACTGCCTGCCCACAGGTAGAATCCATATCCATCAGTTTGTGCAACCAGGTCGAGCCTAAACAACATGACCGTGATGTCCATTATGAATATTGGACATCACGGGTGTTAAAACCATGTTCCATCTGTCTCCTTCGTTTTGTGAAAACATGAGCTTCCAGCAAAACTTCAAATGCTGAAGACATTTATTTTTCTGTAATCAAGACAGTGAGGAAGCCACTCATTATTTCCACAAATTAAAACCTGGCTCTGGCTAGTGATGAGGAGGGGGATATAATCCCTGCAATAAGCATCTCCTTGATGTACTTTCTCGTAGCCTGGAGCTCATTTTTGAAGAGAGGCTACTAAAGTTCCTAGGGTGAAACTGGCCCTGGGTGATGGTTTATGTCTTGTGTTGTGTCAGAGCAGTAGCCCAGCTCTTACTGAACACCTTCAAATCTATATTTTTGGGAGGTACTCCAGTAAGGGCAAGTATGGAGATTTCTGGCTGCTGGGAACCACAGCAGGGAGAGTTTATTATGCAGGTTGCAGCAGGTAGACCAAATTATGATTTGAGGGTGATGGGCTTTTACCTCGGGGTAGCCTGGAACTAAATGGTTAAATGGAGTCAGCTATGTGTTACTGAATGTGTCCAATGTGATTCCCTGGGAGACAGACGTGGACAGGAGCAGTCCTGTGTTTCAACAGCCAGCAGCCGGCTGTCCAAGGAGTTTGCCTGGATGAGTTTTCCCAGGGGTTCCAGGCAGAGCACGAACTGCAGACTGAGATGTTGTTCAGTGAAACATTAATTTGCTCTTTTGCTAATTTGGACACTTAAGTCCAGGGTCCCAGAGAAGATGTGCAGGATTGGAGGGATGATCGGCTGGATGGTGGCAAACTTAAGGGCCCCTTCACACAAATAAGTAGGAATCAGGGCGAATCATGGCAAAACAGCCCGAATGAGCGAACCACGTAAACATCGAGCTGAAGTCGGGAGGGACACACAGTCGGGCAGGCGTGAATGATCATGCTGCAGTGGGAACACAGTGCGCACAGCTGCAGCATGCGGAACCACATCGCGCAGCTGATGTGGAAAAAAAATAAAAATTAAAAATACATGCCACCCGCAGGATTCAAACCTGCAATTTACAAAAGTTCTGATTAACAGACAGAAATTTTACCACTGTGCTACCATCGCTGTCCTATAACAGAAGCATAAAATGCCTTAAATCAACAAGGAGATAAACGTATTTAAATAAAGAGACAATGTAGACTGTGAAAAAAGCACTGTAACTGCCCCTGTTGTGGAGGAAAAAAAAACCTGGAACATGTTGCAGCACACTGCGCCTCTGCTGTGGGGAAAAAAAAAAAACACACACACACCATAAAAACACTGCATTTTATTGAATCCCTCTTATCGAGCAGACAATACAAGTATGAACTGTCTGTTCCTCTGTTGATGACCCGTGGTCATAGACGAACAGTCATGAAATGACATAAATGAAGCAGTGTGCTCTTATCATGTCCACATGTGCTGGCCCGGTGTGTCCAGCCGTCCCTGCGCACGTGTCCTGCCCGACATGCGTGTCCTGCCCGACATGCATGTCCTGTGGACGGTGCGCCGCAGGACAGACACTGCATCATGTGGAACAGAGCTCCTGTGGGTGACGTGACATTCAGATCACCCACTGAGTGTTATGATCTGACGGCCCATTTCACCTTGGGCAGTCTGTCAATGTGCATTACGTGTGCTCACTCACTGCAGCCAGTCGCAACAGCAAAATATGTATGTCCACGTGAGGACAGAAAGCAGACACATGTGCATCTTAGTGGACAGTTGTAAGGTCATGTCCATCCAAACACAGTACGTGTTCCCCAGCTGTGACTCCAGAACCAGCGCTCTCAATAGCTGCGGCTGTCGGTGGCCACACCCCCTGTCAGTTCAGCGCACACAATATGTCACTCTCTTCTGTGTTATGTGATCATTTTGTTTTTAGTTGTTATGTAATTGTGTATGTAGGTAGTGTAGTACTTGTAGCGGAAAGCTGTGATCAAATCAAATAAAATCAAATCAATTTTATTTATATAGCACCAAATCACAACAAACAATTGCCCCAAGGCGCTTTATATTGCAAGGCAAAGCCATACAATAATTACGGAAAAACCCCAACGGTCAAAATGACCCCCTGTGAGCAAGCACTTGGCGACAGTGGGAAGGAAAAACTCCCTTTTAACAGGAAGAAACCTCCAGCAGAACCAGGCTCAGGGAGGGGCAGTCTTCTGCTGGGACTGGTTGGGGCTGAGGGAGAGAATCAGGAAAAAGACATGCTGTGGAGGGGAGCAGAGATCAATCACTAATGATTAAATGCAGAGTGGTGCATACAGAGCAAAAAGAGAAAGAAACACTCAGTGCATCATGGGAACCCCCCAGCAGTCTAAGGCTATAGCAGCATAACTAAGGGATGGTTCAGGGTCACCTGATCCATCCCTAACTATAAGTTTTAGCAAAAAGGAAAGTTTTAAGCCTAATCTTAAAAGTAGAGAGGGTGTCTGTCTCCCTGATCCGAATTGGGAGCTGGTTCCAGAGGAGAGGAGCCTGAAAGCTGAAGGCTCTGCCTCCCATTCTACTCTTAAAAATCCTAGGAACTACAAGTAAGCCTGCAGTCTGAGAGCGAAGCGCTCTATTGGGGTGATATGGTACTATGAGGTCCCTAAGATAAGATGGGACCTGATTATTCAAAACCTTATAAGTAAGAAGAAGAATTTTAAATTCTATTCTAGAATTAACAGGAAGCCAATGAAGAGAAGCCAATATGGGTGAAATATGCTCTCTCCTTCTAGTCCCTGTCAGTACTCTAGCTGCACCATTTTGAATTAACTGAAGGCTTTTCAGGGAACTTTTAGGACAACCTGATAATAATGAATTACAGTAGTCCAGCCTAGAGGAAATAAATGCATGAATTAGTTTTTCAGCATCACTCTGAGACAAGACCTTTCTAATTTTAGAGATATTGCGCAAATGCAAAAAAGCAGTCCTACATATTTGTTTAATATGCGCACTGAATGACATATCCTGATCAAAAATGACTCCAAGATTTCTCACAGTATTACTAGAGGTCAGGGTAATGCCATCCAGAGTAGGGATCTGGTTAGACACCATGTTTCTAAGATTTGTGGGGCCAAGTACAATAACTTCAGTTTTATCTGAGTTTAAAAGCAGGAAATTAGAGGTCATCCATGTCTTTATGTCTGTAAGACCATCCTGCAGTTTAGCTAATTGGTGTGTGTCCTCTGGCTACATGGATAGATAAAGCTGGGTATCATCTGCGTAACAATGAAAATTTAAGCAATGCTGTCTAATAATACAAACAACCAACATCTTAAGCTTGCATTAAGCAGAGGCCATGGACTTTCTTCAAACAAAGATAAACTCCATACAGCAAGGCCTGGTATATCTCCAGGTGTCAAAGAGGAGACACTCCAAGCCAGGCACAGCTTGGACCACCACTAATCAGGATTTAAGACTCCCCAAAGTGCCTTCCTCACGGAGCTGTGAATCCTTATCAGTACCCCAAACCAGATGCAACTCAACTCCCCTCTCACATAAAAAAAACCTCCACAGAAAGACACTTCCTTCACCAAAAGTGAAGGAAGTAACTAGATTGGTCTGAGTGGTGTCCAAAAAATGAGGTGGGCTTCATAGATAATTGGCAAAGCTTCTGGGGAAAACCTGGTGTTGTTAGGAGAGACGGCATCCATCCCACTTTGGATGGAGCAGCTCTCATTTCTAGAAATCTGGCCAATTTTCTTAAATCCTCCAAACCGTGACTATCCAGGGTTGGGACCAGGAAGCAGAGTTGTAGTCTTACACACCTCTCTGCAGCTTCTCTCCCCCTGCCATCCCCTCATTACCCCATCCCCGTAGAGACGGTGCCTGCTCCCAGACTACCAATAACCAGCAAAAATCTATTTAAGCATAAAAATTCAAAAAGAAAAAATAATATAGCACCTTCAACTGCACCACAGACTAAAACAGTTAAATGTGGTCTATTAAACATTAAGTCTCTCTCTTCTAAGTCCCTGTTGGTAAATGATATAATAATTGATCAACATATTGATTTATTCTGCCTAACAGAAACCTGGTTACAGCAGGATGAATATGTTAGTTTAAATGAGTCAACACCCCCGAGTCACACTAACTGTCAGAATGCTCGTAGCACGGGCCGGGGTGGAGGATTAGCAGCAATCTTCCATTCCAGCTTATTAATTAATCCAAAACCCAGACAGAGCTTTAATTCATTTGAAAGCTTGTCTCTTAGTCTTGTCCATCCAAATTGGAAGTCCCAAAAACCAGTTTTATTTGTTATTATCTATCGTCCACCTGGTCGTTACTGTGAGTTTCTCTGTGAATTTTCAGACCTTTTGTCTGACTTAGTGCTTAGCTCAGATAAGATAATTATAGTGGGCGATTTTAACATCCACACAGATGCTGAGAATGACAGCCTCTTTGTCAAGGTCCCTGAAGTAGCTGTGTGGCAGATGGAGTGTCGACTGAACCAGACGGCGTCCAGCATCGAACCTCACGGAGATCCGCTGCACTGCGCAAAGTAAGACCGGGGTATGTTGTCAGATAAACGGAGTGGCTTTTGTAGAAGACTTTTTAGGTCCTTATTTGAACTGTGATGAACTATCAAGTGTCCTGATCTGAACTGTATGTCCTCTGGCTGAACTAGCAGGTGTTCAACCCAAAAAAAAGGGCTCTATCAGTCATTTGATCTGTCAGGTACTTTCCAAGTTGGCTGATATCCCAGCAGTAATGAGCCCGCAGGCCACGTGCAGGGGGCCTCAGGCCAGCTGCACCTGTGGCCGAAGGTCTTTTAAAAAAATCAGTTGTAAATCCTTCACGTTTTAATGGGAGCGTTTGTCACATTGAAATAATGGCCTAACACCTGCTTAGGGTTCACTAGAGGACGCTTCCAATAGAAAACCATGTCTTGGGAATGAAATAAATAAAAAAGTCGAAGGAGGAGCGATGCCCGCGGGTCTCCAATAAATAGATGAGCGCGGTCGTCACATATTCAGTCTCTCTAGAGGACTCAGTTTGTATAAGCTCAAAGGCTTAAATAAACTTAAAAACTCTGTGCATTTTATCTTGCTTAAGGCTGAATTATTCCAAAGTGTTGTGTCCTTTTCTAGCAAATCACTTGCAATTAGTTTGTGTTATCTAAAAGAGGACATCCTGAGACGACCAAAAGAAGGACCACGACACTTTATTTAACTCTATTCAAAATCATTAATCTTCTCACAAGTTAATAAATACCAAAGTAAATTACCTGTTAAATTAGGACGAATCTTACTCTTAAAACTCCCGCTATGAAACCAAATTATCTGAACGTCATCATTAAATATTAAATATTAATATTATTAAATAAATATCTTAAATGTGTGAAGTTGTCTGTGATTTTTTGTATGGTTTTACAGAGGGTGTCGGATCTGACCTGCGGAGCTTACCCCTTAGAAATTGAGACTGATTTTAATATTTCCTATCGACTGACCCTAAAATCAATGATATTATAACCTGGTTGTAATAACATTAAGGTAGCGATAGGTGGTGCCCCTTTTCGAGGTAAAATGATCCACAAGTGATAATTTTCAATATTCCAAACACATTATTATATTCATCCTGTGGCTTTCCTTCCTACATACTTATTAATATACCTGTCCTGGCTGTTCTCCGTGTTTTTAATGTGACACGTCATGTGCACTGAGCCATCATCCAGCTGTCAGTGAGTCTCTGGTCAGCAGCTGGGAGGCGGCTCGCTCTGCTCTGTGCACTCAGATGCGCCTGTCCAGTCCCCAATGTGATCATGTCTGTACATCCATATCAGCATTTTATGCAAGTGTGCCCCCCCAGCACACCACATGTGTTGGTGGGAGCGGGGAGGGAGCAGGGAGTGCGACACACATGCCATACACATGCACAGGGTTCTAGCTAGGACCATTTTAGTGCCGGGTAAATTATGTGATCGCGCATCATAGGTTTGGCGAGCCACAGGCCCCTGGATCTGCGGCGCCCCAAAGCTATATGTTTTTATACCATGAAAACATTCTTGGGAAGCCATATTTTAACTAATTTTCAGTGATTTTAGATGCATTGAATGCAAGAATAATAAACAAAAAATTTGATTTATGCTGGAATATTTGTAAAATCAAAGTTATTTTTTGCATGTTTCTATCAAAGTCTAAGTTAATAAATTAAATAACATTGAAAATGTAAAAAAAAAAACATTAATATTTAATGGACATAGCATGTACTCTCTTCAAAAATGACACACAGTAGTTTTTAATCCAGTGAAGCAGGTAGTTTTTCTGTCATCTTGACAGTTTAATTTATCAACAATTTGTGTTGGATTGCATCTTTTCAAACAATACAGCACCCAATTGCCTTGTTTGGTCATGATCTAAACCTGGACTGATTTGCCAAACCTGCTGTTTTAAATGAAAAACTTTGTGAATAAGGTTAAAGTGTCCCTGCCACACCATGACATTTTTACATATTCTTGAAGAATAAAAAAAGCTTTTTCCACATGTTGTCTTTGTTTTTGTTTTTTTTTTTTTTGGTTTTTTTACCATAAAATTACACTGAACAAGGATTTAGATGTTTCGTTACCCATCTGAGAATTTGAATTGACTGTTCACATGACGGGCAGCACGGTGGCTTAGTGGTTAGCACTGTTGCCTCACAGTGAGAAGGTCATGGGTTCAATTCCCGTGGCCTTTCTGTGTGGAGTTTGCATGTTCTCCCCATGCTTGCGTGGGTTTCCTCCGGGTGCTCCGGTTTCCTCCCACATCCAAAAACATGCAGGTTAGGTGGATGACAGCCTCAACACTGCATTTAATCTATTATTAGACTCTATTGGCTTTGCTCAAAAAGTAAATGAGTCCACCCACCACTTTAATCATATCTTAGATCTTGTTCTGACTTATGGTATGGAAATAGAAGACTTAACAGTATTCCCTGAAAACTCCCTTCTGTCTGATCATTTCTTAATAACATTTACATTTACTCTGATGGACTACCCGACAGTGGGGAATAAGTTTCATTACACTAGAAGTCTTTCAGAAAGCGCTGTAACTAGGTTTAAGGATATGATTCCTTCTTTATGTTCTCTAATGCCATATACCAACACAGTGCAGAGTAGCTACCTAAACTCTGTAAGGGAGATAGAGTATCTCGTCAATAGTTTTACATCCTCATTGAAGACACTTTGGATGCTGTAGCTCCTCTGAAAAAGAGAGCTTTAAATCAGAAGTGTCTGACTCCGTGGTATAACTCACAAACTCGTAGCTTAAAGCAGATAACCCGTAAGGTTGGAGAGGAATGGCGTCTCACTAATTTAGAAGATCTTCACTTAGCCTGGAAAAAGAGTCTGTTGCTCTATAAAAAGCCCTCCGTAAAGCCTAGGACATCTTTCCTACTCATCACTAATTGAAGAAAATAAGAACAACCCCAGGTTTCTTTTCAGCACTGTAGCCAGGCTGACAAAGAGTCAGAGCTCTATTGAGCTGAGTATTCCATTAACTTTAACTAGTAATGACTTCATGACTTTCTTTGCTAACCAAAATTTTAACTATTAGAGAAAAAATTACTCATAACCATCCCAAAGACGTATCGTATCTTTGGCTGCTTTCAGTGATGCCGGTATTTGGTTAGACTCTTTCTCTCCGATTGTTCTGTCTGAGTTATTCTCATTAGTTACTTCATCCAAACCATCACATGTTTATTAGACCCATTCCTACCAGGCTGCTCAAGGAAGCCCTACCATTATTTAATGCTTCGATCTTAAATATGATCAATCTATCTTTGTTAGTTGGCTATGTACCACAGGCTTTTAAGGTGGCAGTAATTAAACCATTACTTAAAAAGCCATCACTTGACCCAGCTATCTTAGCTAATTATAGGCCAATCTCCAACCTTCCTTTTCTCCTCAAAAATTCTTGAAAGGGTAGTTGTAAAACAGCTAACTGATCATCTGCAGAGGAATGGTCTATTTGAAGAGTTTTCAGTCAGGTTTTAGAATTCATCATAGTACAGAAACAGCATTAGTGAAGGTTACAAATGATCTTCTTATGGCCTCGACAGTGGACTCATCTCTGTGCTTGTTCTGTTAGACCTCAGTGCTGCTTTTGATACTGTTGACCATAAAATTTTATTACAGAGATTAGAGCATGCCATAGGTATTAAAGGCACTGCGCTGCGGTGGTTTGAATCATATTTGTCTAATAGATTACAATTTTGTTCATGTAAATGGGGAATCTTCTTCACAGACTAAAGTAATTATGGAGTTCCACAGGTTCTGTGCTAGGACCAATTTTATTCACTTTATACATGCTTCCCTTAGGCAGTATTATTAGATGGTATTGCTTAAATTTTCATTGTTACGCAGATGATACCCAGCTTTATCTATCCATGAAGCCAGAGGACACACACCAATTAGCTAAACTGCAGGATTGTCTTACAGACATAAAGACATGGATGACCTCTAATTTCCTGCTTTTAAACTCAGATAAAACTGAAGTTATTGTACTTGGCCCCACAAATCTTAGAAACATGGTGTCTAACCAGATCCTTACTCTGGATGGCATTACCCTGACCTCTAGTAATACTGTGAGAAATCTTGGAGTCATTTTTGATCAGGATATGTCATTCAAAGCGCATATTAAACAAATATGTAGGACTGCTTTTTTGCATTTACGCAATATCTCTAAAATCAGAAAGGTCTTGTCTCAGAGTGATGCTGAAAAACTAATTCATGCATTTATTTCCTCTAGGCTGGACTATTGTAATTCATTATTATCAGGTTGTCCTAAAAGTTCCCTAAAAAGCCTTCAGTTAATTCAAAATGCTGCAGCTAGAGTACTGACGGGGACTAGAAGGAGAGAGCATATCTCACCCATATTGGCCTCTCTTCATTGGCTTCCTGTTAATTCTAGAATAGAATTTAAAATTCTTCTTCTTACTTATAAGGTTTTGAATAATCAGGTCCCATCTTATCTTAGGGACCTCGTAGTACCATATCACCCCAATAGAGCGCTTCGCTCTCAGACTGCAGGCTTACTTGTAGTTCCTAGGGTTTGTAAGAGTAGAATGGGAGGCAGAGCCTTCAGCTTTCAGGCTCCTCTCCTGTGGAACCAGCTCCCAATTCAGATCAGGGAGACAGACACCCTCTCTACTTTTAAGATTAGGCTTAAAACTTTCCTTTTTGCTAAAGCTTATAGTTAGGGCTGGATCAGGTGACCCTGAACCATCCCTTAGTTATGCTGCTATAGACGTAGACTGCTGGGGGGTTCCCATGATGCACTGTTTCTTTCTCTTTTTGCTCTGTATGCACCACTCTTCATTTAATCATTAGTGATCGATCTCTGCTCCCCTCCACAGCATGTCTTTTTCCTGGTTCTCTCCCTCAGCCCCAACCAGTCCCAGCAGAAGACTGCCCCTCCCTGAGCCTGGTTCTGCTGGAGGTTTCTTCCTGTTAAAAGGGAGTTTTTCCTTCCCACTGTAGCCAAGTGCTTGCTCACAGGGGGTCGTTTTGACCGTTGGGGTTTTACATAATTATTGTATGGCCTTGCCTTATAATATAAAGCGCCTTGGGGCAACTGTTTGTTGTGATTTGGCGCTATATAAAAAAATTGATTGATTGATTGATTGGAATCTTTAAAATTGTCCTTAGGTGTGTGTGTGGGTGTGTCTGTGTTTGTTTGTCTGTTTGTGGCCCTGCGACAGACTGGCGTCCTGCCTCACGCCCTATGGCTGCTGGGATAGGCTCCAGCCCCCCGCGACCCTTAATTGGACTAAGCGGTGGGAGATGGATGGATGGATGGATGTGTTCACATGAGCACCTGAAAAAAAAAACAGAACATTCACATTTTTGTGTTTTCCAAATATACGTATGCATGTAAACTGAACTGCCTGTTTTTTTCAGACTTCTGTCCATTCAAAGTAGATTATATGTGATACAGTTTATGATTACAGATGTTCTGTATGTGTATTTTAGACAGGAAAGTCTCGATTTAGCATAAACATTTTTCCACAATATTATGCCTGATCAAATTTGACAACAGATATAGAAGTAAAATTTTCTTTTATTTAGAAATCTTTTTTCCATCCCATGTGGGTCTACAGCTTTTCAGATAAAGATTTGCAATCATTTGCTTTGAATAAAATGTGAAGAATTAGCAATCACAAGAAACTGACTTATAAATTATTAAATATATACAGAATGTACAGAAACTTTATTTTCAGTGATTTTAGAACAAACTCCTCAATTTAAGCACGCTGTGCTGCTGAAATAATTTTTTCATACACAAACACACCGTGCCAGGAATAAATGATCATTTATAAGAAAAGGTGGTGAGTAAACAAACCATTCTGTGTTTGTAAGCAGCTTATATCCAACAGCGTTGTTGTTGTCATTCCCTGACAGCTGCGCTTCACATCCTCTTTCTGTCGTGTACGGCTGGAACATACATGATTTGGAGCTGCTCATTATTTTTTACTGTGGCTACCTTTCATCAGAAACTTCCTCATCTTCTTCAAAAACAATCGATATGTCACTTAAATCTTCGCTATAATCACGCACTATGCCTTCGATGTCCATGTCTGCCATGTTGGTAAACAGAGCCATGCTGCAACACATTTACTCGCATGATGTCACATCCATCACACCAAAAAAGTAGGTCAACTCGGAGGTGGTAATTCAAATTCTCAGATGGGTAACGGAACGTCTAAATCCTTGTTCAGTGTAATTTTATGGTTAAAAAAAAACAGACAATATGTGGAAAAAACTTTTTATTCTTCAAGAATATGTAAAAATGTCATGACGTGGCAGGGACCCTTTAACTTTTCTTTACTGGCACTGAGCCCCTAGGCTCCTCCTCTCTCTCTCTCTCTCTCTCTCTCTCTTTCTCTCTCTCTCTCTCGTCTGCTGTTTTGCAAACTCGGATCTTTTTGGAAACACGAAGCCTTTCAAATTTCTTTCAAATCAAATTTCTGAATGTATCTTCAGATACGGATATAAAAGGACCTGGATTAATGTTGTTTTTCATGGCAGCTTTTTCATTCACAGCTCTGTGGCCACAGAACGCGTTGACTCTCTGATCTCTGCTGTTTACGATCTGATATGAAGAAAATGACAAATATATTTCTTATTACTTTAATTATTGGTTTAAAATTGCAAAACTATGTCTCTATAAGCTTGAAATATGATCAAATTGGTACATTTTCAGCAACATTTCAGTTCGTTTTTCAGAAATTCTGTGTTGGGCGGCACAGCCAATTTGACCCTGAGAGCTAGGCAGTGCAGTGCCAGTGCTGCCCAACGTGGCTAGAACCCTGTACATGCATGTCACGTGTGTTGTTTTTTGCAACGCTACACTCATGGGGGGGCACTTACACAAATTTCACAACCAGCTCAAAAGTCATCTTTTGCTCACTGTTTTTGTGCTGACAGCACGAATGGCCATACATTTTGTAAGTGCCAAATGAGTGGTGTTCGATGTTCGTGTACAAGTATGTCACCTGGAATTTGGCCAACATCTGTCGCGAGAGGAATTGAACGGGCTCTCACAGGCCACACTGTCTTTCAGCCGCTGGTGTGCGCGTATAATAGTAGCAACAGGTGTGTGAGGCATTGGAGGCAGCTATGATTTTTCACGAATGCCATGCAATTCCTCCTCTTTGCGCTAGTTGGTTTCAATCATGTTTTGTGTGAAGGGGCCCTAATGGAGGTACAATTCACCAGTCATTGTGATCTCACTGGAAGATCCTGATCTCACTGGACAGCTGGCAATGACCTGACCTGAAGAGCCACAGGATAGGCATAAGCCCAACTTCACATGCCACTGTTGTTCTTTTTTGGTTATACAGTTACACATCTTAATCATGAAAATGTATAGAGAAGGATTTTCTGAAAAAAGAATACTTGAGAGTTCAGCGACATTTTGCCAGAAAGCCCATGAAAGATGCAAACCTAGATTTGATCTGTTTTGTTGCATGGAAATGTTTCTCTGCTCAACTTCACTATAAAGCTGTGAGTGGTGAAATAAAACGCAAAACTTGCATGATGCAGAATTTATCCAGTTGCAGACACAGAAGCTTTTTTAAAAGTATTTTTTAATAACAGATAAACCAAGTCCAACACATAATCAGTGTCTTGGAAATATTCATGTATCCACCCCTTGATGGACACATGATGATGATGGTACATGAAAACTGGATGTGATGTTCACATGTGTTACACTAAAGGGTGCAGATACTCATGCACACCAGCATTTTTGCTTTCATATACATATATATATATATATATATATATAATATATATACTATATAATATATATATAATATATATATACACGTGGTCTATTAGATAATAAACCGACCCTTTTATTTATTTTTTAACTATATGGATTTGAATGACGTGCGATTACACCAATCATGCTTGAACCCTTGTGCGCAGTGCAGTGAGTTTTTTCACGCGTGTCGGTGACGTCATTTCCCTGTGGGCAGGCCTTGAGTGAGATGTGGGTCCCGCCCTCTTGGCTGAATTCCTTTGTTTCACACGCTGCTCGAGAGACGGCGCGCGTTGCTTTATCAACATTTTTTCTGGACCTGTGAGGAATATCCGAGCGGGACAGTATTCGCAGAAATTAAGCTGGTTTTCGGTGAAAAGTTTAACGGCTGATGAGAGATTATGGGGTGTTTCTGTCACTGTAAGGACTTCCCACAGAGCAGGACGTCGTGCAGCGCTTCCAGGCACCGTCGTCGGCCTGTTTCGACCTGAAAACATCCTAATTTAAGGCTTAATTCACCCAGGACGTCGTGAGAGAGAACAGAGAAGATTCAGACGAAGGCTTGGCATGAGGACTTTATATGGACATTCCACTGTTTAAGGACATTTTGTAATGAAAGACGTGCGCACCAAATTCGCCGAGTCTTTCCGTGATGACTCGGCAAATCTGTGTGCGCCGCGAACAGGAAAAACACCTCGGTGTTGAAAACCATTTGTAAATTCAGGTGGCTTTTGATGGCTTTCAACAAGTGAGTAACTGAGAAATTGTTTAACAGCTTGGGCATGTTCCAACTTGCCCGTTAAGGTTTCCAACGGAGGTGTTTTTCCTGTCGCGACCCCCCGCGGTCAGGTACGGCCCAACACGCGACTCTGCCCGCACGTTCTTTCATTACAAAATGTCCGTTAACAATGGAATGTCCGAATAAACTCCTCATGCCGACTTCTTCTGAAAGTTCTCTGTTCTCTGACGACTTCCTGGGTTAACAGAGCCTGAAATGTGGAAGTTTTCAACTTGAAACGGCGAGACGCTGCCGCCTCGAAGCGCAGATCGCCATCAGGCACCGTGGGCCGTCCTTAAAGCGACAGTTACAGACCAAAATCTCTCATCAGCCGTTAAAATTTTTTACCGAAAACCAGCTGAATTTATCGAATGGTGTCCACTCAGTTGTGCCTAACAGTTTTAAAAAAGTTTGATCAAACAAAGCAGCAGTCTCTGAGCCATTCCTAAACAATGAAAAAACGACGAGGGGGGTGGGCCACTCCTCACTCAAAGACTGCCCACAGTGCGAATGACGTAACCGACAGGCGTGAAAAAACTCTCGCATGCCCCCGAACGTCAAGCATGTCTGATGTAATCACACGTGATTCAAATCCATATGGTTTTTGAAAAAATAATAAGGTCGGATACTTTTCTAATAGACCTCGTATATATATATATAATGTTTTTATGTTGATGTATTGATTACTTTTGATTGTGAGTTTAAAGGGCATAATTTTGAAATTTTTAATTTCAAAAAGCCAGATTTTGAAATTTTATTTGTTTTGTTTATTTGTAGTTTTTGTGATATCATAAAAAATCCAAACATGTTAAATGTCAAGGGTTCACAACCTTTTTCACAACCTTTTCCTTTTTCACTTTTTTTGTTTGTTGTGGGCTGGTCTTGGCCAAATGCCAGGGCTTTGTCACAGTGCCAGTCCACCTTTGTTTATCACAGATTTGATCTGAACGTGGACATTTTGATGTACATGTGTGACAGAGAGAAAGACAGTGATCAAGATGGGGAGACAGGTCTTGTAAAATATGTTTTGTTTATAGGGGTGTCCTTTGAGTTGGATGAAGAAATGTACTTTTTGCCTCATATGTTATGTGTCGACGCGGGTTGAGGAGCTTGAATCACACATGACTTAAATGCAGAACGCCATCCAATTATCTGCTTCAGCTGAAAGTCTTTAAGGTTGCATGTGAGCACCATTCACAGGTGCTGCACATGATGTTGATGAGGGTGAAGGATTCTTCAGCCCAGCACCTTCTCCACAGACAAATCAGCTCTCATGCCACCTGGAGAGCAAAGAAAAGAACAGAACACCAAATATCCAGCCACACCCCCAACACACAAACAGTACCCCCCCCTTTAACGGGAAGCCTCCCGGCGACCGAGCAGACCAGGACCGAGAACAGCACCTCCCTCCGGGGTCCTCGTCAGGAAGCAGACAGCACCACACTCCTAAGGTCCACCAAAGACAGCAGGACAGGGCACCGCAGCTGGAAGGCCGGCTGGCATCAACAAAAGCCCCCAAAACATTCCCCAGTACAATCAACACACAGAAAAAAAACACAAAACCCACCCAAAACCCCCCAGGGGACCGTTCCCATCAACCCCAGGAAGAAAGAAAAACTCCCAAACGCAAAAACCCAACACAACCCCACAAACACAATACAAACATAAATGCATAAAAGAAAAATAACAAACAACCCCCCCAGAATGACTTGCAGAGCCCAACCCCCCCCCCAGAAGGCCTTTATCACCAGTTCCAGGAGGAACAGCCAGAACCAGAATCCCACAAAGGTCCCCAGGTATACATGGAGCAAACGGCGCCCCCCAGAGGACCGTACCATCAACCCCAGGAGGTACCCTCCCCACAACCCCGGAACCCCAGGCCCGGCCACACTTGGCTAGTTGGCCCCAAGCCAATTCCCCCCCAGAGGACCGTCCCATCAACCCTGGAGGTGGAACCCGGAAGGAAACAGAACAAAATCAAATTCAACCCCCGGAGGACTACCAAAAACAACCCCTGGGGGATATAAAACGGCCGCAAACCCTGTTACCTTCCCCGGCACCCCAAAAGACCCCAGGTCCCTCCCAGAGCCCCTCGGCGGCTCAATTTTGGCGAACGGCTCAAAACAGTAAGCCGGGGAAGGGAACAGGAAAAACTAACCCAGCCCCAACCCCAAAGCGCAGCGGAGAACCGGAAATACGTCCGGTGTCCCAACTTGACCATACCCCAGCCTCTCGGGAGGGGTGGAACTACCGAAATGGCGAACGGCAACAGATCGGCCCACCCCTCCGACTGAGGTATGTCTCCGCTGCACCACACCCCGGCAACACCAATGACGAACGGTACAAAGGCTCACCGAGGCTGGAGTGGAACCGGGCCCTAACCAAACCAAGAAAAACGCCCCTAACACCCCCCCCCCCCAGGTGCAGAGGTCTTCTGAGAATGCTCAGCGTGACCAACCTGCACCACCCCACAACCCACAAGACAAACGGTCTTGGGGCAAGTGAGGTTGGGGTTAGGGATGTAGGGAAATAAAAAACAACAAAATAAACGACCCAAACACCCCAAACAGAAAATACCTAAAAACACATCAAAACTAACAATTAAGTGAGCCCAGACGGGCTTCTAACCGCCTAACATTCACTCCACCAGACACGCCTCTGACTCCCCAAACAAATTATAACCCCTAATTTAAAGAAAACAAAACATTAACCCATACTAGATTTTTTTTTATTTTTTTTTTATGTGTGTTATTTTGCCTGTCCCAGAACACCTGGAGATACGTCACCATTATTTTTCTTGACGCTTATATGTCGGGGCAATACAGTAATCTCTGCTCGTCCGAGCTGCATGGGCTCGTCAACAGGAGCAGCCAGAGGTCCCGTCGGAGGAGCCTCAGTGGGGCGAAGAAGAGGCGGCCCAGATCTGTGTCGGGGAAAGCCCTGAGACGAAAAAACCCACTCTGAAGGCCGCCCTCTCTCGCGTCCACGCTCCTTCATCCGATCATCTAGACGAATCACCAACGATATTAGCTCATCTAAATCGTTTGGCTCGTCACGGACTGCCGGCTTGTCTTTTAATGACTCATTTAACCCATCTACAAACATTCCTCGTAAAGCTGCGGCGCTCCAACCTGACTGAGCAGAAACCAGAGAACATTGCATCACCGCACAAGGCTCCGGACGACAAACAATCAGTTCGGACGCCGAATCTCTGGGTGACGGAGTTATCTGCACTAGTATCGATGGTGCCGCAGCTGGAACAGCAGGAAGCAGAACGGCTTGCGCTGCAAGCTCCGTAACACGGGCGTCAGTTTGTTTAATTTGGTTTGCGAGATGCTGTAATTGCTCCCATATTTTCTCCAAGTGTTCTTGAACTTTTTCGGCAAAAGGAACCGCCTCTGCCGCTGGGTCCATTATGGAATGGCCGGGAACTACTGTTATGTGTCGACGCGGGTTGAGGAGCGGACCTGCGTCAGACGGAACCCAGCGCTACAAATAACCAGAAAAGCGGTTCCAAAAACAATATATTTAATTCACCCGCTGGTGCATAAAAAGTGTAAAAACAGAAATAGCGTCCTTCTGGTGGAGTGAAGGCTGGCACACTCTCCAGCGCCCAAAAGGATCGAAGCCCGGCGCTCCTGGACCCACTACCACCGCCAAACACCCCCCAGGTGGACACGACAAACCGACTCTCTGCGAAGCATAGAAGAGGTGAGGTAAGTTAGCAGTTACAACTAATACCCTTCAAAAGACACACACTATCAGCAACACATGCAGGTCTGTATTTTAAGCCTTATGCAAATGAGCAGCTTCTCACAACAGGTGGAGGACCACTTGTCCGCATGCCATAGCAGTGAGAAGCGAGCTGCACAATCCTCATCACAATTCAAGTATACTGCGTAACAAAATACCAAGTTACTATCAACAATTAGTCAAACACTTAATCACCTTTGATGTGTGCTGACAGCATGTGTCCCTCACCCTTCCTTGCTTCACGGGCTCGATGTGTCAAACCCAGGCGCGGTCCTCAGCGTCTCACAAACGAACATCACAAGGTCGAGTTCCCGGCAGTTCTGCTTGAATCACACATGACTTAAATGCAGAACGCCATCCAATTATCTGCTTCAGCTGAAAGTCTTTAAGGTTGCATGTGAGCACCATTCACAGGTGCTGCACATGATGTTGATGAGGGTGAAGGATTCTTCAGCCAGCACCTTCTCCACAGACAAATCAGCTCTCATGCCACCTGGAGAGCAAAGAAAAGAAAAGAACACCAAAATATCCAGCCACACCCCCCAACACACAACATCATACTGAAATCTTGTGATACAGATACAATCTTTTCACACTTTATTTACAGTCCTTTTTTTTATCTCTGTCCTCATCCAGTGCTGCCTTGCATGTGAACGTTCTTCATGACCTCGTTATGTGGCAAACATGACTGAAGAACATATTTCAAGTGACTGCAAAGATCTGAGTCTTTCCTGTCACAGACGAACTAAAGTATGAAGAAAATAAATGCTCTTGGATTTTTATTCAGTTTTATTCATTTTTCAGTGTTACCAAGAGTGAGAAAAAAAAAAAAATTAAATAAAAAAATGCCTTAAAATAAGATTACTGCATCACTAAGAGGACAGACTGTGTGTATATGATCCAGACACAAGGACGCACGTTTGAGACTTGGAATCAAGTCACACTGAAGTCCAAAAAACAGTGACTTAAGACTTGACTTGCGAAAAGACCTCAAAGACTTGAGACTTAGGGCCCCTTCACACATAAAATGAAGTTGGGTGACAGAAGCAGAAACCGGCCAAAAATCCGGGAAAAAACAAAACAAAACAAATGGGGAACCACAAAACTGCAGTTGGGAGGGACATACGGTCGGACAGGTGCACACAATACCGTGGCGACAGTTTTGTGCACGCTCGTGCAAGTGCACGAACACAGTGCTGGTAGTTGGAATGTGTGGCATCACATCATGCCGCTGCTGAGGTGGAAAAAAATACAAACCACACACACCATAAAAAACACTGCAATTTGTAATATTGAACCCCTCTTATTGAGCAGACAATACAAGACTGATCCTTCTGTTCTTCTGTATAAGACCCATGGTCAACGTCAAGACATGAAATGACATGAATGAAGCAGTATGCTCTTATCATGTTAATATCTGTGGGTCCGATGTGTCCAGCCGGCCCTGTGCATGTGTCCAGAATATTGTGTCAGAATACATTGCATGATCAACCCAACCAGTCACATCAGAATCAACACAAATCAAAGAATTGATGATTTTTGGGACCCACCTGTCAATCTAAGCCATCTCAGCAAGTCAGAGAGAGAGAGAGAGAGACTGTCAAAAAATATTGCATGTTCTGATTGTACAGGGCTGGGTGCAAAGGTTCACTTCATTGTACACATCACCAGTCATCTGTGTTACAAAAAAAGATGGTAGTCTACGACTGCATTGATTTTTGTGAGGTGAATGAAAAACTGTCCCTAACCACCAGCCAATCCCCAGAGTTCACCACACCATGGATGGCAATGGTAGAAACTTCTGGTTCTCACTTCAAGATCAAGGCAAGGCATGTCAACAGGGCTTCATGGCAAAAGAGAGCAGACACATCACAGTGTTTGGGAGTCCCTGGTGTCTCATTGAATAGATCAGAATTCAATTCGGCCATTTGGACACCATTTGATCTGTGATCCCAGCATCTCACAAGATCATCCTCCTCGACAACTTCAATACCTGCATCGAAAAGGGCCACCAGCTCTGGAACAGAACCATTGGGTGAAATGAATTGGGCAAGTGCAATGTCAACTGCACCCCCACTTTCTATGAAGTGAGAAAACATGATCTAGTCATCATCCATGCCATCATCAGGCAAAAGCAAAAGTTGCTGCACCATAGCTCGAAGTATTGGCACCTGCTTGACAATATCATCCTCCAAAAGCACAACCAGAGCGATGTCCTGTCCACCAAGGCAATGACTAGTGCAGATGACTGTTGTGTGCATCATCGTCTGATCTGCTCCAGGTTCTGGCGAAACATCTGGCACAAGATAAGGCTGGACACTGCAAAACTCTCCAATGGTTCAACATCACCAAGCTTGAAGACCCAGAAACAAAAGCAGACTTTCAACAGTGCCTGATAAAAGACCTCTCAATGATGTATTCTGTCCCGACTCCTTAACCTTGGGAGGAGGTCAAGACAGCCACATAACAGCCTGCCAAGAAACACTCTGACACCAGAAGAGGAAGTACCACGACTGGTTTGATGAGAATGACCAGGGGCCTGACTTGCATGGATTTCCTACTGAAACATGGTGTATGCTAAAACCCAGAAAATGGCGTAAACATAAAAATATTCAGATGTATCACAATTTGCTTAGGCATCGATCCACGCACATTCCTTTTGTACATCCCAATCAATGTGGAATTGTGCGCACATGCACACGCACCAAACTCCTCCCTTTCCAACCCCCAATTTCGATATACAAATCCATGTTAATAGGCCCTGGAGCTGGGTTTCCCCACGCCATCACATCAGTCAACATCAACACAGAAAAGAAATTAACCCTGTTTATTTGGGACCCTGTCATACAGAATACCCATGAAATGATAAAAGACTTTGTGGGAGCATTGTGTGACGCTGACATGCTTTGGGATCAGGGCAGTGCACACACACTGACTTTAAAACAGTGAGGGGCGCTACATAAATGCATGTGTGTAGTGCCCCTCACATGCATTTATTGACAAATACTGAACACAGACAGACAATCAGGGGCTTGTTAGGAAGCTGTCATTTCACCATCAAGAAACAAAATTAATTAATAATAATAACAAACAACATATTTGAAACTTCTCACCCTATCTTTATCCCTTAGAGATAGGGTGAGAAGTCCGGTCATCCGTGGGGAGCTCAGAGTAGAGCTGCTGCTCCTTCCAATTGAAAGGAGCCAGCTGAGTTGATCCGGGCATCTGGTGAGGATGCCCCCTGGGTGCCTCCCTAGGGAGGTGTTCCAGGCATGTCCATCTGGGAGGAGACCCTGAGGAAGAGAAATTATATCTCCACACTGGTCTGGGAATGCCTCGGGATCTCCCAGTCAGAGGTGGTCAATGTGGCCTGGAAAAGGGAAGTCTGGGGTACCCTGATGGAGCTGTTGCCCCCGCGACCCGATCCTGGATAAGTGGTTGAAAATGAGTGATAAGTGATATTTGAATGCGCACATGTGCCCACACTGGTTTTCGTTCAGAACAGTTACACAAATAAACTATTTACCCACGCAGCCATCCATCGTGCACTGTGCGAGCCTCTAGCCTGTTCCCAACCCAACCCAATGCATTTGCGCATCACATATGATTTGTACATTCTTCTTTGTCTTTCGGCTGTTCCCGTTAGGGGTCACCACAGCAGATCAATCGTTTCCATCTCACCCTGTCCTCTGTATCTTCCTCTGTCACACCAATTTGCGCATCACATATGATTTGTACATTGGTGGAATGAAATTGTTTCCTATTAACAAAAACAAATTCATCATGTGATGGCGCTGTTATGGCAATATGTGTGCAGTCAATTGCGCTTATTAGATG
The DNA here is from genome assembly GCF_902500255.1 of Thalassophryne amazonica. Lineage (NCBI taxonomy): Eukaryota > Metazoa > Chordata > Actinopteri > Batrachoidiformes > Batrachoididae > Thalassophryne > Thalassophryne amazonica. The sequence goes on along the minus strand of NC_047108.1, from coordinate 107,510,932 downwards.
ATTGAAACCAGCTTTCGATCACTACAAATGGTGCCTTCTTGTTGGAATGTAACTCATCAAGCAATAACTCATCAAGCAAAAGTGAAACACTTTCCTTGACCTTCAGAAAGATCCAACCTCATGGGAGAAAAAGTCTTGATTCCAGAAAAGCGAAAAAAAAAAAAAGCGATCAGTGATTAATCAAAAAGGATGCTGAAATATCAGGCTCTCACCAACAGAAATGACATCAAAGGCAAGAACAAGGACCTCTTTGAAGCAAGGATGTCCTGACCCTGCTGAAAACCAAAGCAGTGGTCACTGAGAAGAACACTTTGAAGATCTCTTAACACCAACCCAATCATGGAGGTGGAGGAAGTATTCAGCCATCCAATGAGACAAGACATAGTTAAAGAACTCAGCCGAGGCTTAACTACTCAAGAAACTCTCCTCAGAGGCTGTTGGGGAAGACAACATTCCCTTTGAGTTCTTTAAAGTTGGAGGCCTATTTCTTCAAAACCACCTGCACCAACTCATCAATAAAATCTGGTCTCAAGAAGAGTCATTGATTATCATCATTGACACATGGAAAGGAGACAAACATCCTTCCTGAAACCTAGAGTGGCTTCCAACCAACAAGAACAACAGACACGATCTTCACTGTCCACCAATTGCAACAAAAGTGTTGAGAGCAACACCAACCACTGTACCTCACCTTTATTAAGCAGACAAAGGCATTCAACAGTGTCATGTCCACTTCTATGGAAGATCCTGAACAAAACGGGCTGTCTGGAGAAGTTCCTCAAGATCCTGAGGCTTCTCCACAATGTTATGTCCACCACAGTTCTGGTGAATGGCACAAAAACTGAAGCCTTCAATTTTCAGTTAAGAATCAAACAGGGCTGTGTCATTGCACCTATGCTCTTCATCATCTTTGTGGATACAATCCTACATCTGATCAAAGGTGCCAGCATTAACTGACATCGAAGGACCAAGCCAGCTGAAGAGCAGTGATCCACATGGGAGTGGAAGTCTTCCAAAAAATGCAGACAGGAAACACAGAGCAGAACGAGGAAGGAGCGAGAGAGACCAATATCCTGTTGAGCAGACGCTGCCTGCAGTAATCATGTGCAGAATCTGTCAGAAGCAGTGTGTGTCAAGACAAGGCCTTTCAGTCATCTCCAAGTCCATATCCCTTCAAGGAATCAACTGAGACACCATCTTCCTTGCAACTGATGGATAGCCACGATGACTGGTTAACATGCCCTTTGACCTTTAGTGAGTTTGAAAGTTCAAACTCAAAGTGATGACAAAGTCAAGCAGTTTGTCACCAACATGGATTAAACATAGTATTAGGCTTAGAAAACAGGTGAAGATCTGTGAGCAGCAATATGGTTTCATGCCGAGAAAGAGCACTACAGATGCAATGTTTGCTCTGAGAATACTGTTGGAAAAGTACAGAGAAGGACAGAAAGAGTTACATTGTGTGTTTGTGGACTTAGAAAAAGCTTATGATAGGGTGCCGAGAGAAGAGAGGGGCATTGTATGAGGAAGTCTGGAGTGGCAGAGAAGTATGTTAGGGTAGTACAGGACATGTAGAAGAATAGTGTGACAGCGGTGAGATGTGCAGTCAGAATGACAGACTCATTCAAGGTGGAGGTGGGATTACACCAAGGATCAGCTCTGAGTCCTTTCTTGTTTGCAGTGGTGATGGACAGGTTGACAGATGAGATCAGACAGGAGTCCCCATGGACTATGATGTTTGCAGATGACATTGTGATCTGTAATGAGAGTAGAGAGCAAGTTGAGTCTAGTCTGGAGAAGTGGAGATATGCTTTGGAGAGAAGGGGAATGAAAGTCAGTAGAAGCAAGACTGAGTACATGTGTGTGAATGAGAGGGAGCCCAGTGGAATAGTGAAGTTACAAGGAGTAGAAGTGGTGAAAGTAGATGAGTTTAAATATTTGGGGTCAACTGTTCAAAGTAATGGAGAGTGTGGTAGAGAGGTGAAGAAGAGAGTGCAGGCAGGGTGGAGTGGGTGGAGAAAGGTGGCAGGAGTGATTTGTGACCGAAGAATATCAGCAAGAGTGAAGGGGAAAGTTTACAAAACAGTAGTGAGACCAGCTATGTTGTATGGTTTAGAGACAGTGGCACTAACAAAAAGACAGGAGGCAGAGCTGAAGATGTTGAGATTCTCTTTGGGAGTGACAAGAATGGACAGGATTAGGAATGAACATATCAGAGGGACAGCTCAGGTGGGAAGGTTTGGAGACAAAGTCAGAGAGGCGAGATTGAGATGGTTTGGACATGTGCAGAGGAGGGACCCAGGGTATATAGGGAGAAGGATGCTGAGGATGGAGCCACCAGGCAGGAGGAGAAGAGGGAGACCAAAGAGGAGGTTCATGGATGTGCTGAGAGAGGACATGCAGGTGGTTGGTGTGACAGAGGAAGATACAGAGGACAGGGTGAGATGGAAACAATTGATCTGCTGTGGCGACCCCTAACGGGAACAGCTGAAAGACAAAGAAGAAGAAGAAGAAGACTGGTGCCTCACAGCAAGAAGGTCGTGGGATCGATTCCCGGCTTTTCTGTGTGGAGTTTGCATGTTCTCCCGCTGTCTGCTTGGGTTTCCACCACATAAAATCCTTGCCTTGCATCAGTGAGAAGCTGAATGTCAAGCAACATCCTACTTTTAAACTCTGATAAGACTGAAATGATGGTTGTTGGTCCAGTGAGACATCAGCATCAATTTGACCATCTCACGCTTTGTCTTGGCTCATGTGTCATACATCACACTGACAAAGTGAGGAACCTTGGAGTAAATTTTGATCCTATGTTGTCTTTTGGCCTCCACACTAAAGCTATTACAAGGACTGCTTTCTTCCACCTGTGAAGTATAGTGAAGATTCGATCCATCCTGTCTATGGCTGACACTGCAGTCCAGCATTAGGGCTATCCAATTGGTTCAAAATGCTGCTGCCAGACATTTGACACAAAGCAGAAAGTTTGACCACATTACACCCATTTTGGCATCTCTTCACTGGCTTCCTGTCCCTGTGAGATCAGATTTTAAGGTTCTGCTACTAGCCTATATTATTGTTCACGGACTGGCACCTCCCTACTTAGCTGACCCAATGAACCCCTACGTACCGGCCCGGGCTTTGCGTTCTCAGGGTGCAGGATTACTTTGTGTCCCTTGGGTGAATAAAAAGTCTGCAGGTCACAGAGCTTTCTGTTATCGTGCCCCTGTTTGTTGGAATGATCTTCCTGTGTCAAAAAAACAAAACAAAAAAACAGTGAGATTCTGTAGAGACTTCAAGTCCAGACTTAAGACACACTTATTTTCCCTTCTGGCTAGCATACTGGCATATTATGTTACTATGCTTTTTACCATTTAAAATTTTAATTTTATTAGGAAACGGAATGGGCCACGGTCTCAATTTTATCTAAATTCTGGGTCTTTTAGTGTAGCTTAGGGCTAGTGGCCGACGATCACCTTAGTATTTTTTTTTTTTGCTGTTGTTTAATGCTGACAAATTATTCTGTATTTGTCATGGTCCAGCCCATCTGGGGCTCCTGTTATAGTTTTGTTTCTTGTCGGTATCCACGCCTGCCCTCTTTGATCTTTGATTTTCTGTTCATGATTTGGTTGTCTCTGTTTTTATTTAACATGTCTTCAGTGTATTATACTTTAGCCAGGTATCTAGTTCCGTCTTAGTTTCTGCCCAGCCTTTGTTTTCCGCCATTGTATTATTTGTAGTTGTGTCACCTGTTTGTTTTTCTTTTGTCATGTCTTGAATTATCTGTTCATTTTACTGTCACCATTTGTGAGTCCAATTTTAGTTTAGTGTGAACCTTTTATTTTGTTGAACTCTTTTCAGTACTTACATTTATTTCTTTGTTCTTTTAGGTTCAACCTTCTTTATTTTATTTCTCATCAATTAGAGCTCAGGTTTTGTTCATCTGTGGTTTTGGCTTTTTGTTAAGATGACTGTGGTGTTAGGTTCTTTGTTAAGCTAGGTCCTGTTCACTTTGCTTTTGTCTTAATGCACTCTCTTGTCTGATGTTTAGGATTTGGTGTGGGTGTGTCCTGTCCCTTCTGTTTGCCACTCCCCTGTTCAAGCTGATCCCTCACACCTGTGTAGGGTTGCCACCTGTGTGTGACAAAAATCCTGGACATTTTGACCATCGGATCGACCTTTTTGTTTGTAAGCAACGGCACCCTTCGCACATCTATCTCAAGACAAAAATCGCCCTTCTACGCTGAAATTGTATAGCTCTAATTGTAAAAATGACACTTTTGCTAGTTATTTGTTTAGTTAATTGCTTTACATAATAGCAGGTCTTTATTATTTTGGTTTATTTCCAACAGTTTTTAGTTGCGGATACCTGGGGGCAGTAGTGGGCACAGGTAAAAGGAGAATAAATAATTAAGTTTTGTTTGTTTGCTTATGTGGAATAAAAACAAATAATGTAATTTTTCACCGTCTGTAAGAATACCTGAATGTAGCAATGTAAGGTGTAGTGTCAAACAGCTTACCTGACTGCTTAGTGTGTGGTGTGTGCTTTGCTTGTGCTTGCCTGTGCCTCTGCTGCTTGCTGCTTTTGGCTAAACAAACACATAGGAGGACATGTAACTGATATAACTGGGCACATACAGTACATACATTGGTAGGCAGATAAGACGATTTGGATTTCATTTAATTCACCAAAACCTTACCTAATCTTCCATTTGTATTTGGTATTTTTCTTTGCTGCTGTTATGAGTCCTGGCTGATTTTCAATGAATGTCTTGAACTCAATACAGGACAACTGAAAGTTTAGCCTGACTTGAAGCTCAGCCTTCACCATTGCAACAGAGAGTCTGTTTCTTTTATCAGTTCAAGCATCGTCCATGTGACTGAACACACGTTCTGCATAGGCATTGCTCACTGGTATTGAAAAAATGAAAGCAATCAGTTTTAACAGCTCTGGGGTGTCTTTTGCTTTAGTGAAAAAATGGGCCCGTTTTCTGTCTGGGGTTAGGTCTGTTGGGAGGGTGTGAAACACTTCATTTAGGATGCTCACATCACTCTACAGATGGTCTTCGTCCAGATCCAGGGCTAGCTTCTCCATCAAAAGTTCAAATTCAGACCACTGGGGTGCTTCTTTTAGGCTCAGACGGCCAATGTTTGCAAGCATCTCATCAGTGAAGTCAAATCTGTCCTCAAGGTACAGCACTGCTCTCTCAAAAAATCGGTCTACCAGGCTTCTGAATTGTTCCTGCTGATTGGGTAAAAGGTTCCTCAGTGACTGCTTCGCTTTGCTCCCATAGAATTTGTCTGTGCGCCTAGAGATAAGCTGACTCCGCAAGCAGTTCATCACTGTGTAAACATCAACAAGAGTAGCACTGTCACTCTCAAGCACTCTAACAGAGGCATCAAACTCTTGCATCACATTGTGCATGAATGCCAGTACACATTCACCCAAAGTACAATCCACATCTTCTGTGTCAGCTGCACCACACACAAATGTCCAGATAATATTTGGGCAGTCCTCCTTTCCTTGTGACACAAAGTAAGACTTCAAAGCTGGCCAACAATGAAGAATTCTCTGGATTGCTGGTAACAAAGAAAGCCACCATGTGGGAACATGCCTGAGATTCTCCTTGTATGCTGTATTTGTAAATTCACAGAACTCCTTGAGCACTTCCACTTTTTTAGCAGAGCAACTGAATTCACTGTAGACCTTCAGCACAAAAGCCTCCACGTCACACCCAGCTGCACTGAAGACACGATTTGCTGTTTTCACAGTGTTGTGTATCATGTGGCACTTGCAATTGCCCTTCATAATCCGTGGGTTTGCCCCTTTCAGTTTTTGGTACACTGAATTGTGCCTGCCGTAGTTAACAGATGCATTATCCACACCATTAGGCACTGATTTGGTTTAATGACAGCCCGTTATTCTCGGTAATGGACGCAATTTGCTTGAATATTGCGTCACTAGACTCATCAGAATCCTCGTAGAAATCCAGCAATCCGTATTTCACTCCCTCCGATGGACTAAAATACTGAACGGTGTAAGGAAACACCTTCGTGTGACCAGAATTTGATGCATCAGAACAGACGCTGAAATACTGGGCTTTGTCAAGCTCTGCTGACAAACGTTGTTGACTAAATGGTGCCAACATGTTTTCAACTAAAGCCTCGGTTTTTGTTCGACCACAGGACATCTTTGTTGCAATCTTGCTTTCACTGAATATTTTTGCATTCAACTTGTTTCCACAGTCAGTGGAGAGATAACTGTGACCATGACGTACACTGTGATAAGTGCTTGTTAGTTCAGCCACCGTAACTTTGTCCTGTGAGGATTTTGTGACAATAAAGGATGAAATTGCCTTGGTTTGATGTGAGCTCTGGATTCGATTTAGATGTTTTTTAGACTTGGCGTGGTCATCTAATGTGGTTTTACCTTCATGTTTCAGGACAATTTTCGCTGGGCACAGGGAGCAGCTAGCATAAAATGGATCGCCTGCACATGGTTTTAGCCACATTGCATACTTCTCCTGTTTTAACCACTCATTGTTAAAGCATGTCGACTTTTTACATTTTTTCTTTACTGGCCTGTCACTGCCATCGCCTCCTGTACCACCCTCGTCATCGGTCTCTCCACCCATTTTCACGTTAAAACTTCACTGATTTTAGTCACCAGATCCTTTCCTTTCGTTGTCTCTCCTTGTCGCACGCACTCTCCGTCTCCACCTCACCATTCCGAATGAGCCGCCAGCCGCACCACATAGTATGCTACGTCATTTTTCTACAGCCAATAAGGCTGTGCACAAGTTTATGGACGTAGGCATGCTACAATTAAACTGATGTACGGTGGTCCCTCGTTTATCGCGCGAGTTACGTTCTAAATACCCCGCGATAAGCGAAATCAGCGCTATTTTTTACAATTATTATAGATGTTTTAAGGCTGTAAAACCCCTCACTACACACTTTACACTTTTCTCGAACAAGCATTAACATTTTCTCACTTTTCTCTCCTTTTTAAACACTCACTTTTTTCTTCTGTGCGAGAAGATTATAAAAAGACACACGCAGTACACAATGCGCGTGCTCTCCCTTCGCTTACTGCCTCCGGGGGTACGGATGCGGGACCCGCAAAGAATCTGAGTCCTCTCTCGGTGGCCACGGAGCTCTGTGGCTGCCGCTGCCGTCAACATCCGCATCAAAACAGCGAGCGTACTCTCTGGACCTGTTGCCAGATTTGGCACAGTTCCGCACAGCAGAGGATTTGGTTTGAGTGGCCCGCTGCTGCATTTACCGAGCTCGCAAAAAGCACATCAGAGGCAGTGAGAGCAATCGCAGTGATGCCGACCGCTGCCAAAAATCCGTGACATTCAGTGTCCTGAATTTTTTTTTTTTTTTCTGGGACAGATCATGAAAATCCGGGACAATCAGGAAAAACCAGGACAGGTGGCAACACTACACCTGTGTCTTGTTCCGCTAATTACTACATCTGTTCTACTTAAGTCCTCCGTGTTTGCCCACTCACTGCTTGCTCATTGAAGATAAGATAAACTTTATTGATCTCACAGAGGAGAAATTAACATGTTTACATCAGCTCTTAAAAAAAAACACACAAGATGGGTGCAAGTTGAGGAAAATGTTCATCAAACAGCGTGTGCAAGGATAAGCAATAATAATACTTGTAACAGTACAAGACAGGAAAATGAGGTAGAAATAGAATATATAGTGTGTGTGTGTATATATATATATATATACAGTGAGGAACATAAGTATTTGAACACCCTGCGATCCACTCAGCCGTTTTTTATTTATATATATATATATATATATATATATATATATATATATATATATATATATATATATACGAGGTCTGTTAGAAAAGTATCCGACCTTTTTATTTTTTGCAAAAACTATATGGATTTGAATCATGTGCACTTGCATCAGCCAAGCTTGAACCTTTGTGCGCATGTGTGAGTTTTTCATGCCTGTCGGTAACGTCATTTGCCTGTGAGCACGCCTTGTGGGAGGAGTGGTCCAGCCTCCTCGTCGGATTTTCATTGTCAGGAAAATGGCCGAGCGACTGCCGCTTTGCTGCATGAAAATTTTTTCAGAAACTGTGTGAGACAGCCAGGTGGAAACCATTCGGAAAATTCAGTTGGCTTTCGGTGAAGATTCAATGGGCATCACACAGATTAAGGAGCATTACAACCGGATTAAAGACGGCCCACAGCGGCTGAGGGCGCCCCGCCAACTCCGAGCTCCTCCCGAATGACCGAGCTCCTCACCCTATCTCTAAGGGAGCGCCCAGCCACCCTGCGGAGGAAACACATCTCGGCCGCTTGTACTCGCTATCTCGTTCTTTTGGTCATGAGCCAAATCTCATGACCATAGGTGAGGATCGGAACATAGATCGATCGGTAAATTGAGAGCTTTGCCCTCCTACTCAGCTCTCTCTTCACCACGATGGTCCGATACAGCGACCGCATCACTGCAGATGCTGCACCAATCCGTCTATTGATCTCACGCTCCATCTGTCCCTCACTCCTGAACAAGACCCCGAGATACTTAAACTCCTCCACTTGAGGCACGGACACTCCACCAACCTGAAGAGGGCAAAGCACCTTTTTCCGGTCGAGAACCATGGCCTCGGATTTGGAGGTGCCTATTTTCATCCCGGACGCTTCACACTTGGCTGCAAACCGCCCCAGTGCACGCTGAAGGTCCCGATTTGACGAAGCCAACAGAACCACATCGTCCGCAGACAGCAGAGACGAGATTCTGTGGTTCCCAAACCAGACCCCCTCTACACCCTGGCTGCGCCTAGAAATTCTGTCCATAAAGATAATGAACAGAACCGGTGACAATGGGCAGCCCTGGCAGAGGCCAACGTGCACTGGAAACAGGTTTGACTTACTACCGGCATTGCAAACCAAGCTCCTGCTGTGGTCATACAGGGACCGGATAGCCCTTAGCAAAGGACCCCGGACCCCGTACTCCCACAGCACGCCCCACAGGGTGCTCCGAGGGACATGGTCGAACGCCTTCTCCAGATCCACAAAGCACATGTGGACTGGTTGGGCGAACTCCCATGAATCCTCAAGCACCCGATGGAGCGCGTAGAGCTGGTCCAGTGTGCCGCGACCAGGACGAAAACCACACTGCTCCTCCTGAATCCGAGGTTCGACTATCGGTCGAATTCTCCTCTCCAGTACTCTGGAATAGACCTTACCGGGAAGGCTGAGGAGTATGATCCCACTGTAGGTGGAACACACCCTCCGGTCCCCTTTCTTAAACAGAGGGACCACCACCCTGGTCTGCCAATCCAGAGGCACTGTCCCGGACCGCCACGCAATGTTGCAGAGGCGTGTCAGCCAAGACAGTCCCACAAATCCAGAGACTTAAGGTACTCAGGACAGATTTCATCCACCCCAGGAGCCTTGCCACTGAGGAGCTTTCTAACCACCTCGGTGACTTCGGCCTGGGTAATGGATGAGTCTGCCTCTGAGTCCCCAGTCTCTGCTTCCTCTTCGGAAGACATGACGGTGGGATTGAGGAGATCCTCGAAGTATTCCTTCCACCGCTCGACAACATCCCCAGTCACAGCTCCCTACCCACACCGTAGACAGTGCTGGTGGAGAGCTGCTTCCGCCTCCTGAGGTGTCGGAGGGTTTGCCAGAATTTCTTCGAGGCTGACTGATAGTCTTCCTCCATGGCCTCCCCGAACTCCTCCCAGACCCCAGTTTTTGCCTCTGCGACCGCACGGGCTGCGACACAGTTGGCCTGCCAGTACCTGTCAGCTGCCTCCGGGGTCCCACCTACCAACAAAGACAAGTAGGACTCCTTCTTCAGCTTGACGGCATCCCTTTCCTCCGGCGTCCACCACCAGGTTCGGGGATTGCCGCAGCGACAGGCACCAGAGACCTTGTGACCACAGCTATGAGCGGCCGCATCGACAGTGGAGGTGGAGAACATGGTCCACTCTGACTCCATGTCTTCAACCTCCCCCGGGATCTGGGAGAAGCTCTACCGGAGGTGGGATTTGAAGACCTCACTGACAGAGGGTTGCGGCAGTCGTTCCCAGCAGACCCTCACGATACGTTTGGGCCTGCCAGGTCTGACCAGCTTCCTCCCCTCCCAGTGGATCCAACTCACCACCAGGTGGTGATCGGTCGACAGCTCAGCCCCTCTCTTCACTCGAGTGTTTGAGACACGTGGCCGAAGGTCAGATGATACGACTACAAAGTCGATCATCGACCTCCGGCTCAGGGTGTCCTGGTGCCACGTGCACTTATGGGCACCCTTGTCCTCGAACATGGTGTTCATGATGGACAAACTGTGACTAGCACAGAAGTCCAACAACTGAACACCACATGGGTTCAGATCGGGGAGGCCGTGCTTCCGATCACCCCCCTCCAGGTCTCACTGTCGCCATCCATGTGGGCGTTGAAATCCTCCAGGAGAACAATGGAGTCCCCAGTCGGAGTGCTATCTAGTACCCCTACCAGGGACTCCAAGAAGGTCTGGTACTCTGCACTGCTGCTCGGCCCGTAGGCTGAGACAACAGTGAGAGACCTGTCCCCGACCCGAAGGCATAGGGACGCGACCCTCTCGTTCACCGGCGTGAACTCCAACACATGGTGCCTGAGCTGGGGAGCAATAAGCAATGCGACCCCAGCTCTCTGCCTCTCCCCGTGGGCAATGCCAGAAAAGTGGAGCATCCAGCTCCTTTCCAGGAGTTGGGTACCACAGCCCAAGCTGTGGGTGGAGGTGAGCCCGACTATCTCTAGTTGGTATCTCTCAACCTCCTGCACAAGCTCAGGTGCCTTCCCCCCAGCGAGGTGACATTCCACATCCCAACAGCCAGGGGCTGTGAGGGCAGACCGGGCTGCCGGGCCACCCGCCCTTGACCGCCACCCAATCCTCTCTGCACCCGACCTCCATAGCCCCCTCTGCAGGCGGTGAACCCACAGGAGGGCAGGCCCACATCGCTCTTTCGGGCTGAGCCAGGCTGGGCCCCATGGGCTAAGGCCCGAGCACCAGGCGCTCGTGCGCGAGCCCCAACCCCAGGCCTGGCTCCAGGGTGGTGCCCCGACTCTGCCATACCGGGCGACGTCTAAGTCCTTGATTTTTTTGCTGGTCATGGGAGCTTCTGAACTGCCCTTAGTCTGACCTGTCACCTAGGACCTGTTTGCCTTGGGAGACCCTACAAGGGGCACAAAGCCCCCGACAACATAGCTCCTAGGATCATCCGGGTATGCAAACTCCCCCACCACGATAAGGTAGCAGCTAGAGGGGGAGAAAGATACAAGTGAATCAGCTAAATTTTACACACATTTACAAAATAACCATTGAAGTAATCTGCTATAGCTTTATTTTCCTTAACAACCATACCAGTCCTTGTGTAGAAAAGGGCAGGATATTCTTTAATGCCTCTTTTCTTATTCATGATTTCATTTAAAAGCTTTAAAGTGCCCCTAATGTTTGTTTTTATTTATTTTTTCCAGTAAATTACTATAATACTGGATTTTACACGATTACATGATGTTGGTTAACTTGTTTTTATATGTTTTGTATTTACTCTCAGTCTCAATTTTTCTATGCTTTAAAAATTGCTTATACAAAAAAAAATATATATATATATTTTTACATGCATTCAGCAGTTGCAATTTGTGACCCAGCCCAAATGAATTTTACCCTGTTTTCTACAACCCAGTCTCATGGCAAGTCATGATTCAGCAACACGAAATATACGTGAATCTATTGGTTCATGATATTGTGACGAAAAGCACGTCATTTTCATCACGGCTACACAAACTCATTGTAATTCATTCCATGATGGCTGCATGAAATTAAAAGTGAAGTGGGGGGGGGGGGGGTCGGGTGGTTATGGTTGGGGGGGGAAGCGTAAGATTAGGTTATGGTTAAAGTTAGGGTCAGGGGTAGGAGTAGAGTTAGGAATAGTGAGTAAAAAAAAAAAAACCGTCACGAAAATTTGACTCATTTCATGACGGGAGCACGAAAAGAAAAAAAACAAAACAAAACGTGAGACTGGGCTGGTTTTCTAAGGAGCCTGGCTTTCCTAGCAATATCTGCATTTGTCTTAGTAAGGTGCTCATGTACATAAACATTTGTGCCTTTCAGCTTATTTCCCTGTTTGAGCAATTCAATTTTGTGCCTTCTGTTTACAATCGAATGATGATGACTGGAGTGGAAGTCTTATCCCGAGTCGGCAGAGTGTGACATGCTTCAATATTTTCTTTATTAATGACAAGATGCTTGCTATGAAGGAATGCAGTCACCTGTTCCTCTGTTGTTTCCACATGTCCACCATCATCAAAACTAACTCCCGTAACAACTTATGAAAAGTTCCTTGGTCTGATTTTTAGTCCGGAGATGATGATGTCGTTCATTTGAGAGTACTGTTCCAAATCAGACACCCGCTTTTCCAGATATAAAATTTTCTGTTCCTGTTCAGAATTCTGATGTTTTAACAGTTTAATTTCTCCCAGATGTTCTGTAATGATGTGGTTTTGTTTTATCAGGGAAGTCTTTTCCATGGATAACATGTTCAGAGACTCTTTTAATTCCTTAATAGAAAAAAGACCTTAACTCCTTAATGTGTTTTTTAAGAGTTTTATAGGCCATGCTGTTTTTAGGAAGTAGTAAGTCTTGATTAAAAACGAATCAAACGACTACAGTTCCCAAACACCGAAAGCTCGCTTACCGAAACCAGGCTAGCCTAGCTTAGCTTAGCCTGCGACGTCCCAGCTTCCCTGTGAGGACGACAGGCCGAGTGCTGATGATAGTAGCGGCCTCCATTGAGCTGCGGGTCTGGGTGGAGCCTCCGGTGGGCCGTGGGGCCATTGGCGTCCACCGACGAGCTGCGGTCCTGGCTGGGGCCTCCCATGAGCTGCGGTGGGAGGCTAAGCTGGCTTAGCTTAGCTTGTGTCATCCCAGCTTCCCCGCAGGAACGACAAGCTGACTGCCGATGCTAGTGGTGGGCTCCGATGCTGCAGCAGGTCCAGCTTACAGCCTCCGGTGACTCACGGTCTCGGCTTGCAGCCTCCGTTGAGTCGCAGTCTTGGCTTGCAGCCTTCAGCGGGTCACGGTCTCGGCTTGTGGCCCCCGATGAGTCGTGTGCTGTTGACGATCTCTGATGAGCGGTGAGCCTGGATGGAAACACCAACGCGGCCATGGACCTGGCCGGCAGACTCCAAATACAGCTGCGGTCTGTAGCGAAGGGTATGGCCATCTGCACAAACACCAACCGTCTGCTCTGCTGCTTGCTCTGGGCTCTCTGCTGCTCACTCTGGTTAAAAGGTCACTCCACGTTGCTATGGTCCCTCCTTCCCCTATGGTCCCTCATTCCATTCTGTTTCTTAAAGTAGTCCAACATAGTTGCCTTCTCAAGACGTTTATCTCCTTTGTCAAAGGCTTTGTTCCTCCTCTTTTCGTTTGAGTTGTGTGGAGGTGATCACTGCGCCAAAAATGAGATTTTACGTTGTCTTTAAAAACATTATTGTTGACCACCTGGATTAACTAATTCACACGTTAAGATTCCTGTGCAAACTCCATCATGAAGTGTAGTGTACGTTTGGCAGCAGAGACTATGTTCACAACAGAATGTTAGATCACTTTTATTGTTGACATTTATTTTATTATATAAATAGTTAAATGGGGGTAGTCTGTTATAAGTGTGTACTTCCTCCTACTCCTTTTCAAGCATTGTTTAATTCTCGACGCATCTTTCTTGTGGCTTAATTTTTCTTTGTGGGTGTGTGCTTTTTGTGCATTATAAATTCAATTCATTCATTCATTTAATCTGTCAAGGCTAGTGTTGGGTATCAATAACCGGTTCTTTTCGGGTATCATTAAGAAATGATTTGATCCACTGATACCAATAGTCTTTTTGCTAAATTCCCTTATCAATCCTTCAGTGCAGCCATTGTTTTTGAAGGTGTTTGTCAGGAAAATGATCATATCTCTATGTTGATTTCAGACCCTGCAGTGGCTCTGTAATCAACCACTTCTGCAGTGCGACTCCACTTTGAAGTGTGAACCAATGAAGCAATGCTTTGATCCGCTGGCTCGTTGGTTCTTTGATTCGCCGTTCTTCAGAAGCGGCAAGTCCGCTTCTTAACCCCTCTCAAAGCCATTAAAATATGTTAATCTTGAGTCACTTTTGTGTGGATTAAAGTCACTAACTGGGACTCTTGTCTTGCTGCAGTCATAAAACGAGACTCGTCCTCTGTTCCTTTGGCTGCTCTCTGCTGAGACAGAGTCCGGTCAGAATTAATCACTTCAAAACGAATTGCTGCTTTAAATTAAAATAATACCTCTTTACAAACTCTGTAATACAGACAATAAACTACAATCGACTAAAACGTTTTTTCCTCCCAAAATGAGTTGTCCTGCATTCTTTATCAATCAATCAATCAATTTTTTTTTATATAGCGCCAAATCACAACAAACAGTTGCCCCAAGGCGCTTTATATTGTAAGGCAAGGCCATACAATAATTATGTAAAACCCCAACGGTCAAAACGACCCCCTGTGAGCAAGCACTTGGCTACAGTGGGAAGGAAAAACTCCCTTTTAACAGGAAGAAACCTCCAGCAGAACCAGGCTCAGGGAGGAGCAGTCTTCTGCTGGGACTGGTTGGGGCTGAGGGAGAGAACCAGGAAAAAGACATGCTGTGGAGGGGAGCAGAGATCGATCACTAATGATTAAATGCAGAGTGGTGCACACAGAGCAAAAAGAGAAAGAAACAGTGCATCATGGGAACCCCCCAGCAGTCTACGTCTATAGCAGCAAAACTAAGAGATGGTTCAGGGTCACCTGATCCAGCCCTAACTATAAGCTTTAGCAAAAAGGAAAGTTTTAAGCCTAATCTTAAAAGTAGAGAGGGTGTCTGTCTCCCTGATCTGAATTGGGAGCTGGTTCCACAGGAGAGGAGCCTGAAAGCTGAAGGCTCTGCCTCCCATTCTACTCTTACAAACCCTAGGAACTACAAGTAAGCCTGCAGTCTGAGAGCGAAGCGCTCTATTGGGGTGATATGGTACTACGAGGTCCCTAAGATAAGATGGGACCTGATTATTCAAAACCTTATAAGTAAGAAGAAGAATTTTAAATTCTATTCTAGAATTAACAGGAAGCCAATGAAGAGAGGCCAATATGGGTGAGATATGCTCTCTCCTTCTAGTCCCCGTCAGTACTCTAGCTGCAGCATTTTGAATTAACTGAAGGCTTTTTAGGGAACTTTTAGGACAACCTGATAATAATGAATTACAATAGTCCAGCCTAGAGGAAATAAATGCATGAATTAGTTTTTCAGCATCACTCTGAGACAAGACCTTTCTGATTTTAGAGATATTGCGTAAATGCAAAAAAGCAGTCCTACATATTTGTTTAATATGCGCTTTGAATGACATATCCTGATCAAAAATGACTCCAAGATTTCTCACAGTATTACTAGAGGTCAGGGTAATGCCATCCAGAGTAAGGATCTGGTTAGACACCATGTTTCTAAGATTTGTGGGGCCAAGTACAATAACTTCAGTTTTATCTGAGTTTAAAAGCAGGAAATTAGAGGTCATCCATGTCTTTATGTCTGTAAGACAATCCTGCAGTTTAGCTAATTGGTGTGTGTCCTCTGGATTCATGGATAGATAAAGCTGGGTATCATCTGCGTAACAATGAAAATTTAAGCAATACCGTCTAATAATACTGCCTAAGGGAAGCATGTATAAAGTGAATAAAATTGGTCCTAGCACAGAACCTTGAGGAACTCCATAATTAACTTTATGAATTACATCCTGACATCACTGAAGTCACTGAACTGAACTGCCTTAGCTTAAATGACTCTCTAGAACCCACTTTTGGCCAGTTATTCAGTTTTTCCCTAAAGGCCCACTGGATGACGAAGGGATGACCATACCGAGCATTCAGTGCCTGCCATGCTTGACTATAGGCTTCATCATCTTTTCTGAAGAAGCTTCCTTCAACTACTGATTGTGCTTCTCCACTAATGTATCTTTTAAGATAGAACAACCTTTCGCCTGGATTGGTACAACGGCACTCTATCAGTGTTTTGAAGTTTGTGCTCCACTTTAAAAACTCAAGATGATCACCTGAGAAGATTCGAGGCTCAGGTGCAGGTAGTCTTGTAAGAACCATTGTGTCATGGAGAGCTTGAACTAACGAGACTTCCCCCGTATTGTTGCCTATTTGCTCATTTGCGTTACTCTGACAGGTGCTAAAGGATAACTGGGACTCTTACTGTGTGTTACTTTGCTTTTATCAAAGATCTCAACTGATTCAGCTTCAGAGTACACCTTAAGTTTAGCTGCGAGAACATCTAGATCTCTCTTATTTTCTAGTCTTTTAAGTTCTAGCCTTTGTGAAGCTATTGCGTCCTCCATGTTAATTTCAGCCTCTTTTGCGGCCAATGCATACTCTGCTCTTTTAGATGTGATGCTTCTCTCTGACTGAACAGTGGATTTGGACATTGAAGATCCAAAAACTGACTGGGCATACTGTTTGTGAAGTACTGAATGAAGCCTTACATTTTCTGCTTCAGCATCGAATACATCTTGACCCACTTCACTCATGCGAACGTTCATTAGATTCACCAAATCTTTCGTTACTGCTGAGCAGGAATCCATTTTTCTTCTAGCCTCTGTAGAAGGTGCTGATTGAGATCGTATATTATCATACGCATCTTTCACTTGTTTTTCCAGCTCCTCAACAGCATCCATCAATTCACTTAAGTCCTCATCAGAGCACTCTTCCTTAAGTTTGCCAAGTACACCTTTAACCTGCACTTTCCATTTTTCATATAGTTTTGAGAATTTACCCTCCTTCTGAAGAGCCTCTTGTTGCTTTAGTTCTAGCATTTTTGGGGTTAACCTTCTTTCTCGAATAGGTTTCCCGATTTCGGCTGTGTGGGTTGTGACAGTATTAGGTTCAGTCATTGTTACTTTCAGTATCTCAATTTGAGCATGAATGTCACCCATGTGTGACTCTAACTTCTGTTCAGCAGCAGCATCACTTTGTGATTTTAGTAGTTCACTTAATCTGCTGAATTTGTCTTGAAGATGCTCAATCTGTACCTCATTACTTTGTAATGCTTCCTTTTGAACTGACATTTTACAGTTTTACAAAAGTACACTATGTGTCATAAATTTGTGCAAAACACTCAAAACATATACTGTGACTTACTGCAACAATGAAATGCAAATACAACTTATACTTTTCTGATCAACTCTTCTGCATGAAACTTAAACCTCAGATAAAAAAGGTCCTTCAAATGTTAATAAATCACAAACTGAAAAGTTATGAAGAGGAATATAATGTTCTCTCACTTAAACTTCTTCTTCTTCTTCTTTGTCTTTCGGCTGTTCCCGTTAGGGGTCGCCACAGCAGATCAATCGTTTCCATCTCACCCTGTCCTCTGTATCTTCCTCTGTCACACCAACCACCTGCATGTCCTCTCTCAGCACATCCATGAACCTCCTCTTTGGTCTCCCTCTTCTCCTCCTGCCTGGTGGCTCCATCCTCAGCATCCTTCTCCCTATATACCCTGGGTCCCTCCTCTGCACATGTCCAAACCATCTCAATCTCGCCTCTCTGACTTTGTCTCCAAACCGTCCCACTTGCGCTGTCCCTCTGATATGTTCATTCCTAATCTTGTTCATTCTTGTCACTCCCAAAGAGAATCTCAACATCTTCAGCTCTGCCATCTCCAGCTCTGCCTCCTGTCTTTTTGTTAGTGCCACTGTCTCTAAACCATACAACATAGCTGGTCTCACTACTGTTTTGTAAACTTTCCCCTTCACTCTTGCTGATATTCTTCGGTCACAAATCACTCCTGCCACCTTTCTCCACCCACTCCACCCTGCCTGCACTCTCTTCTTCACCTCTCTACCACACTCTCCATTACTTTGAACAGTTGACCCCAAACTCTGTACTTTTCCAACAGTATTCTCAGAGCAAACATTGCATCTGTAGTGCTCTTTCTCGACATGAAACCATATTGCTGCTCACAGATCTTCACCTGTTTTCTAAGCCTAGCTTCTACTACTCTTTCCCATAACTTCATGCTGTGGCTGATCAGCTTTATGGCTATGTAGTTACTGCAGCTCTGCACATCACCCTTGTTCTTGAAAATAGGAACCAGCACACTTCGTCTCCACTCCTCAGGCATCCTCTCACTTTCCAAGATTTTATTAAACAATCTGGTTAGAAACTACTGCCATCTCTCCTAGACATTTCCATGCCTCCATTGGAATGTCATCTGGACCAACTGCCTTTCCACTCTTCATCCTCTTCATAGCAGCCCTCACTTCTTCCTTGCTAATCTCTTTTACTTCCTGATTTACTCTCACCACATCATCCAGCCTTTTCTCTCGCTCATTTTCTTTATTCATCAACTCTTTGAAATATTCCCTTCACCTTCTCAGCACACACTCCTCACTTGTCAGCACATTACCATGTGCATCTTTTACCACCCTAACCTGCTGCACATCCTTTCCAGCTCTGTCCCTTTGTCTGGCCAATCGGTACAAGTCCTTTTCTCCTTCTTTACTATTCAACTTCTTGTACAGCTCGCAATATGCCTTTTCCTTTGCTTTTGCCACTTCTCTTCTCGCCTTACGCCGCATCTCCTTGTACTCCTGTCTACTTTCTTCATCTCTCCGACTATCCCAAAATGTTTTCGCCAACCTCTTTCTCCTTATGCTTTCCTGGACCTCTTCATTCCACCACCAAGTCTCCTTGTCTTCTCTCCACTGTCCAGATGTCATACCCAGTACTGCCCTAGCTGTCTCCCTCACCACATCTGCAGTACTTTTTCAGTTGTCCAAAATTGCTTCCCCTCCAACTAGTGCTTCTCTCACCTGCTCGCTAAATTTCACACAACAGTCTTCCTCCTTCAGCTTCCACCATCTGATCCTTTGTTGAGCTCTCACTCTCTTCTTCTTGTTTACCTCTAAAGTCATCCTACAAACAACCATCCTATGCTGTCTAGTGACACTCTCTCATGCTACCACCTTACAGTCTGTGATTTCTTTTAGCTTGCATCTCCTATAAAGAATGTAGTACACCTGTGTGCACCTTCCTCCACTCTTATATGTTACCCTGTGCTCCTCCCTTTTCTTAAAGTAGGTATTCACCACAGCCATTTCCATCCTTTTTGCAAAATCAACTACCATCTGTCCTTCCCCATTCCTATCCTTGATACCATATCTACCCATTACTTCCTCATCACCTCTGTTCCCTTCACCAACATGCCCATTGAAGTCTGCTCCTATCACCACTCTTTCATGCTTGGGCACACTCTCCACCACCTCATCTAACACACTCCAGAAATCTTATTTCTCCTTCATCTCACAACCTACCTGTGGGGCATATGCACTGATGATATTCATCATCACCCCTTCAATTTCCAACTTCACACTCATCACGCTGTCAGACACTCGCTTAACCTCCAACACACTTTTAACATACTCTTCCTTTAAAATGACCCCAACACCATTTCTCTTCCTGTCCTCACCATGGTACAACAACTTGTACCCACCGCCGATGCTCCTGCTCTTACTTCCCTTCCACTTGGTCTCTTGCACACACAATATGTCTACCTTTCTCCTGTCCATCATATCAGCCAGCTCTCTCCCTTTACCAGTCATACTACCAACATTCAAAGTCCCCACTCTCATTTCAGAATGTACTGGCTGCACACCCCATGTGGCTGAGTTGTTCTCTCACTTAAACCCGTTTGAAAATTATTTTCTTTACAAAATCATCTTTCTGTGACAGTCAAACCTGCTGCCGCTTGCAGATCTGTGCCTCCTCTGACAGCAGCACCTGGATCACACAGTCACTGCACTCCGCCGCCCGTAGTGAATAATTGCTGCACTGCACAGTCCACGCTACTGCGAAACCGTTACTGGCAGTCTCTCTCTGTTTTGGCCCTTCCCGATCAACTGCTTCTCCCGCGAATGGCATCACTCTCTCTCCAGCGCGTACACGGCCCTCCTCTCTTCGGGACTCACGGGCTCAGCCGCACCGACGACACGTTTTCACTATAACTACTCAGGTTGTAGTTGATGAAGGCCACGCATCATACAGATGTCTTTTTAGCGTTTATTCTTCACACACATACACTGTCTGACACCTCCAGACACCTTCAGACACTTCCAGACACCACCAGACACCGTGAAAACTAAAAATAAAACATGCAAACAGTTCAAGTTACACAAGCACTGCTAATTACACAGATTCAAATAAGTTGCTGACGCTAGATTCAGTCAATAGACGGACCCCAAAAACACTAGCTTGCCACAACAAAAATAATATCGTCTATACACAACACAAACACTCACATATATAAATATGAAACAAAATTAAAGTCACATTTACTGTGTGCGCCTCTAAAACAAAACAGAGTAGTTAGTTGGGGACATCATCTTCTTCCCTCTCTCTCTCTGTAGCAATTGTGGCATGCTCTGCTCTGTAGCCATATTAGTATATGGAAAAGAATGGGTGTTAACAAAAAAAATTCAAAAATTCTTGAAAGGGTAGTTGTAAAACAGCTAACTGATCATCTGCAGAGGAATGGTCTATTTGAAGAGTTTCAGTCAGGTTTTAGAATTCATCATAGTACAGAAACAGCATTAGTGAAGGTTACAAATGATCTTCTTATGGCCTCGGACAGTGGACTCATCTCTGTGCTTGTTCTGTTAGACCTCAGTGCTGCTTTTGATACTGTTGACCATAAAATTTTATTACAGAGATTAGAGCATGCCATAGGTATTAAAGGCACTGCGCTGCGGTGGTTTGAATCATATTTGTCTAATAGATTACAATTTGTTCATGTAAATGGGGAATCTTCTTCACAGACTAAAGTTAATTATGGAGTTCCACAAGGTTCTGTGCTAGGACCAATTTTATTCACTTTATACATGCTTCCCTTAGGCAGTATTATTAGACGGTATTGCTTAAATTTTCATTGTTACGCAGATGATACCCAGCTTTATCTATCCATGAAGCCAGAGGACACACACCAATTAGCTAAACTGCAGGATTGTCTTACAGACATAAAGACATGGATGACCTCTAATTTCCTGCTTTTAAACTCAGATAAAAACTGAAGTTATTGTACTTGGCCCCACAAATCTTAGAAACAGATCCTTACTCTGGATGGCATTACCCTGACCTCTAGTAATACTGTGAGAAATCTTGGAGTCATTTTTGATCAGGATATGTCATTCAAAGCGCATATTAAACAAATATGTAGGACTGCTTTTTTGCATTTACGCAATATCTCTAAAATCAGAAAGGTCTTGTCTCAGAGTGATGCTGAAAAACTAATTCATGCATTTATTTCCTCTAGGCTGGACTATTGTAATTCATTATTATCAGGTTGTCCTAAAAGTTCCCTAAAAAGCCTTCAGTTAATTCAAAATGCTGCAGCTAGAGTACTGACGGGGACTAGAAGGAGAGAGCATATCTCACCCATATTGGCCTCTCTTCATTGGCTTCCTGTTAATTCTAGAATAGAATTTAAAATTCTTCTTCCTACTTATAAGGTTTTGAATAATCAGGTCCCATCTTATCTTAGGGACCTCGTAGTACCATATCACCCCAATAGAGCGCTTCGCTCTCAGACTGCAGGCTTACTTGTAGTTCCTAGGGTTTGTAAGAGTAGAATGGGAGGCAGAGCCTTCAGCTTTCAGGCTCCTCTCCTGTGGAACCAGCTCCCAATTCAGATCAGGGAGACAGACACCCTCTCTACTTTTAAGATTAGGCTTAAAACTTTCCTTTTTGCTAAAGCTTATAGTTAGGGCTGGATCAGGTGACCCTGAACCATCCCTTAGTTATGCTGCTATAGACGTAGACTGCTGGGGGGTTCCCATGATGCACTGTTTCTTTCTCTTTTTGCTCTGTATGCACCACTCTGCATTTAATCATTAATGATCGATCTCTGCTCCCCTCCACAGCATGTCTTTTTCCTGGTTCTCTCCCTCAGCCCCAACCAGTCCCAGCAGAAGACTGCCCCTCCCTGAGCCTGGTTCTGCTGGAGGTTTCTTCCTGTTAAAAGGGAGTTTTTCCTTCCCACTGTAGCCAAGTGCTTGCTCACAGGGGGTCGTTTTGACCGTTGGGGTTTTACATAATTATTGTATGGCCTTGCCTTACAATATAAAGCGCCTTGGGGCAACTGTTTGTTGTGATTTGGCGCTATATAAAAAAATTGATTGATTGATTGATTGAACTGTTGTTGTAGGTATTGTGTATATGTACCTCTGGTTTCTGTGTAGGCTCTCAGTTGTCCAGGTGGTTTCCATAGTAGAGAAGCTTGAATCTTGAATCTTGAAGCTTGAATCCCAGTTTACTTTAAACCGGTTAACACCTTGAGACAGAAATTAGTTCACCCTAAGGACAGGATCCCTAGTTACAAACAGAGCAATGTAGTGTATTATATCAGATGTCAGGAAAACTAATGAACACTACATAGGTGAGACTAAGCAACCTTTAAACAAGAGGCTATACCAGCACCGCAGAGAGGTCACCAGTGGACCTCAGTCTGCAGTTCATCTCCACCTGAAAGACACTAACCAAACGTTTGAGGACAAGGAAGTTAAAATCTTAGCCAGAGAGAAGAAATGGTTTGAGAGAGGAATCAAGGAAGCATTCTTTGTAAAACAGTTGAAACCCAGCCTTAACCGGGAAGCGGGTCTCAGACACGCTTTATCCCCTGTTTACAATGGGGTACTCAGGTCAAAGCAGTTTCAGTCTTTTGTTCATGGTAATGAGTCATTCACATCATCAGGAGAGTCATCAAGGGAGCCATCAGGGGAGGCTTCCATCCCATCATTAGGAGAGTGCTAACTAGAGCACAATAGGTGCTAATTAGAGCTATTGTTTAGTCACTAGCCTATAGCAGTTTGCCTCTTGGTAGGAGGGGTCTGGTTAGGTTAAAAACTCCAGCTTTTGTTGGCTTCTGGTTTATTCTTCTCCACAAGAGTCAAGACAGAAGTCAGACTACCAGAGCAAGAATTTTACCTGAGGAAGCTTCTGTGATTTGAAGCAAAACGTCCTCACGTCAAGCAACCCAGTCCAGTCGAAGATTCAAGCTTCTCTACTATGTACCTCTGGTGTATCACTAATATAAATAACAATTGCTAAGTATTGAGTAAAAGTAAAATCCAAAACAAGTGAAGAGCGAAACAGCAACAAAAAAAGAAAGCCAGTGGGGTGTCTGAATAAACCAGGAGGGGGCCTCAGCACCTTTAAATGGTTGGATCCACCTCTGGTGGAGCAGTTGGTGTTGGTGACGGGATGACAGGTGGATGTAAAAAGCTGTAAAGAAAGTTGTCGTTCAGTTTTTTTTCCAGGAAGACCCACAAAGATTTTTCTGTTAAACACAACAGTCAGGCTCTTGTGAAACATAACATTCATTTATAGCTAAAGCCTCACCACCACCAACCACTGAAAAGCAACCAAATGCAGCGCTCTCTGCGCTCTTGAATCCAAATGTGGCGCCGCTTTTACACAAACATTTCAAATATATGAAACTAAACCACTTTGAGGGTCCATCTGTATAACCAAGTGAGAAAATCCATAAAATCAACACAAAATCCTTATAACCTCCAAATCACACAAAAATCATTTTATTACAGTACACACAACCACAAAGCAGTATCACATAACTGGGTTTTTGTCCACATATTGCCACAATGACATTAAAGTCAGGATCATTAGTATTTCCTCCACAGTTGAATTTCAAACAATAAAGATCTAGTATTCATGGGTCAAGCTGAATTCTATAGAACTGAATGTGTCAAATTTAGTTATTTTTTACAGAAACAAGAACTATGTGTCACTAGTGGAAATACATTAATAAAATGAAAAATAAATTGAATATAATGAACAAAATAAAACATACCTCAGAACTTCATCAAGTGTATCGAAAATCGCCTCGCCAGTGCCGATGTTGCAGACTGGCATGTCGATGATCCTTGACTTCGCCCCTGTGTTTATTAAGGGGACTAGAAGGAGAGAGCATATCTCACCTATATTGGCCTCTCTTCATTGGCTTCCTGTTAATTCTAGAATAGAATTTAAAATTCTTCTTCTTACTTATAAGGTTTGAATAATCAGGTCCCATCTTATCTTAGGGACCTCGTAGTACCATATCACCCCAATAGAGCGCTTCGCTCTCAGACTGCAGGCTTACTTGTAGTTCCTAGGGTTTGTAAGAGTAGAATGGGAGGCAGAGCCTTCAGCTTTCAGGCTCCTCTCCTGTGGAACCAGCTCCCAATTCAGATCAGGGAGACAGACACCCTCTCTACTTTTAAGATTAGGCTTAAAACTTTCCTTTTTGCTAAAGCTTATAGTTAGGGCTGGATCAGGTGACCCTGAACCATCCCTTAGTTATGCTGCTATAGACGTAGACTGCTGGGGGGTTCCCATGATGCACTGTTTCTTTCTCTTTTTGCTCTGTATGCACCACTCTGCATTTAATCATTAGTGATCGATCTCTGCTCCCCTCCACAGCATGTCTTTTTCCTGGTTCTCTCCCTCAGCCCCAACCAGTCCCAGCAGAAGACTGCCCCTCCCTGAGCCTGGTTCTGCTGGAGGTTTCTTCCTGTTAAAAGGGAGTTTTTCCTTCCCACTGTAGCCAAGTGCTTGCTCACAGGGGGTCGTTTTGACCGTTGGGGTTTTACATAATTATTGTATGGCCTTGCCTTACAATATAAAGCGCCTTGGGGCAACTGTTTGTTGTGATTTGGCGCTATATAAAAAAAATTGATTGATTGAATTGATTGATTAAGGATGGTATCGATAAGATTTTCTCAATATTGATTCCGCTTATCGATCCGATTCCTTATCGATTCCCTTATCGATACCTCTTGTGAATTTTTTTGTGTACTAAAAGTAGGCTTTACAGGTTTTCAATGACTACGTTTACATGTAGCCAATAACCCTTTCATAACCGGAATATTAGCAATAACCTGGTTGCGCACGGCCATGTAAACACCTGCAAAAACCCGAATATGCTCATATTCCGGTTTTTAAAAATCCGAATATGACCCCTGGTTTACTCCTTTTCTAACCCGAATATCAGGTCATATAAACACACATCGGAATATCCTCATAGCAAGGAACATTATTTTGTGTTCTGCGCATGTCCTATCTGCAAGGAATCTTGGTCTTTTGAGTACGGCAACTACTTGTATGCGGCGCGTGCAACCCAACAGACACCATAGAAGCAGAGGTAAACAAGCATGGGGAAATCCAGACGCGGCAGCACAGCACCACACTTTTGGAGCGAGGAGGAAACCGAGTCCTTCATTAGTATCTTTTATGTATTTTTTTTTTTTTTCTCCCCAGTCTGCATATATAGTAATGGTAAATGCCACACTTGCAGAACCATTTATGAACATTAATACACATATATGCAATTTATTCTTGCAAAACATAAGGTATGTAGTGCATGATTGAATGTGGTGGGTGTGTGACCCCCATCCGCCCTTCCCGATCAGCCTACAACTGTTGTGAAAGTGTAGTGACACGGACCCACAACAGGGGGCGCAAATGAACGGTCAATAGATGAGCCAAAAGGTAACAATTTAATGTTGTGAAATGTGCACAACGAATATACAGACAATCTCAGAATGTGATTACAGTCAAATTACAAAGGTGACGTGTGGGCAGGCTCGAGGATAGAAGACGTCTGTCCTGAGAAGGGCCGGAACCACACGATTTCTGCCACCACCGAACCTGGTGAATACTGGAGCCGCCAAGTCCCGAATTCCCAGGTGATCACCGTCTCCGACTGTCGGATCTGGTACTGCTGGCGAGAACAAAGACAGTCAAGTGTGGGTGTGTGTACACCTAGTAACAACAACGGTGGGAATGCCACCTCCACCTCTCACTCAATATGCTGATGAGTTTGCAGTGATCCCTCAGAGGAAAAGAGTGCCATCCTGCACTCACTCAGCCTCCACAAAACAAGGGACCGGTACGCCTGCAAACACTCACAATGTACAGATTATAGATAACCACAAATGGCTGAGGATATTACCTTCAATGAAGTACGATATCTCGGCGATGAGGTGGAGATGACGTCTGGGTTTTATGGAGTGAGGTGATGAAGAATGAGTGACAGCTGTCAGGAAGTAATGAGTAACAGCTGTCACCCCCGTGGCGGCAGCGCCCTCTCGTGCCTGAAGCCCGCACTTCAGGCAGGGCGCCCTCTGGTGGTGGGCCAGCAGTACCTCCTCTTCTGGCGGCCCACACAACAACAACATCCTACTCAAAGCCAACCGACAGCTTCTATCAGGAAGGGCCGACCACCAAAATAACACAGACAGACAAGAACGAGAGACAAGTGGTGAAGACAATAACTGTGACATGAGACACCAAGGAGACGGGGCCCCAACCATATGACATACTATGACAAACAACCACACATGAACAAACAGTGACAGCAACAGTCTGTTGTCTAATTAGTGAGCATCAATACACTAATCTAGAACACCATAATGTTAATCCCCTTAAGAGCACCCAAAAACCAAATTGTGGTGACGGCCACAAACACACAACCATCCACACACAGAGACCCAGATCACAGCTAAATATCTGATCACTACTGTGGCTGGTGTGTTGGGCCAAGACAAGAGTACAGAACCTTACCATATGACGTGGACCACTTCGGCACGTCAGAAGCCACGCGGCCGGCCACGAGCGACAATGGAAGTGGGTCCAGGACGCAGGGCCCTGGGGGAGCCAGGAGAAAAGGGGCAGCGGAAGGGCACGGCTGCCAAGAAGGGGAGCAAAGGAGCCACCGCAACTGAATCCAAAGCACAAGGTAGAGACCACCAGACAAGAGGTGAGGCCCAACCCCGGGGCCAGGAAGAGCACAAGGCCTCCCGACAGTCAGGCCCCCCAGCACAGCCAGTAGTGACCCCCAAGCTCCCCCACCCCCCAACCTACCCCTCACCCCAGATCCCACCCCAGCCACCAAAGCCCATGACCAGGAGACCGCCCAAGCAAGACCCATCCCGCGGACACCACGACTCCCCATCCCCCCAGCAGCCGCCTGCCCCCAGTAGCAACACCTGTGCCCCACCGCTACCACCCACCCCCACAATGTGCCGCGGGACCCTGGGCCCCACAGGCCCAGAGCAGGGCCAGGGGACCACGGCAGATCCGGCGAGACAGACCCCCTACCCCAGACAACCACAGCCACCCGGGGCCAACCCCACGTGCCACACTCACCCTACCTACCAACCCCACCATAGTTGTTACAATTAATCTCCCTTGCTGTGTACAACCCCCTAAGTGTGCAAAGATTAAGTGTTGCATTAAAAGCAGGGCAAGAGATGGCAGGTGGCAGACTGCCATGGGTGGCCACGGCACACTGCTGTGCCATAGCCTGCTCTGCAAACCCACCATCGCCAAGTGACCCCGACTCCAAATTGGTGAAGGTGTTTACTAAACGTGTAGAAGGAATGTGTGTGCATTAAAATTGCAAGGCAGGGGTTGCGAATGGAGATTGCAGTGGAAGGCTGCAGCGCACAGCTGCGCCACAGACTGCCGTGCAAACCCATCCCCAACACCCTACCACAAATCATGTGAACCCTACAATGTGCTATTTACAACCCAATATGATGTGTGTGGAGGTGCTAACCTGGTGTAGTGCATTAAAAGGGTGTGACACGTGAGGCCCAACCCCAAGCAGCGGGTGGAGGGAGAGGCACAGCAAGGGGAAGAGGCCACCTACACCGACCCCACCGGGCCCCCAGCCCAACCCCAGATCTGGCGGAGGTGCCAGGGAAATGTCTTTTATTGACGGTAGAAAGTACCGAGATAGCGACATTTACAAGAAGGTGACCGAAAAGTTACGCGAAGCAGGATTTGCATGACCACCAGACTAAATCAAGCACCGTTGGAAGACGTGCGTGGCTGTTTAGATGGGGATATTCCAAATGATACCAATGACCATGTATACAGGAGTAACTCTGTCTGCTTAAGCATGTAAACGGGTTATTCCTCATGATTCAGAAACTGGAATACTGAATGAAATGAATGAAAATCCGCCGAGCGCACTACACACGTCCTCACACAAAGGCTGCTTACCAGAAAATGATGGAATCGACAGGCGTGAAAAAGTTCACGCATGCGCACGAAGGTTCAAGGTTGGCTCATGCAAGCACATGTGATTCAAATCCATCAGGTTTTTGCAAAAAATAAAAAGGTCCGATACTTTTCTAACAGACCTCGTATATAAAAAAAACAAAAAAAATAGCTGTAACAAATTACATCAATTTTTTGTTTCTCACAATGAATATTTATGATTTTGTAAAGTGATTCCAGCAGATTTAAATTGGAAACCACAATTTTCCATTAGGCCAATGTAAATAAGTACTTTGAATGAAGTACACTGTGTTTCACTTTTTTAGTACACAGGAGTACTTGTAAAGGAAATTAAATCATTGCACTCACTTTGTCATAGACAAAAAACACAAACGGTTCACATGGAATTAAAGAGACCAAAAACTGAGGTCAAAAATGTTCCTTGACTTCTGGTGACCTCCCCTTTGGCTGACCTGGTTGCCCTTTTGTCTCAAATGCGATTGATCTGGTGTTGAAACCCCACCACACCCACAAGGATACGTTATCTGGTTATACACACAGCAGCATTTTCACTCAGGTGTGTGTGTGGTCTCAGAAAAATACAAAGAATGATTAAAAAAATAGGCTCAGAAACAATGCATACACTCAGACTGTGTGCTCTTTAATGGAACAGCCAAAGGAAATGCAGTTAACAGCTGAATGATGGGAGTTAGGCTCCTCCTACTGGGCAAACGAAGTAGTGCTACACCACAAAGGAAATTATGTCAGAAATTCTGTAAGTAACTGGTCATTTTTTTTCTTTCTATTCAATTCATTCAGTGGTGCACAGTTCATCGAAAGGTCTGCTGTATATCTTTAGTTTCAGTTTATTATTATTATTATTATTATTATTATTATGTAAAACACCTATAACCAGATCTAAAGAGCTGAAACTTTAACATCATGAAGTGTAAACATGGAGGTTCCAAAAAGGGTTAGCATATGCCGAAATCATATTATGATCAAGAAATAATAAAACAAACAAATGAAATTAAACTTTAATTTCCATTCATCACACTGTTTATTCACACTACAGAACAAGTAAGAATTGGTAATGTAAGGGGGTTGGTAAGGTTAGACCTTACCTGTGTGAAGCGCTTTGAGGCAACTCTGTTGTAATTTGGCGCTATATAAATGAAAATAAATTGAAAATAAATTGAAAATTGAAAGAAATAAAAAACACTATATACAAAATACTATAAACACAGAATAATGTAATTAATGCATTTGATTGTCTTCCTGTTTTTCAATCTCATCCAGGTGATACTTTGAGCTCCAACAGGGGCACAAGTGTGACTTTAGGGTTTCCAAACTTTTCTGAATGTTAAATTACATTTTTACTAAAAGACAGCTGAGTTGAAGTTAGCTGAACTAAATTTCTTTTCAGCTAATCAGTCCACCCATGGACTCCGTTGAAGATACCACCATCTTTGCTGTGTGCGAAGCATTGCATTCTGGGAAAGCAAGGGGACAAACAACAGTTGCATCTCCTGACTTTACTATGTTGATGGTGGAATACCTGAAAGGTTTCTTAAAGTAGTCCAACATAGTTGCCTTTTCAGCACGTTTATCTCCTTTGTCAAAGACTTTGCTTCTCCTCCTTTCGTTCGGGTTGTGTGGAGGTGATCACTGCACCAGAAACAACTCAAGATTTTACATCTCTCTTTCAAAACATTACAGCTGACCACCTGGATTAACTAATTTACACGTTAAGATTCCCGTGTGAACTCCATCATGAAGTTTGTCAGCAGAGACTACGTTCACAACAGAACATTAGATAATTTTTGTTGTTGACATTTATTTTAATATATGAATCCTGAAATGGGGGTTGTCTTTTATAAGTGTTTACTTCCTCCTACTCCTTTTCAAGCATTTATTTCTCAATTTATATTTTTTGTGGCTTAATTTTTCTTTATGTGTGTGTTTTTTATGCAACATAAATTCACTTCATTCATTCATTTAATCTGTCATAGCGATATGAAGACAGAGAAGTTTTTATGTCTGTGTTTCACTGATTAATGTGAAGCGATGCAGTTGTGAACGCAGTCTTTCTGTCGTCATATCACGCTGATAGATTAGTCTTAAATAACAATGATGTAAGGTTAAGTTATGAACACAATCTCTGCAGACAAATAAACTTCATGACAGAGCTAGCACGGGAAGCTAACATGTAAATATATCCAGATGATCGGTGGTAATATTTATAAAGACAAACATAAAAACTTGAATTATTTCTGTCACAATGATCACCTCCACACATGCCCAACGAAAGGAGGGAAAGCAAAGCCTTTGACAAAAGAGATAATAGTCTTGGAAAGGTAACTGTTTTGGACAACATTTGGACAAATCTTTCAGTCATTCCACTGTGAATGTAGTGAAGTCAGGAAACGTCACTGTTAATTTTCCCCCTTCCCTTCCCAGAATGCATTGTGCAAAGCAAAGATGGCGGTATCTGCGATTAAGACTATAGATTTCAAATTTAACTGAAAAGCGAAACCATGCCCAAAATAAGGGGGCTTTGCTAATTAGCTGTTAGTGGAACTGTGCCCACCACCACCTATTTTACACTTTTTAAATGTCAAACCATATTTTATGGATAATATGGTTTATGTAAGTCAGTTTTTATTGACTTTGGAAGTGGTTTAGCTCCAGCTGTAGCTACATGTTTTGTTTTTTCAGTGTATTCATTATGTTTTCTTTTTTGTTTTATTTTGTCTATTCATTCATTTATTTTCTGTTATTGCATGAGTTTGCTGATTGAAATAAATCAAATCAAATGTGTCTAGCATTAAATGTGTGTGAATGTGAAGGTGCTGTATAGAAATTGAACTCATAAAATGTCAGTTTATTGTTAATATAACCAACTTTTCAACTTGTAACGTGTATGTGTATTTTGTAACGTATTATTTGTAACTACGTGGCATATCTTTCTGGCACCCTGTGGGAGTCAAACACATCATTCTACCAGATCAGCCAAAGCAGAATCCCCACTATCCAAGCCAGAACATACTCTCAATCTGATTTTCACATTGCTACATCATCATGAGTTCAACAACATTTTCCTGTAAGGCTTGTTTTTTGCTCCACCCAGAAGGTGCCAAAGCATAAATGATCAGCAGATCTGACTCCAACAGGCAGATGCACTTGCACTACAACAATAAGGTACAGTATTTTGTTTGTATACTAATTTTGTCAAGATATGATCATGGTACAGACATCAGGATCAAACCTTTTTGTGCTGAACCATGTAAATTTCTTAAATTACAAAAGTCTGTTCATATTTTATACTTGACACAACTGCAACATTCAACACCCCTAAAATGTGATCTCGCACCCTATGGATCTGGACTCAATGTGGGGTCATGGGAAATTTAATGTATGCACCAAATGAAAAAAAAATGGAAGTACATACAGCACCAGAAAGTGAAAACTGAGAAGGCAAAGGAAGGTAGAGTGAGAAAAGAAGCGCATGTTCAAGATCTTGAAAGTAGAGGACATTTGTCAGTTTGTTCCACCACTGGGTTGGGTGGCAAATTAAGTTAAGTATTGTATGAATGTTAGTCTTTGCATATTTTAAAGTGCACTTTGAAGACTTGAATTACTGAGGTCATGTGTTCTGAGTAGGTTGGCACCATGCAAAAGGACAGCCTACGTTATGTGATTGACAGGCCTGCATATACTCTGCCGGACTTTGACAAACAGTTTGACAAGAAGAGCCGACAGTTTCCTTTAGGAGACAAAGTGAAGAAAAAGTTCAGGTAATGTAACAGTGCAGAACATGATCTCAGTGTCATCATATGAAATGAATCTGCCCTCTGAAAACCTCTGGGTCATGTTCTGACAACAGAACAGACCATAGAAATGTTTCAGTGCAAAATGTCAACATTTGTTCCTAACTTTTTTCAAACAACAAACCAGAAAAGTTGAGTTTGTTTCTGTCAGATGCTCTGCAGCCAAACTGAAGGCACTGTTATTCAGACGCCTGCCGATACTGAAGTGGCTTCCCAAGTACAAAGTGAAGGAAAAACTGCTTCGTGATGTCATCAGTGGGGTCAATGGTGGGACCATTCAGGTCACCCAAGGTCAGTCTTCTAGAGATGAAAGTTTGGCCAGATTGTCGGATGTGGAGTGTATCACTTTTTGTACCAGACTTGATTGCTGCATTAATAAGGATTGTTTGAATAGTATGGAGTTAAATTTGTCTCATTCATACCTGCAAATGCGCAGAGTGATCTACAAATATTCCTTGATTTGGTTTCCAATTTGTAACTTGTGTGTTGGTTTTAACAAATAAGTGTGTATTTGTAAATATATAATTCTTCATTTGTAAACAAAAAAAAAAAGAAAAAGAAAAAAGAAAAGGCATTTGTAAAACTGAAAATTCTGTTTGTGAAGTGTTATTCAGCACTTGTGGATGAGTGATCACACACATTCATCACTTTGTTCTGTTCTGTAATTTTGAGACATTCATACTACAAATTCGCACAGATCCTCCAACAAATTGATCTCGATTCACACAAAGCAACACTGTCAGCTAGTAGATGGTAGTGTTGTTCTATGCACTGATGTACCTCGACAACCGGCCTGAATTAGGCCAGATACTGGCCTCTCTCTCCTAGCCTGTGATTGGTTGGCGGCCGAGACGCTGCCGTCAGCATCACTTTGGAGTGGCTGCTCTCCTATTGGCTGTTTTGTTAGTGGGAATTCCCACTCCAAAATGGCTGGTTGTCGGACTTGCGCTGATGTAGCTTTGGTTTACAACATAGATTTCTATTTAATCCACTAGATGGCGAATGCAGCCAGTGAGCTTTTGCCAGGCAGTCTCCATCTTGCTTAGCATTATTACACTCGTCAGGCATTAGCTTAAGTAGACATCAGTGATGCGTTGACTTAAATTTGGGTTAAAGTGATCTGAAAGTGCCATTTTGTGCATCGTTCGGGTGCAGCAACAAGCTGATTGTGCAGTGAGCTTTCATAAGTGAGGATTATATGTAATATTAATGATGTGAGGAAATGACTAAAATTACTGAATAAAGTTTAGAAAGTGATTTATGTTTTGTGTTGATCTGTATTCTGTAAAGTAGTGACTTCAATTTTACTACCTGAATGCTTTGTCATGATAAATATCTCACCATTCATTTAGCGTTTCAATTAGAAGTCTCACTTTCATAAGTCTCAATTTATCCCTTAATTAGCCTCACGTTTTTTCTTCACATCAGGTTTACATCCTGAGATATTCTGTTACAACAAATTCATACAATGGAAATGCTTTTTCTCTCAATTTGGTGGGCGACATGACAGTCGCTTTGACATTCTATATTCTAATACTATAAGAATATACACAAATGAGATTAATTTCTCTACAATATACTCCACATTCCAGTGTAGTGTTTTCAGATTTCTTTCAACTTGTTCCAGAAATGATTGAACAATCTTACTGTCACCCTGTCTGGTGTGGCTGTTTCTTTTTATTTATTTTATTTGAAATTTTGGCGGAAAAGCGCTCCGTAAAAGCAACCCTGCAGGTGGGCTAAGATCAGTCTTTAATATTAATATATTTAACATAATGGGAGTGCGTGAAGCTCTTACTTTCACCCCTGATTATTTCCCATGTTTAATTTAACTTCATAATGGAATTAATTAAGGATCAGACTAGTATCTCGTGTCGTGGCAGACATGGTGTGTTTGACAAACTGATGGTATGATTCTCTGTCTTGCTTCACAACATCTGGACTGCGACTAACAAATTCATTCAAGTCTATTATATAAACAGTCTGATCATCTTCTGTATTTGTTTTAACAAATAGTGGCTGAACAAATGTGGGACTGACTTTGAATAAATGTCCCCTCCTGGCATATATCTGTCTGTGGGAGATGATGGTGTAGCTTACATTTTGTTACTTTTACTTTTCAATTCAATTTCAATTTATTTCATTTATATAGCACCAAATCACAACATAGCTGCCTCAAGGTGCTGTCGTGGTCCTTCTCTCTGTTCATCCCAGAATGCCTTCTTGGATAATGCAAAAATGACTGCAGGTGGTTTGCAAGAGAGGGGACACAACACTTAGAAAAACTTAGACTTGGACAGGATAAAATGCACAGAGTTTAAGTTTATTCAAGTGTTCAGCAGAGCAGAATACTTGCACAAACTGAGTCCTCTAGAAAGACTGAATGTGTTCCAACCGTGCTCATCTTTTATAGGAAAACCCGTGGGCATCGCTCCTCCTCCGATATTTTATTTATTTCATTCTCCAAACATGGTTTTCTAATGGAAGCAAACTTTAGTTCACCATAAGCAGGTGTAGAGCTAATTATTCATATATGACAGTTTCCACTATTATGTTCAGACAGATTAATAACTGTTTTTTTTAAAAACTATCGCTTTCTACCGGCTGGCGCCACCCGGCATGAGGATTCATTGCTGTTTCATTGTCATTAACACATTTTTGACACTGACCAGACTAGAGAGTTATGATTTTAATGCATTTCTTTGGCGCCAGCCAGCTCAGCTATCAGGTTGGAAGGTACTTAACAGTCCAAGAGACTAATGAGGGCACAGTCCGAGAGACTAATGAGGGCACTTAATAGCTCAAATGGAATCCACTTTAACAGTTTAGATGGAGGACACTTGACAGTTCAGCTAGAGGGCACTTGATAGTTCAAAAATCCCCTCTACAGTCCCTCCTCTGGGACTCGACAGAGTCCCATCTCACCAAATATACCCCTGTGCTGTTTAATGACAGGACATCATCATCTGTGAATTTAGAACAAAAATAACACCATTCTAATTACTGATAAGGCTGGTGCAGATATCTAAAGGGTACAATCGATATTAACACAGTAAATATATTTAAGTGCCGGTGAACATAAATGCTGGTATTCCTACATACTAAGGCACAAAGTGGTCAGTTATCAGCTGGATTACATATCAAAGCAAGGTGACACTCAAACATCATTGAGTTGGGTATAAGCCAAGGCACTTAAAATGGTTACATAAGACAACTTACAACAAGTTTTTAGTCATAGCAAAACACAGACATTACATTGGCATTTTGTGTAACAAATCATCTTCTGGCATCTATTGTCTCACTCATCCAGAGGCTCCAACCCATTATACTTGGTTCTACTTATTATTTTCTTATCAAAGCTCACACGTCTATTATTCAGGCATATGACGCAAGGGCTACCTTATCACTGTTTATTCAGCCAACCAAGGAACTATTCTAGGGTCAACACAACGGAGTCTAGCCTAATGATAAACATAATGAATTGTTACCCTTCATGTCCGTTCTTGAGTCATCTGTCTTACCTAATCATATAATGGGTTATCATTATAGGCCATTTCTTAACATTTTCCACTTTGTTTTTTTTCTTTTTCAGCTTGTTTTCAATGCCCGTTCAGCAGGACGCCAAACCTAAGCAACGCATGTCTCTTGAGGCATGCACTAAATAACAAAAGGGGTCCCTACGACGCCTCTTTACCACTAACTTTCCGGATACGCCGTGTAAGGGTCCCCTTTTATAAATCAACCAATGTGTTAACTATGTGTGTGCATTTAGCTTTACCTGTGTTACACAAATGATGGTAAGGATAGATATTTATCAGACCTTCATTATTGACATATACCAATCCACTTTTTGTACACTCATTTTTGAAACCAGTCCATAATCCAAATCCAAGAACCAAAGTCCTTGTCCGTTTTCAGAGGGATTATATCAGTCTGAGTCCTCAGCGTTCACTCTGCGTCCGAGTTTCAGGGAGGGGAAGTTGGGGAATATCAATCAATCAATCAATCAATTTTTTTATATAGCGCCAAATCACAACAAACAGTTGCCCCAAGGCGCTTTATATTGTAAGGCAAGGCCATACAATAATTATGTAAAACCCCAACGGTCAAAACGACCCCCTGTGAGCAAGCACTTGGCTACAGTGGGAAGGAAAAACTCCCTTTTAACAGGAAGAAACCTCCAGCAGAACCAGGCTCAGGGAGGGGCAGTCTTCTGCTGGGACTGGTTGGGGCTGAGGGAGAGAACCAGGAAAAAGACATGCTGTGGAGGGGAGCAGAGATCGATCACTAATGATTAAATGCAGAGTGGTGCATACAGAGCAAAAAGAGAAAGAAACAATGCATCATGGGAACCCCCCAGCAGTCTACGTCTATAGCAGCATAACTAAGGGATGGTTCAGGGTCACCTGATCCAGCCCTAACTATAAGCTTTAGCAAAAAGGAAAGTTTTAAGCCTAATCTTAAAAGTAGAGAGGGTGTCTGTCTCCCTGATCTGAACTGGGAGCTGGTTCCACAGGAGAGGAGCCTGAAAGCTGAAGGCTCTGCCTCCCATTCTACTCTTACAAACCCTAGGAACTACAAGTAAGCCTGCAGTCTGAGAGCGAAGCGCTCTATTGGGGTGATATGGTACTACGAGGTCCCTAAGATAAGATGGGACCTGATTATTCAAAACCTTATAAGTAAGAAGAAGAATTTTAAATTCTATTCTAGAATTAACAGGAAGCCAATGAAGAGAGGCCAATATGGGTGAGATATGCTCTCTCCTTCTAGTCCCCGCCAGTACTCTAGCTGCAGCATTTTGAATTAACTGAAGGCTTTTTAGGGAACTTTTAGGACAACCTGATAATAATGAATTACAATAGTCCAGCCTAGAGGAAATAAATGCATGAATTAGTTTTTCAGCATCACTCTGAGACAAGACCTTTCTGATTTTAGAGATATTGCGTAAATGCAAAAAAGCAGTCCTACATATTTGTTTAATATGTGCTTTGAATGACATATCCTGATCAAAAATGACTCCAAGATTTCTCACAGTATTACTAGAGGTCAGGGTAATGCCATCCAGAGTAAGGATCTGGTTAGACACCATGTTTCTAAGATTTGTGGGGCCAAGTACAATAACTTCAGTTTTATCTGAGTTTAAAAGCAGGAAATTAGAGGTCATCCATGTCTTTATGTCTGTAACACAATCCTGCAGTTTAGCTAATTGGTGTGTGTCCTCTGGCTTCATGGATAGATAAAGCTTTCTCTCAAAGATTCTTGAGAGGGTAGTTGTAAAACAGCTAACTGATCACCTGCAGAGGAATGGTCTATTTGAAGAGTTTCAGTCAGGTTTTAGAATTCATCATAGTACAGAAACAGCATTAGTGAAGGTTACAAATGATCTTATGGCTTCGGACAGTGGACTTATCTCTGTGCTTGTTCTGTTGGACCTCAGTGCTGCTTTTGATGCTGTTGACCATAAAATTTTATTACAGAGATTAGAGCATGTCATAGGTATTAAAGGCACTGCGCTGCGGTGGTTTGAATCATATTTGTCTAATAGATTACAGTTTGTTCATGTAAATGGGGAATCTTCTTCACGGACTAAAATTAATTATGGAGTTCCACAAGGTTCTGTGCTAGGACCAATTTTATTCACTTTATACATGCTTCCCTTAGGCAGTATTATTAGACGGTATTGCTTAAATTTTCATTGTTACGCAGATGATACCCAGCTTTATCTATCCATGAAGCCAGAGGATACACACCAATTAGCTAAACTGCAGGATTGTCTTACAGACATAAAGACATGGATGACCTCTAATTTCCTGCTTTTAAACTCAGATAAAACTGAAGTTATTGTACTTGGCCCCACAAATCTTAGAAGCATGGTGTCTAACCAGATCGTTACTCTGGATGGCATTTCCCTGATCTCTAGTAATACTGTGAGAAATCTTGGAGTCATTTTTGATCAGGATATGTCATTCAAAGCGCATATTAAACAAATATGTAGGACTGCCTTTTTGCATTTACGCAATATCTCTAAAATCAGAAAGGTCTTGTCTCAGAGTGATGCTGAAAAACTAATTCATGCATTTATTTCCTCTAGGCTGGACTATTGTAATTCATTATTATCAGGTTGTCCTAAAAGTTCCCTAAAAAGCCTTCAGTTGGTTCAGAATGCTGCAGCTAGAGTACTGACGGGGACTAGCAGGAGAGAGCATATCTCACCCGTGTTGGCCTCTCTTCATTGGCTTCCTGTTAATTCTAGAATATAATTTAAAATTCTTCTTCTTACTTATAAGGTTTTGAATAATCAGGTCCCATCTTATCTTAGGGACCTCATAGTACCATATTACCCCATTAGAGCGCTTCGCTCTCAGACTGCAGGCTTACTTGTAGTTCCTAGAATTTGTAAGAGTAGAATGGGAGGCAGAGCCTTCAGCTTTCAGGCTCCTCTCCTGTGGAACCAGCTCCCAATTCAGATCAGGGAGACAGATACCCTCTCTACTTTTAAGATTAGGCTTAAAACTTTCCTTTTCGCTAAGGCTTATACTTAGGGCTGGATCGGGTGACCCTGGACCATCCCTTGGTTATGCTGCTTTAGACGTAGATTGTGGGGGGGTTCCCATGATGCACTGTTTCTTTCTCTTTTTGCTCCGTATGCATCACTCTGCATTTAATCATTAGTGATCGATCTCTGCCCCCCTTCACGGCATGTCTTTTTCCTGTTTTTTTCCCTCAGCCCCAACCAGTCTCAGCAGAAGACTGACCCTCCCTGAGCCTGGTTCTGCTGGAGGTTTCTTCCTGTTAAAAGGGAGTTTTTCCTTCCCACTGTTGCCAAGTGCTTGCTCATAGGGGGTCGTTTTGACCGTTGGGGTTTTTTATAATTATTGTATGGCCTTGCCTTACAATATGGAGCGCCTTGGGGCAACTGTTTGTTGTGATTTGGCGCTATATAAGAAAAAAGTTGATTGATTGATTGATCTGTGTAACAATGAAAATTTAAGCAATACCGTCTAATAATACTGCCCAAGGGAAGCATGTATAAAGTGAATAAAATTGGTCCTAGCACAGAACCTTGTGGAACTCCATAATTAACTTTAGTCTGTGAAGAAGATTCCCCATTTACATGAACAAATTGTAATCTATTAGACAAATATGATTCAAACCACCGCAGCGCAGTGCCTTTAATACCTATGGCATGCTCTAATCTCTGTAATAAAATTTTATGGTCAACAGTATCAAAAGCAGCACTGAGGTCTAACAGAACAAGCACAGAGATGAGTCCACTGTCCGAGGCCATAAGAAGATCATTTGTAACCTTCACTAATGCTGTTTCTGTGCTATGATGAATTCTAAAACCTGACTGAAACTCTTCAAATAGACCATTCCTCTGCAGATGATCAGTTAGCTGTTTTACAACTACCCTTTCAAGAATTTTTGAGAGAAAAGGAAGGTTGGAGATTGGCCTATAATTAGCTAAGATAGCTGGGTCAAGTGATGGCTTTTTAAGTAATGGTTTAATTACTGCCACCTTAAAAGCCTGTGGTACATAGCCAACTAACAAAGATAGATTGATCATATTTAAGATCGAAGCATTAAATAATGGTAGGGCTTCCTTGAGCAGCCTGGTAGGAATGGGGTCTAATAAACATGTTGATGGTTTGGATGAAGTAACTAATGAAAATAACTCAGACAGAACAATCGGAGAGAAAGAGTCTAACCAAATACCGGCATCACTGAAAGCAGCCAAAGATAACGATACGTCCTTGGGATGGTTATGAGTAATTTTTTCTCTAATAGTTAAAATTTTGTTAGCAAAGAAAGTCATGAAGTCATTACTAGTTAAAGTTAATGGAATACTCAACTCAATAGAGCTCTGACTCTTTGTCAGCCTGGCTACAGTGCTGAAAAGAAACCTGGGGTTGTTCTTATTTTCTTCAATTAGTGATGAGTAGAAAGATGTCCTAGCTTTACGGAGGGCTTTTTTATAGAGCAACAGACTCTTTTTCCAGGCTAAGTGAAGATCTTCTAAATTAGTGAGACGCCATTTCCTCTCCAACTTACGGGTTATCTGCTTTAAGCTACGAGTTTGTGAGTTATACCACGGAGTCAGGCACTTCTGATTTAAAGCTCTCTTTTTCAGAGGAGCTACAGCATCCAAAGTTGTCTTCAATGAGGATGTAAAACTATTGACGAGATACTCTATCCCACTTACAGAGTTTAGATAGCTACTCTGCACTGTGTTGGTATATGGCATTAGAGAACATAAAGAAGGAATCATATCCTTAAACCTAGTTACAGCGCTTTCTGAAAGACTTCTAGTGTAATGAAACTTATTCCCCACTGCTGGGTAGTCCATCAGAGTAAATGTAAATGTTATTAAGAAATGATCAGACAGAAGGGAGTTTTCAGGGAATACTGTTAAGTCTTCTATTTCCATACCATAAGTCAGAACAAGATCTAAGATATGATTAAAGTGGTGGGTGGACTCATTTACATTTTGAGCAAAGCCAATAGAGTCTAATAATAGATTAAATGCAGTATTGAGGCTGTCATTCTCAGCATCTGTGTGGATGTTAAAATCGCCAACTATAATTATCTTATCTGAGCTAAGCACTAAGTCAGACAAAAGGTCTGAAAATTCACAGAGAAACTCACAGTAACGACCAGGTGGATGATAGATAATAACAAATAAAACTGGTTTTTGGGACTTCCAATTTGGATGGACAAGACTAAGAGTCAAGCTTTCAAATGAATTAAAGCTCTGTCTGGGTTTTTGATTAATTAATAAGCTGGAATGGAAGATTGCTGCTAATCCTCCGCCCCGGCCCGTGCTACGAGCATTCTGACAGTTAATGTGACTCGGGGGTGTTGACTCATTTAAACTAACATATTCATCCTGCTGTAACCAGGTTTCTGTTAGGCAGAATAAATCAATATGTTGATCAATTATTATATCATTTACCAACAGGGACTTAGAAGAGAGAGACCTAATGTTTAATAGACCACATTTAACTGTTTTAGTCAGTGGTGCAGTTGAAGGTGCTATATTATTTTTTCTTTTTGAATTTTTATGCTTAAATAGATTTTTGCTGGTTATTGGTAGTCTGGGAGCAGGCACCGTCTCTACGGGGATGGGGTAATGAGGGGATGGCAGGGGGAGAGAAGCTGCAGAGAGGTGTGTAAGACTACAACTCTGCTTCCTGGTCCCAACCCTGGATAGTCACGGTTTGGAGGATTTAAGAAAATTGGCCAGAATTCTAGAAATGAGAGCTGCTCCATCCAAAGTGGGATGGATGCCGTCTCTCCTAACAAGACCAGGTTTTCCCCAGAAGCTTTGCCAATTATCTATGAAGCCCACCTCATTTTTTGGACACCACTCAGACAGCCAGCAATTCAAGGAGAACATGCGGCTAAACATGTGGGGGGTTGCTTTTCAGCGGCAGTGGAATGAGGATCATCAGGGAGTATGGCTCGCAGACAGTCGCACAGTTCTCTGAAGGTTCTCTCCAGCTCATTGTTCTGCTTGGCCAACTGGAATTCCTTTTAGGGTGGACATGGACATCTCTAGGTGGTTCCTTCTCATATGATCCACCATGCCAAACAGCTTGTTTATGCTAGTCTGAAGACAACACATCGTAGTCTGAAGGCACTCCTGAGCACAAGAAATGTTGGCATTGTCACGGTGCATCCTTAGCAGGTATGTGGCCGTCTGACTCAGTTTGGGCATGAGTGCATCGAATACCACGCTGGGAATGTGATTCGTGAGGAGCAGGATCTGATCCAGGGTGTCTGGAACAAGTCCTTGTGGAAGCTGGAGCTCTCTCAACAGGATTGCCATGTCCAGTGGGGTGACCATGATCAAAGTTGTGCAGTCCAGAGGACAGGAGCAACGTGGGGGGAGGCGTCTTGCGTGCAGGAGGAGTATTGTCAATGTGGCACGAGCAAGTTGTTGGGACATGCATATGGGCATTCAGCAGTCTGTACAGGGTTCCCTGTTGTCTTGGTGGGCGAAGTGTGCCGAGGTCAACCCGTGCTGGTCCTCTTACAGAGGCACTGGGTTGTTCCGAACCCCTTCCCTGCATTGGGGAAGGGAAGTTGGGGACAGATCCTTGCTGTGGGTTAGGTCTAGGGTGCACTCGGTCTTCTGCCACATATGGCCGACATCGGCTACCTCCCTTCATAGGTACCGTTGCTGCTGGCACATGTGACTGTCTCCATGGCATCTGCAGAGGGGGTGGTTCCCGGAGACCAAAAGGTCCTTCAGACGATGGCGGAGTCCCTTGGGCATTTCTTGTTGCAGGCTGAAGTGGTGGAACCCTCGTCGCTCGGGGCTGAAACAATAGGGGTCCTCCTGACACCAACTGGGACAGCTGCTGGATGGTTGGTGGTTGTGGCGGCTCACCTTGGCTCGACTGGCCCTCCATTGGATCCTCCCCTCCAGATATGTCTGAGAGATCACCCAGACTTGGTAGAGGCAGATCAGGGATAAGTTCCAGGTCAGAGGAGTCTGGTCTCTCAGCCATACGTCTGTGTCCTATTAATATATACATATACAGTCATTACTATATCTCCTTGTCATTCTTTCAGACATTGTCTATCCTATCCCTCATTGTTGTGGGTGCATGTGTGTAAATGTAAATGTGCATGCATGTCTTCTCCCTCGTCTACAACATCACTGAATACTGTCCATCCCTGTCCTCCCTGTTTCTTGTTGGGGTGTATGCCACAATGTCAGGTAGTTGGGGGGTGTCAGGGAGGATATTTGGTATTTCATCCATTTCCATATATTCTGGTTCTTTGCCTATTTCATCCGTGTCTTCACCTAGGGCTCGGATGGCTAAAAGAGGGAGTTGTCCTACTGTGGATGCAATCAACTTATTAACCAGAAATTTTAGCAAGGGAATACCACAACATATTACTAGCAAAATATCCACTCCTATTAGCACCAAGACCACACCCATCTGATATAATCAGTCCTTCCATGATATCCACCCTTTCCTTAAAACCCCAAAAAGCGTGAACAGTGGGCCAACATTTATTCCATCTCCTGAAGTATTTCCAGAGGTCTCGTTAGTTCCGTTCCTCCCTCCTACAGAGTTACTTAATAGTTCTTGTTGAAACTCTTCAAGTTCGATTAGGAGTTCAGTTAAATTTCCATCTTCCCCCGTATGCATGGGTATAGCTGTGCAACATTCTGTTGCTTCAATCATGATGCAAACTCCTTGCTCATCAGCCATCATCATCTCGATAGGTAATCTGTT
This sequence comes from Thalassophryne amazonica, assembly GCF_902500255.1. Lineage (NCBI taxonomy): Eukaryota > Metazoa > Chordata > Actinopteri > Batrachoidiformes > Batrachoididae > Thalassophryne > Thalassophryne amazonica. Next base: position 107,467,723 of record NC_047108.1, on the reverse strand, counting down.
TTGCATTGTCATTAGTGAGGTGGCGTGCAGTTGTTCTGATAAAACCCCTACAGCTGCTAATGTCCAATTCAAGTATCTTTGTTGATTATACCACAGGTAATTAATCCACTGCACCTCCTGGAGCCTATAACGAACTTTTGGGGTAACCCTGAACAGAGCTGCTATCCATCCCCATTTTGCCCAGTCTTCGTCTGCTTTAACTCTGCTACTGTCTATGGCTTGTAATTGTCGGGGTATCCCTTCTGGTACCCCATCTTTGACTGTGATGTTGTGGTCTATTTTGAGTGTCATTAGTCCTCTTTTCTTACGAAGTTTCTGGGGTATGGTTTGTGTTGAACGTGGCATTTCAATTACTGTTATTGCTCCTGTGAGCATTACGGGGGCACAAAGGCCTTTCCAACTAGGGGACAGAGAGGACAAGAGTTTCTTCTTTTGTCCGCATGTCCAAAATATATCAGCTAAGGGTACCGTCCCATTAGCTAAATTTGGGATAGATATCCATGAAGCATGGGTGAGATTCATTCCAATTACAGACCTCCCTGTGGCCGGTACTATTTATTCACACTGTATGCCTGCTATAGGCAGGGTGTGACATACAGTAATATTCCATGGTGTTTGGGCTGGTTTATATTCTTGTTTCTTTTGCGTACACTGTATGGGGTGTTTTGACTTGGCCATCCCTACCTGCCAATTACTTATGTATTGTGCTGCTGAGCCTTTAGCTATACAAAATGGGTGTATCATTTCTTTCTCTATTCTAATAATGGGTGGGAGGGTTGTCCCCCCTTCTGTACTTAAGGGCACAGGACAAAATTTACTGTTGGCCGCATACCTTTCATCATCACCTGCTGCCATTTTCATAACACATTGCGGATAGCAATCTGCTTGGTGTGAGTTATGTTGGGGACTCCTATAACAGTTGTTGATATCAGGTAGTGGTTTAGCCTGAGGTATCACATTTTTTCCGGTGACAGGCTATGCAAGGCTTTTCACTGATCTGTCTAGCTGAAAATTTTAACCATTGGTAAAATAAATTAGTCTTCAAACTTTGTGTGCGGGCTAGGTCTATACTGGGGTCCCATCTCCCTAAATGACTACTCGTTTCTAGGCTTCTAATTGTCCTCTTTTTCCTTGATTTAATTTTTACCCATTTTGTGGCTTCATGTACTCTAACAGTTACATCTTGCTTGGTTTCCCTGCATCCTTTTTTATCACAAATTACCTCTATGTTGATTGTTCCCTCCTCTTCACATTTGGTGCTAATAGCTTCTCCTATTATGTAATCCCCCAGCTGTCCCTGTAGTCCTATGTTCTTATAGGCCAGGGGTGGGCAATGAGGGCCAAGACACTGCAGGTTTTCCTTGCAACCAATCACCTCAGCAGGTGGGTTGCTGATGAGCCTCTCCCTTGAACATAAACACCTGGTTATCAATGAAATCACCTGCTGAGACACCTGAACATTAATGAAATCACTTGCTGAGGTGATTGGTAGCAAGGAAAACCTGCAGTGCTTTGGCCCTTCATGGCACATGATTGCCCACCCCTGTTATAGGCTCTTGATTTAATGTATGCCAAATTATATGTTTTTCCTGTTGTTAGAGAGCCTTGTTTGGTTGCTATTGCGGCCATAGCCACAGTACAGTCAATTGTATGTTTTGGATGTCTGTCCCCGCCCATACCACCACCAGTAGTATGGTTAATCCCTTGAGTAGTTCCCTGATCATTGTTCTGGTGTTGGTTGAGGTGTGCCATTAGCTGTGCTACTGAATGGACTTTCACTAGGTGAGCTATAACTAGGTGTGTCTGTACTTCCTCTGGCTTGTTTTTCTTGCGGTTCTACTGTGGTTAAGTCCGCTGAGTTAATGTCTGAGTCTGATGTCTCCTGTGGCCTCTCTATCTGTCGGTCTGCGTCTCCTGTTGTTTCTGAAATGTTACTAACTGGGTCTCTCTCTAGCTCTGAGTCCGCATCTGAGTCTGTTGCTGCTCTATCTAGCAGGGATCCACTACCTTCTGAAGGCGTGCGTTGTCTTTGTTCGATCAGTCTCTGTGAGTGCCTTGGCCAGTGTTCGCCTGATGTTTCTGGCTGCAGGGAGGCGTGGCCTTCCCTCTGTGTTGCTGTAGGGTCTCTGGCTTCTCTCACTTCCCCCTTGGCCCAGCGGAACTGTCAAGACGAGCTTGCCGAGGCCGCAGGAGCGCTGGGCCACCAACCCTACAGCAGTGGTTTAAGTGGAACCAAGTGTCCTTACTGCCTACCTTGACTGCTGTTCGTGAGGCAAGAATCACTTTAAATGGACCTTCTCAGCGGGGCTGGTTCCACTTCTTTTGAACACCTTAACGTAAACCAGATCACCAGGCTGGATGGTCTGATTCTCAGGTGGAATATCCGCTTCTCTGTCTTTTGTGGCACCTTTGATCTGCAAAAAGATAGTTTTGTGTATTTGGGTTAATTGCCTCAGATAATTATGCCATTCATCCTGTAGCTGTTCCAGCAGATGGTCCCTCGTAGGGTCCTCTCAGGTATGGAATAGGCATCGGCCGACCTGTGAGAGCTTCAAATGGTGTTAGATGGGTTAGTCGGTTAGTTTGTGAGCGCATTGACAAGAGGGCAAGCGGTAGCGCATCCAACCAAGTTAGTTTGCTGTTGCTGGGTCTCACCATCAGTGTTTAGTTTAACAACACCCATGCCCGCATGCAATCCCGCAGCATCCCGAAAGCATGAGCCATCCACAAACAGGGTCAGATCTGCATCTATGACGTGGTTATACAAATCTTCCCTGGCTCTCAAGAATTTCTCTGTCTCTGCCACACAGTCATGTGGAGTGCCATCTAACAGTGTGGTTAAGTTGGTGGCGGGGTTCACCGTGTGACAACGTTGTATTGTTATCACTGGAGCAGATAACACGACTTTGTACCGGTGCATCTAGCTTGTGTTAGGACGAACGTTGACTGGTCAACAGGGCATGTAGTTGGTGCAACGTGTACAATGTTACTGCATGTCCCATGATTATGGATGACGCTGTTTGAAATGCGAAGGTAGCTGCTGCTAGACCCTGATAGCATGGTGGAAATCCTGTTTCAATGTTGTCATTGTAATAGGCCAATGGTTGTTTTCCTTCGTTTGTGTCTTGCATTAATACAGCGCAGGCATAACCAGCTTTTTCAGTAACATACAAATGGAAAGGTTTTCCATAATTAGGGTTGCCTAACACTGGAGCAGTTTGCATGTCTGTCTTTAGGACCTCAAAAGCTCCAGTTGCCTCATCTGTCCAGATAAGGAAGGCTGCATTGTTTGTTTGACCCGCAGCTCTGATTATAGCACGCAAAGGTATGTTTTTTATAGCATAGTCACAAATCCACAGCCGATTGTAACCTGCCATCCCAAGGAATGAAAGCATTTGTCCCACTGTTTGTGGTTTGGGAGCCTTGATCACAGCCTCCACTTGGCTTGGGGCTGTACATCGCGTGGTTCCACACAACTTGTCCCCAAGTATTCTACTTGTTGTTGGCAGAACTGCAGTTTGTCCTTACTTACTTTGTGACCTCCATCCGCCAAAGCATGCAATACAGTTAATGAATCCATCTCACATTGTTCTTGGGTCTCTGATGCAATGAGGAGATCATCCATATATTGCACCAATGTGCTGGGTATGTCGAGGTGTTGTAAATCTTCAGCCAGGACTTTGTTAAAGATAGCTGGGGACAGGTTCAGTCCCTGAGGCAGACGTGTATATGTTAGTTGTTGTCCCAGAAATGTGAATGCAAGCAAGTGTTGTGAATCTGGGTGCATGGGTACACTGAAATAGACTGAACACAAATCGATTACTGTGTACCATTTTGCTCCAGCAGGGATGCTTGATAGTATAGTATGTGGATCAGGAACCACAGGTGCATCCATTTCTACTATTGCGTTGATAGGACGCAGATCATGTACCAGCCGGTACTCTTTGGTATTGTTTTTAGGGATAGGATAGATGGGAGTATTACACGGGCTCTTAGTTTTTACTAAAACTCCTGCTGCCATTAGTCCCTTGATTACTGGTTTTATGCCCTCATTAGCCTGAGGTTTTAATGGATACTGTCTTTGGTGAGGCAGTTTTGCTCCTGGTTTTACTTTTATTTTTACTGGTAGGGCTGTTTTTACCAGTCCTACATCTGTTTTGCTTTTGGACCACACCACTGGTGGTATTTGCTCTAACAGTTTCTCTTGTTGGGCCGATAACACCATCTGTGTCTCTGGTCTAGGATTGAGCTCCACTTTTTGAGCTATAGCCTCATCATTTACATTAGGTTAATTCATATAAACTGCTTGTCTTTTGAAAGATGTACCTGTCGATTTTCTATGTTTTGCCATTCTCTGACTTCTAACGCTGTCTTTATCATTGGGCATAGGTCATGAGATTCGTACTTATCTGAAACTAAAAGGGTCACATGAGGCGCGGCATTTGGTACCATTGCTGTTCAGCTGAAGTCAGCTTGACAGAGGCTGCAGCCCCTTGGGGGTCTAAATAGTTTTCTGTGGTGGTTATGTGAAACAGCTGTTGATTCATCAATGTGTCCCAGCACCATGCATAGTCAGTTTGTTCTTGTTTGGCATCGAACATCAAGGTGACATGCAGAGGTAAATTGGGTGGATGTACTGCTGCATAGTGTTGTTCTGCCCAGGGCTTCCGCTTTTCCCACTCCAGTTGGAGATTTGAGTTTTCTGGTTGTAACCTCAGCCAGTACACCATGGGTTGTACGGTTCGGACCTTATCTTCCATGTCCATAAGAGCCATAACGTTGGTAAGTGCTTCATCAGAAAAGTGTATTTGCAGTCCTTGATGGGTACACACTATCTTGGTTTGTAGTTTGCATAGAATGTCTCTTCCCAACAAGTTCACAGGTGTATTTCGTGAGTATAACAGGGGTGTTTCAATTGTTTTTTCCTGCAAAAGTTACAGGAAGTGGGTGTGTAAAAGGTATTATTGGGTTTTTCCCAGAGAAGCCGATGGTCTTAATTGCAGACCCAGAGAGGGGGAAATGAGCGCCCATTTTCCCTATGCAAGAGTATGTTGCCCCTGTATCCACCATAAAAGGGAAATCTCTGTTTGAATATTAACGGTGATGGTTGGCTCCTCCTTTGGTATCGCAGAAATAGCCAATGCCACACTTTCCCCCTCCAGCTTCTTTAGGCCCCCCCACTGCCAGTAGGCGGATGGTCCGACCCAAGGTCGGGCTGGACAGTCTCTCATTCGGTGTCCGGATTGTCCACAGCTCCAACACTCATTGGGGAGGTTGATTCCCTGCTGGGGGTGTTGGTCCTGTAGGTGGTCCCGCTTGACTGTTCCTGGGAGTCAAGTTTTGGAATCTGTTTCTAAATGGATTTTGGCGAGGTCCTCTCCGCCACCCTCTCTGGGACCCTGGAAGTTCTGTGGTTCTCCTCTCCACCCATGACTGTAGATGGGCCCATTTCCGGGTGTGCCGGTGTTATGGTAGTGATGGTGATGCTCCACCGGTGCTGAAGCTCCCCTGCGGGAGCGTTGTTTCCATTGGGTCCAGTTGCTCCTTGGGGACTCTGTGTGGTTGTTACCACAGGCGCCTGTATGGTGGCAGCAGTGTTTGCTGTAGTACCGGTGCCAGCTGGTTCGGAAGGAGTCGGACGGGAGTCTGTAACAGGGGACATCACAGGAGCTTGGGTCTTTGTTTTTTCTTTCTTTGCTTTGGCCAGTTCTCCCAATTGCATCTGCACCAGTTTATGTGTCAGGGATTTGGTTGCATCTTCTTCTTTTTGTTTTTCTTTCTTATAGATTTCGAAGTGGTGAGAAACATGTTCAGAATATAAGGTCCAGTTCATTTTTGATCATTCCACTACTCCATCTAGGGCTTTCTGAACAGCTTCAGGTAGAGCTTTTTTTACAGTTATTTTGAACAGGATTTCAGTCGCTGGGGATTGGTTCCATGCATTTCCTGTTTCCTCCTCCGCCCACCTCTTCTGGAACCTGTGCAGGAATTTCTTTGGGCACTCCTCGGGTTTCCACTCCTCATCATCCAAAGTAGAGGGGTCCAAGACCTCAGGGTATTTTCTTCTCAGTTCCTCCCACATAGTGTTCCTATAGCGGTTAAAGGGGACTTCATCGTATATATTAGTGCCCACTAGCTGTGCTAGTCCGACCCTTCTTGCTAGTTCTTCAGTGTTATCTTTCCCCATTACATGCATCAGCAAGGCCTTTATGCCGCCTAAAGACAAGGTTACCCCTGCAGTGCCTTCCTCTAGGGCGATTATCCATCTCCCAGCTCCTTGGGTGACATCTGGCAGTCTGTTGGCCAGCCCCACCATGTCTATCCAACTCCATCGGGTGTACACATGATGACCATTTCTAACTACCAGTGAGCACATAGAGCCTTCCTCCCCCTCCTCTACCCCTGCGGGGGCTCCATAATTTGTGCCGGATCGAGTGCTACTGACGGACCCCAGGCAACCCAGCAAGCCAGTTATGTCCTGTTCCAGAGCTGTTATTTCTTTGGCTGTACATTGTTGTCTTTGCCTGTGTCGGGCCTCTCTTGCACTCTCAATGGTGACCTCACCAGAAAAACTCCGGGTGGGCGGCTCTTTGGTGTGGTTCCCTTGATTGGGTGCTGACTGCTGTAATTTCCTTCTTTCCTCGGCGTCCCAGCACTTTTGTCTTCTTTCCTCCACTAGCCAAAGTTGTTCAGCTAGTTCTTCATTGTCTCTTCTGTCCAGATCCAGTGTGTCACTAAACCTCTTGTACCACTCCTCGGAGCCCTTATGGCCTGAGAGTGTCCATCGGCTGACTTATGGTGGGAGGGGATGGTTTTCAGTTGGCCTCTGGACACAGGTGGGGGTTTAGACTCTCCTCTCTTCTTCCTCGTCCAACTCAGTTTCACTGTCATAGGTTGCCCCCTCTGTTGGCCGGGGTGGGGTGCTGCTCCTCCTTGGACTCGGAGACCTCATGGGATCCATTTGACAGTTGAGGACCTGCCTCCTTGTGGCTCTCAGGTCCTTAGTGTCAATGTGAACTTGCCCTCTACATCTATGCCCTGGTCCTCTTCAAGAGTGCCTAGTACAAATTGTCCAGCTGTTTTCCCCCTTTCATGATGTTTTATATTGGGGTGGCTCTGCTTCCCAGCTCGGTGCACTGGCTTTGGTCTCTTTGGATTTTCCTCTGCCACCTTCTCTTTTCTCTGTTGTAGCTTTTGTGCTTCTTGTTTGAACAGGGCCAACACTTCTTTTTCTTCAGCTCATTATATGTTATTATTCATGTTTTTCTGCTGATCTTTAATTTCTTTTTTCTGTATGTCTATAGCACTGCTTCGCACATAACTAGATCAAATGATCCCTCCAACGGCCATTGCCTGTCCCCATGTGACCTCTTATGCCACTTTCATCATACATCGGATGGCCTTAATGCGTTTTCCTGGATACTTTCTTAGTACTAAGTCTCGCGGGGTAGTTTCCCTGACCTTGGCCTTAAGCGTTACCCATATAACCCTGCAAACACTATGTGAGGTGTTCCTATGGTGTTCTGGTTGTCCTCAGGGGCTGTCCTGATGCAGACTAATAGTTTGCCTGCTGTAACACCAGTTTTGTATTTTAAATTTTTAAATGAATTAAAATTTCAACCTATATTTTCCCGTCTTCTTTTTCTTTAACCAAAATTTGCAAATTTACCTGTTTCCCACTGAACCTTCCTTGGGACCACACGTCAGAGTCACCTAGGGAATAGTTCTTCACCTGAATCGTTTGGTAGTGTTATTAATTGATTTAATGGTATACTAATTTCTTTATTAGGATCAGCACAAAGCAGTTACCACGGGGCTAAGCCTTGATGCCACAGTCGTCGTATCAGCAGCTCCCAATTAATTAGAGGGAATTGTTCTTTCTTTTGTTTTAAGTTGACTATTCTAGTTATTTGCCATAATTTCTGATTAATCTGTTGTTCCTGCCAATGCTCTGTAAATCAAGGTTCATCTTTGCCAATTTCTGTGATGACAGTAATAAGTTTGCAAAACTCCACACCGCAGATAGGCTGCAGTCTGCTTTCTTTGCAATATTGCAATGAATCTATTTCCTATCTTCAGGTACACTAGCCTTGTTTAGCGTGATGGTCGGCTCGGTGTCTTCAGTTGGCCCCAGAGTCTGACTTCAGTTATTTTAATACCACTCTGAATGCTACAATAGTGGACACAGACAGGATGTATGAGGCCCGTATGAGAATATCTGGAACCCTGATGTGCCTCACAGGAGTCATTCAGGTAAAAGCCCCACAACATCCTCATAAATTATAACCAAACTTCAGCAAGCAGCTTGTCTTAATGTGTAAGTGACTCAGCAAGAACATTTCATGGCTTTACAGCTCGGCCTCAGTCTTACACAGTTTGGGTTCATCGCCATCTATCTGTCAGACTCCTTAATCAGGGGCTTCTTGACTGCTGTCGGAATCAGGATATTCATTGGGATGTTGAAGTTCATTTTTGGTCTTAAGGTGCCGCCTTTTAAAGATCCAGCAGCTGATGTCTTTGTAAGTCACTCAGAGTTACACCTACGATTCTTTGCTTGTAAATCAAACTTATTTAATTAAATTTTCATCCATTTCTGGCAGACATTAATTCATTTTTAACATCCATTCTTGAGACCAATGTAGCCTCCCTACTGTTTGCTGTGGTCACTATTGTTGTCCTGGTTCCAGTGAAATTGCTGAGTGAACGCTACCGCCATAAGTTGCCTTTTCCAATTCCTGTCCACATCATTATTGTAAGTACTTCAGTTATTTCTTTCAGTACACAAAAGTGCACTTTCATTTCTGTCTGATTTGATCTACAACTGGTGGAGGAGGTTAATCACTTTCATTTGTCCTGCAAAGGTGATCGTGGCCACAGCTATTTCAGGTTCTCTCAATCTTCCAGAGATTTACCATATGGATGTAGTGGGAGAAGTCCCTTTGGGGTAAAGCACACACATGAATGAAATCTGAGTTCATCATTAGTTCAGTTCTTAAAATGTAACATAAACCTGTCAAATGTTTATGTCTTTGAGGTCACTAACTTATTTCTCAGGATTCAAGCACCTGTGTTGCCACAAGTGAGTATGTGGAGCGACATGTTGGGTCCTGCTTCTCGTTAGCAATATTGGGGTACGTCAGTGTCTACACTTCAGGCAGGATGCTGTCAGCCCTGCATGGCTATGATGTGGATCCAACCAGGTAAAAAGGAAACAAAGAACAGAGCTCTTTTGAGTTTTAAAATAGTCAACATTTTGAAATTAAATTCTGTGTATCCCTTTATAGGAAATGTTGGCTCTTGGCTGCAGCAATTTCTTTGGGTCCTTCTTCCAGAGCCAAGCAGTCGGCTCTACCTTGTCTGTCACTTTGGCGATAGACAGTGGCGGGGGAACATCACAGGTGAGTGTTGCTGTCTCACTGTAAGCATTCAGAACTTTTTTTAGGCCGAGGTATAAGTGTCAAAGACTGTAAGCCTTCATTCAAACTCAACAAATCTCTTGAATGAACACTTTTTGCTTTCAGCACCTTATTAAATTTTCTGGCACTTATTCCTGTGTTGCACCAGTTATTTTTTTTTTTTTCAACAATTCTCTGTTTGTCTTTAACTGTACTGAAGCGCCAGTGCGGGCGCTCTTTCATCAAATGCAAAAAATGGAAAAAATGGGACACATTATACACAGCAATTTATCACTGTTAAATTTCCAGTGTTCAGGTATATCAGTGCAAAGTGTGAAGATTGTGCTGTTAATTACAACCACATTTACACCAGACAGTGAAATCACAAAGTGTTCTTTCATCTTTCTGCAGGTGTTGAACTCCACCATGAATGAGAGGGAAATTAAAAAAAAAAAGAAATGTCTTAATGTCCAGTATAATTATTGACAGTGGTGGGCATAAATCCACAAACACACAGTGTAACTCCTTTTGGCCTTCTCTATACATCTCCAACAGTGTTCTCAGAGCAACATTGCATTGTAGTGTGCTTTCTTTGTATGAAACCATATTGCTGCTCACAGATATTCACCTCTGCTAATAAGTAAAACTAACTGTTTTGTTAGCGGATTAGCTTTTCAGCTAACTTCAACAACCATCAACGGACCAATTAGCTTGCACTAAATTTTGTTCCTGTAATATTTTCATAGTTAGGGCCCTGTCCCACTGGCGTTTAGGAGGATTTGCACATGAATGAGGAGACAAAAGCTGAGCGTCCGCAACAAAGGTGGGTGGAAATGACAAATGTCCCGTGGTGGATCACGTAGTGCACAGCGAATACATGAGGAAGAAAAGTGGATATAACAGGGAACAGAAGCGAAGGCAACCGCGGAGGCGCCCATGAGAGGCATAGCAGCCGTGATGTACTCGCCTCATCCGTGCCCACTCTGTCTGCATGTGCAACATACCATTTGCGACCGTAATGTGAACGTGCTGGGCACGCGTTATATCTGTTTTGCATGCTGTCCCGGTCCGCCGCCAAGCCGCACCAACCCGTCGGTTGCGGATATCAGCGGATGACAGCGGATATGCGGCGCATTGGTTGTGTATGTCCTGCATATGTCTAGTAGTGTTCAGGAAGTGATGCGGATCTCATCCGCATCAGGATTTTTGAGTCGCTCAAAAATCCTGGCTGCGGACATGCGTGCCTCTGCGGATGATCACGGACGTGTTCGGATGTCGGCCGACTCATACAGGAATGTTACACGGATATTGCGGTTGTTTGGCGGATGTGGGCCACTTTTGTGCGCATTCCATCCGCAAATCCTCCTAAACGCCAGTGGGACAGGGCCCTTAGTTACTCTGATAAACATTTGTGAACCCTAAAAATCACACACGTTGGTTCCTGTCTGCTACGTATTTTGCAGCAGTCAGACAGCTGAGAGGAGCTGAGCTCACTCCCCAGCAGAAGGGAGCTGGATGCCAGTCTGCTCCAAAAAAAAAAAGTCATTTCCATTTGCAGCATACAGCAGTCCAGCCGTGAGGCTGACGTCCTGAAAAGGAAAGCATGTTTCACTTGTGGTTTTGATTTATAAATCAGATAAATCCTGACAGAGTAACTAAATGGTAATTGGTAAATGGACTGCTTTTATATAGCGCTTTTCCATCTGCATCAGATGCTCAAAGGGTGTTACACCTCAATGCCTCACATTCACCCCGATGTCAGGCTGCTGCCATGCAAGGCACCCACTACACACCGTGAGCAAGTAGGTGATTAAGGACCTTGCCCAAGGGCCCTTACTGATTTTCCAGTCAGGCTGGGATTTGAACCGAGGATCCTCTGGTCTCAAGCCAAACACTTTAACCACTCGCCCATCACCTCCCCTCATTACTACATTAATCAATCAATCAATCAATCAATTTTTTTTATATAGCGCCAAATCACAACAAACAGTTGCCCCAAGGCGCTTTATATTGTAAGGCAAGGCCATACAATAATTATGTAAAACCCCAATGGTCAAAACGACCCCCTGTGAGCAAGCACTTGGCTACAGTGGGTAGGAAAAACTCCCTTTTAACAGGAAGAAACCTCCAGCAGAACCAGGCTCAGGGAGGGGCAGTCTTCTGCTGGGACTGGTTGGCTGAGGGAGAGAACCAGGAAAAAGACATGCTGTGGAGGGGAGCAGAGATCGATCACTAATGATTAAATGCAGAGTGGTGCATACAGAGCAAAAAGAGAAAGAAACAGTGCATCATGGGAACCCCCCAGCAGTCTACGTCTATAGCAGCATAACTAAGGGATGGTTCAGGGTCACCTGATCCAGCCCTAACTATAAGCTTTAGCAAAAAGGAAAGTTTTAAGCCTAATCTTAAAAGTAGAGAGGGTGTCTGTCTCCCTGATCTGAATTGGGAGCTGGTTCCACAGGAGAGGAGCCTGAAAGCTGAAGGCTCTGCCTCCCATTCTACTCTTACAAACCCTAGGAACTACAAGTAAGCCTGCAGTCTGAGAGCAAGCGCTCTATTGGGGTGATATGGTACTACGAGGTCCCTAAGATAAGATGGGACCTGATTATTCAAAACCTTATAAGTAAGAAGAAGAATTTTAAATTATATTCTAGAATTAACAGGAAGCCAATGAAGAGAGGCCAATATGGGTGAGATATGCTCTCTAAATGACGCACGTAGTTCATCTACAAGCAATGGCGAGTGGAGCTGGAGTTGCCCCAGAAATCAACCCCTACCCCCACACCCCCCACCCTCCATTTTACACTGGATTTACACTGATCTCAAAAACAATTCTTGGTGAGACAAAAACAAACAAACAAACAAAAAAAATCATGGAAAACTGGCACCTCTGATAACGTCAATTTTGATGTGGATATTTACTGCCCCCTAGTGGTTGCATGAGAACCATGACACTTGTGGCCCTTACTGGCTGCTTTAAAAACAAAAAACTTGTAACTTGTACACAATAAATTGAGTAAAATAATATAGATGAATTTCATGTTCATTCAAAGTTGAAATAAACGCAACTTCAGTTTTATCTGAGTTTTAAAGCAGGAAATTAGAGTCATCCATGTCTTTATGTCTGTAACACAATCCTGCAGTTTAGCTAATTGGTGTGTCCTCTGGCTTCATGGATAGATAAAGCTTTCTCTCAAAGATTCTTGAGAGGGTAGTTGTAAAACAGCTAACTGATCACCTGCAGAGGAATGGTCTATTTGAAGAGTTTCAGTCAGGTTTTAGAATTCATCATAGTACAGAAACAGCATTAGTGAAGGTTACAAATGATCTTATGGCTTCGGACAGTGGACTTATCTCTGTGCTTGTTCTGTTGGACCTCAGTGCTGCTTTTGATGCTGTTGACCATAAAATTTTATTACAGAGATTAGAGCATGTCATAGGTATTAAAGGCACTGCGCTGCGGTGGTTTGAATCATATTGTCTAATAGATTACAGTTTGTTCATGTAAATGGGGAATCTTCTTCACGGACTAAAATTAATTATGGAGTTCCACAAGGTTCTGTGCTAGGACCAATTTATTCACTTTATACATGCTTCCCTTAGGCAGTATTATTAGACGGTATTGCTTAAATTTTCATTGTTACGCAGATGATACCCGCTTTATCTATCCATGAAGCCAGAGGATACACACCATTAGTAAACTGCAGGATTGTCTTACAGACATAAGACATGGATGAACCTCTAATTTCCTGCTTTTAAACTCAGATAAAACTGAAGTTATTGTACTTGGCCCCACAAATCTTAGAAGCATGGTGTCTAACCAGATCGTTACTCTGGATGGCATTTCCCTGATCTCTAGTAATACTGTGAGAAATCTTGGAGTCATTTTTGATCAGGATATTTATCAAAGCGCATATTAAACAAATATGTAGGACTGCCTTTTTGCATTTACGCAATATCTCTAAATCAGAAAGGTCTTGTCTCAGAGTGATGCTGAAAAACTAATTCATGCATTTATTTCCTCTAGGCTGGACTATTGTAATTCATTATTATCAGGTTGTCCTAAAAGTTCCCTAAAAAGCCTTCAGTTGGTTCAGAATGCTGCAGCTAGAGTACTGACGGGGACTAGCAGGAGAGAGCATATCTCACCCATGTTGGCCTCTCTTCATTGGCTTCCTGTTAATTCTAGAATATAATTTAAAATTCTTCTTCTTACTTATAAGGTTTTGAATAATCAGGTCCCATCTTATCTTAGGGACCTCATAGTACCATATTACCCCATTAGAGCGCTTCGTTCTCAGACTGCAGGCTTACTTGTAGTTCCTAGAATTTGTAAGAGTAGAATGGGAGGCAGAGCCTTCAGCTTTCAGGCTCCTCTCCTGTGGAACCAGCTCCCAATTCAGATCAGGGAGACAGATACCCTCTCTACTTTTAAGATTAGGCTTAAAACTTTCCTTTTCGCTAAGGCTTATACTTAGGGCTGGATCGGGTGACCCTGGACCATCCCTTGGTTATGCTGCTATAGTAGATTGTGGGGGGGTTCCCATGATGCACTGTTTCTTTCTCTTTTTGCTCCGTATGCATCACTCTGCATTTAATCATTAGTGATCGATCTCTGCCCCCCTTCACGGCATGTCTTTTTCCTGTTTTTTTCCCTCAGCCCCAACCAGTCTCAGCAGAAGACTGACCCTCCCTGAGCCTGGTTCTGCTGGAGGTTTCTTCCTGTTAAAAGGGAGTTTTTCCTTCCCACTGTTGCCAAGTGCTTGCTCATAGGGGGTCGTTTTGACCGTTGGGGTTTTTTAATTATTGTATGGCCTTGCCTTACAATATGGAGCGCCTTGGGGCAACTGTTTGTTTGATTTGGCGCTATATAAGAAAAAAGTTGATTGATTGATTGATCTGTGTAACAATGAAATTAAAATAAGCAATACCGTCTAATAATACTGCCCAAGGGAAGCATGTATAAAGTGAATAAAATTGGTCCTAGCACAGAACCTTGTGGAACTCCATAATTAACTTTAGTCTGTGAAGAAGATTCCCCATTTACATGAACAAATTGTAATCTATTAGACAAATATGATTCAAACCACCGCAGCGCAGTGCCTTTAATACCTATGGCATGCTCTAATCTCTGTAATAAAATTTTATGGTCAACAGTATCAAAAGCAGCACTGAGGTCTAACAGAACAAGCACAGAGATGAGTCCACTGTCCGAGGCCATAAGAAGATCATTTGTAACCTTCACTAATGCTTTTCTGTGCTATGATGAATTCTAAAACCTGACTGAAACTCTTCAAATAGACCATTCCTCTGCAGATGATCAGTTAGCTGTTTTACAACTACCCTTTCAAGAATTTTTGAGAGAAAAGGAAGGTTGGAGATTGGTCTATAATTAGCTAATAGCTGGGTCAAGTGATGGCTTTTTAAGTAATGGTTTAATTACTGCCACCTTAAAAGCCTGTGGTACATAGCCAACTAATAAAGATAGATTGATCATATTTAAGATCGAAGCATTAAATAATGGTAGGGCTTCCTTGAAGCCTGGTAGGAATGGGGTCTAATAAACATGTTGATGGTTTGGATGAAGTAACTAATGAAAATAACTCAGACAGAACAATCGGAGAGAAAGAGTCTAACCAAATACCGGCATCACTGAAAGCAGCCAAAGATACGATACGTCCTTGGGATGGTTATGAGTAATTTTTTCTCTAATAGTGAAAATTTTGTTAGCAAAGAAAGTCATGAAGTCATTACATAGTTAAAGTTAATGGAATACTCAACTCAATAGAGCTCTTGACTCTTTGTCAGCCTGGCTACAGTGCTGAAAAGAAAACCTGGGGTTGTGCGTATTTTCTTCAATTAGTGATGAGTAAAAGATTCTAGCTTTACGGAGGGCTTTTTTATAGAGCAACCAGACCTTTTTTTCCAGGCTAAGTGAAGATCTTCTAAATTAGTGAGACGCCATTTCCTCTCCAACTTACGGGTTATCTGCTTTAAGCTACGAGTTTGTGAGTTATACCACGGAGTCAGGCACTTCTGATTTAAAGCTCTCTTTTTCAGAGGAGCTACAAGCATCCAAAGTTGTCTTCAATGAGGATGTAAAACTATTGACGAGATACTCTATCCCACTTACAGAGTTTAGATAGCTACTCTGCACTGTGTTGGTATATGGCATTAGAGAACATAAGAAGGAATCATATCCTTAAACCTAGTACAGCGCTTTCTGAAAGACTTCTAGTGTAATGAAACTTATTCCCACTGCTGGTAGTCCATCAGAGTAAATGTAAATGTTATTAAGAAATGATCAGACAGAAGGGAGTTTTCAGGGAATACTGTTAAGTCTTCTATTTCCATACCATAAGTCAGAACAAGATCTAAGTATGATTAAAGTGGTGGGTGGACTCATTTACATTTTGAGCAAAGCCAATAGAGTCTAATAATAGATTAAATGCAGTATTGAGGCTGTCATTCTCAGCATCTGTGTGGATGTTAAATCGCCAACTATAATTATCTTATCTGAGCTAAGCACTAAGTCAGACAAAGGTCTGAAAATTCACAGAGAAAACTCACAGTAACGACCAGGTGGATGATAGATAATAACAAATAAAACTGGTTTTTGGGGACTTCCAATTTGGATGGACAAGACTAAGAGTCAAGCTTTCAAATGAATTAAAGCTCTGTCCTGGGGTTTTGATTAATTAATAAGCTGAATGGAAGATTGCTGCTAATCCTCCGCCCCGGCCCGTGCTACGAGCATTCTGACAGTTAATGTGACTCGGGGGTGTTGACTCATTAAACTAACATATTCATCCTGCTGTAACCAGTTTCTGTTAGGCAGAATAAATCAATATGTTGATCAATATTATATCATTTACCAACAGGGACTTAGAAGAGAGAGACCTAATGTTAATAGACCACATTTAACTGTTTTAGTCAGTGGTGCAGTTGAAGGTGCTATATTATTTTTTCTTTTTGAATTTTTATGCTTAAATAGATTTTTGCTGGTTATTGGTAGTCTGGGAGCAGGCACCGTCTCTACGGGGATGGGGTAATGAGGGGATGGCAGGGGAGAGAAGCTGCAGAGAGGTGTGTAAGACTACAACTCTGCTTCCTGGTCCCAACCCTGGATAGTCACGGTTTGGAGGATTTAAGAAAATTGGCCAGATTTCTAGAAATGAGAGCTGCTCCATCCAAAGTGGGATGGATGCCGTCTCTCCTAACAAGACCAGGTTTTCCCCAGAAGCTTTGCCAATTATCTATGAAGCCCACCTCATTTTTTTGGACACCACTCAGACAGCCAGCAATTCAAGGAGAACATGCGGCTAAACATGTGGGGGGTTGCTTGTCAGCGGCAGTGGAATGAGGATCATCAGGGAGTATGGCTCGCAGACAGTCGCACAGTTCTCTGAAGGTTCTCTCCAGCTCATTGTTCTGCTTGGCCAACTGGAATTCCTTTTAGGGTGGACATGGACATCTCTAGGTGGTTCCTTCTCATATGATCCACCATGCCAAACAGCTTGTTTATGCTAGTCTGAAGACAACACATCGTAGTCTGAAGGCACTCCTGAGCACAAGAAATGTTGGCATTGTCACGGTGCATCCTTAGCAGGTATGTGGCCGTCTGACTCAGTTTGGGCATGAGTGCATCGAATACCACGCTGGGAATGTGATTCGTGAGGAGCAGGATCTGATCCAGGGTGTCTGGAACAAGTCCTTGTGGAAGCTGGAGCTCTCTCAACAGGATTGCCATGTCCAGTGGGGTGACCATGATCAAAGTTGTGCAGTCCAGAGGACAGGAGCAACGTGGGGGGAGGCGTCTTGCGTGCAGGAGGAGTATTGGTCAATGTGGCACGAGCAAGTTGTTGGGACATGCATATGGGCATTCAGCAGTCTGTACAGGGTTCCCTGTTGTCTTGGTGGGCGAAGTGTGCCGAGGTCAACCCGTGCTGGTCCTCTTACAGAGGCACTGGGCTGTTCCGAACCCCTTCCCTGCATTGGGGAAGGGAAGTTGGGGACAGATCCTTGCTGTGGGTTAGGTCTAGGGTGCACTCGGTCTTCTGCCACATATGGCCGACATCGGCTACCTCCCTTCATAGGTACCGTTGCTGCTGGCACATGTGACTGTCTCCATGGCATCTGCAGAGGGGGTGGTTCCGGAGACCAAAAGGTCCTTCAGACGATGGCGGAGTCCCTTGGGCATTTCTTGTTGCAGGCTGAAGTGGTGGAACCCTCGTCGCTCGGGGCTGAAACAATAGGGGTCCTCCTGACACCAACTGGGACAGCTGCTGGATGGTTGGTGGTTGTGGCGGCTCACCTTGGCTCGACTGGCCCTCCATTGGATCCTCCCCTCCAGATATGTCTGAGAGATCACCCCAGACTTGGTAGAGGCAGATCAGGGATAAGTTCCAGGTCAGAGGAGTCTGGTCTCTCAGCATACGTCTGTGTCCTATTAATATATACATATACAGTCATTACTATATCTCCTTGTCATTCTTTTCAGACATTGTCTATCCTATCCCTCATTGTTGTGGGTGCATGTGTGTAAATGTAAATGTGCATGCATGTCTTCTCCCTCGTCTACAACATCACTGAATACTGTCCATCCCTGTCCTCCCTGTTTCTTGTTGGGGTGTATGCCACAATGTCAGGTAGTTGGGGGGTGTCAGGGAGGATATTTGGTATTTCATCCATTTCCATATATTCTGGTTCTTTGCCTATTTCATCCGTGTCTTCACCTAGGGCTCGGATGGCTAAAAGAGGGAGTTGTCCTACTGTGGATGCAATCAACTTATTAACCAGAAATTTTAGCAAGGGAATACCAAAACATATTACTAGCAAAATATCCACTCCTATTAGCACCAAGACCACACCCATCTGATATAATCAGTCCTTCCATGATATCCACCCTTTCCTTAAAACCCCAAAAAGCGTGAACAGTGGGCCAACATTTATTCCATCTCCTGAAGTATTTCCAGAGGTCTCGTTAGTTCCGTTCCTCCCTCCTACAGAGTTACTTAATAGTTCTTGTTGAAACTCTTCAAGTTCGATTAGGAGTTCAGTTAAATTTCCATCTTCCCCCGTATGCATGGGTATAGCTGTGCAACATTCTGTTGCTTCAATCATGATGCAAACTCCTTGCTCATCAGCCATCATCATCTCGATAGGTAATCTGTTTTGCATGTCATTAGTGAGGTGGCGTGCAGTTGTTCTGATAAAACCCCTACAGCTGCTAATGTCCAATTCAAGTATCTTGTTGATTATACCACAGGTAATTAATCCACTGCACCTCCTGGAGCCTATAACGAACTTTTGGGGTAACCCTGAACAGAGCTGCTATCCATCCCCATTTTGCCCAGTCTTCGTCTGCTTTAACTCTGCTACTGTCTATGGCTTGTAATTGTCGGGGTATCCCTTCTGGTACCCCATCTTTGACTGTGATGTTGTGGTCTATTTTGAGTGTCATTAGTCCTCTTTTCTTACGAAGTTTCTGGGGTATGGTTTGTGTTGAACGTGGCATTTCAATTACTGTTATTGCTCCTGTGAGCATTATGGGGGCACAAAGGCCTTTCCAACTAGGGGACAGAGAGGACAAGAGTTTCTTCTTTTGTCCGCATGTCCAAAATATATCAGCTAAGGGTACCGTCCCATTAGCTAAATTTGGGATAGATATCCATGAAGCATGGGTGAGATTCATTCCAATTACAGACCTCCCTGTGGCCGGTACTATTTATTCACACTGTATGCCTGCTATAGGCAGGGTGTGACATACAGTAATATTCCATGGTGTTTGGGCTGGTTTATATTCTTGTTTCTTTTGCGTACACTGTATGGGGTGTTTTGACTTGGCCATCCCTACCTGCCAATTACTTATGTATTGTGCTGCTGAGCCTTTAGCTATACAAAATGGGTGTATCATTTCTTTCTCTATTCTAATAATGGGTGGGAGGGTTGTCCCCCCTTCTGTACTTAAGGGCACAGGACAAAATTTACTGTTGGCCGCATACCTTTCATCACCTGCTGCCATTTTCATAACACATTGCGGATAGCAATCTGCTTGGTGTGAGTTATGTTGGGGACTCCTATAACAGTTGTTGATATCAGGTAGTGGTTTAGCCTGAGGTATCACATTTTTTCCGGTGACAGGCTATGCAAGGCTTTTCACTGATCTGTCTAGCTGAAAATTTTAACCATTGGTAAAATAAATTAGTCTTCAAACTTTGTGTGCGGGCTAGGTCTATACTGGGGTCCCATCTCCCTAAATGACTACTCGTTTCTAGGCTTCTAATTGTCCTCTTTTTCCTTGATTTAATTTTTACCCATTTTGTGGCTTCATGTACTCTAACAGTTACATCTTGCTTGGTTTCCCTGCATCCTTTTTTATCACAAATTACCTCTATGTTGATTGTTCCCTCCTCTTCACATTGGTGCTAATAGCTTCTCCTATTATGTAATCCCCCAGCTGTCCCTGTAGTCCTATGTTCTTATAGGCCAGGGGTGGGCAATGAGGGCCAAGACACTGCAGGTTTTCCTTGCAACCAATCACCTCAGCAGGTGGGTTGCTGATGAGCCTCTCCCTTGAACATAAACACCTGGTTATCAATGAAATCACCTGCTGAGACACCTGAACATTAATGAAATCACTTGCTGAGGTGATTGGTAGCAAGGAAAACCTGCAGTGCTTTGGCCCTTCATGGCACATGATTGCCCACCCCTGTTATAGGCTCTTGATTTAATGTATGCCAAATTATATGTTTTTCCTGTTGTTAGAGAGCCTTGTTTGGTTGCTATTGCGGCCATAGCCACAGTACAGTCAATTGTATGTTTTGGATGTCTGTCCCCGCCCATACCAACCACCAGTAGTATGGTTAATCCCTTGAGTAGTTCCCTGATCATTGTTCTGGTGTTGGTTGAGGTGTGCCATTAGCTGTGCTACTGAATGGACTTTCACTAGGTGAGCTATAACTAGGTGTGTCTGTACTTCCTCTGGCTTGTTTTTCTTGCGGTTCTACTGTGGTTAAGTCCGCTGAGTTAATGTCTGAGTCTGATGTCTCCTGTGGCCTCTCTATCTGTCGGTCTGCGTCTCCTGTTGTTTCTGAAATGTTACTAACTGGGTCTCTCTCTAGCTCTGAGTCCGCATCTGAGTCTGTTGCTGCTCTATCTAGCAGGGATCCACTACCTTCTGAAGGCGTGCGTTGTCTTTGTTCGATCAGTCTCTGTGAGTGCCTTGGCCAGTGTTCGCCTGATGTTTCTGGCTGCAGGGAGGCGTGGCCTTCCCTCTGTGTTGCTGTAGGGTCTCTGGCTTCTCTCACTTCCCCCCTTGGCCCAGCGGAACTGTCAAGACGAGCTTGCCGAGGCCGCAGGAGCGCTGGGCCACCAACCCTACAGCAGTGGTTTAAGTGGAACCAAGTGTCCTTACTGCCTACCTTGACTGCTGTTCGTGAGGCAAGAATCACTTTAAATGGACCTTCTCAGCGGGGCTGGTTCCACTTCTTTTTGAACACCTTAACGTAAACCAGATCACCAGGCTGGATGGTCTGATTCTCAGGTGGAATATCCGCTTCTCTGTCTTTTGTGGCACCTTTGATCTGCAAAAAGATAGTTTTGTGTATTTGGGTTAATTGCCTCAGATAATTATGCCATTCATCCTGTAGCTGTTCCAGCAATGGTCCCTCGTAGGGTCCTCTCAGGTATGGAATAGGCATCGGCCGACCTGTGAGAGCTTCAAATGGTGTTAGATGGGTTAGTCGGTTAGTTTGTGAGCGCATTGACAAGAGGGCAAGCGGTAGCGCATCCAACCAAGTTAGTTTGCTGTTGCTGGGTCTCACCATCAGTGTTTAGTTTAACAACACCCATGCCCGCATGCAATCCCGCAGCATCCCGAAAGCATGAGCCATCCACAAACAGGGTCAGATCTGCATCTATGACGTGGTTATACAAATCTTCCCTGGCTCTCAAGAATTTCTCTGTCTCTGCCACACAGTCATGTGGAGTGCCATCTAACAGTGTGGTTAAGTTGGTGGCGGGGTTCACCGTGTGACAACGTTGTATTGTTATCACTGGAGCAGATAACACGACTTTGTACCGGTGCATCTAGCTTGTGTTAGGACGAACGTTGACTGGTCAACAGGGCATGTAGTTGGTGCAACGTGTACAATGTTACTGCATGTCCCATGATTATGGATGACGCTGTTTGAAATGCGAAGGTAGCTGCTGCTAGACCCTGATAGCATGGTGGAAATCCTGTTTCAATGTTGTCATTGTAATAGGCCAATGGTTGTTTTCCTTCGTTTGTGTCTTGCATTAATACAGCGCAGGCATAACCAGCTTTTTCAGTAACATACAAATGGAAAGGTTTTCCATAATTAGGGTTGCCTAACACTGGAGCAGTTTGCATGTCTGTCTTTAGGACCTCAAAAGCTCCAGTTGCCTCATCTGTCCAGATAAGGAAGGCTGCATTGTTTGTTTGACCCGCAGCTCTGATTATAGCACGCAAAGGTATGTTTTTTATAGCATAGTCACAAATCCACAGCCGATTGTAACCTGCCATCCCAAGGAATGAAAGCATTTGTCCCACTGTTTGTGGTTTGGGAGCCTTGATCACAGCCTCCACTTGGCTTGGGGCTGTACATCGCGTGGTTCCACACAACTTGTCCCCAAGTATTCTACTTGTTGTTGGCAGAACTGCAGTTTGTCCTTACTTACTTTGTGACCTCCATCCGCCAAAGCATGCAATACAGTTAATGAATCCATCTCACATTGTTCTTGGGTCTCTGATGCAATGAGGAGATCATCCATATATTGCACCAATGTGCTGGGTATGTCGAGGTGTTGTAAATCTTCAGCCAGGACTTTGTTAAAGATAGCTGGGGACAGGTTCAGTCCCTGAGGCAGACGTGTATATGTTAGTTGTTGTCCCAGAAATGTGAATGCAAGCAAGTGTTGTGAATCTGGGTGCATGGGTACACTGAAATAGACTGAACACAAATCGATTACTGTGTACCATTTTGCTCCAGCAGGGATGCTTGATAGTATAGTATGTGGATCAGGAACCACAGGTGCATCCATTTCTACTATTGCGTTGATAGGACGCAGATCATGTACCAGCCGGTACTCTTTGGTATTGTTTTTAGGGATAGGATAGATGGGAGTATTACACGGGCTCTTAGTTTTTACTAAAACTCCTGCTGCCATTAGTCCCTTGATTACTGGTTTTATGCCCTCATTAGCCTGAGGTTTTAATGGATACTGTCTTTGGTGAGGCAGTTTTGCTCCTGGTTTTACTTTTATTTTTACTGGTAGGGCTGTTTTTACCAGTCCTACATCTGTTTTGCTTTTGGACCACACCACTGGTGGTATTTGCTCTAACAGTTTCTCTTGTTGGGCCGATAACACCATCTGTGTCTCTGGTCTAGGATTGAGCTCCACTTTTTGAGCTATAGCCTCATCATTTACATTTAGGTTAATTCATATAAACTGCTTGTCTTTTGAAAGATGTACCTGTCGATTTTCTATGTTTTGCCATTCTCTGACTTCTAACGCTGTCTTTATCATTGGGCATAGGTCATGAGATTCGTACTTATCTGAAACTAAAAGGGTCACATGAGGCGCGGCATTTGGTACCATTGCTGTTCAGCTGAAGTCAGCTTGACAGAGGCTGCAGCCCCTTGGGGGTCTAAATAGTTTTCTGTGGTGGTTATGTGAAACAGCTGTTGATTCATCAATGTGTCCCAGCACCATGCATAGTCAGTTTGTTCTTGTTTGGCATCGAACATCAAGGTGACATGCAGAGGTAAATTGGGTGGATGTACTGCTGCATAGTGTTGTTCTGCCCAGGGCTTCCGCTTTTCCCACTCCAGTTGGAGATTTGAGTTTTCTGGTTGTAACCTCAGCCAGTACACCATGGGTTGTACGGTTCGGACCTTATCTTCCATGTCCATAAGAGCCATAACGTTGGTAAGTGCTTCATCAGAAAAGTGTATTTGCAGTCCTTGATGGGTACACACTATCTTGGTTTGTAGTTTGCATAGAATGTCTCTTCCCAACAAGTTCACAGGTGTATTTCGTGAGTATAACAGGGGTGTTTCAATTGTTTTTCCTGCAAAAGTTACAGGAAGTGGGTGTGTAAAAGGTATTATTTGGGTTTTCCCAGAGAAGCCGATGGTCTTAATTGCAGACCCAGAGAGGGGGAAATGAGCGCCCATTTTCCCTATGCAAGAGTATGTTGCCCCTGTATCCACCATAAAAGGGAAATCTCTGTTTTGAATATTAACGGTGATGGTTGGCTCCTCCTTTGGTATCGCAGAAATAGCCAATGCCACACTTTCCCCCTCCAGCTTCTTTAGGCCCCCCCACTGCCAGTAGGCGGATGGTCCGACCCAAGGTCGGGCTGGACAGTCTCTCATTCGGTGTCCGGATTGTCCACAGCTCCAACACTCATTGGGAGGTTGATTCCCTGCTGGGGGTGTTGGTCCTGTAGGTGGTCCCGCTTGACTGTTCCTGGGAGTCAAGTTTTGGAATCTGTTTCTAAATGGATTTTGGCGAGGTCCTCTCCGCCACCCTCTCTGGGACCCTGGAAGTTCTGTGGTTCTCCTCTCCACCCATGACTGTAGATGGGCCCATTTCCGGGTGTGCCGGTGTTATGGTAGTGATGGTGATGCTCCACCGGTGCTGAAGCTCCCCCTGCGGGAGCGTTGTTTCCATTGGGTCCAGTTGCTCCTTGGGGACTCTGTGTGGTTGTTACCACAGGCGCCTGTATGGTGGCAGCAGTGTTTGCTGTAGTACCGGTGCCAGCTGGTTCGGAAGGAGTCGGACGGGAGTCTGTAACAGGGGACATCACAGGAGCTTGGGTCTTTGTTTTTTCTTTCTTTGCTTTGGCCAGTTCTCCCAATTGCATCTGCACCAGTTTATGTGTCAGGGATTTGGTTGCATCTTCTTCTTTTTGTTTTTCTTTCTTATAGATTTCGAAGTGGTGAGAAACATGTTCAGAATATAAGGTCCAGTTCATTTTTGATCATTCCACTACTCCATCTAGGGCTTTCTGAACAGCTTCAGGTAGAGCTTTTTTTACAGTTATTTTGAACAGGATTTCAGTCGCTGGGGATTGGTTCCATGCATTTCCTGTTTCCTCCGCCCACCTCTTCTGGAACCTGTGCAGGAATTTCTTTGGGCACTCCTCGGGTTTCCACTCCTCATCATCCAAAGTAGAGGGGTCCAAGACCTCAGGGTATTTTCTTCTCAGTTCCTCCCACATAGTGTTCCTATAGCGGTTAAAGGGGACTTCATCGTATATATTAGTGCCCACTAGCTGTGCTAGTCCGACCCTTCTTGCTAGTTCTTCAGTGTTATCTTTCCCCATTACATGCATCAGCAAGGCCTTTATGCCGCCTAAAGACAAGGTTACCCCTGCAGTGCCTTCCTCTAGGGCGATTATCCATCTCCCAGCTCCTTGGGTGACATCTGGCAGTCTGTTGGCCAGCCCCACCATGTCTATCCAACTCCATCGGGTGTACACATGATGACCATTTCTAACTACCAGTGAGCACATAGAGCCTTCCTCCCCCTCCTCTACCCCTGCGGGGGCTCCATAATTTGTGCCGGATCGAGTGCTACTGACGGACCCCAGGCAACCCAGCAAGCCAGTTATGTCCTGTTCCAGAGCTGTTATTTCTTTGGCTGTACATTGTTGTCTTTGCCTGTGTCGGGCCTCTCTTGCACTCTCAATGGTGACCTCACCAGAAAAACTCCGGGTGGGCGGCTCTTTGGTGTGGTTCCCTTGATTGGGTGCTGACTGCTGTAATTTCCTTCTTTCCTCGGCGTCCCAGCACTTTTGTCTTCTTTCCTCCACTAGCCAAAGTTGTTCAGCTAGTTCTTCATTGTCTCTTCTGTCCAGATCCAGTGTGTCACTAAACCTCTTGTACCACTCCTCGGAGCCCTTATGGCCTGAGAGTGTCCAGTCGGCTGACTTATGGTGGGAGGGGATGGTTTTCAGTTGGCCTCTGGACACAGGTGGGGGTTTAGACTCTCTCTCTTCTTCCTCGTCCAACTCAGTTTCACTGTCATATGTTGCCCCCTCTGTTGGCCGGGGTGGGGTGCTGCTCCTCCTTGGACTCGGAGACCTCATGGGATCCATTTGACAGGTTGAGGACCTGCCTCCTTGTGGCTCTCAGGTCCTTAGTGTCAATGTGAACTTGCCCTCTACATCTATGCCCTGGTCCTCTTCAAGAGTGCCTAGTACAAATTGTCCAGCTGTTTTCCCCCTTTCATGATGTTTATATGGGGGTGGCTCTGCTTCCCAGCTCGGTGCACTGGCTTTGGTCTCTTTGGATTTTTCCTCTGCCACCTTCTCTTTTCTCTGTTGTAGCTTTTGTGCTTCTTGTTTGAACAGGGCCAACACTTCTTTTTCTTCAGCTCATTATATGTTATTATTCATGTTTTTCTGCTGATCTTTAATTTCTTTTTTCTGTATTTCTATAGCAACTGCTTCGCACATAACTAGATCAAATGATCCCTCCAACGGCCATTGCCTGTCCCCATGTGACCTCTTATGCCACTTTCTCATACATCGGATGGCCTTAATGCGTTTTCCTGGATACTTTCTTAGTACTAAGTCTCGCGGGGTAGTTCCCTGACCTTGGCCTTAAGCGTTACCCATATAACCCTGCAAACACTATGTGAGGTGTTCCTATGGTGTTCTGGTTGTCCCTCAGGGGCTGTCCTGATGCAGACTAATAGTTTGCCTGCTGTAACACCAGTTTTGTATTTTAAATTTTTAAATGAATTAAATTTCAACCTATATTTTCCGTCTTCTTTTTCTTTAACCAAAATTTGCAAATTTACCTGTTTCCCACTGAACCTTCCTTGGGACCACAGTCAGAGTCAACCTAGGGAATAGTTCTTCACCTGAATCGTTTGGTAGTGTTATTAATTGATTTAATGGTATACTAATTTCTTTATTAGGATCAGCACAAAGCAGTTCCAACCACGGGGCTAAGCCTTGATGCCACAGTCGTCGTATCAGCAGCTCCCAATTAATTAGAGGGAATTGTTCTTTCTTTTGTTTTAAGTTGACTATTCTAGTTATTTGCCATAATTTCTGATTAATCTGTTGTTCGTCCTGCCAATGCTCTGTAAATCAAGGTTCATCTTTGCCAATTTCTGTGATGACAGTAATAAGTTTGCAAAACTCCACACCGCAGATAGGCTGCAGTCTGCTTTCTTTGCAATATTGCAATGAATCTATTTCCTATCTTCAGGTACACTAGCCTTGTTTAGCGTGATGGTCGGCTCGGTGTGTCTTCAGTTGGCCCCAGAGTCTGACTTCAGTTATTTTAATACCACTCTGAATGCTACAATAGTGGACACAGACAGGATGTATGAGGCCCGTATGAGAATATCTGGAACCCTGATGTGCCTCACAGGAGTCATTCAGGTAAAAGCCCCACAACATCCTCATAAATTATAACCAAACTTCAGCAAGCAGCTTGTCTTAATGTGTAAGTGACTCAGCAAGAACATTTCATGGCTTTACAGCTCGGCCTCAGTCTTACACAGTTTGGGTTCATCGCCATCTATCTGTCAGACTCCTTAATCAGGGGCTTCTTGACTGCTGTCGGAATCAGGATATTCATTGGGATGTTGAAGTTCATTTTTGGTCTTAAGGTGCCGCCTTTTAAAGATCCAGCAGCTGATGTCTTTGTAAGTCACTCAGAGTTACACCTACGATTCTTTGCTTGTAAATCAAACTTATTTAATTAAATTTTCATCCATTTCTGGCAGACATTAATTCATATTTTAACATCCATTCTTGAGACCAATGTAGCCTCCCTACTGTTTGCTGTGGTCACTATTGTTGTCCTGGTTCCAGTGAAATTGCTGAGTGAACGCTACCGCCATAAGTTGCCTTTTCCAATTCCTGTCCACATCATTATTGTAAGTACTTCAGTTATTTCTTTCAGTACACAAAAGTGCACTTTCATTTCTGTCTGATTTGATCTACAACTGGTGGAGGAGGTTAATCACTTTCATTTTGTCCTGCAAAGGTGATCGTGGCCACAGCTATTTCAGGTTCTCTCAATCTTCCAGAGATTTACCATATGGATGTAGTGGGAGAAGTCCCTTTGGGGTAAAGCACACACATGAATGAAATCTGAGTTCATCATTAGTTCAGTTCTTAAAATGTAACATAAACCTGTCAAATGTTTATGTCTTTGAGGTCACTAACTTATTTCTCAGGATTCAAGCACCTGTGTTGCCACAAGTGAGTATGTGGAGCGACATGTTGGGTCCTGCCTTCTCGTTAGCAATATTGGGGTACGTCAGTGTCTACACTTCAGGCAGGATGCTGTCAGCCCTGCATGGCTATGATGTGGATCCCAACCAGGTAAAAAGGAAACAAAGAACAGAGCTCTTTTGAGTTTTAAAATAGTCAACATTTTGAAATTAAATTCTGTGTATCCCTTTATAGGAAATGTTGGCTCTTGGCTGCAGCAATTTCTTTGGGTCCTTCTTCCAGAGCCAAGCAGTCGGCTCTACCTTGTCTGTCACTTTGGCGATAGACAGTGGCGGGGGAACATCACAGGTGAGTGTTGCTGTCTCATTGTAAGCATTCAGAACTTTTTTTAGGCCGAGGTATAAGTGTCAAAGACTGTAAGCCTTCATTCAAACTCAACAAATCTTCTTGAATGAACACTTTTTGCTTTCAGCACCTTTATTAAATTTTCTGGCACTTATTCCTGTGTTGCACCAGTTATTTTTCTTTTTTTTCAACAAATTCTCTGTTTGTCTTTAACTGTACTGAAGCGCCAGTGCGGGCGCTCTTTCATCAAATGCAAAAAAATGGAAAACAATGGGACACATTATACACAGCAAATTTATCACTGTTAAATTTCCAGTGTTCAGGTATATCAGTGCAAAGTGTGAAGATTGTGCTGTTAATTACAACCACATTTACACCAGACAGTGTAAAATCACAAAGTGTTCTTTCATCTTTCTGCAGGTGTTGAACTCCAACCATGAATGAGAGGGAAATTAAAAAAAAAAAGAAATGTCTTAATGTCCAGTATAATTATTGACAGTGGTGGGCATAAATCCACAAACACACAGTGTAACTCCTTTTGGCCTTCTCTATACATCTCCAACAGTGTTCTCAGAGCAAACATTGCATTGTAGTGTGCTTTCTTTGTATGAAACCATATTGCTGCTCACAGATATTCACCTCTGCTAATAAGTAAAACTAACTGTTTTGTTAGCGGATTAGCTTTTCAGCTAACTTCAACAACCATCAACGGACCAATTAGCTTGCACTAAATTTTGTTCCTGTAATATTTTCATAGTTAGGGCCCTGTCCCACTGGCGTTTAGGAGGATTTGCACATGAAATGAGGAGACAAAAGCTGAGCGTCCGCAACAAAGGTGGGTGGAAATGACAAATGTCCCGGGGTGGATCACGTAGTGCACAGCGAATACATGAGGAAGAAAAGTGGATATAACAGGGAACAGAAGCGAAGGCAACCGCGGAGGCGCCCCCATGAGAGGCATAGCAGCCGTGATGTACTCGCCTCATCCGTGCCCACTCTGTCTGCATGTGCAACATACCATTTGCGACCGTAATGTGAACGTGCTGGGCACGCGTTATATCTGTTTTGCATGCTGTCCCGGTCCGCCGCCAAGCCGCACCAACCCGTCGGTTGCGGATATCAGCGGATGACAGCGGATATGCGGCGCATTGGTTGTGTATGTCCTGCATATGTCTTCAGTATGTGTTCAGGAAGTGATGCGGATCTCATCCGCATCAGGATTTTTGAGTCGCTCAAAAATCCTGGCTGCGGACATGCGTGCCTCTGCGGATGATCACGGACGTGTTCGGATGTCGGCCGACTCATACAGGAATGTTACACGGATATTGCGGTTGTTTGGCGGATGTGGGCCACTTTTGTGCGCATTCCATCCGCAAATCCTCCTAAACGCCAGTGGGACAGGGCCCTTAGTTACTCTGATAAACATTTGTGAACCCTAAAAATCACACACGTTGGTTCCTGTCTGCTACGTATTTTGCAGCAGTCAGACAGCTGAGAGGAGCTGAGCTCAACTCTACCCCAGCAGAAGGGAGCTGGATGCCAGTCTGCTCCAAAAAAAAAAAGTCATTTCCATTTGCAGCATACAGCAGTCCAGCCGTGAGGCTGACGTCCTGAAAAGGAAAGCATGTTTCACTTGTGGTTTTGATTTATAAATCAGATAAATCCTGACAGAGTAACTAAATGGTAATTGGTAAATGGACTGCTTTTATATAGCGCTTTTCCATCTGCATCAGATGCTCAAAGGGTGTTACACCTCAATGCCTCACATTCACCCCGATGTCAGGCTGCTGCCATGCAAGGCACCCACTACACACCGTGAGCAAGTAGGTGATTAAGGACCTTGCCCAAGGGCCCTTACTGATTTTCCAGTCAGGCTGGGATTTGAACCGAGGATCCTCTGGTCTCAAGCCAAACACTTTAACCACTCGCCCATCACCTCCCCTCATTACTACATTAATCAATCAATCAATCAATCAATTTTTTTTATATAGCGCCAAATCACAACAAACAGTTGCCCCAAGGCGCTTTATATTGTAAGGCAAGGCCATACAATAATTATGTAAAACCCCAATGGTCAAAACGACCCCCTGTGAGCAAGCACTTGGCTACAGTGGGAAGGAAAAACTCCCTTTTAACAGGAAGAAACCTCCAGCAGAACCAGGCTCAGGGAGGGGCAGTCTTCTGCTGGGACTGGTTGGGGCTGAGGGAGAGAACCAGGAAAAAGACATGCTGTGGAGGGGAGCAGAGATCGATCACTAATGATTAAATGCAGAGTGGTGCATACAGAGCAAAAAGAGAAAGAAACAATGCATCATGGGAACCCCCCAGCAGTCTACGTCTATAGCAGCATAACTAAGGGATGGTTCAGGGTCACCTGATCCAGCCCTAACTATAAGCTTTAGCAAAAAGGAAAGTTTTAAGCCTAATCTTAAAAGTAGAGAGGGTGTCTGTCTCCCTGATCTGAATTGGGAGCTGGTTCCACAGGAGAGGAGCCTGAAAGCTGAAGGCTCTGCCTCCCATTCTACTCTTACAAACCCTAGGAACTACAAGTAAGCCTGCAGTCTGAGAGCAAAGCGCTCTATTGGGGTGATATGGTACTACGAGGTCCCTAAGATAAGATGGGACCTGATTATTCAAAACCTTATAAGTAAGAAGAAGAATTTTAAATTATATTCTAGAATTAACAGGAAGCCAATGAAGAGAGGCCAATATGGGTGAGATATGCTCTCTAAATGACGCACGTAGTTCATCTACAAGCAATGGCGAGTGGAGCTGGAGTTGCCCCAGAAATCAACCCCTACCCCCACACCCCCCACCCTCCATTTTACACTGGATTTACACTGATCTCAAAAACAATTCTTGGTGAGACAAAAAACAAACAAACAAACAAAAAAAAATCATGGAAAACTGGCACCTCTGATAACGTCAATTTTGATGTGGATATTTACTGCCCCCTAGTGGTTGCATGAGAACCATGACACTTGTGGCCCTTACTGGCTGCTTTAAAAAACAAAAAACTTGTAACTTGTACACAATAAATGTGAGTAAAAATAATATATGATGAATTTTCATGTTCATTCAAAGTTGAAAATAAAACGCAACACAGTGGATACGTAAACATTTAAAAATGTTCATACAAAATAAAACAGTTTATTAAAAAGGTCATTTTAGCAAATATGAAATTGGTGAAAATTTAAAGGTTCCAATTCCACAAAAATAAATAATGATAGCACACGTCGTACCCTCATAGGTTGCTGAACCTCAGCTTGGGAACCACAGCTAACCACATGATGGATGGAGAACATGGTTACCTCGGTAACAGTTACCTGAGAGACAAGCAGCTGACAGGACACCAGCTCCTTCTCATTGGCCTGGATCTTGCGGTGGGCGTCGGCCTGCGTGCTCTCCAGCTGCTTGCTGCGGTTGACCAGCGACTTGACCTCCGACTTCATCTTGCTGATGTAGAGGCGAGCGATGGTGAACTCTTCCTCCACCGCCGAGCCGTTCACCTTCCTCTCTGTGGACATTTTACAAAGTGAAAATATAACACATATATTTTAATTTTGAAGTTGATGTCTAGTAACTTCCTACTCTTGAATTCTGATAAGACTGAAATGATGACATCTGCATCAATTTCAACAGCTGGTGCTTAATTTTGGTTCGTGTGTTGTGCATCATACGGACAAAGTGAGGAATCTTGGGGTACTTTTTGATCCTATGTTGTCCTTTGGCCCTCACATTAGAGACATTACGAGGACTGCCTTCTTCTGCGAAACATAGTGAGGATTCGTCCCATCCTGTCTATGGCTGATGCTGAGACTTTGATACATGCATTTATTTCTTTCAGATTGGATTATTATAATGCTTTATTTTTTGGTCTACCACAGTCTAGCTTTCAGGGTCTTCAATTAGTGCAGAATGCTGCTGCCAGACTTGTGACACAAAGTGGAAGGTTTGACCACATTACACCCATTCTGGCGTCCCTTCATTGTGAAGCAGC
The DNA here is from genome assembly GCF_902500255.1 of Thalassophryne amazonica. Lineage (NCBI taxonomy): Eukaryota > Metazoa > Chordata > Actinopteri > Batrachoidiformes > Batrachoididae > Thalassophryne > Thalassophryne amazonica. The sequence continues at coordinate 107,435,754 of NC_047108.1, read as the reverse complement.
AGGACCTTCATGGCCGGGATGACGGTGGAGATCGAACCCACGCAGCTCACACAAAAGACCGTTTCTCTACCAGGTCAGCCAAAGGGGAACTCCCCGTTAGCCAAGCTAGCGGGAACGTCTTTTCAATTGGGACCCGGCACTTTCATCCCGCTACACATCTCCCCACCATTTTTGACTTCGTCCCGAAGTCACAGGTGCATGTTAGCATACTCTCTGATCCACATCCTGTTCTGCGTGTTGTATTTTAACATAATATCTTTTTAACTTTTCCCCTCCTTTTGTTGTTTTACTTGTGTAGTGTGTGTGGGTTATAACATTCCTGGCTACATTCCTTCTTGGCATAACATACGGAATGGCGATTGGAGTCGGCTTTTCCATGTTGGTTGTGGTATTCAAGACCCAGTTGTAAGTACACAACATATGTATAAATCTCACTGCAATGGAAAAAAAAAAGTTCATCACAGAGAGGGTTGAAAGGTGTTTCTTAATGTGTTACACATGATAATAATGTGTTCCTCACAGTCGGAATGGTTCAGCACTGGTTCAGATCATGGATACAGATATCTACAGAAACCCCAAGATGTACAGTCAGGTATGACAATAAAATATTTCTGTGTAAACTGGTCAATAATCACAGTGTAAAAGGAAGTTATTCATGTTATCACTCCTCAGGGTGTTCATGTAACAGGTGTGAAAATTGTGACCTACTGCTCTCCGCTCTACTTTGCAAATGCAGAATTATTTTTCCAGAAGGTCATCAAGAAGGTAACAGTGACCAAATATGTGCACTCAACATATAATTCTGCTGATTTTTTTCTGCTGATTTTTTCTGATCTGGATATCAATGTTATGTATTTTCTTTTCATTGATAATAAGCAACAAGCACTAACTGTTACACAGCTATTATCACACACCCTCAAGTTTCAATTTCCTCTGCCAGAGTAATCCCTTAAGTGATGAAAGGGGAAACTGCTAGATAAACTTTTCCCATGGGGTTGAGAATTTTTGCTCCCTGGTCCCCAGGGGCGTGCTGGGAACATTTTTTCAGCCCGGGAGTTTCATATCCAACCGGCCCAAAAACCGCCAGCGCACAGCGATAATAAGAGTTCTGCTGTGGCATTTAAATCCAGCATTTATGTGCTGAGTGACTGTGAAAATTGGGTGGCTTATAATGAAAAGTAAAAGCTAGTTAGTTAAAACAAGAACGGTATTGTTAACTCACCATTTTTGGCCCCTTTTCAGCCAATTTTTTACTCCTGCGAGAATTTTTTGGATCGCGCCGAGTTTCAGCTTAATCGTGCGTCCTGCATCGTGCAGACTACATGGAGTAACGAGCTGCGTTTAACATCTCACAACCACCTCCCGATGGGGAATCATATGGTCGGATGAATATCAACCCTGTTTGATATTTTGGTCGGCCGTCGTGACTCGTGAGGGTTCTACAAGCGTCTACGTGCTGATTACGTCGCGCACTGTGCATGTGCAAACACCTGAGAGAGCAAACAGTGATCTCATGTAAAGTCTTATGTTTTTTTTTTGTTTTTTTTTTATTGCGTTCCCTCGCAATAACCTAATATCATATTAAAGTTCATGCCTATCAGCGCGTACAGTGAGTGGAATCAGGTGGGGGGAGAGTGAACGTATATGAACGCGCGCACACACACACACACACACACACACACACACACACACACACACACACACACACACACACACACACACAGCAGACAATAACAGGATTCACGACAGATGAGGGAATAAGTTGCTACACCTTGCGCAGCTGTATGACTCCGTATGAAATATAGTTTATTTATACAACAGTGTAAGTAGCAACACTTGTTATGAATGTTTGTTTTCTTTTTGTCCTCTCTCACGTTGCTGTCTGCTGTGTGCACGCGCGCGCGTATGCGCTCAGTCTCCACCCACCTGATTTCACTCACTGTGCGCGCTGATAGGCATGAAATAAATAAAAAAAAAAGAAAAAGAAACGCGACCCCGACGTGTGGTTTTTGAAGGTACAATGTGAGCAGTCAGATCGGATCATTGCATCGGGCCGTACAGTGTGACAACATGAATCGTGCGCTCTGAACTTTTAAACCCTGCGGTTTTGTCGCACAGTTTGAGCTGGAGCCGAGTACAACGATTAAAAATATCGTACAGTGTATGCCCAGCCAAGTCAGTGTCTTTTTCTTTTTCTTAATCTAGCTTTTTCAGCTCCACCTGGCTTTTTTCTGTCCATCTTTTCCTTCACGGCCCACTCCTCCTGTACTTACGAGTAGCGCAAGTCCCATCTGAGCGCACAGGGCTGGTTGGACTGAACTAACTGTAATGAATGCATAGGGGTGTTAAACGTGTAATGGGATGTCCCTACCTCGGGCTTTGGAAAAAGATAACGTTGCAAAAGAAGCAGTCTTAACTTATTTTCTTGTGAATTTTCGTGATTGTAAGACATTTATAACACTTAATGTCTTCTCTTTAAGATACAGCAGCCCAAGTGTCTTGCTGTGTAGCCTAACAGTGGTGGTCATATATGTATGTATATATAAACACCCCCTCACAACGGCTCCAGGTTGGACCAGCCCACCGGGAAAACTCCCGACTCTCCCGATTACCCAGCACGTGGTAGCTGGTCCCTATCCTCCTCTGATATCAAACAGATTAGTAGGCTTGTAAATACCCATGTAGACACACAATTACACTTGTCTCGTTTGTAAAAACATGTTTGTATGTATAAGCTGAGAAATAAAGGGAGCTTCTCCTTCCTGTTGCAAATACTGTAAAGGTGCAAATATTTGCGTGGGATTTATTATGCGAATTTTGCGAGTTAAACAAGGTCACCAAATTAAATAGCGCTATTTTAATACATAACGTACATATACGTACATATTCATAATGCAAACGCTAATATTAATACCGCTAAATATGAGGTCTGTTAGAAAACTATCCGACCTTTTTGTTTTTTGCAAAAATTATATGGATTTGAATCATGTGCACTTGCATCAGCCAAGCTTGAACCTTCGTGCACATGCGTGAGTTTTTTCACACCTGTCAGTTGCGTCATTCACAACCGACAGGCAGGTATAAAGTTTGAATGAATGTTATCTTGGTTCTTCCTGGGTGGTTCTTATGGCAACTGATCCAATCCCAAGCAAGGACTATTTGTATATAAAAATGTATTTCCTAAAATGATACATTTTGGGTTTCAAATGAAATTTATGTAGCTTTTTACCCCTCGAAATCCTCAAAAAGCTTCTGCTTCGGGGAGCTTCGCCACCCTGATCCCCCACGAGGGTGTTGCCCCTCGACCCCACCGGGGGCCCTGTGGCCCACTGGACCCCCAACTCAAGGATTTGAACCCCCCCTTTCACATTCCTATATACGGCCCTGCTCAAGGTGGGCCAGGTTTCTATGAACACATACATATGGTGCACAAGTTTTTACTTTGGCCTGGTTGTGTTTAGACTGGATTGGACCCTGGAAAACTTATCATGGCCAGACAAAAACTGTTAAAGAAACAACAGAAAGAGAAAGCAAAAGAAGAGAAGAAACAGGCGGCGGCAAGAAAAAAACAGAAGAAACACACCTCGGTGGGTCAAATGAACACTCAGGTGGGATGAAGCAACACATCAAACACTCTTTTGTTCCAAAAAGCATTAATTTGTGCATATACAGAGTATGTTTTCAATTTAATTGAAGACCACATCTCAGCTTGAGCTGCAGGAAGACGTCAATAGGACAGATGACGGTACCAACCAAACAGATGCGCCCATCAGCTACATCAACATGAGCTACAGTGCCTCTGAGCCAGACGAGCAGACACCCAGTCCCCCAGCAGACACACTGGAATCCCCACCAGTGCCCTTCCACACCCTCATCCTGGATCTGTCAGGGGTCTGCTTCATAGACCTCATGGGTATCAAAGTACTGATAAAGGTTGTAAACCTGTCATCAGAAATAAATCTTTATGATTAACATAATGAAATATTGCTGATTTTTTTTATCTTGTTTTCTTAATTCTCCACACAGATGAACTCACACTACTCAAAGCTTGGCATTAACCTGTACCTGGCTCACATTCAAGGTAAACACAGATGTGATTAAAAGTAGAACGCCAGTGCTACTAGTTATTATAGCTGAATCAATCTCAACTATACTGACACATGGCAATGTTACTGTTGTCATTTGGTGGGCAAAAAACTGCTGAATTGAAACATGCAATTGAATTTTAATATTTTTAACAATCTCATGAAAACAGGAAACAGCAAAGTGTCAGGTTCTGTGATCAGGAATGGTTGGACACACACGCAGAACACAGACACCAAGGTTTGATTTTCAAAAGGCTTTAGTGAGTACACAAGCAAAGGTTGCCACACAAAAAGGCAGTCCAAAAATAGCAACAGTGTCAAGATAATTGGGCTAAAGGCAAGGTCAAAAAACAGGCAGGGTGGTCACAAAACATAGCAAGGCAATCAAAAAGAGGACTATGAAACATGCTTAAAGCAAAGGCGGTGAAGCACAAGGATCACACAAATGAATTTTAATATTTTACACAATCTCATGTGAAAACATGAAACAGCTAAGTGCATCTGCACTGTGTCACTGTTCGTCTTCAATCATCTTTGAGGGCTCCTTCACAAATAGTACGAATAAGTGCAAATCAGGGCGAATCACAGAGGAACAGGTCGTATGAGCGAACCACGAAAACACTGAGCTGAGGGGCAGACATGAATGATGTGGGCATGATACATGCTGTGATCTTGTCTGCAGCTCAGGTCTATGAGGATCTGGAGGCCGGAGGGGCCTTTGATGACGGCAATATTGTTCGCAACAACATCTTTCCCTCTGTGCATGATGCCATTCTCTACGCTCAGCAGCATTCTGCAGTCTCCCAAAAAGTAAGTATGACTGTATCAAAGTGTATCATCTTTAAAGCTCCTGTGGTTAATCAGAGGGGCGGAGTGATTAAGAAGTGAAGAAAACAGGGTTTGTTTTCAAAGCAATAAATCTTTCTTTTGTTTGTGGCTTTTGTCACCTTGTCTGGTTCAACAAATGACTTCACAAATATGACACAGGTGTTTGTGGCACATGACCAAAAATGCTGCAACTAACAAAGTTCCAAATCCCTGCAAAGTAATGCTGTCTGTTGTATGTAGTGTTGATTGTGTCTGTTGAACGTGGGCGACCTTTTTGGCGAGTCGACAGCAGCATGAAGAGTTTGTAATAGGGGGATTGCATATCCGCCATATTGGACTTTGGTCACACAGGGGATTGTGGGAAATTTGTGCACAGACACGCTCAAGAAGTAAGCAAAAGTTCAGAATGCTGGGGATTACTTGTTGGGTCCCTGGATGCGTCAATAACCACCTCAGGGATAAACATGTTGTGAAAGTGTAGGAACACGGACCCACAACAGGGGGCGCTAAATGAACGGACAATGGATAAGCCAAACAGTAACAATTTAATGTTGTGAAGTGCACAACGGAATACAGACAAACACAGTTTTGGTACCACAGACAATTAAATGTTAAGTGACGTGTGGGCAGGCTTTAGGATAGGAGACGTCCGTCTAGAACCGAGCCGGATCCCACACAGCCTTCACCGCCAACGGATCTGAAGAACACCGGAGCCGCCAAGTCCTGAAGCCCCAGGTGGCCACCGTCTCCAGCTGTCAGACCGGGTACTGCTGGCAGAGAACAGAAACAGTTTAGATGAGTGTGAGTTCGCACATTCAGTAATTCCACCGTCTGTGTTCTTTAGGGAGGGAGCACCTCCATCTCCAATCACACACTCGTGCAGCTCCTGTCTAATCACTTATCTGGTTGGAGTGTGAAGCGAAGCCGTCGCTGATCACACCAAACGCCAATTCCCCAAATAAGGCAACACCACAGGAAAACGGCTGCAAAAAGAGTTCAGACTATTTGTCAGAGTTGAATACAGCAGAGAAGTTACCTCCAAGGTAGCTGATTTCTTGGCGGGGAGGTGGAGTTGCAGTCCGGCCTTTATGGTGGTGGTGGTATGATGTGAATGAGTGACAGCTGGTGCTGATGAAGGGTGACAGCTGTCACTCCCGGTTGCTATGACGCCCTCCTGCTTGAAGCCCGCACTTCAAGCAGGGCGCCATCTGGTGGTGGTGAGCCAGCAGTACCTCCTCTTCAGCGGCCCACACAACAAAACATGTGAACTTCTATGTTTTTCCTAAGAATGCAACACTTGTGGAAACAAGTGGATTCACAATATTGGACAGACTGGAAATGAGGGAACGTTTAGTAAGTTCAAAACAACATTAACTCAAGTCTGCAGCAGTCAGAAATCCTACATGGTCGACACACCATTATAATAGTTCTGTCCATAACTTGTGGTGAAATCGTGGCCACCATTTGATGCAGTTAGTAAATTCCTCCTGAAATCCCCCAACCCCCTTCACCCAGAGCAGCTTCCTCCTGCTGCATTTTCGTGCAGAATAAATTCTTACTTTCTTTCTTTCTCCGAAGGTTCAGAGTCCCATCCAATGAGAAATGTTTTTGCAGAGCACATTTACTGATCTGAAAGATGTGTATCCAACATTATATCCATTACATCAGTTATTTAAAAGGCCAAATATTAAGCATTTTATGACCATTTGATATAAAACTGCTAAATATGTGTAATTAGTCAGAACCTACCTCGATCAGATCCGTTTTCTTGCCTTTTCAAGTTGAAATTCTGTATTTTAACCATCTTGAATGACAAGACAACCAAATGACAGACATGCAGTGAATACAACAGCTAGCAGCCTGTGTAGCTGCGGGGCTCTGATCACTTCCTCTCTCACTTGTTTTATGATGAAATAATAATTATATCTGTTGCTGAGATAGATGATGACTGACCTTAATTGTGGGAAACGCCTTGAGGGAACTTTGTTGTGATTTGGCACTATATAAATTACAATACGAGGTCTGTCCATAAAGTATCGTACCTTTTTATTTTTTTTTAAACTATATGGATTTGATTCATATGTTTTCACGTCAGACAAGCTTGAACCCTCGTGCGCATGCGTGAGTTTTTCCACGCCTGTTGGTGACGTCATTCGCCTGTGAGCACTCCTTGTGGAAGGAGTGGTCCTGCCCCGTCGTCGGATTTTCATTGTCTGGAAATGGCGGAATGATTTGGGTTTTTTTCCATCAGAATTTTTTCAGAAGCTGTTAGAGACTGGCACCTGGAAACCATTCGAAAAATTTATCTGGCTTTCGGTGAAAATTTTACAGGCTTCACAGAGAATAAGGTCTGTTACTACAGCTTTAAGGACCCCTTTAAGGACGCTCGGCGCACCGCACTCCGAGCTGCGACGACGCGGCACAAGCCACCAGATCATTTCTAAACGGATGGCTCTGTGGATACGAGACCGTCATGTGCTCTTTCTCTGGTTATCACAAGAGCTGGACATCAGCCATTTTCCGGCAGATTTCACTTTTAACAAGAGATTTTGTCATGGAAAGCCGCGCGGAGGCTTCGCGCGTCACGACCGATTCGCTTTGGAAGTGAGACAAAGGAACACCTCCGTTTCGGCGTGTCAGAGGACAAGTTTGGACATGTCTATCTCGGCTTTTAATGCTTACCAGGCCAGTAAGTATCAGTGAAATTGTGAAGAGCTCATTATAATACTCTCCATGCAAGCATGTGTTGTTGGGTGTCATAGCTATGTCATCTAATGTTGGAACATCTCTCTCTCTCTCTCTCTCTCTCTGTCTCACTCACTCACTCTGTGTGTGTGTGTGTGTGTGTGTGTGTGTGTGTGTGTGTGTGTGTGTGTGTTGTGTGTGTGTGTGTGTGTGTGTGTGTATGTGACATCTGTTCGGTGACAACAAAAAGCACTCTTTTAGGAGTGTTTTTTTCTTGTACAATAATATTATATTGCTGGTTTGTCCATCTGGAGTTAAAAGATGAACCTCAAAACGTCTGGACACAAAGCCCAAGTTGAAACATGTCAGAGTTTCCCTTTCAATGGTCTCGCTGTGTCACTGATCAAGTAGTTTTCTATTATGATTTCAATGTCACTTTTTTGTTCACTTTTTAGCCACTGGAGCAAATAACAGAAACAGATGAACTTGCTCTTACCATTAATGATGACAACGATGGATTGCAGGTATTTCTGCCTTTTCCAGACTGATACAAAATGAGTGTTATAATTATTTTTATCCATCATCAGGCCATTACACTCTGCACTACTCACATTTATTCAAGGAGCAGGTATGTTTCAGTACTGTTGACAGGATTATCAGAACTTCGCCAAATTGATGCCAGGGGTGAATAAATGCAAGAGGGGTGTAGCAACCGATGATATAATAATGGCCAATAATGGAATACTTGCCAATAACATAATAATTGTGGCCATTTTAAATGTAATAAAGCCAGTAACGTAATAACATTTTGCCAATATATTCCATTTTTGGCAGGTTATTACATTATTGGCACAGCATTAAAAAAATCCTTTGGAATGTAATAACTACAGCCAATAATGTAGTAATACATAAATATGACTACATTTCTTAGGGGAAAAAAAAATTATATATATATATATATATATATATATATATATATATATATACATATATATACATACACACACACACACACACTTTTTTTTTACTTATTTATTTGGCATACAACTCGTCAATAACAAAAACTGATATACAAGACAATTCCACAGTGACATGTGTGACCAAAAAGGGGGTGAGCAGAAGGAAAGCTTATAAACGCCCACCCCATATATACACATTACCTACTCCCTCTGATGTATTGACGAAGAAACCTCAAGCAGACCAGACTCTAAGGGGTGACCCTCTGCTTGGGCCATGCTACAAACACATTTAACAACACAAACTCAAATCCCATTATCATAAACATATCAAGTGAACACTGTCTGTTTGTCTACATACATATTTAGTATACATGTACAGTGAGGAAAATAAGTATTTGAACACCCTGCGGTTTTGCAAGTTCCCCCACTTAGAAATCATGGAGGGGTCTGAAATTTTCATCTTAGGTGCATGTCCACTGGGAGAGACATAATCTTAAAAAAAAAATGCGGAAATCACAATGTATGATTTTTTAATAATTTATTTGTATGTTACTGCTGCAAATAAGTATTTGAACACCTACCAACCAGCAAGAATTCTGTCTCACACAGACCTGTTAATTTTTCTTTAAGAAGAGAAATATATTATTCTTTAATGGAGTAAGGATGATTCTGAGAAAGCTCAGAACTACACAGGAGGTCCTGGTCAATGACCTGAAGAGAGCTGGGACCACAGTCACAAAGATTACATTAGTAACACATGATGCTGTCATGGTTTAAAATCCTGCAGGGCAGCAAGTTCCCCCTGCTCAAGCCAGCACATGTCCAGGCCCATTTGAAGTTCACCAGTGACCAACTGGATGATCCAGAGGAGGCATGGGAGAAGGTCATGTGGTCAAATGAGACCAGAGTAAAGCTTTTTGGAATCAACTCCACTTACCATGTTTAGAGAATGAGAACAACCCCAAGAAAACCATCCCAACCATGAAGCATGGGGGTGGAAACATCATACTCTGGGGGTGCTCTTCTGCAAAGGGGACAGGACGACTGACCGTATTGAAGGGAGGATGGATGGGGTCATGGATTGCGAGATTTTGGCAAACAACCTCCTTCCCTCAGTAAGAGCATTGAAGATGGGTCATGGCTGGGTCTTCCAGCATGACAATGACCCCAAACACACAGCCAGGGCAACTAAGGAGGGGCTCTGTAAGAAGCATTTCAAGGTCCTGGAGTGGCCTGGCCAGTGTCCAGACCTGAACCCAATAGAAAATCTTTGGAGGGAGCTGAAACTCCAAACCTGAAAGATCTAGAGAAGATCTGTATGGAGGTCCACAAATTGAACTCTTTATTTGACTGCCTGTCACAGGTGAAGAAGTGGCTTAATGGAAACCGTCTACAACTAAACTCTGAAAAAACTGAGACACTTATTGTTGCCCCTGACAGTGCTGTACCTGTTATCAGGAGCCTCCTTGGTGACTTGGGCTTAACGGCAAAAACAAGCCTTAGAAACCTTGGCGTTATTTTCGATGAAGGAATGTCTCTTGCTCAGCATGCAAGCAAGCCTGTGAAGAATTGCTTCTTTCAACTGCGAAATATCGCCAAACTTAAACAATTGGTGTCACAGAAAGAATTAGAGGAAATCATCCATGCCTTTGTCTCCACGCGGTTGGACTATTGCAATAGCCTGTTCACTTGCCTGGGTAAGAAGGAGATAAATCGGTTGCAGTATGTCCAGAACTCTGCTGCGAGGCTTCTGACCTGCACCAACAGGAGAGCCCACATCACGCCTATCTTGGAATCCCTCCACTGGCTCCCTGTTGCCTCCACAATTAATTTTAAAATCTTGGTTTTGACTTTCAGAGCACTACATGGTCAGGCTCCTGATTACATTGCTGACTTGATTCAGCCCTACACCTCAGCCTGCAGCCTCAGATCTTTAGGTCAGAACCTGTTGATGGTTCCTCGAACCTGCTTTAAAACTCGAGGAGACCGATCTTTTAAAGCCGTAGCGCCTCATCTCTGGAACGAACTCCCTCTGTCCCTGCGATCCCTGGACTCTGTTGAGATGTTCAAAAAGCAACTAAAGACTCTACTTTTTAAACAGGCTTTTCATGGCCAATAATCATTTAGTACTGAGTGTGTATTTTTACTGTATATTTTTATTGTTTTACCTTGTAAAGCGCTTTTCCCCTGTCTGTGAAAAGCGCTATATAAATAAAGTTTACTTACTTACTTACTTACTTACACAATATCACCATTTCCCGCAAATATTGTTCACAAACCAGTCTAAATCTGTGATAGTGAGCACTTCTCCTTTGCTGAGATAATCCATCCCACCTCACAGGTGTGCCATACCAAGATGCTGATTAGACACCATGATTAGTGCACAGGTGTGCCTTAGACTGCCCACAATAAAAGGCCACTCTGAAAGGTGCAGTTTTATCACACAGCACAATGCCACAGATGTCGCAAGATTTGAGGGAGCGTGCAATTGGCATGCTGACAGCAGGAATGTCAACCAGAGCTGTTGCTCGTGTATTGAATGTTCATTTCTCTACCATAAGCCATCTCCAAAGGCATTTCAGAGAATTGGGCAGTACATCCAACCAGCCTCACAACCGCAGACCACGTGTAACCACAGGCCCAGGACCTCCACATCCAGCATGTTCACCTCCAAGATCGTCTGAGACCAGCCACTGGGACAGCTGCTGAAACAATCGGTTTGCATAACCAAAGAATTTCTGCACAAACTGTCAGAAACCATCTCAGGGAAGCTCATCTGCATGCTCGTCGTCCTCATCGGGGTCTCGACCTGACTCCAGTTCGTCGACGTAACAGACGTGAGTGGTCAAATGCTCACATTCACTGGCGTTTGGCACGTTGGAGAGGTGTTCTCTTCATGGATGAATCCCGGTTCACACTATCCAGGGCAGATGGCAGACAGCGTGTGTGGCGTCGTGTGGGTGAGCGGTTTTCTGATGTCAATGTTGTGGATCGAATGGCCCATGGTGGCAGTGGGGTTATGGTATGGGCGTCTGTTATGGACGAAGAACACAGGTGCATTTTATTGATGGCATTTTGAATGCACAGAGATACCGTGACGAGATCCTGAGGCCCATTGTTGTGCCATCCAAGAACATCACCTCATGTTGCAGCAGGATAATGCACGGTCCCATGTTGCAAGGATCTGTACACAATTCTTGGAAGCTGACAATGTCCCAGTTCTTGCATGGCCGGCATACTCACCGGACATGTCACCCATTGAGCATGTTTGGGATGCTCTGGACCGGCGTATACGACAGCGTGTACCAGTTCCTGCCAATATCCAGCAACTTCGCACAGCCATTGAAGAGGAGTGGACCAACATTCCACAGGCCACAATTGACAACCTGATCAACTCTATGCGAAGGAGATGTTTTGCACTGCATGAGGCAAATGGTGGTCACACCAGATACTGAATAAAACAAAACTGCACCTTTCAGAGTGGCCTTTTATTGTGGGAAGTCTAAGGCACACCTGTGCACTAATCATGGTGTCTAATCAGCATCTTGATATGGCACACCTGTGAGGTGGGATGGATTATCTCAGCAAAGGAGAAGTGCTCACTATCACAGATGTAGACTGGTTTGTGAACAATATTTGAGGGAAATGGTGATATTGTCTATGTGGAAAAAGTTTTAGATCTTTGAGTTCATCTCATACAAAATGGGAGCAAAACCAAAAGTGTTGCGTTTATATTTTTGTTGAGTGTATATATATATATATATATATATATATATATATATATATATATATATATATATATATATATATATATATATATATATATATATGAAACTGCAGCTCATTCAGCTGCCTTATTATAGCAAATATTTCCTTGCAACAAAGACTGCAGACTCCAGCAGCCAGCTGAACTCAGCACAGATGTATGGAGAGACATCCATGCTGTTAATGTCTGAAAGGAAATGCTTTTGAAAAAACTATAGATTTTTTTCAATCTATATCCAGAGATCAAGGATCCACCATGTCGAGTTTATTTATGTCCAGATATTAAGGATCCACCATGTCGAGTTTATTTCTGTCCAGATATCAAGGATCCACCATGTAAAGTTTGTTTATGTTCAGATATCAAGGATCCAGTGACCAATTTCATATTTATTTACGTTAAGACTCAATAAAATGTTGTTGACATAGAAAACCTCTAAAGCGTACTTGTAGCACACAGAAAATTCACAGGCGGTATCGCTAAGGGGAATCGATAAGCAATCAGATTGATAAGCGGAATCGATAATGGTATTGATATTAATCGTTTTATCAATATCGATAAAATGTATAAGCTGCAATTTACGGATGATCTGACTCCTCGACAAATTGCAAAAATAATCACTGACTAGTCAACTATCAAAATAGTCATTTGTGGCAGCTCTAGCATGCAGACTCACAGAAACTGGAGCTGGAGTAACAAAAGGCTTTATCTGGAGAAACTGGCACAGATTCAGTAATCAGTGTGGCGGAGTAAATAGGTAGACGTAATTTTGAGGATGGTCAAAGCAAGCTGGGTTCAGTGGCACAGAGTAGCAATGTTGTCAGGACTGAGGCAGAATCAGTCAAAAAAACAAGCACAGGTCAAAAAAGCACAATGAGTCCAAGTATACAAGGGCTGAGGCAAAAAACGGTCTAACACAAGGCAAGGTCTTACACAGTTAAGCAAAAGGTCAGGAGCAAAACAAAAACATGCACGGCTTAAATAACAGTGTGTGATTAAGGAAAGTGAAAACAGCTGTGTGAGAACGTTCAGGAAGGAGACAAAGCTGATGGAAGCAGGAGCAAGAGAGCGCAGTAAAATAAACACTAAGCAGACAGAAACAGAGGCACAGAAGAAAGAGACAAAGATGAAGCAAACAAGGTGCAAGAGAGTGCATTAAAGTAAACACTAAGCAGATAGAAATAAAGTGGAAGGTGAGTTCCAAACATAATGCAAAAAAAAAAATCTACACATGGAAGAAGCAAAGAAACAAAACCAGGAAAATAAAGGTGAGAACTTAATAGTGATCAACAAGACAATTAAAGGCTGGGGTTGAAAGTACAACACAATTAAAATGTGAAAAACAGAAATTACAAGCAATGACTACAGTGGTAGAAATGCAAAATTAAACCAGTGACTAAAGTAATCCTAAGAAGAAATCAAAGACAGGGAATCAAGGCTGGGGTCTTGGACACAGACAAAACCAAGATGAAAACCCAGACAACGGGGCAGATCATGACACATTTGCAGCCACTTAAAGGTTCATCTCATCAGTCAAGTCAGTCACATGGCTTTGCTAGCTTGACGTGAATTTGCTACTCCATTTCCATTTGGTAGTCAAATGCGAGTGCTGCAGAAAATATTTCCCTTTGTGCATGCAACATTTTATGTGGTTCCTGCACAGAAAATAAAACCCAATCAACCCAATTTAGTCCCATCAGTTGCTCCCTTGTCGTGGTTGCCACAGCAAATCCGAGGTGGATCTGCATGTTGAATTGACACAAGTTTTAGGCCAGATGCCTTTCCTGATGTAATCCACATTAGATGGAGAAATGTGGCAGGGGTGGGATTTGCACTGGGAACCTTCTGCACTGAAACCAAGTGCATTAACCAACTGGCCACCAACCCTGCGAAACATGATACTATTTTAGAGATAGTATTACCTTATCAGCTCCAGCAGCCGGTCTGCTCTGTCTGAGCCTGATCCCGTCAGATCTCAAAAGCTAAGCAGTGCGACATCTGGTTAGTACTTGGATGGGAGACCTCTTTGGAACAGTGGCTGTGTGTTTCTCCAGGTAAAACTAGAGTTGCGTCAGGAAGGGCATCCGGCGTAAAACTTGTGCCAAATACCAGTGCGGATCTGGCTCTATCTGCTGTGGCGACCGCGAACAAAAAGGGAGCAGCTGAATGGACAACAACAACATTATCTTATCAGCTCCAGTTATTACATTTTCATCTAACACCAAGCAAACACACTAATAAGATTATCAGAATTCTAAATATAGATTTAGATATAAATATGATGACTATGCCATCCACTATACTTATTTTTGATGAACAAATGGCACAAAAACTACAAAAAAAAAAATATTTCCAAGAAATCCAGTCCTATTTATGTGTTACATTTTACACATTACATTATCGGTTACTGTTATTACATTTCAAATTATTTTTTTATGCTGTGCCAATAAAGTAACAACCAGCCAATAATGTAATGACATATAACATTATTGGCAAAATGCTACCACCTTATTGGTTCATAAACTTTACATTATTGGCAAGTTATTACGCTATTGGCTTTATTACATTTAAAATACCCAAAATTATTTCATAATTGACAAGTATTACATTATTTGCCCTTATTACATTATTGGTTGCTACAAGCTTATTGTGAAATGTTTAAATTTGGTTTAATAAATGTTTTATTGGCATATTGAGCTGTTTTGTTCTGGAGTAATTTTCAGACTTCATTAATTGGGGTTAATTTGTGGATTTTAATTGCTAAACTGCTCAAGAATACTCACAAGTGTCAAAACAAACCAATTTATACACAATTATGTCCATTCACTTGCAATTATATAACATAACCTAACATTTGCATGTGCTCCATAATTAAATGTGAGTAGAATATTTACAAGTACTTTTATTTTTCCAGGAAATGATTTGAAGAGCAGCTTTTCACTTGAAGAAGAGCTGACGAGGACTCGGTAAAAAAATACTGCACTATCATTTGTTATGTATGGAACGTAATCATTGTCAGAATGTATATTTTGCATGTTTGTATTTTATTTATAATATGTTTGTCCTTGCGAGCCTCTGCTGTCAAGAGTCAGTGGCTTCATCAGCGAGGAGCGTTACAGACCTGTTCCAGAGTGGACTCATCAATAAGCTGGGGGTGAATGAGTGGGAACATATTTGTGGTGTGAGACCGCTGAACGTGCAGACACACAAAAGTGTAGCTGTAATTAACTGAGCCACAGCTGTGAGGTGCAGGCAGACGCATTCTGCCTTGGACCCTGTAAAAGAGGAAATAAGGCAAAACAGAAATAAAACAAGGAAACATCAGCATCACTTTATTGTCTCGTGAAAACTGCTGCAGACCACAAATACAAATTCAGTAAGGAAGAATGAAGTGACAGCCACATAAACAGTGGTGGGCACAGTTCCGCTAATCCGCTAATTATCAAAGATAATGTTTTCATTATTGGATTAGCTTTTCAGATAACTGTGAAAACCATCATCGGAAATTTTGGTCCAGTAATTTTTAAATCGCTAACATTTTTGCTGGTTAAGTAAATAAAGCTTTAACAGATAAAAATCTTTGTTAAATCTGATATCAAATATTTCAGCACTTAGCTGTTTTGTAGGAGATAAACAGCTCTGTTCTCTATAAACCAAGAAGAGCTGGTTTCAGAATAAACTGCTTTATCCTCTAGCATGAGCATCAAACTATTCACAAGATCATTGCTCCTGACACCAGCAACATCACCCAAGTCATCCAGAGGCATACAGTTTTAACTTATGGTTAAAATTTTAACCAAACTAATTTCGGGCATGTTTTTTAAATTAACATCATTTCTGAAGTTTTAGAATGTGAAAATATCAGCTATATGTTTTAGTTTTAAAATACTGCACTAATTTTGAAGGTATTAGTGTGGACATGCTCTGCCCAGTGCATTATGGGTACAGTCACAACAGGAGAAATGCATTTGAGACGCTTTGGTCAGGCTCCACAAGGACAACAGCATTAAACTTTTTGTATATTGTGCCTAAAACTCTCATGAATATATTATCTGGGTTTTTAGACATTGTTACTTGTTATTGTGTTTATTTTAAATGTCAGAAGAAGCTCAGGTTGCTTTTCCATTATTTTCCTGTTTGCTCTATGGTCTCTACTGCCATCTACTGGCCAGTAGTTTTCATGGCAGAATTCGCCCTAAGTATTGAGATATCCCATAAATTACAATTCTTTGCACACCTGAGAGCTGTTGCAGCCTCTTACTGCAGCTAAAGAAATAAAACTATACATTTTGGTTGTGTAATGTATAAATTATATATTGTGTAGCACTTTGAGATTTCTTTGAAATGTAAGGTGCAATACAAATAAAATGTATTATTATTATTATAATGTTCATTTACAATTGTCGTTGTGGATTTTGTTGCTTAAAAAAAGGTACACAAAGGATTATGGATAAGGGGCTGAGTGTCTGGGTGCCTTGTAGATGGCAGTGTTTTATACATTTTGACCCCGGTTACATCAGACGGTTTTCAAATCACAGCTTTACTTAGTTGGCTTTTGCAAATGGCTTATTTTTTTTTACACATAAATAAAATGCCATATTTTACAAAAGCACATTTAAATACCAACACACACGTCACGTCATACTCACATGTTGATTTTTACATAGAATAAAGAA
Organism: Thalassophryne amazonica; assembly: GCF_902500255.1. Classification (NCBI taxonomy): domain Eukaryota; kingdom Metazoa; phylum Chordata; class Actinopteri; order Batrachoidiformes; family Batrachoididae; genus Thalassophryne; species Thalassophryne amazonica. The sequence goes on along the minus strand of NC_047108.1, from coordinate 107,418,758 downwards.
GTCAACCAATCAGTGTTAGTGGAGGCTCATTTCCCCATAATCCCTTTGTCATCTGTCTGTGTTTGTTACAAAACTTCAGAATTACTGCATTATTTAAAATTAACAGATATGTGTTATATTTTAACATGGTTGATGTTGACCCAGGGGGCATCCTGGGTCAACACTTTTCCAGATGCCCCCTGGAAGCCTTGCTGGAGAGGTGTTCCGGGCACGTCCCATTGGGAGGAGGCCCCGGGGAAGACCCAGTACACGCTGGAGGGACTACATCTCTCAGCTGGATTGGGAACGCCTTGGGGTTCCCCTGGGGGAGCTGGGGGAGGTGTGTGTGGATCGGGAGGTCTGGGCGGCTTTGCTTGAGCTGCTGCCCCCGCGACCCGACTCCGGATAAAGCTGAAGAAAATGGATGGATGGATGGATGGTGTTGACCCAGCTGTTATGCCTACTGGCATTAGTAAAGAGGGGCCGGCCGGGGAGGATGGTTTTCGGACTGTCATCGGGTGGAGGAAGTCACATGGGGCTCGACGGAAGTCACGTGGGGCACAGTGCCCGGTTGTGGCACCCAAATTATATTCGCCTGTGCGAACTATGTACCGATTTTCTCCTGTGGATATGCCTGATGTCAGTCTTTTGAGCCCACGGACTTCCACTCCTGTCCCCAGGCTGAAACGTCTGTGTTAGTGATAGGGGATTCCACCACCCGTAAGGTTGAGTTGCAAACGCCAGCTGATGTTCAGTGTTTTCCTGGGGTGAGAGCTCCTGACATTTCCTCTTACCTCAGGATACTAACACTGCAAAATGGTAAACAGACCAAGAAACATGACATGAAATACAGTCATATAGTTATTCATGTTGCCGCAAATGATGTTAAGATGAAGCAGTCAGAAATCACAAAAATGAATATAGAGAGGACTTGTGGCCTTGCTAGAAGGTCATGTCAGCATCGATTAATAGTTTCTGGTCCCCTCCCCTCCCGGGGTGGTGATGAGGTTTTTAGCAGGCTGTTATCCTTAAATAAGTGGCTAGCACAGTTTTGTACACAACACGGTTTTGGTTTTGTCGATAACTGGCCTTCGTTCTGGGACCGGCGTGATCTCTTGATGCCGGATGGCTTTCACCCTACTAGAGAGGGAGCTGCCATCTTGTGCGGAAATATAGATAGGGCTCTGTAGGGAGGGTAACACTTGGAGTATACAGCAGGTCGCAGAACATGGGATGAATGTGGGTGTGGGATCCACTAGTTTAGCGAGGAATTTAGTGTGGACAATCCAAGGTGCTGAAAGTGTTTTTTTTTTTTTGGGAGGGAGATTTATCAGATTGAGACTGTGGCCTGCTCCTGTAGACGTGTTCGTAGAATTTACAGAGGGATATGTTTTTCAAATTTAGTACCTATTACTACATTGGATGACATTGGAGTCGAGGCCTGCTGGATGTTCCTGCTGTATTAAATATTTCATGTCTGATGCCTGCTATCTGTGTGGAGTGTATCAGGCCTAAACCTATTTTTAGGTACCTTAGAAGTGTTATTTTGGAACCACCAATAAACCCAAATAGTCCAATTGTCAACTCTGCCGAGGTCCTTAGTTTGGGTCTTATAAATGTTAGATCATTGTCTTCAAAAGCTATGTTGATCAATGATTTCATTGTGGATCATCATTTGGATATGATTGGTTTGTGTGAAACCTGGCTTAAACCTACAGTTGTTTTCCCCTAATTGAAGCATGCCCACCGGCATACACATTTAGTCATGTTTCCTGTGGTATGAAGCAAGGCGGGGGTATTGATTTTATTTATAAGTCTAGGTTTACGTTAGTAACTGTTGGGGGTCACAGGTATGGATCGTTTGAGCATCTGATTCTCTGCTCTGCCCATGATGTTACATATTGTTTGGGTCAGAAGTATGGAGATCAGTCGTGTTGTCATTGTTTATAGGCCCCCTGGCCTTTATTCTGAATTCCTGGATGAATTTGGTGAGTTTATTTCTAACTTGTCAACTAATGCTGATAACATTTTGATTATGGGTGATTTTAACATTCATATGACTCGGCCTTCTGATCCCCTCTGTAAATCATTTATGGAGATTGTAGATGCGTTGGAATTTCAGTGTATTCAGGGCTCGACACATATTAGTGGTAATACCCTGGATTTGGTTCTGGTACGTGGTATTGCTGTCATGAATATTGGTATACTGCCCCTTGCATCGGTGGTCTCTGACCATTCACTTATTAAGTTTGCATTTACATTACTGCGTTTAGTGGAGCAACAACCTGGCCTATTACTGCGGCGATGTATTAAACCTTCAACTAGGACTGAACTTGAAGCCAGATTGCTTGGTCTTTTAGCTTCAACTTTGCAGAATGCTCAATCAGTGGACAGTCTGGTGGATGGTTTGAATTCGGGACTCAAAACTACACTTGATGAGATTGCGCCTCCTTTATTAAGGCCTTGCCTTCCCAAAGTGCAGTTGCCTTGGTTTAATGGTTACTTGCGGGACTTCAGGCAGAAGGCTAGATTTCTGGAACAGAAGTGGCATGGCTCTAAATTAGAGGTGTTCCACTCTGCATGGCATGATGCAGTTGCAGAGTATAAGCATGCACTATGGACTACAAAGCAGGCTTACTATTCGGATTTGATCAATTAAAATAAGCACAACTCAAAGTTTTTGTTTGATACTGTAGCATTTCTTATCCATGGTCAATCACCTGTTAGTCCTTCTCCATTTATAGCTCAAGACTTCTTGGAGTACTTTGAGAAGAAAATAGAAGACATTAGATTGAGCATATCTAAACATGCTTTGGCTCAATCTCTGCACCCTGCTGTGGAGGTGGGTGTTACAAATGAGGTGACACCTAGATTTACAGAATTTGATACTATTTCACTAGACACGGTAGCAAAGCTTGTGACGTCTACAAAAAGCACAACCTGCCTATTTGATCCTATACCAACAAAATTGTTTAAGGACCTGTGGCCCGTTCTTGGGCCGACTGTGCTGGAAATTGTTAATCTTTCATTAAGCTCTGGTTCTGTGCCTGGGTGTTTTAAATCTGCAGTGAGCAGTAACCATTGCTTAAGAAATCTGGTCTTGACCCTGGTATATTGAGTAATTACAGGCCGATATCAAATCTGTCATTCTGTTCTAAAATTCTGGAAAAAGTGGTCTCGTGGCAGCTTGTAGACCATCTTACTGAGAATGATCTTTTTGAGCCACTTCAGTCTGCTTTCAGAAAACATCACTCCACAGAGACAGCGCTTACCAGAGTGGTGAATGATTTTCTGTGTGCAATGAATTCAGACACCAGAATGGTTTTAGTGCTTTTGGATCTTAGTGCTGCGTTTGATACTGTGGATCATCATGTTTTACTTGATAGGCTGGAAAATCACTTTGGGATTAATGGAAGTGTTCTTGCTTGGCTGACATCATACTTGTCCAGTCGATCTTATTGTGTTGTGTATAATAACACTACTTCTGGTCTTGGTAAAATGAAATTTGGGGTTCCACAGGTGTCTGTGTTAGGCTCCTTGCTTTTATCACTTTATGTAGTGCCCCTTGGGCATATTCTGCGACATTACGGGATTGCCTTTCATTGTTATGCTGATGATACTCAATTGTACATGCCGGTAACTGCTGGTAATCGTGCCCATATAAAAGCCTTGGAAGATTGCTTTATATCTGTGAGAAGTTGGTTGGATGGTTCTTGGTCCAGCCAGACATCGGCATCATTTTGACCAGTTGGCGCTTAATTTGGGTTTGTGTGTTGTGCATCATACGGACAAAGTGAGAAATCTTGGAGTACTTTTCGATCCTACATTGTCTTTTGGCCCCCACATTAGAGACATTACAAGGACTGCCTTCTTTCATCTGCAAAATGTGGCGAGGATTCGTCCCATCCTGTCTATGGCTGATGCTGAGACTTTGATACATGCGTTTATTTCTTTCAGACTGGATTATTGTAATGCTTTATTTTCTGGCCTGCCAGACTTTTGACACAAAGTAGAAGGTTTGACCACATTACTCCCATTCTGGCATCCCTTCATTGGCTACCGGTTTCTGCCTGATCGGATTTTAAAATTTTATTGGTGGTTTATAAAATTGTTCATGGACTGGCACCTTCCTACCTGGCGGACTTGGTTAAGCCCTACGTACCTGCGCGGCCCTTGCATTCGTAGGTCGCAGGGCTTCTGTGTGTTCCGAGGATGAACAAGAAGTCTGTGGGGTATAGAGCCTTCTCCTACCGTGGTCCGACTCTTTGGAACGATCTACCTGCTGTTATTGGGCAGTCTGACACGGTGGAGACTTTTAAATCAAGACTGAAGACCCACTTTTTTAGACTGTCTTATCATTAATTTAATCTGTTTGTGTTTGTTTTGTAATTTCTTTTTATTCTACTGTGTTTAATCTTTTTATTGTACTTTTCTTGTTTTTAATTTTGATTTTAGATAATTTGTGTTGTGAATTGTGTGAAGCGCCTTGGGGCGACTTTGTCGTGAGTTGGTGCTATATAAATTAATAAATTGAAATTTAATTGAATTAACTTTGTACAAATGACGGAATTGACATTAATGGAATTATTCTATGAATTATGAATTTTATTTGTAATTCAAAAACCATAAGTCAGCACAACTTTATTTTCCAAGACCTCCGCCTCATGGCAACACTGCTATTGAGTAGAGAGTTGACCTTTGTGGTTTCTCCAAATGGTTTCACTGCTGCAAGCTATGTAGTAAACAGGAGCTTCCACCAGTGGGCAGGACACTGAAAGACAGAAGTACTGTCTCATTGTTTGGGTCTGTGATTACTTTAATGCTACCAGAAGCGATTGTCGTGTTAAAACTCAAAATCAGCTTGTTAGTAATTGCAAGTGTACCGGAAACAGTACTGAAAGTTATCTGTAGCTTCCGATAAATTTTTGGGTGGTTTATCGGTTTAGCCTTATAAAAGATAACTTTTAAGTTAACTAATTATCTGTTATTAAAGCTGTATCGAAGTGGTTAGCTGTGCACACCACTGAACATTAATAACACCAGAACTTAACAGCGTCGGGACTCTTTGAAATACATGGTTATAGTCAAATTATATTTGGTCAACACGTGCTCAAATTACAGCAGTGTGAGTGCATTCATTGATGTGAAGTTGTGGTCTTATAAGAAATGACAAGCTTTGAAGTTGTGGTCTTATAAGAAATTACAATCTTTCTCTGGCCACCAGGCTTAATTTGGAGCACGGTGAAAGTCTCTTATTACTTAATGAGTTTATTGTAAAAGCAGAAATACCATTGGTGAGAACATATAATGCAAAATATAAAAACAATTAAATGCAGTGACCATATTATATTAGTCAGATAATTAATTATTTGAAAAAGACTGTAAATTATTTCTATGGGTGCTGTCATTTTGTGTGGGAAAATAGAAGCTGAAGAAATTAAAACATCAAAATACATGTCAGATTGAATCCAGTGATATAATTTAAATATGTATTTTTTGTATTTCAGATATCAACGTCATCATCATCACGTTCACAATCCAACAAAGTCCAGTTCTAATATAAACGGGATGTGGCCACATTGAATGACAGCTCATGTATTCTCTTGCTTGCTTCTACTGGTGGTTGGCTCTCACTGCGGTATTGTATCACTTCCTGTTCCGGAGCACAGCGGTGTTTTTCTGTATCTGTTAGCTGTTTAATCTGCACAGTTAGATTGATCTTCTTATCTAGATTACGATTTGTTTCCCAGTGTAATCTTTACATGCCTTAACTAAAGCACTCCTTCTGCTGAATCACCTCTAAATTATTTACACATTATTCACTTTGCGTGTTTTTAGGAATCCGCTAGCTTAGCGTAGCTACTAGCTCTTAGCCGATTTAGCATGGCGGCTTCTCCTGTCTCTCCCGCACTTTTCTGCTCTGGGTGTGAAATGTTTAGTTATTCCTCGGCCTCCTTTAGCAGTAACGGTACTTGTAATAAGTGTAGCTTATTCGTAGCTTTGGAGGCCAGGCTGGGCGAATTGGAGACTCGGCTCCGCACCGTGGAAAATTCTACAGCTAGCCAGGCCCCTGTAGTCGGTGCGGACCAAGGTAGCTTAGCCGCCGTTAGTTCCCCCCTGGCAGATCCCGAGCAGCCGGGAAAGCAGGCTGACTGGGTGACTGTGAGGAGGAAGCGTAGCCCTAAACAGAAGCCCCGTGTACACCGCCAACCCGTTCACATCTCTAACCGTTTTTCCCCACTCGACGACACACCCGCCGAGGATCAAACTCTGGTTATTGGCGACTCTGTTTTGAGAAATGTGAAGTTAGCGACACCAGCAACCATAGTCAGTTGTCTTCCGGGGGCCAGAGCAGGCGACATTGAAGGAAATTTGAAACTGCTGGCTAAGGCTAAGCGTAAATTTGGTAAGATTGTAATTCACGTCGGCAGTAATGACACCCGGTTACGCCAATCGGAGGTCACTAAAATTAACATTAAATCGGTGTGTAACTTTGCAAAAACAATGTCGGACTCTGTAGTTTTCTCTGGGCCCCTCCCCAATCGGACCGGGAGTGACATGTTTAGCCGCATGTTCTCCTTGAATTGCTGGCTGTCTGAGTGGTGTCCAAAAAATGAGGTGGGCTTCATAGATAATTGGCAAAGCTTCTGGGGAAAACCTGGTCTTGTTAGGAGAGATGGCATCCATCCCACTTTGGATGGAGCAGCTCTCATTTCTAGAAATCTGGCCAATTTTCTTAAATCCTCCAAACCGTGACTATCCAGGGTTGGGACCAGGAAGCAGAGTTGTAGTCTTACACACCTCTCTGCAGCTTCTCTCCCCCTGCCATCCCCTCATTACCCCATCCCCGTAGAGACGGTGCCTGCTCCCAGACTACCAATAACCAGCAAAAATCTATTTAAGCATAAAAATTCAAAAAGAAAAAATAATATAGCACCTTCAACTGCACCACAGACTAAAACAGTTAAATGTGGTATATTAAACATTAGGTCTCTCTCTTCTAAGTCCCTGTTGGTAAATGATATAACAATTGATCAACATATTGATTTATTCTGCCTAACAGAAACCTGGTTACAGCAGGATGAATATGTTAGTTTAAATGAGTCAACACCCCTGAGTCACACTAACTGTCAGAATGCTCGTAGCACGGGCCGGGGCGGAGGATTAGCAGCAATCTTCCATTCCAGCTTATTAATTAATCAAAAACCCAGACAGAGCTTTAATTCATTTGAAAGCTTGTCTCTTAGTCTTGTCCATCCAAATTGGAAGTCCCAAAAACCAGTTTTATTTGTTATTATCTATCGTCCACCTGGTCGTTACTGTGAGTTTCTCTGTGAATTTTCAGACCTTTTGTCTGACTTAGTGCTTAGCTCAGATAAGATAATTATAGTGGGCGATTTTAACATCCACACAGGTGCTGAGAATGACAGCCTCAACACTGCATTTAATCTATTATTAGACTCTATTGGCTTTGCTCAAAAAGTAAATGAGTCCACCCACCACTTTAATCATATCTTAGATCTTGTTCTGACTTATGGTATGGAAATAGAAGACTTAACAGTATTCCCTGAAAACTCCCTTCTGTCTGATCATTTCTTAATAACATTTACATTTACTCTGATGGACTACCCAGCAGTAGGGAATAAGTTTCATTACACTAGAAGTCTTTCAGAAAGCGCTGTAACTAGGTTTAAGGATATGATTCCTTCTTTATGTTCTCTAATGCCATATACCAACACAGTGCAGAGTAGCTACCTAAACTCTGTAAGGGAGATAGAGTATCTCGTCAATAGTTTTACATCCTCATTGAAGACAACTTTGGATGCTGTAGCTCCTCTGAAAAAGAAAGCTTTAAATCAGAAGTGTCTGACTCCGTGGTATAACTCACAAACTCGTAGCTTAAAGCAGATAACCCGTAAGTTGGAGAGGAAATGGCGTCTCACTAATTTAGAAGATCTTCACTTAGCCTGGAAAAAGAGTCTGTTGCTCTATAAAAAAGCCCTCCGTAAAGCTAGGACATCTTTCTACTCATCACTAATTGAAGAAAATAAGAACAACCCCAGGTTTCTTTTCAGCACTGTAGCCAGGCTGACAAAGAGTCAGAGCTCTATTGAGCTGAGTATTCCATTAACTTTAACTAGTAATGACTTCATGAGTTTCTTTGCTAACAAAATTTTAACTATTAGAGAAAAAATTACTCATAACCATCCCAAAGACGTATCATTATCTTTGGCTGCTTTCAGTGATGCCGGTATTTGGTTAGACTCTTTCTCTCCAATTGTTCTGTCTGAGTTATTTTCATTAGTTACTTCATCCAAACCATCAACATGTTTATTAGACCCCATTCCTACCAGGCTGCTCAAGGAAGCCCTACCATTATTTAATGCTTCGATCTTAAATATGATCAATCTATCTTTGTTAGTTGGCTATGTACCACAGGCTTTTAAGGTGGCAGTAATTAAACCATTACTTAAAAAGCCATCACTTGACCCAGCTATCTTAGCTAATTATAGGCCAATCTCCAACCTTCCTTTTCTCTCAAAAATTCTTGAAAGGGTAGTTGTAAAACAGCTAACTGATCATCTGCAGAGGAATGGTCTATTTGAAGAGTTTCAGTCAGGTTTTAGAATTCATCATAGTACAGAAACAGCATTAGTGAAGGTTACAAATGATCTTCTTATGGCCTCGGACAGTGGACTCATCTCTGTGCTTGTTCTGTTAGACCTCAGTGCTGCTTTTGATACTGTTGACCATAAAATTTTATTACAGAGATTAGAGCATGCCATAGGTATTAAAGGCACTGCGCTGCGGTGGTTTGAATCATATTTGTCTAATAGATTACAATTTGTTCATGTAAATGGGGAATCTTCTTCACAGACTAAAGTTAATTATGGAGTTCCACAAGGTTCTGTGCTAGGACCAATTTTATTCACTTTATACATGCTTCCCTTAGGCAGTATTATTAGACGGTATTGCTTAAATTTTCATTGTTACGCAGATGATACCCAGCTTTATCTATCCATGAAGCCAGAGGACACACACCAATTAGCTAAACTGCAGGATTGTCTTACAGACATAAAGACATGGATGACCTCTAATTTCCTGCTTTTAAACTCATATAAAACTGAAGTTATTGTACTTGGCCCCACAAATCTTAGAAACATGGTGTCTAACCAGATCCTTACTCTGGATGGCATTACCCTGACCTCTAGTAATACTGTGAGAAATCTTGGAGTCATTTTTGATCAGGATATGTCATTCAAAGCTCATATTAAACAAATATGTAGGACTGCTTTTTTGCATTTACGCAATATCTCTAAAATCAGAAAGGTCTTGTCTCAGAGTGATGCTGAAAAACTAATTCATGCATTTATTTCCTCTAGGCTGGACTATTGTAATTCATTATTATCAGGTTGTCCTAAAAGTTCCCTAAAAAGCCTTCAGTTAATTCAAAATGCTGCAGCTAGAGTACTGACGTGGACTAGAAGGAGAGAGCATATCTCACCCATATTGGCCTCTCTTCATTGGCTTCCTGTTAATTCTAGAATAGAATTTAAAATTCTTCTTCTTACTTATAAGGTTTTGAATAATCAGGTCCCATCTTATCTTAGGGACCTCGTAGTACCATATCACCCCAATAGAGCGCTTCGCTCTCAGACTGCAGGCTTACTTGTAGTTCCTAGGGTTTGTAAGAGTAGAATGGGAGGCAGAGCCTTCAGCTTTCAGGCTCCTCTCCTGTGGAACCAGCTCCCAATTCAGATCAGGGAGACAGACACCCTCTCTACTTTTAAGATTAGGCTTAAAACTTTCCTTTTTGCTAAAGCTTATAGTTAGGGCTGGATCAGGTGACCCTGAACCATCCCTTAGTTATGCTGCTATAGGCATAGACTGCTGGGGGGTTCCCATGATGCACTGTTTCTTTCTCTTTTTGCTCTGTATGCACCACTCTGCATTTAATCATTAGTGATCGATCTCTGCTCCCCTCCACAGCATGTCTTTTTCCTGGTTCTCTCCCTCAGCCCCAACCAGTCCCAGCAGAAGACTGCCCCTCCCTGAGCCTGGTTCTGCTGGAGGTTTCTTCCTGTTAAAAGGGAGTTTTTCCTTCCCACTGTAGCCAAGTGCTTGCTCACAGGGGGTCGTTTTGACCGTTGTATGGCCTTGCCTTACAATATAAAGCGCCTTGGGGCAACTGTTTGTTGTGATTTGGCGCTATATAAAAAAATTGATTGATTGAAATTGATTGATGTATTCTGCTTTTATTTTTTTTGTGTGTGTTGTTGCTCAGGCTGCAGCTCCTGTGAAGGCCTGTATTTTTTGCGCGTTATTATTAATGTTGTTGTCGTACATTCGGCTGCTCCCATTCTGTTTGGGGTCGCCACAGCGGATACAAGCAGATCCGCATCTGTATTTGGCACAAGTTTTACACCGGATGCCCTTCCTGACGCAACTCCAGTTTTACCTGGAGAAACACACACCACCGCTTGTGTTCCAAAGAGGTCTCCCTTCCAAGTACTAACCAGACCCCACAGTGCTTAGCTTCTGAGATCTGACGGGATCAGGCTGACACAGAGCATTATTGTTAATATGTGTAATAATATAGCCTGTGTTGTGGTTAATTCTACAAACTGATCATCTAAAGACATGTATGGGCCTGGAACTGTCATGTGAAATTAATAATGTGTGGCAGAGCATGTTGACATCTAAGATAAGATAAGACTTTATTGATCTCACAGTGTAGAAATTCACGTTACGTCAGCTCTTAAAAAAACACACAAGATGGGTGCGAGTAGAGGAAAATGTGCAAGGAAAAGCAATAATAATACTTGTAACAATACAATAAAATAAGAAAATGAGGTAGAAATAGTATATATATATACATATATACATTCAATTATTCTTAGTAAATAATGATTAATAAGCTTACTTTTTAAGTGAACACAGCTTGATTATTGCACATTTTCAAGTGCTAGAATAGTGTTTTGCAAGTGACCTGAACTAAGTATGACTTTACATTTTAGATCCCAAATTATTAGTAACTCATAAAGTAAGTGTTTTTGGCAGATTGATCAAAACTAAGATAACCACACTTATTATTTAAAGTTAACTCATTATGGGGTAATGGGCTCTTTGCGCCAGGAAGAGAAGATGCAATACTTAAAACATGGGCATCCAGAGGACTTAAATCAATTAATTTGCAATGTCTGATGTATTTAGGTCCTTTTGGGAATTACAATCTAAGTTTAATCTGGATAAAAAAAACACTACTTTACTTGTGTACATATGTTACACCTGTGCAATTAAAGAAATACAATAAACCATACTGGACATATGGACAAAGTGTGAGTCAAGAGTAACATTAATACATTGTATGTGGGAATGCAGGCAAATGCAAATATTTTGGGAGGAGGTAAAGAATATAATTGAAAAGATCATTTTTCAACAAATTATATGAGACCCAAAATTATTTCTGATGGTTCTTTACCCAGAGAAGCATAACTACAGCAAAACTGAATGTGCATTTATAGATCTCAGTGTTTTGACAGCAAAAAACGTGCACCACCTTGACTTGGAACGTCAGGAGACCCAGCGCCTCCCTGTGGTTAAATCAGATGTTATCTAACTTACCATTTGAAAGAATAACATACGAGGTCTATTAGAAAAGTATCTGACCTTATTATTTTTTCAAAAACCATATGGATTTGAATCACGTGTGATTGCGTCTGACAACCTTGAACCCTCGTGCGCATGCGTGAGTGTTTCCACGCCTGTTTGTTGCGTCATTCGCCTGTGAGCAGGCTTTGAGTGAGGAGTGGTCCACCCCTCTCGTCGTTGTTTCATTGCCAGGAAATGGCAGAATGATTTGGGCTTTTTTTTCCATCAGAATGTTTTCAGAAACTGTTAGAGACTGGCAGTTGGAAACCATTAGAAAAATTTATCTGGCTTTCGGTGAAAATGTTATGGGCTTGGTAGAGAATAAGGAGTGTTACTGTCGCTTTAAGGACGGCCCCCAGCGGCTGTGGGGCGCGCCGTGCTCCGAAGCCAACATCAACAGGCTGAACGACCATTTCATTTCTAAACGGATGGCTGTCTGGATCCGTGATCATCGTGTGCCATTGCTCTGGTTATCACAAGAGCTGGACATGAACCATTTTCTGGCAGATTTCACTTTTAACAAGAGATTTTGTCATGGAAAGCCAAGCGGAGGCTTCGCGCGTCACATTGGATTCGCTACTGGAGCGAGACAAAACCACCTCCGTTTTGGTCTCACAGGACGGCTTTGAGATGGCGTTCAGACAGCTGTCAGTGGTTTTTCCGTCGAGTGATTATCCGAGAAATTGTGGATGTGCCTGGACATGCCAGAACATGTCCCGTGAGGCTTCATCACGGCGTTGCTTTGCGCCATGCGGCACCACCGCGACGCGCAAAGCCTCCGCTCCTCTTTCCATGACAAAAACTCCTGTAACAGTGGAATGTGCCGTTCATTTCCAAACTGGACGCTGTGTTTTATCCAGGGCGTCGTCTGACTAGCACAGGAATTGTGAAAAGACGTGGACATCAGCACTTTTTCGACACATTGAGACAGACGTGTGGAGGAATTCCGCGCATCACGGCGGTGCCGCATGGCGCAAAGCAACGCTGTGATGAAGCCTCACGGGACATGTTCTGGGGTCCTGATTACTCAAAACCTTATAAGTAAGAAGAAGAATTTTAAATTCTATTCTAGAATTAACAGGAAGCCAATGAAGAGAGGCCAATATGGGTGAAATATGCTCTCTCCTTCTAGTCCCCGTCAGTACTCTAGCTGCAGCATTTTGAATTAACTGAAGGCTTTTCAGGGAACTTTTAGGACAACCTGATAATAATGAATTACAATAGTCCAGCCTAGAGGAAATAAATGCATGAATTAGTTTTTCAGCATCACTCTGAGACAAGACCTTTCTAATTTTAGAGATATTGTGCAAATGTAAAAATCAGTCCTACTTATTTGCTTAATATGAGCATTGAAGGACATATCCTGATCAAAAATGACTCCAAGATTTCTCACAGTATTACTAGAGGTCAGGGTAATGCCATCCAGAGTAAGGATCTGGTTAGACACCATGTTTCTAAGATTTGTGGGACCAAGTACAATAACTTCAGTTTTATCTGAATTTAAAAGCAGGAAATTAGAGGTCATCCATGTCTTTATGTCTGTAAGACATTCCTGCAGTTTAACTAATTGGTGTGTGTCCTCTGGCTTCATGGATAGATAAAGCTGGGTATCATCTGCGTAACAATGAAAATTTAAGCAATGCTTTCTAATAATACTGCCTAAGGGAAGCATGTATAAAGTGAATAAAATTGGTCCTAGCACAGAACCTTGTGACTGTAATGTCACGCCATGAAAGACGTGGCGCGTAATATTGTAAAATTTATATGTTCTATAAATGAACTGCTTGCACGCACATATCACTGTATGTCTGTCAATTGATCAAAACTAACGTGACACCAAAGAGGTTATATGTGAAACCCACCTTCCTTGTCGTCATTACGAAGCCAGTGGAGTAGCAATTTCTCATCCCTGCTTACCAAATATTCTGCAATATCCACAGTTTCAGACTCTGGACTTCGTCTAACCATCCATCAGTTGCCTTCAAGGGGTCAGAAATTTGTTTGTCTCCAATTATCAACAAGAACTGGTCATTTTCAACAGCAGCTCACTCTTCTTCCTTTGTCGGCACCAGTGGCAGTTTCTGTAACAATGCAGCACACCCAAGTGCAGCCAGCTCTTCTTTCCGTTTCTGTCCACTGCCGTACGTAGTCCTGGTTGTAACAGACAATCCACGGAGCTTACAAAAATGCTTTAAATCGTCAACTTTCCAGCAGTTAAAATGATCCAAATCACAGCACTCCTCACTGCTTTCCGCCGTCATAGCATGTGGGTTGGTAGCTGAAAAATTTAGCATACCCATAATGCACTGCGCGGCCCAAGATGTGCACTTTGCTTATTGTCCTTATAGGGAGGAAATGTCCATGCATAAATGTCCATTATGGAGAAGGATGTAGGTAAGTCAGTGTTCAGTCGGAAGAAAGAGCTCGGCTTCAGCTCAGCAGTAAACAGAACAGAGAACATGCAGCAGTAGTTGAGAGGTTTCACAGACATGGCTTCTCTCCGGTATCAGAAAACATAGCAGGCTGTATCAGTATTTTCCGGTACTTGAATTATGTTGGTATCAGAAGCCGATACCGATAATGAATCGGATCGGTCCCAACCTTAGATTGTATGTTTACAGTGTTATTGTATGAGTTGTTTAACGTGTTAGTATTTATGTTAGTTGTCTATTGAATTGTATCAGAATTAGGATGACTAGATGTAAAAATGGGAACAAATATGTTGTGTGGGCCGCTGAAGAGGAGGTACTGCTGGCCCACCACCACCAGTCGGCGCCCTGCTTGGAGTGCGGGCTTCAAGCATGAGAGGGCGCCGGAGCCATTGGAAGTGACAGCTGTCACTTGTCAACCACACCAGCTGTCTCTCATCAACCACCTCATAAGAAGCGGATTACAACTCCACCTCCTCGCCGAGAAATCATCTACCACTAGAGGTAATCTTCTCTGCTGTATTTTCTGAGTGTTTTTTCAAATTGTGATCTGTGTGCAGCCGTACACCTGTGAAGTCTGTTGGAGATTGGATTGGCGGATAGTGAGAGGACGACGGTCTTCGTCTCTCACTCCATCCAGAAGAGGGACAAACAGGAGCTGCACGAGTGATAACGTATCTGGAGGTGGAGGTTTTCCCTCCCGGAGGAATTGTGTGTAAAGATTGCTGGGCGTGAGGACTCACACTCACCGTCATCTGTTTCTTGTCTGCCAGCAGTACCAGGGCCGACAACGGAGGACAGAGACCACCTGGGGACTCAGGACTTGGCGGCTCCAGTGTTCTTCAGGCCGTTGGTGGTGGAAGCAGTGTGGGCCCCGGCTCTTCAATCACCAGAGGTCTCCTATCTTCGAGCCTGCCCACAGTCCTCTTGTGTACAATTGGCATCCATTATTTTTCTGTCTGTATTCCGTTGTGTGCCTTCACAACATTAAATTGTTACTCCTTTTCTTATCCATTGTCCGTTCATTTGCGCCCCCTGTTGTGGGTCCGTGTTACGACACCTTCACAACAGGATTTCTCGGCCATTCGTCATGGATCCCGAGGGGCGTCAACCACAGCTTGAACAGCCAATGGGAGAACAAGGAGCGCAGGCGTCAGCAGGAGGCGTGGTAAGTGATCTGCAGCAAATCCTTACCGCTTTCACCGCTCAGTTACATCTGGTAACCAAGCAAAATGCAATCCTCAGTCGGAGGATGGAGGCTCTCACCGCCAGAGTGGAAGCACGCGAGTCGAGCGTCGCTGCAGTGTCTCCTCCTGCTGGCCCGGGACCTAATACAGACGTTCCACTGGCCGTTCAACAACCCCCCCCACCATCCCCTGAAACTTACATAAGCCCTCCCGAACCGTACGGAGGCTGTGTCGAAACGTGCGCAGACTTCCTAATGCAGTGTTCGCTCGTTTTTGCACAGCGTCTGGTTATGTACGCATCAGACGCCACCCGGGTGGCTTATGTAATTAATCTGCTTCGAGGTGAGGCACGCGCTTGGGCTACAGCACTCTGGGAACAGGATTCATGGCTTCTGACATCATACGCTGGGTTTATACGGGAATTCAAACAAGTGTTTGATCATCCCAACAGAGGCGAGACCGCCTCGACCGTGCTGCTGTCAATGAGACAGGGGCGTCGGAGCGCAGCTGATTACGCTGTCGACTTCCGCATCGCGGCTGCGAGGTCTGGCTGGAATGACGTTGCGCTCCGCGCTGCCTTCATAAGCGGACTGTCTCCAGTACTGAAGGAGCATTTACTGGCTAAGGACGAACCGCAGGATTTCGACGGGCTTGTCAATCTGGTTATACGCTTAGACAACCGCTTAAATGAACACCGTCGGGAGCAGGCCGGGGGGCGTGGCCGGGCACAAGCCGTCCCTCTCTCTTCCGGGTCCGAAGGGGTGACGTCGTCCCCACGTTCCATTGCCAGAGGGCTCCGTGTGGCAACAGCTCCCCCTGCTGACGAAGCTATGGACACGAGCAGGGCCAAAGTGAGATCTGATGTCAGACAAAGGAGGCTGGCCCGCGGGGAGTGTTTTTACTGTGGCTCATGTGAGCACATGTTAAAAGACTGCCCCAAACGGTCAAACACCAACGCCCGTCCTTAGAAACTGGGCTAAGGGTGGGCCATAACATGTACACGGGGAAACCCCGCAGATCAGCACAAATCCCAGTGATAATCCTGAGCGGGGATTTAACCCTTCACGCCCCAGCACTGGTAGACACGGGGTCAGAAGGGAATCTGTTGGATAGCAGATGGGTAAAGGAAGTAGGGCTCCCTCTAGTGGCTCTGCCTTCGCCTTTGAAGGTACGGGCACTAGATGGCACTCTACTCCCGTTAATCACACACCGGACACAGCCCGTGACTCTGGTTGTGTCTGGGAATCACAGGGAGGAGATCGTGTTTTACGTGACACCTTCTATCTCCCGAGTGATTTTGGGTTTTCCTTGGATGGTGAAACACAATCCCCGGATCGATTGGCCGTCTGGGGTAGTGGCGCAGTGGAGCGAAGCCTGCCACCGGGAGTGTTTAGGATCCTCGGTTCCACCCGGGATCACGGCTAAGGAGGAGGTTAAAGTCCCTCCCAATCTGACGGCGGTGCCCGAGGAGTACCATGATCTGGCTGATGTTGTCAGCAAAGATCTGGCACTCACTCTTCCCCCGCACCGACCGTACGATTGTGCCATTGATTTGATTCCGGACGTTGAGTATCCGTCCAGTAGACTGTACAACCTCTCACGTCCGGAACGCGAATCAATGGAGACCTACATCCGGGACTCCTTAGCCGCCGGATTGATCCGGAACTCCACCTCCCCGATGGGTGCGGGCTTCTTTTTTGTGGGTAAGAAAGACGGCGGACTCCGTCCATGCATCGATTACAGGGGGTTGAACGAGATCACGGTTCGCAATCGATACCCATTGCCCCTCTTGGATTCGGTGTTCACGCCCCTGCATGGAGCTCAAATATTCACCAAACTTGATCTTAGGAATGCGTACCACCTGGTTCGGATCCGGAAGGGAGACGAATGGAAGACGGAATTTAACACCCCGTTAGGTCATTTTGAGTACCTGGTCATGCCGTTTGGTCTCACCAATGCGCCCGCGACGTTCCAAGCATTGGTTAACGACGTCTTGCGGGACTTCCTGCACCGGTTTGTCTTCGTATATCTGGATGATATACTCATCTTTTCTCCGGACCCTGAGACTCATGTCCAGCATGTACGTCAGGTCCTACAGCGGTTGTTAGACAACCGGTTGTTTGTGAAGGGCGAGAAGTGTGAGTTTCACCGCACTTCTTTGTCCTTCCTGGGGTTTATCATCTCCTCCAACTCCGTCGCCCCGGATCCGGCCAAGGTTGCGGCGGTGAGGGATTGGCCCCAACCAAAAAGCCGTAGGAAGCTGCAACAGTTCCTCGGCTTTGCAAACTTCTACAGGAGGTTCATTAAGGGTTACAGTCAGGTTGTTAGCCCCCTGACTGCCCTGACCTCCACTAAGGTCCCCTTCACCTGGTTGGACCGGTGCGAGGCCGCATTTAGGGAGTTGAAACGCCGGTTTTCGTCTGCGCCAGTTCTGGTGCAGCCTGATCCTACTCGCCAGTTTGTAGTGGAGGTGGACGCCTCAGACTCAGGGATAGGAGCCGTGCTGTCCCAGAGCGGGGAGTCCGATAAAGTTCTCCATCCTTGTGCCTACTTTTCCCGCAGGTTGACCTCCCGCCATCCCAGGGCAACACTGCCATACTGACGATAGTGGACCGGTTCTCCAAGGCGGCCCACTTCGTGGCCCTCCCGAAGCTCCCAACGGCCCAGGAGACAGCAGACCTCCTGGTCCACCACGTCGTGCGTCTGCATGGGATACCGTCGGACATCGTCTCGGATCGTGGTCCCCAGTTCTCCTCGCAGGTCTGGAGGAGTTTTTGTAAGGAGCTGGGGGCCACCGTACGTCTCTCGTCTGGGTATCACCCACAGACGAACGGCCAGGCAGAGCGGGCGAACCAGGACTCAGAACAGGCCCTTCGCTGTGTAACCTCCGCGCATCCAGCCGCCTGGAGTAACCATCTGGCCTGGATCGAGTACGCTCACAACAGCCAAGTGTCATCTGCCACCGGCCTCTCCCCTTTTGAAGCATGTCTGGGCTACCAGCCCCCATTGTTCCCACTTGTGGAGGGAGAGGTCGGGGTACCCTCGGTCCAGGCCCACCTGCGGAGGTGCCGCCGGGTGTGGCGGACCGCCCGTTCTGCCCTGTTGCGGGCCCGGACGAGGGCTAAGGCCCATGCAGATCGCCGGCGATCCCCGGCCCCTGCATACCAACCGGGGCAGGAGGTGTGGTTATCCACTAAGGACATCCCGCTCCAAGTGGCATCCCAAAAACTGAAGGACCGTTTCATTGGACCATTCCCCATCGCCAAGATCCTCAGTCCGGCCGCAGTGAAGCTGACACTCCCGGCTTCACTGCGGATCCACCCGGTTTTTCATGTCTCTAGACTCAAGCCATACCACGCCTCACCACTCTGCACCCCTGGACCTGAGCCACCTCCTGCCCGAATCATCGACGGGGAGCCGGCATGGACTGTTCGTCGGCTCCTGGACGTCCGTCGGATGGGCCGGGGTTTTCAGTACTTGGTGGACTGGGAGGGGTACGGACCCGAAGAACGCTCCTGGGTGAAGAGGAGCTTCATCCTGGACCCGGCCCTCCTGGCCGATTTCTACCGCCGACACCCGGACAAGCCTGGTCGGGCGCCCGTTGAGGGGGGGGTCCTGTTGTGTGGGCCGCTGAAGAGGAGGTACTGCTGGCCCACCACCACCAGTCGGCGCCCTGCTTGGAGTGCGGGCTTCAAGCATGAGAGGGCGCCGGAGCCATTGGAAGTGACAGCTGTCACTTGTCAACCACACCAGCTGTCTCTCATCAACCACCTCATAAGAAGCGGATTACAACTCCACCTCCTCGCCGAGAAATCATCTACCACTAGAGGTAATCTTCTCTGCTGTATTTTCTGAGTGTTTTTTCAAATTGTGATCTGTGTGCAGCCGTACACCTGTGAAGTCTGTTGGAGATTGGATTGGCGGATAGTGAGAGGACGACGGTCTTCGTCTCTCACTCCATCCAGAAGAGGGACAAACAGGAGCTGCACGAGTGATAACGTATCTGGAGGTGGAGGTTTTCCCTCCCGGAGGAATTGTGTGTAAGGATTGCTGGGCGTGAGGACTCACACTCACCGTCATCTGTTTCTTGTCTGCCAGCAGTACCAGGGCCGACAATGGAGGACAGAGACCACCTGGGGACTCAGGACTTGGCGGCTCCAGTGTTCTTCAGGCCGTTGGTGGTGGAAGCGGTGTGGGCCCTGGCTCTTCGATCACCAGAGGTCTCCTATCTTCGAGCCTGCCCACAGTCCTCTTGTGTACAATTGGCATCCATTATTTTTCTGTCTGTATTCCGTTGTGTGCCTTCACAACATTAAATTGTTACTCCTTTTCTTATCCATTGTCCGTTCATTTGCGCCCCCTGTTGTGGGTCCGTGTTACGACACCTTCACAACAAAATAAGTGAAAACTTCTTGAACATGTAATTTGCAATATGTAAATTGTTAACTATTATTCAATTTCAATTTATTTCCTTTATATAGCGCCAAATCACAACAGAGTTGCCTCAAGGCGCTTCACACAGGTAAGGTCTAACTTACCAACCCCCAGAGCAACAGTGGTAAGGAAAAACTCCCTCTGAGGAAGAAACCTCAAGCAGACCAGACTCAAAAGGGGTGACCCTCTGCTTGGGCCATGCTACAAACATAAATTACAGAAATAATTCACAGAACAATTCACGGACGAATATACAAGAAATTGCTGTTGGTGCACAGGACAGGAGGATCGCCAACACAGACACAAATCCCATCTCTGGATGGAGCTGCACCTTAAACAGAGAAAAAACAGAATCAGGCATCAGAAAGACAAAAAAATACTGTATAATTTGCCAGCATTAATCAACAAGAAAAACAGAAGAAATACTAAGGTGATTGCCGGCAGCTAGCCATAAGATTCACTAAAAGACCAAGAATTTAGGTGAAGTTGAGGCCGCGGCCCACTTCAATTACTAATAACATGAAATAAAAGAGTAAAAAGCGTTAAACAAAACTGTACCAGTATGCTAGCCATATGAAAGAGAAAATAAGTGCATCTTAAGTCTGGACGTGAAAGTCTCCACAGAATCTGATTGTTTTATTGACGCAGGGAGATCATTCCACAGAACAGGGGCACGATAAGAGAAAGCTCTGTGACCTGCCGACTTCTTATTCACCCTAGGGACACAAAGTAGTCCTGCACCCTGACAATGTAAAGCCCGGGCCGGTACGTGAGGTTTAATTAGTTAAGCTAGGTAGGGAGGTGCCAGTCCATGAATAATTTTATAGGTTAGTAGCAGAACCTTAAAATCTGATCTCACTGGGACAGGAAGCAAGTGAAGAGATGCCAAAATGGGTGTAAATGTGGTCAAACTTTCTACTTCGTGTCAAAAGTCTGGCTGCAGCATTCTGAACCAATTGGAGAGCCCTAATGCCAGACTGCGGTAAACCAGAAAATAGAACATTGCAGTAGTCCAATCTAGAAGAGATGAACGCATGGATCAGGGTCTCAGCATCAGCCATAGACAGGATGGGATGAATCTTCGCTATATTTCACAGGTGGAAGAAAGCAGTCCTAGTAATATTTCTAATATGGAGACCAAAGGACAACGAAGGACCAAAAATTACCCCAAGGTTCCTCACTTTGTCAGTGTGCTGTATGACACACGAGCTGAGGCTGAGTGTTAACTGGTCAAATTGATGCCGATGTCTCACTGGACCAAGAACCATCATTTCAGTCTTTTCAGAGTTTAAAAGTAGGACGTTTCTAGACATCCAACTTCTCACTGCTGCAAGGCAATCTTCTAAGGATTTTATGTGAACGAGATTACCAGCAGTTATCGGTACTGCTATGCAGTATCATCTGCATAGCAGTGAAAGGTAATCCCAAAATGCCGCAATATGTGCCCAAGGGGTGCTATATAAAGGGAGAAAAGCAGGGGGCCTAAGACAGACCCCTGAGGAACCCCAAATTTCAAGGCACTAAGGTTAGAGGTAGTGTTACTGTACAAAACACAGTGAGAACGACTGGTCAAGTATGACGTCAGCCATGCAAGGGCACTCCCAGTAATCCCAAAATGATTTTCCAGCCTATCAAGTAGAATATGATGATCCACTGTATCAAATGCAGCACTGACATCTAACAGCAGCAGAACCGTAGTGGTGTCTGAATCCATTGTAAGCAGAAGATCATTCACCACATTAGTGAGAGCCGTCTCTGTGGAATGATATTTTATAAAGCAGACTGCAGTGGCTCAAAGAGATTATTCTCAGTAAGATAGTTACTTATAGATAGATATTACAAGCTGCCGTGACACCACTTTTTCCAGAATTTTAGAGCAAAATGATAGATTTGATATCGGCCGATAGTTTGTCAATACACTAGGGTCAAGATTAGGTTTCTTAAGTAATGGTTTAATCACTGCAGATTTGAAAGGTTTAGGAACAGATCCAGAAGTTAAAGAAAGATTAATAATTTCCAGTACAACTGGCCCAAGAGTGGGCCACAGGTCCTTAAACAGTTTTGTTGGTATAGGATCAAATAAACAGGTTGTGCTTTTTGTTGACGTTACAAGTTTCATCAGCATGTCTAGACAGATACTATCAAATTCTGTAAATCTAGGTAATACCACAGTAGTGGTGCCCACCTCAATAGCAGGGTGTAGTGGCTGGGTTAAGGCATGCTGGGATATGTTCAACCTAATGTCATCTATTTTCTTCTCAAAGTAATCTAGGAAATCTTGTGCTGTAAAAGGACAGCGAGCTACAGGTGGTTGTCCATGAATAAGTGTTGCCACCGTGTCAAACAAGAACTTTGAGTTATGCTTGTTTTTGTTGATCAGATCAGAGTAATAGGTCTGCTTTGTAGCCAATAATACATGCTTATAGTCTAAGATAGTATCACGCCACACAAGGTCAAATGCTTCTAATTTTGAACAATGCCATTTCCATTCTAGACCTCTTGCTTTATGCTTGAGGTCACACAGGTAATCATTGAACCAAGGAGACTGCGATTTGGGGGAGCGCGGTTTCAACACAGGTGGTGCAATCATGTCGAGTGTTGTTTTGAGCACTGAGTTTAAACTATCCAGAAGTCTGTCTACTGACTGGGTATTGGTCAAAAGTGAGGCTAAGACATCAGGCAGTCTAGCTTCTAGTTCAGTCTTAGTTGAGGAGTTGATGCATCGCCGTAATGATAAAAAAGGTTGTTGTTCCACTAAACATGGCAGTGAAACTGTAAACTTAATAAGTGAGTGATCAGAGACCACTGATGTAAGAGGCATGACGTCAATATTTGTGACAGCAATACCACGTGCGAGAACCATATCCAGGGTATTTCCACTAATATGCGTCGAACCCCGAATGCATTGCCGAAATCCTAATGCATCCACAATTTCCATAAATGATTTGCAGAGGGGATCAGAAGGCTTATTTATATGAACGTTAAAGTCACCAATGATCAGAATGTTATCTGCTCTCATTGACAAGTTAGAAATAAACGCAACAAATTCATCTAAGAATTCAGGGTATGGGCCAGGAGGCCTATATACAGTGACAATACAACTGATTTTTATTCTTCAGACCTTGGCAATGCGTAATATCCTGAGCGGAGCGGAGAATCAGATGCTCAAACGAGTTATATTTGTGACCCCCAACAGCTAATAAGCTAAACCCAGATTTATAAATAAGAGCTACACGAGGGACGTGACTAAATGTATATGCTGGTGGGCAGGCTTAATTTAAGGGGAGGACAGCTGTAGGTTTAAGCCAGGTTTCACATAACCCAATCATATCTAAGTGATGATCAATAATTTAATCATTAATCAACAGTGATTTTGAGGACAGTGATCTTATGTTAATAACGCTGAATTCCTCCGCACGTCTGTCTCTATGTGCCGAAAAAGTGCTGATGTCCACATCTTTTCACAATTCCTGTGCTAGTCAGACGGCGCCCCGGATAAAACACAGCGTCCAGTTTGGAAATGAATGGCACATTCCACTGTTACAGGAGTTTTTGTCATGGAAAGAGGAGCGGAGGCTTCGTGCGGTGCCGCATGGCACAAAGCAACGCCGTGATGAAGCCTTACAGGACATGTTCTGGCATGTGCAGGCACATCCACAATTTCTCGGATAATCACTCGATGGAAAAACCACCGACAGCTGTCTGAACGCCATCTCAAAGCCATCCTATGAGACCAAAACGGAGGTGGTTTTGTCTCGCTCCAGTAGCGAATCTATCGTGACGCGCGAAGCCTCCGCTCGGCTTTCCATGACAAAATCTCTTGTTAAAAGTGAAATCTGATGGAAAATGGTTGATGTCCAGCTCTTGTGATAACCAGAGAAATTGCACACGATGGTCACGGATCCATACAGCCATCCGTTTAGAAATGAAATGGTCGCTCAGCCTGTCGATGGCGGCTTCGGAGCGCGGCGCACCACCAGTTGCTCTGGGCTGTCCTTAAAGCGACAGTAACACTCCGTAATCTCTTTGAAGCCCATAAAATTTTCACCAAAAACCATCTGAATTTCTCGAATGGTGTCCACTTTGATGTCCCTCACAGTTTCTGAAAAAATTTTGATCAAGCAAAGCGGCAGTCTCTGAGCCATTCCTAAACAATGAAAAAAACGACGAGAGGGGTGGACCACTCCTCACTCAAAGCCTGCTCACAGGCGAATGACGCAACCGACAGGCGTGAAAAAACTCACGCATGCGCACGAAGGTTCAAGCTTGGCTAACGCAATCACACGTGATTCAAATCCATATGGTTTTTGAAAAAAATAATAAGGTTGGATACTTTTCTAATAGACCTTGTACGTTTAGATTAAACTGCAAGTTCATCTTATAAAAATAATGTAATGAGCCTTTTCATGAAAATGATGCATTAAAGCTGCCTCCACATGCCCTGAAATATGATGCTCAGATTTGATGTAGCGTCACCAAATGGAGCAGAAGATTCATAATGAAACATTTAATTGCTTTGATACTTTAAGTGTAACCCATCAGAAACCACTCTGATGTTTCACTTTATTTTTATTTGCCAATAATAACATTACATCCGGATGGCTCTCTCTGATTCCACTGTAAGCAAAGCGAAATGAAGCAGTGTTTCATAAGCGTCAGACTCTGCATGCTTCAGATAACAAATCAGTTTTTGCTGCAGCAGACAGACTTGAAGGAGAACCTTGAGTCCAAGTTAAGTATCAAGTCTTTGAATTCTTTTCACAAGTCAAGTCTTAAGTCACTGTTTTTGGGACTTAAGTGTAACTTGATTCCAAGTCTCAAACTTAAGTCCTTATGTCAGGATCATATTCACACATTATGTCCTCTTAGTGATGCAGTAACCTTATTTTAAGGAGGTTTTTTTATTTTATTTATTTTTGTACTCTTGATGACACTGAAAAATGAATAAACTGGATAAAAAAACAAGAGCATTTATTTTCTTCATACTTTAGTTCATCTTTGGCAGGAAAGACTAAGATCTTTGTCGTCATTTGAAATATGTTCTTCAGTCACGTTTGCCACATAACGAGGTCATGAAGGACATTCACATGCAAGGCAGCACTGGATGAGGACAGAGATGAAAAAAAAATGAATATAAATGAAGTGCGAAAAGATTGTATCAACATCACAAGATTTCAGTATGACGTTAAAAGTACATTTTTTTTCATCTAACTCAAAGGACACCCCTATAAACAAAACATATTTTACAAGACCTGTCGCCCCATTTTGATCACTGTCTTTCTCTCTGTCACACGTGCACATCAAAATGTCCACATTCAGGTCAAATCTGTGAGAAACAAGGCTGTACTGAGACTGTGATAAAACACAGCCCTGGCATTCGGCCACAACAAATGCACAGATGTCGAAAGGTTTATGAACCCTTGACCTTTAACATGTTTGAGGGTGTTTTTGTGGCATCACAAAAATGAATAAATAACAAATTTAAAAAATCTGGCTTTTTGAATTTAAAAATGTCAACATAATGCCCTTTAAACTCACAATGAAAAGTAATCTATACATAATGATGGTGTGGATGAGTATCTGCACCCTTTCGTGTAACCATCACTTTTACATCCAGTTTCCGTGTACCATCATCATCATCATGTGTGCATCAAGGGGTGGATACATGAATATTTCAAGACACTGATTATGTGTTGGACTTCATTTCACTGTTAGGTTTGCATCTCATGTGCTTTCTGGCAAAACGTGGCTGAACTCTCCAGTATTCTTTTTCAGAAAATCCTTCTCTATACATTTTCATGATGAAGTTGTATAACTGTATCAACCCCAAAGAACAACAGTGGCATGTGAAGTTGGTCCTGTGCCTGTCCTGTCACAACACTGCCAACTGTCCAGTGAGATCAGGATGACTGGCAAATTGTTCCCACATTAAGTTCACCACCATCCATTCAATCATCCCTCCAATCCTGCACATGCCCTCAAGGTCCCTGGAGTTAGGGGTCCAATTCAGCGAACTTGAGGATGAATGTTTCATTGAACAACATCTCAGTCTGCAGTTCATGCTCCCCCTGGGAGAACTCATCCAGGCGAATGCCTCGGACAGCCGGCATTTGGCTCTGTTGATACACAGGACTGCTCCTGTCCATGTCTGTCTCCCAGGGAATCACATGGAACACATTCAGTAACACATAGCTGACGCCATTAAACCATTTTGTTCCAGGCTATCCTGAGTGAAAAGTCTCAAATCACCCTCAAATCATAATCTGGTCTACCTGCTGCAAGCTGCATAATAAACTTTCCCTGCTATGGTTCTCCACACCTGTCCTTGCTGGAGTACCTCTCAAAAATATGGATCTGAAGGAGGTCTTCAGTAAGACTTGGGCTACTGCTCTGACACAACACAACACATAGACTATCACCCAGGGCCAATTTCACCCTATGGACATTGTAGTAGCTTCTCTTCAGAAATGAGCTCCAGTGACCATCAAAACAGGTAGCCCCTTCCTTTTCTGTCTTCATCATTTGATGTTTTGCAGGAAGCTCCTATTTTCACAAAACTAGAGTTGAGAAATGCACATTATCTACTGAGAATAAAGGAAGGAGACAAATGGAAGATGGATTTAACACCCATGGTGTGAATATTTGGTCATGCCGTTTGGGCTCTCCAGTATCCCAGGCCTTTTCCAGAAGCTTGAGAGCTCTGTGTTTTCTGACAGTTTGTAAATTTTTGTATTTGTGATTTTAAATGGCATTTTCATCTTTTGCAAAGAAAACAGAGCATGTCAACTTTGTCATTTTGGACTATCAGTTATCTATGAAAGCAGGGAAGTGCAAATTTCACAAGAATACTGTTTCTTTCTTGCTGGTGTGGTGTCATCTGAAAGACTGGGGCAGATCTGGCTTCAGTGAGCGCTGTTATGGATTGGCCCATTTTAGGAAACCTGAAGCAACTGCAACGCTTCTTAGGGTTTGTCAATGTCTATCACTGGTTTGTTCAACCAGTTCAGACATTGACAAACCAGTTGTTCACAGTTGCATTGTTGCTCCATTACACCAACTAACCTCAACTCATGTCAAAGTTAAGTGATCTCCAGCCACAGGCCAAGTTTTCTCCTTTGCCCCAGTCCTGATCATGATGTACCATCTCAGCAATTTATTGTTGATATTAATAATAATATGTATAGCATCTTAACAAGAACAAAGTGCTTCACAAACCAAATGACACTGCCACAAAGTAATTTAAAATGAATTACATAAAACAAAATCAATACACTGAACATTTTAAACCATCAAGAGTTGTAGGCAGCCAAGAAAAGGTATGTTTGTAATCTGGATTATAAAGTGTCAGTAGAACTCGACAGCCTAATCTCAGCCGGCAGTTTATTCTACAGCCACAGTGCATGAAATAAAAATGATCGACCGCCCGCTGATTTCTTTCTCACCTTACAGACACATAGCAGGTCACCCTCCTGTGATCACAGGACACGTAACGGCACATGTGCCGGAATCAAAGTGGCCATATAGGACGGGGCACAGCCATGAAAAATCTGAATTCAACAACAAAACCATGAAATTAGCACTTGCATGAACACACAATCAATGAAGAAATGCCAGCACTTTGTTCAAGTCAAAACATAACGATGCATCCGACATGGGAATTTGGTCCAGTTTGCCTCAGCATTATGTTGTGGAAAACAAAGTGTTGTTCAGGAAGAGATTATGATGTGGAGAATCAGGAGCTGCTGGCAGCTACACTGGCATTTGAGGAATGGTAACAATGGTAACAAGGGGGTCACTCAGCCTTTCATCACGTGGACTGATCATAGGAAGCAGCAGTATTTACACTCGACACACAGACTGAACTCTCAGCAGGCCAGATGGACACACATTCACTTGAAATTTGTTCTTCTGTCACATTTGCCACATCAAGAGGACATGAGGGAGATTCACATGTAAGACAGCACTAGATCAGGGCAGAGATAATGATGAACATGAAGCGTGCAGGGGTGTGTCATTGCAAGAACAAGAATTCAGCAGAAAGTCACAAGTACATTTTTTTCAGCCACCCGAAAGGACACCAACATAGTTTATGAGAGGTGTTTATAAATCTGAATCACTGTCTTTCTATGTTACTTCTGCATATCAAAATGTCCATCTTCAGATCAAATCTGTGAGAAACAAGGCTGGACAGAGACTGTGAGACAAAAAAAAATAAAATAAAATAAAAAACAGCCATGGTATTTGGCCTAAACCAACCCACAACAAACAGTCAAACCATGTGCACACCTTCAATCCATGTGGTGTTAAGTGTCTTGGCTGTCTTTGTCTAAAAGGCCGTCTTTGCCCATGAGGTTTGGTGGATGAGACACAATCATCAGGTGGCTGAGGAAAAAAATCTCATCGAGAGGAAAGCTGCAGTTGTCATAGCTTTCAGTGGGAAAAGAAGAGAAAGAGATTAATTATTGAGCCTCACAAACACGATCACCATCATAAATCCAGAAAACTACAAAACTGCTGAATAATTCTGAATTGTATTATAATAATAATTAGTTGTAGTAGTTGTAGTAGTATTCTCACCTTGTTAAAGAGCAGCTTTTTCATCATGACCCTGCAAGTTTGTCAATGAGAGTGTCAGAGGTCAAGGTCATCAGAATGTCTTTTTATTGGCCTCCAATTTTCTCCTGAGTCTGTCAGAGTGTGAGTGACAGTGTCAGATGAACTTGAACACAAGACCAAGTATATAGTATCCATCTGTGAGCAGATTGAACAGTCTTATAGTACGTATGTAGAACTAGAAGCACTCAGAGAGTGCAAACCTCCGCCAAGGCCATGGGGTCACTGACGCCATAACATCTACACGCTGTGGAATCATTGAACTTAAAAAAGTCTAACAATGATGTTTGCTCAGTAGTAAAAAAAAGTTTCATCTGCTGTGACTGGATAGCATGTATCCTTAGCGCTTGGCATCCCAGTTTATTGCAACTTGCACCTTTCCCAGAAGCTGCTGTCATCTGAGCACTGATATTGATATTGCATGTGCTTATAGACAAAAACAAATAAGAGACAAAATTCAATTTATTATTCAACTAAACTGCAAATATATGAATTTTTGAACATTTATGAAACACTTCTCTAAACAAGGCCATACGGTCACTGACCGTAAAGAGATTCCCTCCTTGGCACAGTGATCTATTTCTTTTTGTCTCTTTCTCTAAAATTGTATATAATAATCATTAGATTATTAATATATAAACAAAAAACAAATTTAAGAAATATTACAATTTGAAAACAAATGCACCCAAACGTGATGACAGCTGCAACTGCTTAATGCTAACTTTTAACATTGAAAATGCCATAGACATGCTAACGCGTTAGCATCGTGATCCGGATCACCACTAAAATTTAATCACTTGTTCCTCTTGTCATTTCCAACCACTCCACAAAATTTCATCAAAATCTGTTCAAAACCTTTTGAGTTATCCTGCTGACAAACAGACAGACAGACAAACAAACAAACGCAACCGAAAACATAACCTCCTTGGCGAAGGTAATGACACTTGGAACAGGAGGTACAGGTTTTGGTGATAACCTGTTAACCCCAAAACGTGAATCAGCTGCAAATCATGAATTTTACACAAAACGTTAATTGCAAAACGTGAATATCTCCCAAAACATGAACGTGGGTCTCTCAAGATGTGAAAATCATTTATGATATACATGTTTTTTTTTTGTTTTTTTGTTTTTTTTGTTTTAATTAGTTTATGGATTTCAGTTTACAGATCAGTTACTGCAGGAAACCTTGCTCGCAAATCCTATCACCACAAAAATTATTTTTTTTTGGGGGGGGGGGGGGGGGGGCACTACAACCGGTAAGGTTGGGAGGTGATCCTAGCGGGCTTTCACTTCTTATGTCAAGAGCCCGGTCCCGCTGGGTGCGTCCCGCTCCGGGAACATCGGGTGAATAGTTTGACTGGGATGGTCCACCTGTCAAATAGTAATGAAGGTGTCAAACTCACAGAGGACAGAAACCTCCCCCTCTGGTAAATGACTCAGTAATCTTAAGAGAAATGTTGTACAAAAACAAACACTAGTTTCTAAGCTCGGGAAGGTAGACAACGAGCTACAATCTTATTTTTATCCATATGACCCATCCTCTCAGCTGAAAAAATAACATTGATCTGAATGAGCAGACCGCTGAGAAACAGAAGCGTAGGGACCGTCTACAAAGTGCAAAAATGAAAAGAGACATCAGAAAAATATTGAATACATTCAGGTGTGGTGTCATCAAATTCACTGAACATATCAGTGCACTCCTGCTGGTTATACTACAGCACTCAGTTTAGAAAAATGTCATTGTGAAAAACTTTGGAGAATTTTTTTTACTGTATAAATTTTCATTGTTACTGTATAACGTGTCATGACACAAAACCTTCTGCACACATCAGTGGGGTCCTGCTGGTTATATAACAGCACTCAGTTTGGAAAAATGTGCAAAAATTTAATTTACTGATTTTTTATCATTAAAATTGTTGTGTGTTGGAGGGTTTGGCTGGATGTTTTTGTGTTGTTTTCTTTTCTTTGCTCTCCAGGTGGTATGCAAACTGGTTTTTGTCTGTGGAGATGGTGCTGGCAGAAGCATCCTTCACCCTCATCAACATTATTGGCTGCACTTGTGGAGGATGTCCACATGCAGGCCTAATGACTCGCAGCACCTGTGGATGATGCTCACGTGCAGACTTAAGGACTTTCAGCTGAAGCAGATAATTAGATGGCGTTCTGCATTTAAGCCATGAGTGGTTCAAGCAGAATTGCCGGGAACTCGACTTTGTGATGTTCGTTTGTGAGACGCTGAGGACCGCGCCTGGGTTTGACACATCGTGCCTGTGAAGGAGGATGGGTGAGGGACACATGCTGTCAGCACACATCAGAGGTGATTGATTGTCTGAATAAGTGTTAATAGTAATTTGGTATTTTGTTACGCAGTATATTTGAACATTGATGAGAATTGTGCAGCTCGCTTCTCACGCCCATGGCGTGCGGACTGATGATCCTCCACCTGTTGTGAGAAGCTGCTCATTTACATAAAGCTTAAAGTCAGACCTGAATGTGTTGCTGATAGTGTGTGCCTTTGAAGGATATTAGTTGTAGCTGTTGACTTACCTCACCTCTTCTATCCTTCACAGAGTCAGTTTGTCGTGTCCACCTGGGGGGTGTTTGGCGGTGAATTTGAGTCCAGAAGCGCCAGGCTTTGATCCCTTTGGGCGCTGGAGAGCGCGCCATCCTTCACTCCGCCAGACAAGCTATATATTATGTTGTACACACTTGTTGCACGGAAAGAGAAATAAATGTTTTGTTTTTGGAACCGCTTTCTGGTTATTTAGCGCTGGGTTCAGTCAGACACAGGTCCGCTCCTCAACCCGCGTCGGCACATAACAGTAGTTCCCGGCCATTCTAAAATGGACCCAGCGGCAGAAGCGATTCCATTTGCCGAAAGACTCCAAGAACACTTGGAGAAAATATGGGAGCAATTACAGCATCTCGCAAACCAAATTAAACAAACAGATGCCCGCGTTACGGAGCTTGCAGCGCAAGCCGTTCTGCTTCCTGCTGCTCCAGCTGCGGTACCAGCGATACCGGTGCAGATAACTCCGTCACCCAGAGATTCGGCTTCCGAACCAATTATTTGTCATTTGGAGCCTTATGCGGGAAACACTGAAGCCTGTGCTCCGTTTTTGATGCAATGTTCTCTGGTTTTTGCTCAGCGACCAGCTTCCTTCTCTTCTGATGGTAGCCGTGTCTCATATGTGACAAATTTGCTCCGATGTGACGCCTTAGCTTGGGCCACTGCGTTGTGGAGTAATAATTCTCCATTGTTAGGATCCTTTAAGGATTTCTCCCGGGAGTTCCAATTGGTTTTTGACCATCCGGTGAAAACAAATACCGTTGCTCAACGGTTGCTGAATCTCAGGCAGGGGAGGCGGAGTGCGGCGGATTATTCCGTGGATTTCCGAATTTTTTCTGCTCAGTCCGGTTGGAATACCGCAGCTTTAAGAGGAGTATTTGTGGATGGTTTGAACGAGTCATTAAAAGATGAGCTAGCAGTCCGTGACGAACCAAATGATTTAGATGAGCTAATATCTTTGGTTATTCGTCTAGATGATCGGATAAAGGAGTGTGGACGCGAGAGAGGGCGGACATCAGAGCGGGTCTTTTTGTCTCGGGGCTTTCCCCGACACAGATCTGGGCTGCCTCTTCTTCGCCCCACTGAGACTCCTCCGACGGGACCTCTGGCTCCTCTTGTGGATGAGCCCATGCAGCTCGGAAGAGGTGAAGCCGCCATATTGCCCCGTCACACAAGCGTCAAGAAAGATAGTGATGACGTATCTCCAGGTGTTCTGGGACAGGCACAATAATGGACACACACACACACAAAAAAATTAGTTATATGGGCTGTTTTTGTTGTTTTTTTGTGAGGGGTTATAAATTGTTTGGGTGTTTAGAGGCGTTTCTGGTGGAGTGAACGACTGGCGGGTCGAAGCTCGGCTGGACTCAGCCAATCGTCGTTTTTTATCATTTGAACTTAGGTATTTTCTGTTTGGGATTGGGTCATTTTGTTTTGTTGTTTTTTATTTCCCTGCTTCCCTAACCCCAACCTCACTTGCCCTAAGACCGTTCGTCTTGTGGGTTGTGGGGTGGTGCAGGTTGGTCACGCTGAGTGTTTCTCAGAAGACCTCTGCACCTGGGGGGGGGTTGTCAGGGGCGTTTTTTTTGGGTTTGGTTGGGGCCCGGTTCCACTCCAGCCTCGGTGGGCCTTTGACCGTTCGT
The DNA here is from genome assembly GCF_902500255.1 of Thalassophryne amazonica. Classification (NCBI taxonomy): domain Eukaryota; kingdom Metazoa; phylum Chordata; class Actinopteri; order Batrachoidiformes; family Batrachoididae; genus Thalassophryne; species Thalassophryne amazonica. The sequence goes on along the minus strand of NC_047108.1, from coordinate 107,386,252 downwards.
CATTGGTGTTACCGGGGTGTGGTGCAGCGGGAACATACCTCAGTCGGAGGGGTGGGCTGATCTGTTGCTGTTCGCCATTTCGGTAGTTCCGCCCCTCCCGATAGGCTGGTGGTATGGTCGGGTAGGGGCACCGGACGTATTTCCGGTTTTCCGCTGCGCTTCGGGGTTGGGACCGGCTTAGTTTTTCCTGTTTCCTTCCCCGACTTAGTAATTTTGTGCCGTTCGTCAAAATGGAGCTAACGACTGGCTCTGGGAGTGATCTGGGGTCTTCCGGGGTGCTGGGGGAGGTAACAGGGTTTTCTAGTTGTTTTATTTGCCCCTGGGGTGTTTTAATGAAGTCCGCCGGGGGTTGGATTTTTGTGTTTTTGTGCTTTCTTCCAGGTTCCACCTCCAGGGTTGATGGGACGGTCCTCTGGGGGGGGGGGGGGGGGGGGGGGGGGAATTAATTGTGGGGCCAACTCACCAAGTGTGGCCGGGTCTGGGGTTCCTGGGTTGTGGGGAGGGGGCCTCCTGGGGTTGATGGTACGGTCCTCTGGGGGGCGCTGCTCCTCCATGTAAACCTGGGGACCTCTGTGGGATTCCGGTTTTGGTTGTCTCTCCTAGAACTGGCGGTAAAGGTCTTCTGGGGGGGGTTGGGCTGCATATCGTTCTGGGGGGGTTGGTTGTTATTTTTCTTTGTGAATTTGTTTTTGTATTGTGTTGTTGGGGCTGTGTTGGGTTTTTGCATTTGGGAGTTTTTCTTTTCTTCCCGGGGTTGGATGGGATGGTCCCCTGGGGAGGTTTTGGGTGGGTTTTGTGTTTTTTTTTTTGTATGTTGGGTTGTATGTGGGACTTTTTTGGGGTTTTGTTGATGCCAGCCGGCCTTCCAGCCACGGTGCCCTGTCCTGCTGTCTGCTGTGGACCTTGGGAGCGTTACGCCGTCTGCTTGCTGTCATGGACCCCGGAGGGGGGTGCTGTTCTCGGGCCTGGTCTGTTCGGTCGCCGGGAGGCTTCCCGTTGATGGGGGGGTACTGTTGTGTGTTGGGGGGTTTGGCTGGATGTTTTTGTGTTGTTTTCTTTTCTTTGCTCTCCAGCTGGGTGCGTCCCGCTCCGGGAACATCGGGTGAATAGTTTGACTGGGATGGTCCACCTGTCAAATAGTAATGAAGGTGTCAAACTCACAGAGGACAGAAACCTCCCCCTCTGGTAAATGACTCAGTAATCTTAAGAGAAATGTTGTACAAAAACAAACACTAGTTTCTAAGCTCGGGAAGGTAGACAACGAGCTACAATCTTATTTTTATCCATATGACCCATCCTCTCAGCTGAAAAAATAACATTGATCTGAATGAGCAGACCGCTGAGAAACAGAAGCGTAGGGACCGTCTACAAAGTGCAAAAATGAAAAGAGACATCAGAAAAATATTGAATACATTCAGGTGTGGTGTCATCAAATTCACTGAACATATCAGTGCACTCCTGCTGGTTATACTACAGCACTCAGTTTAGAAAAATGTCATTGTGAAAAACTTTGGAGAATTTTTTTTACTGTATAAATTTTCATTGTTACTGTATAACGTGTCATGACACAAAACCTTCTGCACACATCAGTGGGGTCCTGCTGGTTATATAACAGCACTCAGTTTGGAAAAATGTGCAAAAATGTAATTTACTGATTTTTTATCATTAAAATTGTTGTGTGTTGGAGGGTTTGGCTGGATGTTTTTGTGTTGTTTTCTTTTCTTTGCTCTCCAGGTGGTATGCAAACTGGTTTTTGTCTGTGGAGATGGTGCTGGCAGAAGCATCCTTCACCCTCATCAACATTATTGGCTGCACTTGTGGAGGATGTCCACATGCAGGCCTAATGACTCGCAGCACCTGTGGATGATGCTCACGTGCAGACTTAAGGACTTTCAGCTGAAGCAGATAATTAGATGGCGTTCTGCATTTAAGCCATGAGTGGTTCAAGCAGAATTGCCGGGAACTCGACTTTGTGATGTTCGTTTGTGAGACGCTGAGGACCACGCCTGGGTTTGACACATCGTGCCTGTGAAGGAGGACGGGTGAGGGACACATGCTGTCAGCACACATCAGAGGTGATTGATTGTCTGAATAAGTGTTAATAGTAATTTGGTATTCTGTTACGCAGTATATTTGAACATTGATGAGAATTGTGCAGCTCGCTTCTCACGGCCGTGGCGTGCGGACAGATGATCCTCCACCTGTTGTGAGAAGCTGCTCATTTACATAAAGCTTAAAGTCAGACCTGAATGTGTTGCTGATAGCGTGTGCCTTTGAAGGATATTAGTTGTAGCTGTTGACTTACCTCACCTCTTCTATCCTTCACAGAGTCAGTTTGTCGTGTCCACCTGGGGGGTGTTTGGCGGTGAATTTGAGTCCAGAAGCGCCGGGCTTCGATCCCTTTGGGCGCTGGAGAGCGCACCGTCCTTCACTCCGCCAGACAAGCTATATATTATGTTGTACACACTTGTTGAACGGAAGGAGAAATAAATGTTTTGTTTTTGGAACCGCTTTCTGGTTATTTAGCGCTGGGTTCAGTCAGACGCAGGTCCGCTCCTCAACCCGCGTCGGCACATCACAAAAATAAGTCATAAAATGAGCAATAAAATTCACCAATTCACTAAAATTCAATTTTAAACATTTTGACAAGAAGCAGAAAGTTTCTTCTTTGGCTTTGTGTCTCTGTGAGGTTTGATTGTACAGTTCTGTTTCTAACATACAAATTATTTACAAATTATTTGTCCTGAAGGTTAAAAAGTCTGCAGGCCAGAGAGCCTTCTGTTATCGTACACCTGTCCTGTGGCATGAGCTCCCTGCAGAGACCTAAAGCAGTCAGATTTTGTGAAGACATTCAGCATAGCAGGCTGACATCATTAAATAGGTGGCTGGCGCAGTTTTGTAGACAGCAAGGCTTTAGCTTTATTGATAACTGGCCTTCATTCTGGGGCTGCCATGGCCTGCTGATGCCGGATGGCCTCCACCCTACCGGGGAAGGCGCCGCCATCTTGTCTGCGAACATAGATAGAGCTTTACAGGGAGGGTAACATTAGGAATCTACAGCAGGCCACGGAGCAGGTGATTAGAGACCCTGCAAGGCTTATGACAAATGTGGATGTGGAATCCATTAGCTTAGCGGGGAAATTAGTGCAGAAAATCCACTATGGTGATAGTGCAGTTTATCTGCCAGGGAGGGAAATTCAACAAGTTGAGACTGTGGCCTGCTCCCGTAGACGTGTCCATAAAAATCATAGAGGGATATGCTTTGCAAACTTAATACCCATTACTATATTGGATCATGTTGAAATTGAGGATGGCCCAGTGGTTGTTCCACTAATAGCAAAGATTTTGTGTCTGCTACCTACAACGCGCGTGGAATGTCTTAAACCTAAACCTACTTCTAGGCATCTTATATATGCCACTCTGGAACAACCCCTAAGCCCAAACAGCTCAACTGTCAACCCCAATTGATTTCCTTAGACAGGGTCTCATTAACATAAGATCACTGTCCTCAAAATCACTGTTGATTAATGATTAAATTATTGATCATCACTTAGATATGATTGGGTTATGTGAAACCTGGCTTAAACCTACAGCTGTCCTCCCCTTAAATGAAGCCTGCCCACCAGCATATACATTTAGTCACATCCCTTGTGTAGCTCTTATTTATAAATCTGGGTTTAGCTTATTAGCTGTTGGGGGTCACAAATATAACTCGTTTGAGCATCTGATTCTCCGCTCCGCTCAGGATATTACGCATTGCCAAGGTCTGAAGAATAAAAATCAGCCGTATTGTCACTGTATATAGGCCTCCTGGCCCATACCCTGAATTCTTAGATGAATTTGGTGCATTTATTTCTAACTTGTCAATCAGAGCAGATAACATTCTGATCATTGGTGACTTTAACGTTCATATAAATAAGCCTTCTGATCCCCTCTGCAAATCATTTATGGAAATTGTGGATGCATTAGGATTTCGGCAATGCATTCGGGATTTCAATCAATCAATCAATCAATCAATCAATTTTTTATATAGCGCCAAATCACAACAAACAGTTGCCCCAAGGCGCTTTATATTGTAAGGCAAGGCCATACAATAATTATGTAAATCCCCAACGGTCAAAACGACCCCCTGTGAGCAAGCACTTAGCTACAGTGGGAAGGAAAAACTCCCTTTAAACAGGAAGAAACCTCCAGCAGAACCAGGCTCAGGGAGGGGCAGTCTTCTGCTGGGACTGGTTGGGGCTGAGGGAGAGAACCAGGAAAAAGACATGCTGTGGAGGGGAGCAGTGATCGATCACTAATGATTAAATGCAGAGTGGTGCATACAGAGCAAAAAGAGAAAGAAACAGTGCATCATGGGAACCCCCCAGCAGTCTACGTCTATAGCAGCATAACTAAGGGATGGTTCAGGGTCACCTGATCCAGCCCTAACTATAAGCTTTAGCAAAAAGGAAAGTTTTAAGCCTAATCTTAAAAGTAGAGAGGGTGTCTGTCTCCCTGATCTGAATTGGGAGCTGGTTCCACAGGAGAGGAGCCTGAAAGCTGAAGGCTCTGCCTCCCATTCTACTCTTACAAACCCTAGGAACTACAAGTAAGCCTGCAGTCTGAGAGCGAAGCGCTCTATTGGGGTGATATGGTACTACGAGGTCCCTAAGATAAGATGGGACCTGATTATTCAAAACCTTATAAGTAAGAAGAAGAATTTTAAATTCTATTCTAGAATTAACAGGAAGCCAATGAAGAGAGGCCAATATGGGTGAGATATGCTCTCTCCTTCTAGTCCCCGTCAGTACTCTAGCTGCAGCATTTAGAATTAACTGAAGGCTTTTTAGGGAACTTTTAGGACAACCTGATAATAATGAATTACAATAGTCCAGCCTAGAGGAAATAAATGCATGAATTAGTTTTTCAGCATCACTCTGAGACAAGACCTTTCTGATTTTAGAGATATTGCGTAAATGCAAAAAAGCAGTCCTACATATTTGTTTAATATGTGCTTTGAATGACATATCCTGATCAGAAATGACTCCAAGATTTCTCACAGTATTACTAGAGGTCAGGGTAATGCCATCCAGAGTAAGGATCTGGTTAGACACCATGTTTCTAAGATTTGTGGGGCCAAGTACAATAACTTCAGTTTTATCTGAGTTTAAAAGCAGGAAATTAGAGGTCATCCATGTCTTTATGTCTGTAAGACAATCCTGCAGTTTAGCTAATTGGTGTGTGTCCTCTGGCTTCATGGATAGATAAGCTGGGTATCATCTGCGTAACAATGAAAATTTAAGCAATACCGTCTAATAATACTGCCTAAGGGAAGCATGTATAAAGTGAATAAAATTGGTCCTAGCACAGAACCTTGTGGAACTCCATAATTAACTTTAGTCTGTGAAGAAGATTCCCCATTTGACGCACAGTAGTGGAAATACCCTGGATCTGGTTCTCGCACGTGGTATTGCTGTCACGAATATTGTCACGAATATTGCACTTGACCGAGACGGACGCACTTTTCTCTTTTCCCTCCCTCCTTATCTTTCCTGCTTTTGTGGCGTGTTGTCTGTGAGGCTGCAGCGTTGCTCTTCTGGAAACGACAAAAATGGATCTGTTAAAGTGGTCTCTGAACGCAATTGACACTATTTTTTCTACAAGATCTTCGGGAGCGGAGGACCCGACCTGTCCTGCTGGGACGCATGTGATGGGTTACGTGATGGACTCGTGGAGGAGATGGCAGGTCATGTGCCTTTACATGCTTTCTGTGGAGGACGTTGAAGATGTGTACATATTTGTCTTGGTGGTGACCGGCTTTCTGATGTGTGGAGCGGGGCACTTGCTGGTTTACCGGAAAATCAAGAAAGTGGAAGCAGCTTTGATTGGTCGTTCCAAGCTGCCCTATATGATTGATTCGATTGGGAAGGCTGTGGCTGCGCAGTCGGCGGGGGTTAACCGCGCATTGGATGACATCTCTGGGAAGATTGCAGCCCTGGAAACCCGCTTTGACCGTCTGTGAAGACCACATTCTACATTTCAGATGCATTGGGAGCCACTCTGTTCTCAGAACTGTGGAATCTTTCAGGCGTCTGTTAATCTGGCTATTCATTTGGCTTCCCCAAATACAGCTGCACTTCAAGGTCACTGTGATAAGATACCTCCTCAGAAGAACAACACTCTTATGCCTCGCTCCCTGGTCTTCCCCCCTCCCCTCAGCTTCTCCAGCCCTGACGTGAACTGTGGACTGTCCAGGACTTTCTCAGCCTGCGCAGGGCTGTTCCCTCCCCCCCCCCCGACTGCCGAACAAGGCTGTCGACGGCGCCGAAACTGGCTGCCTTCCGGAGTGTTCTGATAAACTGGTCCTTTCAAATCTCGGTTGTCGTCCTGTGTCCTTGTTTTGTCTCTGTGATTATTGTTTTTTTGTGCCGATGGGATTTGTTTTTTCCTCATTGCCGCTGTGTAATGCAGCGGCTATGAGGGGTTTTTTTTCTTCTCCTTTTCCCTCGTGTTTTGCTTCATATATATGTTTTATGTACTGGGCCGGCCTATGTGTTGTGTGTTATGTGTGTTGTTTGTTATGGGTCGGTGTTGGTTTGCTCAGCCCTGCTGTTGACCAAGGCAGGGATGTACATCTGGAGCTGGTCCCCGGGCGCCTAATGGCGACCTCTGCTCCTACTGGCAAATAGGATGGGTTAAATGCAGTAGCCACATTTCATTGTGCAGGAAAGTTCTTCTGTTCTGTGCATATGACAATAAAATTTCCTTGATCCTTGATCATGCCTCTTACATCAGTGGTCTCTGATCACTCACTTATTAAGTTTACAGTTTCACTGCCATGTTTAGTGGAACAACAACCTTATTTATCATTACAGCGATGCATCAACTCCTCAACTAAGACTGAACTAGAAGCTAGACTGCCTGATGTCTTAGCCTCACTTTTGACCAATACCCAGTCAGTAGACAGACTTCTGGATAGTTTAAACTCAGTGCTCAAAACGACACTCAACATGATTGCACCACCTGTGTTGAAACCGCACTCCCCCAAATCGCAGTCACCTTGGTTCAATGATTACCTGTGTGACCTCAAGCATAAAGCAAGAGGTCTAGAACGGAAATGGCATTGTTCAAAATTAGAAGCATTCTACCTTGTGTGGCGTGATACTATCTTAGACTATAAGCATGCATTATTGGCTACAAAGCAGACTATTACTCTGATTTGATCAACAAAAACAAGCATAACTCAAAGTTCTTGTTTGACACAGTGGCAACACTTATTCATGGACAACCACCTGTAGCTCGCTCTCCTTTTACAGCACAAGATTTCCTAGATTACTTTGAGAAAAAAATAGATGACATTAGGTTGAACATATCACAGCATGCCTTAACCCAGCCACTACTGTGGTATTACCTAGATTTACAGAATTTGATAGTATCTGTCTAGACATGCTGATGAAACTTGTAACGTCAACAAAAAGCACAACCTGTTTATTTGATCCTATACCAACAAAACTGTTTAAGGACCTGTGGCCCACTCTTGGGCCGATTGTACTGGAAATTATTAATCTTTCTTTAACTTCTGGATCTGTTCCTAAACCTTTCAAATCTGCAGTGATTAAACCATTACTTAAGAAACCTAATCTTGACCCTAGTGTATTGACAAACTATGGGCCGATATCAAATCTATCATTTTGCTCTAAAATTCTGGAAAAAGTGGTGTCACGGCAGCTTGTAATATCTACGAGGTATCTTATAAAACTAACCGGCAGTTTTATAAAAAAAAAAAAAACTATATGGATTTGATTGACATGCGATTACACCAATCATGCTTGAACCCTCGTGCGCATGCGTGAGTGTTTTCACGCGTGTCGGTGACGTCATTTCCCTGTGGGCAGGCCTTGAGTGAGATGTGGTCTAGAAACGTCCTACTTTTAAACTCTGAAAAGACTGAAATGATGGTTCTTGGTCCAGTGAGACATCGGCATCAATTTGACCAGTTAACACTGTGTGTCATACATCACACTGACAAAGTGAGGAACCTTGGGGTAATTTTTGGTTCTTCATTGTCCTTTGGTCTCCATATTAGAAATATTACTAGGACTGCTTTCTTCCACCTGTGAAATATAGCGAAGATTCATCCCATCCTGTCTATGGCTGATGCTGAGACCCTGATCCATGCGTTCATCTCTTCTAGATTGGACTACTGCAATGTTCTATTTTCTGGTTTACCGCAGTCTGGCATTAGTGCTCTCCAATTGGTTCAGAATGCTGCAGCCAGACTTTTGACACAAAGTAGAAAGTTTGACCACATTTACACCCATTTTGGCATCTCTTCACTTGCTTCCTGTCCCAGTGAGATCAGATTTTAAGGTTCTGCTACTAACCTATAAAATTATTCATGGACTGGCACCTCCCTACCTATCTGAACTAATTAAACCTCACGTACCGGCCCAGGCTTTACATTCTCAGGGCGCAGGACTATTTTGTGTCCCTAGGGTGAATAAGAAGTCTGCAGGTCACAGAGCTTTCTCTTATCGCGCCCCTGTTCTGTGGAATGATCTCCCTGCGTCAGTAAAACAATCAGATTCTGTGGAGACTTTCACGTCCAGACTTAAGATGCACTTATTTTATACAATATATATTATATTTTATACCATATACTTATTGCAAATTACATGTTCAAGAAGTTTTCACTTATTTGTTCCCATTTTTACATCTAGTCATCCTAATTCTGATACAATTCAATAGACAACTAATATAAATACTAACACGTTAAACAACTCATACAATAACACTGTAAACATACAATCTAAGGTTGGGACTGATCCGATCCATTATCGGTATCAGCTTCTGATACCAACATAATTCAAGTACCGGAAAATACTGATACAACCTGCTATGTTTTCTGATACCGGAGAGAAGCCATGTCTGTGAAACCTCTCAACTACTGCTGCATGTTCTCTGTTCTGTTTACTGCTGAGCTGAAGCCGAGCTCTTTCTTCCGACTGAACACCGACTTACCTACATCCTTCTCCATAATGGACAATTATGCATGGACATTTCCTCCCTATAAGGACAATAAGCAAAGTGCACATCTTGGGCCGCGCAGTGCATTATGGGTACGCTAGATTTTTCAGCTACCAACCCACATGCTATGACGGCAGAAAGCAGTGAGGAGTGCTGTGATTTGGATCATTTTAACTGCTGGAAAGTTGACGATTTAAAGCGTTTTTGTAAGCTCCGTGGATTGTCTGTTACAACCAGGACTACGTACGGCAGTGGACAGAAACGGAAAGAAGAGCTGGCTGCACCTGCGTGTGCTGCATTGTTACAGAAACTGCCATTGGTGCCGACAAAGGAGGAAGAGCGAGCTGCTGTTGAAAATGACCAGTCCTTGTTGATAATTTCTGACCCCTTGAAGGCAACTGATGGATGGTTAGACGAAGTCCAGAGTCTGAAACTGTGGATATTGCAGAATATTTGGTAAGCAGGGATGAGAAATTGCTACTCCACTGGCTTTGTAATGACGACAAGGAAGGTGGGTCTCACATATAACCTCTTTGGTGTCACGTTAGTTTTGATCAATTGACAGACATACAGTGATATGTGCGTGCAAGCAGTTCATTTATAGAACATGTAAATTTTATAATATTATGCGCCACGTCTTTCTTGGCGTGACATTACAGTCACAAGGTTCTGTGCTAGGACCAATTTTATTCACTTTATACATGCTTCCCTTAGGCAGTATTATTAGAAAGCATTGCTTAAATTTTCATTGTTACGCAGATGATATCCAGCTTTATGTATCCATGAAGCCAGAGGACACACACCAATTAGCTAAACTGCAGGATTGTCTTACAGACATAAAGACATGGATGACCTCTAATTTCCTGCTTTTAAACTCAGATAAAACTGAAGTTATTGTACTTGGCCCCACAAATCTTAGAAACATGGTGTCTAACCAGATCCTTACTCTGGATGGCATTACCCTGACCTCTAGTAATACTGTGAGAAATCTTGGAGTCATTTTTGATCAGGATATGTCCTTCAATGCACATATTAAGCAAATAAGTAGGACTGCTTTTTTACATTTACACAATATCTCTAAAATTAGAAAGGTCTTGTCTCAGAGTGATGCTGAAAAACGAATTCATGCATTTAGTTCCTCTAGCCTGGACTATTGTAATTCATTATTATCAGGTTGTCCTAAAAGTTCCCTGAAAAGCCTTCAGTTAATTCAAAATGTTGCAGCTAGAGTACTGACGGGGACTAGAAGGAGAGAGCATATTTCACCCATATTGGCCTCTCTTCATTGGCTTCCTGTTAATTCTAGAATAGAATTTAAAATTCTTGTTGTTACTTATAAGGTTTTGAATAATCAGGACCCCAGAACATGTCCCGTGAGGCTTCATCACGGCGTTGCTTTGCGCTATGCGGCACCGCCGTGACGTGCGGAATTCTTCCACACGTCTGTCTCAATGTGCCAAAAAAGTGCTGATGTCCACGTCTTTTCACAATTCCTGTGCTAGTCAGACGACGCCCTGGATAAAACACAGCGTCCAGTTTGGAAATGAACGGCACATTCCACTGTTACAGGAGTTTTTGTCATGGAAAGAGGAGCGGAGGCTTTGCGCGTCGCGGTGGTGCCGCATGGCGCAAAGCAACGCCTTGATGAAGCCTCACGGGACATGTTCTGGCATGTCCAGGCACATACACAATTTCTCAGATAATCACTCGACAGAAAAACCACTGCCAGCTGTCTGAACGCCATCTCAAAGCCGTCCTGTGAGACCAAAACGGAGGTGGTTTTGTCTCGCTCCAGTAGCGAATCCATCGTGACACGCGAAGCCTCCGCTTGGCTTTCCATGAAAAAATCTCTTGTTAAAAGTGAAATCTGCTGGAAAATGGTTGATGTCCAGCTCTTGTGATAACCAGAGAAATTGCACACGATGGTCACGGATCAAGACAGCCATCCATTTAGAAATGAAATGGTCGTTCAGCCTGTCGATGGCGGCTTCGGAGCGCGGCGTGCCCCACAGCCACTGGGGGCCGTCCTTAAAGCAACAGTAACACTCCTTATTCTCTACTAAGCCCATAACATTTTCACCGAAAGCCAGATAAATTTTTCTAACGGTTTCCAGCTGCCAGTCTCTAACAGTTTCTGAAAAAAGTCTGATGGAAAAAAAGCCCAAATCATTCTGCCATTTCCTGGCAATGAAACAACGACGAGAGGGGTGGACCACTCCTCACTCAAAGCCTGCTCACAGGTGAATGATGCAACCGACAGGCGTGGAAACACTCACGCATGCGCACTAGGGTTCAAGCTTGTCTGACGCAATCACACATGATTCAAATCCATATGGTTTTTGAAAAACATAATAAGGTCGGATACTTTTCTAATAGACCTCGTATGTTATTCTTTCAAATGGTAAGTTAGATAACATCTGATTTAACCACAGGGAGGCGCTGGGTCTCCTGACATTCCAAGTCAAGGTGATGCACTTTTTTTGCTGTCAAAACACAGAGATCTATAAATGCACATTTAGTTTTGCTGTAGTTATGCTTCTCTGGGTAAAGAACCATCAGAAATAATTTTGGGTCTCATATAATTTGTACAATGTACAATAAGCAAAAAGCTGCAGCCTGAGCAACAACACACACACAAAAAATAAAAGCGGAATACATGAGCTGTCATTCAATGTGGCCACATCCCGTTTATATTAGGAGAACTGGACTTTGTTGGATTGTGAACGTGATGATGATGACGTTGATATCTGAAATACAAAAAATACATATTTAAATTATATCACTGGATTCAATCATACATGTATTTTGATGTTTTAATTTCTTCAGCTTCTATTTTCCCACAAAAAATGACAGCACCCATAGAAAGAATTTACAGTCTTTTTCAAATAATTAATTATCTGACTAATATAATATGGTCACTGCATTTAATTGTTTTTATCTTTTGCATTATATGTTCTCACCAATGGTATTTCTGCTTTTACAATAAACTCATTAAGTAATAAGAGACTTTCACCGTGCTCCAAATTAAGCCTGGTGGCCACAGAAAGATTGTAATTTCTTATAAGACCACAACTTCACATCAATGAATGCACTCACACTGCTGTAATTTGAGCACCTGTTGACCAAATATAATTTGACTATAACCATGTATTTCAAAAAGTCCCGACGCTGTTAAGTTCTGGTGTTATTAATGTTCAGTGGTGTGCACAGCTAACCACTTCGATACAGCTTTGATAACAGATAATTAGTTAACTTAAAAGTTATCTTTTATAAAGCTAAACCAATAAACCACCCAAAAATTTATCAGAAGCTAAAGATAACTTTCAGTACTGTTTCCGGTACACTTGCAATTACTAACAAGCTGATTTTGAGTTTTAACACGACAATCGCTTCTGGTAGCATAAAAGTAATCACAGACCCAAACAATGAGACAGTACTTCTGTCTTTCAGTGTCCTGCCCACTGGTGGAAGCTCCTGTTTACTACATAGCTTGCAGCAGTGAAACCATTTGGAGAAACCACAAAGGTCAACTCTCTACTCAATAGCAGTGTTGCCATGAGGCGGAGGTCTTGGAAAATAAAGTTGTGCTGACTTATGCTTTTTGAATTATAAATAAAATTCATACGGATAGAATAACTCCATTAATGTCAGTTCCGTCATTTGTACAAAGTTAATTAAATTGAATTTCAATTTATTAATTTATATAGCACCAACTCACGACAAAGTCGCCCCAAGGCACTTCACACAATTCACAACACAAATGATCTAAAATCAAAATTAAAAACAAGAAAAGTACAATAAAAAGATTAAACACAGTAGAATAAAAATAAATTACAAAACAAACACAAACAGATTAAATTAATGATAACACAGTCTAAAAAAGTGGGTCTTCAGTCTTGATTTAAAAGTCTCCATCGTGTCAGACGGCCCAATAACAGCAGGTAGATCGTTCCAAAGAGTCGGACCACGGTAGGAGAAGGCTCTATACCCCACAGACTTCTTGTTCATCCTTGGAACACACAGAAGCCCTGCGACCTGCGAATGCAAGGGCCGCGCAGGTACGTAGGGCTTAACCAAGTCCGCCAGGTAGGAAGGTGCCAGTCCATGAACAATTTTATAAACCACCAATAAAATTTTAAAATCCGATCAGGCAGAAACCGGTAGCCAATGAAGGGATGCCAGAATGGGAGTAATGTGGTCAAACCTTCTACTTTGTGTCAAAAGTCTGGCAGCAACATTCTGTACCAACTGAAGTCCTCAAATGCTAGACTGCGGCAGGCCAGAAAATAAAGCATTACAATAATCCAGTCTGAAAGAAATAAACGCATGTATCAAAGTCTCAGCATCAGCCATAGACAGGATGGGACGAATCCTCGCCACATTTTGCAGATGAAAGAAGGCAGTCCTTGTAATGTCTCTAATGTGGGGGCCAAAAGACAATGTAGGATCAAAAAGTACTCCAAGATTTCTCACTTTGTCCGTATGATGCACAACACACAAACCCAAATTAAGCGCCAACTGGTCAAAATGATGCCGATGTCTGGCTGGACCAAGAACCATCCAACCAACTTCTCACAGATATAAAGCAATCTTCCAAGGCTTTTATATGGGCAAGATTACCAGCAGTTACCGGCATGTACAATTGAGTATCATCAATCAATCAATCAACTTTTTTCTTATATAGCGCCAAATCACAACAAACAGTTGCCCCAAGGCGCTCCACATTGCAAGGCAAGGCCATACAATAATTATGAAAAACCCCAACAGTCAAAACGACCCCCTATGAGCAAACACTTGGCCACAGTGGGAAGGAAAAACTCCCTTTTAACAGGAAGAAACCTCCAGCAGAACCAGGCTCAGGGAGGGGCAGTCTTCTGCTGAGACTGGTTGGGGCTGAGGGAAAGAACCAGGAAAAAGAGATCGATCACTAATGATTAAATGCAGAGTGATGCATACGGAGCAAAAAGAGAAAGAAACAGTGCATCATGGGAACCCCCCCACAGTCTACGTCTAAAGCAACATAACCAAGGGATGGTCCAGGGTCACCCGATCCAGCCCTAACTATAAGCCTTAGCGAAAAGGAAAGTTTTAAGCCTAATCTTAAAAGTAGAGAGGGTATCTGTCTCCCTGATCTGAATTGGGAGCTGGTTCCACAGGAGAGGAGCCTGAAAGCTGAAGGCTCTGCCTCCCATTCTACTCTTACAAACCCTAGGAACTACAAGTAAGCCCGCAGTCTGAGAGCGAAGCGCTCTAATGGGGTAATATGGTACTACGAGGTCCCTAAGATAAGATGGGACCTGATTATTCAAAACCTTATAAGTAAGAAGAAGAATTTTAAATTCTATTCTAGCATTAACAGGAAGCCAATGAAGGGAGGCCAACACGGGTGAGATATGCTCTCTCCTGCTAGTCCCCGTCAGTACTCTAGCTGCAGCATTCTGAACCAACTGAAGGCTTTTTAGGGAACTTTTAGGACAACCTGATAATAATGAATTCCAATAGTCCAGCCTAGAGGAAATAAATGCATGAATTAGTTTTTCAGCATCACTCTGAGACAAGACCTTTCTGATTTTAGAGATATTGCGTAAATGCAAAAAGGCAGTCCTACATATTTGTTTAATATGCGCTTTGAATGACATATCCTGATCAAAAATAACTCCAAGATTTCTCACAGTATTACTAGAGATCAGGGAAATGCCATCCAGAGTAACGATCTGGTTAGACACCATGCTTCTAAGATTTGTGGGGCCAAGTACAATAACTTCAGTTTTATCTGAGTTTAAAAGCAGGAAATTAGAGGTCATCCATGTCTTTATGTCTGTAAGACAATCCTGCAGTTTAGCTAATTGGTGTGTATCCTCTGGCTTCATGGATAGATAAAGCTGGGTATCATCTGCGTAACAATGAAAATTTAAGCAATACCGTCTAATAATACTGCCCAAGGGAAGCATGTATAAAGTGAATAAAATTGGTCCTAGCACAGAACCTTGTGGAACTCCATAATTAACTTTAGTCTGTGAAGAAGATTCCCCATTTACATGAACAAACTGTAATCTATTAGACAAATATGATTCAAACCACCGCAGCGCAATGCCTTTAATACCTATGACATGCTCTAATCTCTGTAATAAAATTTTATGGTCAACAGTATCAAAAGCAGCACTGAGGTCCAACAGAACAAGCACAGAGATAAGTCCACTGTCCGAAGCCATAAGAAGATCATTTGTAACCTTCACTAATGCTGTTTCTGTACTATGATGAATTCTAAAACCTGACTGAAACTCTTCAAATAGACCATTCCTCTGCAGGTGATCAGTTAGCTGTTTTACAACTACCCTCTCAAGAATCTTTGAGAGAAAAGGAAGGTTGGAAATTGGCCTATAATTAGCTAAGATAGCTGGGTCAAGTGATGGCTTTTTAAGTAATGGTTTAATTACTGCCACCTTAAAGGTCTGTGGTACATAACCAACTAACAAAGATAGATTGATCATATTTAAGATTGAAGCATTAAATAATGGTAGGACTTCCTTGAGCAGCCTGGCAGGAATGGGGTCTAATAAGCATGTTGATGGTTTGGATGAAGTAACTAATGAAAATAACTCAGACAGAACAATCGGAGAGAAAGAGTCTAACCAAATACCGGCATCACTGAAAGCAGCCAAAGATAACGATACATCTTTGGGATGGTTATGAGTAATTTTTTCTCTAATAGTCAAAATTTTGTTAGCAAAGAAAGTCATGAAGTCATTACTAGTTAAAGTTAATGGAATACTCAGCTCAATAAAGCTCTGACTCTTTGTCAGCCTGGCTACAGTGCTGAAAAGAAACCTGGGGTTGTTCTTATTTTCTTCAATTAGTGATGAGTAGAAAGATGTCCTAGCTTCACGAAGGGCTTTCTTATAGAGCAACAAACTCTTTTTCCAGGCTAAGTGAAGATCTTCTAAATTAGTGAGACGCCATTTCCTCTCCAACTTACCGGTTATCTGCTTTAAGCTACGAGTTTGTGAGTTATACCACGGAGTCAGACACTTCTGATTTAAAGCTCTCTTTTTCAGAGGAGCTACAGCATCCAAAGTTGTCTTCAATGAGGATGTAAAACTATTGACAAGATACTCTAACTCCCTTACAGAGTTTAGGTAGCTACTCTGCTCTGTGTTGGTATATGACATTAGAGAACATAAAGAAGGAATCATATCCTTAAACCTAGTTACAGCGCTTTCTGAAAGACTTCTAGTGTAATGAAACTTATTCCCCACTGCAGGGTAGTCCATCAGGGTAAACGTAAATGTTATTAAAAAATGATCAGACAAAAGGGAGTTTTCAGGGAATACTGTTAAGTCTTCTATTTCCATACCATAAGTCAGAACAAGATCTAAAATATGATTAAAGTGGTGGGTGGACTCATTTACTTTTTGAGCAAAGCCGATAGAGTCTAATAATAGATTAAATGCAGTGTTGAGGCTGTCATTCTCAGCATCTGTGTGGATGTTAAAATCGCCCACTATAATTATCTTATCTGAGCTAAGCACTAAGTCAGACAAAAGGTCTGAAAATTCACAGAGAAACTCACAGTAACGACCAGGTGGACGATAGATAATAACAAATAAAACTGTTTTTTGGGATTTCCAATTTGGATGGACAAGACTAAGAGACAAGCTTTCAAATGAATTAAAGCTCTGTCTAGGTTTTTGATTAATTAATAAGCTGGAATGGAAGATTGCTGCTAATCCTCCGCCCCGGCCCGTGCTACGAGCATTCTGACAGTTAGTGTGACTCGGGGGTGTTGACTCATTTAAACTAACATATTCATCCTGCTGTAACCAAGTTTCTGTTAGGCAGAATAAATCAATACGTTGATCAATTATTATATCATTTACCAACAGGGACTTAGAAGAAAGAGACCTAATGTTTAATAGACCACATTTAACTGTTTTAGTCTGTGGTGCAATTGAAGGTGCTATATTATTTTTTCTTTTTGAATTTTTATGCTTAAATAGATTTTTGCTAGTTATTGGTGGTCTGGGAGCAGGCACCGTCTCTACGGGGATGGGGTAATAAGGGGATGGCAGGGGGAGAGAAGCTGCAGAGAGGTGTATAAGACCACAGCTCTGCCTCCTGGTCCCAACGCTAGACAGTCACAGTTTGGAGGATCCCAAAAAATTGGCCAGATTTCTAGAAATGAGAGCTGCTCCCTCTAAAGTGGGATGGATGCCGTCTCTCCTAACAAGACCAGGTTTTCCCCAGAAGCTTTGCCAATTATCAGTGAAGCCCACCTCATTTTTTGGACACCACTCAGACAGACAGCAATTCAAGGAGAACATGCAGCTAAACATGTCACTCCCGGTCTGATTGGGGAGGGGCCCAGAGAAAACAACAGAGTCCGACATTGTTTTTGCAAAGTTACACACCGATTCAATGTTAATTTTAGTGACCTCCGATTGGCGTAACCGAGTGTCATTACTGCCGACGTGAATTACAATCTTACCAAATTTACGCTTAGCCTTAGCCAGCAATTTCAAATGTCCTTCGATGTCGCCTGCTCTGGCCCCCGGAAGACAATTGACAATGGTTGCTGGTGTCGCTAACTTCACATTTCTCAAAACAGAGTCGCCAATAACCAGAGTTTGATCCTCGGCGAGTGTATCGTCGAGTGGGGAAAAACGGTTAGAGATGTGAACGGGTTGACGGTGTACACGGGGCTTCTGTTTAGGGCTACGCTTCCTCCTCACAGTCACCCAGTCAGCCTGCCTTCCCGACTGCACGGGGTCTGCCAGGGGGGAACTAACGGCGGCTAAGCTACCTTGGTCCGCACCGACTACAGGGGCCTGGCTAGCTGTAGAATTTTCCACGGTGCGGAGCCGAGCCTCCAATTCGCCCAGCCTGGCCTCCAAAGCTACGAATAAGCTGCACTTATTACAAGTACCGTTACTGCTAAAAGAGGCCGAGGAATAACTAAACATTTCACACCCAGAGCAGAAAAGTACAGGAGAGACAGGAGAAGCCGCCATGCTAAAACGGCTAAGAGCTAGTAGCTACGCTAAGCTAGCGGATTCCCAAACAGGGAATCCGACACTAGACAGGCTGTGGAGCAGCACAGGTAACGCACGACAACAGTGCTAAAATAAAATAAAAATCCACTAGACAGGCTGTGGAGCAGCACAGGTAACGCACAACAACAGACTTATCATCAGCATAACAATGAAAGGCAATCCCGTAATGCCGCAGAATATGCCCAAGGGGCACTACATAAAGTGAGAAAAGCAAGGAGCCTGACACAGACACCTGTGGAACCCCAAATTCCATTTTACCAAGACCAGAAGTAGTGTTATTATACACAACACAATAAGACCGACTGGACAAGTATGACGTCAGCCAAGCAAGAACACTTCCATTAATCCCAAAGTGATTTTCCAGCCTATCAAGTAAGACATGATGATCCACAGTATCAAACACAGCACTAAGATCCAAAAGCACTAAAACCATTCTGGTGTCTGAATTCATTGCACACAGAAAATCATTCACCACTCTGGTAAGCGCTGTCTCTGTGGAGTGATGTTTTCTGAAAGCAGACTGAAGTGGCTCAAAAAGATCATTCTCAGTAAGATGGTCTACAAGCTGCCATGAGACCACTTTTTCCAGAATTTTAGAACAGAATGACAGATTTGATATTGGCCTGTAATTACTCAATATACCAGGGTCAAGACCAGATTTCTTAAGCAATGGTTACTGCTCACTGCAGATTTAAAACACCCAGGCACAGAACCAGAGCTTAATGAAAGATTAACAATTTCCAGCACAGTCGGCCCAAGAACGGGCCACAGGTCCTTAAACAATTTTGCTGGTATAGGATCAAATAGGCAGGTTGTGCTTTTTGTAGACGTCACGAGCTTTGCTAGCGTGTCTAGTGAAATAGTATCAAATTCTGTAAATCTAGGTGTCACCTCATTATTAACACCCACCTCCACAGCAGGGTGCAGAGATTGAGCCAAAGCATGTTTAGATATGCTCAATCTAATGTCTTCTATTTTCTTTTCAAAGTACTCCAAGAAGTCTTGAGCTATAAATGGAGAAGGACTAACAGGTGACTGACCATGGATAAGAAATGCTACAGTATCAAACAAAAATTTTGAGTTGTGCTTATTTTTATTGATCAAATCCGAATAGTAAGCCCGCTTTGTAATCCATAGTGCATGCTTATACTCTGCAACTGCATCATGCCATGCAGAGTGGAACACCTCTAATTTAGAGCCACGCCACTTCTGTTCCAGAAATCTAGCCTTCTGCCTGAAGTCCCGCAAGTAACCATTAAACCAAGGCAACTGCACTTTGGGAAGGCAAGGCCTTAATAAAGGATCTCATCAAGTGTAGTTTTGAGTCCCAAATTCAAACCATCCACCAGACTGTCCACTGATTGATCATTCTGCAAAGTTGAAGCTAAAAGACCAAGCAATCTGGCTTCAAGTTCAGTCCTAGTTGAAGGTTTAATACATCGCCACAGTAATAGGCCAGGTTGTTGCTCCACTAAACGCAGTAATGTAAATGCAAACTTAATAAGTGAATGGTCAGAGACCACCGATGCAAGGGGCAGTATACCAATATTGATGAGAGCAATACCACGTACCAGAACCAAATCCAGGGTATTACCACTAATATGTGTCGAGCCCTGAATACACTGCTGAAATCCCAACGCATCTACAATCTCCATAAATGATTTACAGAGGGGATCAGATTCATATGAATGTTAAAATCACCCATAATCAAAATGTTATCAGCATTAGTTGACAAGTTAGAAATAAACTCACCAAATTCATCCAGGAATTCAGAATAAGGGCCAGGGGGCCTATAAACAATGACAACACCACTGATGTCCATACTTCTGACCCAAACAATATGTAACATCATGGGCAGAGCGGAGAATCAGATGCTCAAACAATCCATACCTATGACCCACAACAGTTACTAACGTAAACCTAGACTTATAAATAAAATCAATACCCCCGCCTTGCTTCATACCACGAGAAACATGACTAAATGTGTATGCCGGTGGGCATGCTTCAATTAGGGGAAGAACAACTGTAGGTTTAAGCCAGGTTTCACACAAACCAATCATATCCAAATGATGATCCACAATGAAATCATTGATCAACATAGCTTTTGAAGACAATGATCTAACATTTATAAGACCCAAACTAATGACCTCGGCAGAGTTGACAATTGGACTATTTGGGTTTATTGGTGGTTCCAAAATAACACTTCTAAGGTACCTAAAAATAGGTTTAGGCCTGATACACTCCACACAGATAGCAGGCATCAGACATGAAATATTTAATACAGCAGGAACATCCAGCAGGCCTCGACTCCAATGTCATCCAATGTAGTAATAGGTACTAAATTTGAAAAACATATCCCTCTGTAAATTCTACGAACACGTCTACAGGAGCAGGCCACAGTCTCAATCTGATAAATCTCCCTCCCAAAAAAAAAAAAAAAACACTTTCAGCACCTTGGATTGTCCACATTAAATTCCTCGCTAAACTAGTGGATCCCACACCCACATTCATCCCATGTTCTGCGACCTGCTGTATACTCCAAGTGTTACCCTCCCTACAGAGCCCTATCTATATTTACGCACAAGATGGCAGCTCCCTCTCTAGTAGGGTGAAAGCCATCCGGCATCAACAGATTACGCCGGTCCCAGAACGAAGGCCAGTTATCGACAAAACCAAAACCGTGTTGTGTACAAAACTGTGCTAGCCACTTATTTAAGGATAACAGCCTGCTAAAAACCTCATCACCACCCCGGGAGGGGAGGGGACCAGAAACTATTAATCGATGCCGACATGACCTTCTAGCAAGGTCACAAGTCCTCTCTATATTCATTTTTGTGATTTCTGACTGCTTCATCTTAACATCATTTGCAGCAACATGAATAACTATATGATTGTATTTCATGTCATGTTTCTTGGTCTGTTTACCATTTTACAGTGTTAGTATCCTGAGGTAAAAGGAAATGTCAGGAGCTCTCGCCCCAGGAAAACACTGAACATCAGCTGGCGTCTGCAACTCAACATTACGGGTGGTGGAATCCCCTATCACTAACACAGACGTTTCAGCCTGGGGACAGGAGTGGAAGTCCGTGGGCTCTAAAGACTGACATCAGGCATATCCAGAGGAGAAAATCAGTTCATAGTTCGCACAGGCGAATATAATTTGGGTGCCACAACCGGGCACCGTGCCCCACATGACTTCCGTCGAGCCCCATGTGACTTCCTCCGCCCGACGACAGTCTGAAAACCATCCTCCCTGGCCGGCCCCTCTTTACTAATGCCAGTAGGCATAACAGCTAGGTCACCATCCATCCATCCATCCATTTTCTTCCGCTTTATCCGGAGTCGGGTCGCGGGGGCAGCAGCTCAAGCAAAGCTGCCCAGACCTCCCGATCCACACACACCTCCCCCAGCTCCTCCGGGGGAACCCCAAGGCGTTCCCAAGCCAGCCGAGAGATGTAGTCCCTCCAGCGTGTACTGGGTCTTCTCCGGGGCCTCCTCCCAATGGGACGTGCCCGGAACACCTCTCCAGCGAGGCGTCCAGGGGGCATCTGGAAAAGTGTTGACCCAGGATGGGTCAACATCAACCATGTTAAAATAAAACACATATCTGTTAATTTTAAATAATGCAGTAATTCTGAAGTTTTGTAACAAACACAGACAGATGACAAAGGGATTATGGGGAAATGAGCCTCCACTAACACTGATTGGTTGACTTCTTTATTCTATGTAAAAATCAACATGTGAGTGTGACGTGACGTGTGTGTTGGTATTTAAATGTGCTTTTGTAAAATATGGCATTTTATTTATGAGTAAAAAAAAAAGCCTTTTGCAAAAGCCAACTAAGTAAAGTTGTGATTTAAAAACCGTCTGATGTAACTGGGGTCAAAATGTATAAAACACTGCCATCTACAAGGCACCCAGACACTCAGCCCCTTATCCATAATCCTTTGTGTACCTTTTTTTAAGCAACAAAATCCACAACGACAATTGTAAATGAACATTATAATAATAATAATAATACATTTTATTTGTATTGCACCTTACATTTCAAAGAAATCTCAAAGTGCTACACAATATAAAATTTATACATTACACAACCAAAATGTATACTTTTATTTCTTTAGCTGCAGTAAGAGGCTGCAACGGCTCTCAGGTGTGCAAAGAATTATAATTTATGGGATATCTCAATACTTAGGGCGAATACTGCCATGAAAACTACTGGCCAGTAGATGGCAGTAGAGACCATAGAGCAAACAGGAAAATAATGGAAAAGCAACCTGAGCTTCTTCTGACATTTAAAATAAACACAATAACAAGTAACAATGTCTAAAAACCCAGATAATAAATTCATGAGAGTTTTAGGCACAATATACAAAGAGTTTAATGCTGTTGTCCTTGTGGAGCCTGATCAAAGCGTCTCAAATGCATTTCTCCTGTTGTGACTGTACCCATAATGCACTGGGCAGAGCATGTCCACACTAATACCTTCAAAATTAGTGCAGTATTTTAAAACTAAAACATATAGCTGATATTTTCACATTCTAAAATTTCAGAAATGATGTTAATTTAAAAAACATGCCCGAAATTAGTTTGGTTAAAATTTTAACCATAAGTTAAAACTGTATGCCTCCGGATGACTTGGGTGATGTTGCTTGTGTGGTGTCAGGAGCAATGATCTTGTGACTAGTTTGATGCTCATGCTAGAGGATAAAACACTGTCTTCTGAAACCAGCTCTTCTCGGTTTATAGAGAACAGAGCTGTTTATCTCCTACAAAACAGTTAAGTGCTGAAATATTTGATATCAGATTTAACAAAGATTTTTATCTGTTAAAGCTTTATTTACTTAACCAGCAAAAATGTTAGCGATTTAAAAATTACTGGACCAAAATTTCCGATGATGGTTTTCACAGTTATCTGAAAAGCTAATCCAATAATGAAAACATTATCTTTGATAATTAGCGGATTAGCGGAACTGAGCCCACCACTGTTTATGTGGCTGTCACTTCATTCTTCCTTACTGAATTTGTATTTGTGGTCTGCAGCAGTTTTCACGAGACAATAAAGTGATGGAACTGCTGATGTTTCCTTGTTTTATTTCTGTTTTGCCTTATTTCCTCTTTTACAGGGTCCAAGGCAGAATGCGTCTGCCTGCACCTCACAGCTGTGGCTCAGTTAATTACAGCTACACTTTTGTGTGTCTGCACGTTCAGCGGTCTCACACCACAAATATGTTCCCACTCATTCACCCCCAGCTTATTGATGAGTCCACTCTGGAACAGGTCTGTAACGCTCCTCGCTGATGAAGCCACTGACTCTTGACAGCAGAGGCTCGCAAGGACAAACATATTATAAATAAAATACAAACATGCAAAATATACATTCTGACAATGATTACGTTCCATACATAACAAATGATAGTGCAGTATTTTTTTACCGAGTCCTCGTCAGCTCTTCTTCAAGTGAAAAGCTGCTCTTCAAAGCAATTCCTGTAAAAATAAAAGTACTTGTAAATATTCTACTCACATTTAATTATGGAGCACATGCAAATGTTAGGTTATGTTATATAATTGCAAGTGAATGGACATAATTGTGTATAAATTGGTTTGTTTTGACACTTGAGTATTCTTGAGCGGTTTAGCAATTAAAATCCACAAATTAACCCCAATTAATGAAGTCTGAAAATTACCCCAGAACAAAACAGCTCAATATGCCAATAAAACATTTATTAAACCAAATTTAAACATTTCACAATAAGCTTGTAGCAACCAATAATGTAATAAGAGCAAATAATGTAATACTTGTCAATTATGAAATAATTTTGGGCATTTTAAATGTAATAAAGCCAATAGCGTAATAACTTGCCAATAATGTAAAGTTTATGAACCAATAAGGTGGTAGCATTTTGCCAATAATGTTATATGTCATTATATTATTGGCTGGTTGTTACTTTATTGGCACAGCCCTTCCTAACGCAACTCCAGTTTTACCTGGAGAAACACACAGCCACTGTTCCAAAGAGGTCTCCCATCCAAGTACTAACCAGATGTCGCACTGCTTTGCTTTTGAGATCTGACGGGATCAGGCTGAGACAGAGCAGACCGGCTGCTGGAGCTGATAAGGTAATACTATCTCTAAAATAGTATCATGTTTCGCAGGGTTGGTGGCCAGTTGGTTAATGCACTTGGTTTCAGTGCAGAAGGTTCCCGGTGCAATCCCACCCCTGCCACATTTCTCCATCTAATGTGGATTACATCAGGAAAGGCATCTGGCCTAAAACTTGTGTCAATTCAACATGCAGATCCACCTCGGATTTGCTGTGGCAACCACGACAAGGGAGCAACTGATGGGACTAAATTGGGTTGATTGGGTTTTATTTTCTGTGCAGGAACCACATAAAATGTTGCATGCACAAAGGGAAATATTTTCTGCAGCACTCGCATTTGACTACCAAATGGAAATGGAGTAGCAAATTCACGTCAAGCTAGCAAAGCCATGTGACTGACTTGACTGATGAGATGAACCTTTAAGTGGCTGCAAATGTGTCATGATCTGCCCCATTGTCTGGGTTTTCATCTAGGTTTTGTCTGTGTCCATGACCCCAGCCTTGATTCCCTGTCTTTGATTTCTTCTTAGGATTACTTTAGTCACTGGTTTAATTTTGCATTTCTACCACTGTAGTCATTGCTTGTAATTTCTGTTTTTCACATTTTAATTGTGTTGTACTTTCAACCCCAGCCTTTAATTGTCTTGTTGATCACTATTAAGTTCTCACCTTTATTTTCCTGGTTTTGTTTCTTTGCTTCTTCCATGTGTAGATTTTTTTTGCATTATGTTTGGAACTCACCTCCCACTTTATTTCTATCTGCTTAGTGTTTACTTTAATGCACTCTCTTGCACCTTCAATCAATCAATCAATTTTTTTTTTTATATAGCGCCAAATCACAACAAACAGTTGCCCCAAGGCGCTTTATATTGTAAGGCAAGGCCATACAATAATTATGTAAAACCCCAACGGTCAAAACGACCCCCTGTGAGCAAGCACTTGGCTACAGTGGGAAGGAAAAACTCCCTTTTAACAGGAAGAAACCTCCAGCAGAACCAGGCTCAGGGAGGGGCAGTCTTCTGCTGGGACTGGTTGGGGCTGAGGGAGAGAACCAGGAAAAAGACATGCTGTGGAGGGGAGCAGAGATCGATCACTAATGATTAAATGAAGAGTGGTGCATACAGAGCAAAAAGAGAAAGAAACAGTGCATCATGGGAACCCCCCAGCAGTCTACGTCTATAGCAGCATAACTAAGGGATGGTTCAGGGTCACCTGATCCAGCCCTAACTATAAGCTTTAGCAAAAAGGAAAGTTTTAAGCCTAATCTTAAAAGTAGAGAGGGTGTCTGTCTCCCTGATCTGAATTGGGAGCTGGTTCCACAGGAGAGGAGCCTGAAAGCTGAAGGCTCTGCCTCCCATTCTACTCTTACAAACCCTAGGAACTACAAGTAAGCCTGCAGTCTGAGAGCGAAGCGCTCTATTGGGGTGATATGGTACTACGAGGTCCCTAAGATAAGATGGGACCTGATTATTCAAAACCTTATAAGTAAGAAGAAGAATTTTAAATTCTATTCTAGAATTAACAGGAAGCCAATGAAGAGAGGCCAATATGGGTGAGATATGCTCTCTCCTTCTAGTCCCCGCTAGTACTCTAGCTGCAGCATTTTGAATTAACTGAAGGCTTTTTAGGGAACTTTTAGGACAACCTGATAATAATGAATTACAATAGTCCAGCCTAGAGGAAATAAATGCATGAATTAGTTTTTCAGCATCACTCTGAGACAAGACCTTTCTAATTTTAGAGATATTGCGTAAATGC
The DNA here is from genome assembly GCF_902500255.1 of Thalassophryne amazonica. Classification (NCBI taxonomy): domain Eukaryota; kingdom Metazoa; phylum Chordata; class Actinopteri; order Batrachoidiformes; family Batrachoididae; genus Thalassophryne; species Thalassophryne amazonica. Next base: position 107,360,331 of record NC_047108.1, on the reverse strand, counting down.
AAAAAAGCAGTCCTACATATTTGTTTAATATGCGCTTTGAATGACATATCCTGATCAAAAATGACTCCAAGATTTCTCACAGTATTACTAGAGGTCAGGGTAATGCCATCCAGAGTAAGGATCTGGACACCATGTTTCTAAGATTTGTGGGGCCAAGTACAATAACTTCAGTTTTATCTGAGTTTAAAAGCAGGAAATTAGAGGTCATCCATGTCTTTATGTCTGTAAGACAATCCTGCAGTTTAGCTAATTGGTGTGTGTCCTCTGGCTTCATGGATAGATAAAGCTTATTTAAACAATACCGTCTAATAATACTGCCTAAGGGAAGCATGTATAAAGTGAATAAAATTGGTCCTAGCACAGAACCTTGTGGAACTCCATAATTAACTTTAGTCTGTGAAGAAGATTCCCCATTTACATGAACAAATTGTAATCTATTAGACAAATATGATTCAAACCACCGCAGCGCAGTGCCTTTAATACCTATGGCATGCTCTAATCTCTGTAATAAAATTTTATGGTCAACAGTATCAAAAGCAGCACTGAGGTCTAACAGAACAAGCACAGAGATGAGTCCACTGTCCGAGGCCATAAGAAGATCATTTGTAACCTTCACTAATGCTGTTTCTGTACTATGATGAATTCTAAAACCTGACTGAAACTCTTCAAATAGACCATTCCTCTGCAGATGATCAGTTAGCTGTTTTACAACTACCCTTTCAAGAATTTTTGAGAGAAAAGGAAGGTTGGAGATTGGCCTATAATTAGCTAAGATAGCTGGGTCAAGTGATGGCTTTTTAAGTAATGGTTTAATTACTGCCACCTTAAAAGCCTGTGGTACACAGCCAACTAACAAAGATAGATTGATCATATTTAAGATCGAAGCATTAAATAATGGTAGGGCTTCCTTGAGCAGCCTTGTAGGAATGGGGTCTAATAAACATGTTGATGGTTTGGATGAAGTAACTAATGAAAATAACTCAGACAGAACAATCGGAGAGAAAGAGTCTAACCAAATACCGGCATCACTTAAAGCAGCCAAAGATAACGATACGTCTTTGGGATGGTTATGAGTAATTGTTTCTCTAATAGTTAAAATTTTGTTAGCAAAGAAAGTCATGAAGTCATTACTAGTTAAAGTTAATGGAATACTCAGCTCAATAGAGCTCTGACTCTTTGTCAGCCTGGCTACAGTGCTGAAAAGAAACCTGGGGTTGTTCTTATTTTCTTCAATTAGTGATGAGTAGAAAGATGTCCTAGCTTTACGGAGGGCTTTTTTATAGAGCAACAGACTCTTTTTCCAGGCTAAGTGAAGATCTTCTAAATTAGTGAGACGCCATTTCCTCTCCAACTTACGGGTTATCTGCTTTAAGCTACGAGTTTGTGAGTTATACCACAGAGTCAAGCACTTCTGATTTAAAGCTCTCTTTTTCAGAGGAGCTACAGCATCCAAAGTTGTCTTCAATGAGGATGTACATACAGAGTTTAGGTAGCTACTCTGCACTGTGTTGGTATATGGCATTAGAGAACATAAAGAAGGAATCATATCCTTAAACCTAGTTACAGCGCTTTCTGAAAGACTTCTAGTGTAATGAAACTTATTCCCCACTGCTGGGTACTCTATCAGAGTAAATGTAAATGTTATTAAGAAATGATCAGACAGAAGGGAGTTTTCAGGGAATACTGTTAAGTCTTCTATTTCCATACCATAAGTCAGAACAAGATCTAAGATATGATTAAAGTGGTGGGTGGACTCATTTACATTTTGAGCAAATCCAATAGAGTCTAATAATAGATTAAATGCAGTGTTGAGGCTGTCATTCTCAGCATCTGTGTGGATGTTAAAATCGCCCACTATAATTATCTTATCTGAGCTAAGCACTAAGTCAGACAAAAGGTCTGAAAATTCACAGAGAAACTCACAGTAACGACCAGGTGGACGATAGATAATAACAAATAAAACTGGTTTTTGGGACTTCCAATTTGGATGGACAAGACTAAGAGTCAAGCTTTCAAATGAATTAAAGCTCTGTCTGGGTTTTTGATTAATTAATAAGCTGGAATGGAAGATTACTGCTAATCCTCCGCCCCGGCCCGTGCTACGAGCATTCTGACAGTTAGTGTGACTCGGGGGTGTTGACTCATTTAAACTAACATATTCATCCTGCTGTAACCAGGTTTCTGTAAGGCAGAATACATCAATATGTTGATCAATTATTATATCATTTACTAACAGGGACTTAGAAGAGAGAGACCTAATGTTTAATAGACCGCATTTAACTGTTTTAGTCTGTGGTGCAGTTGAAGGTGCTATATTATTTTTTCTTTTTGAATTTTTATGCTTAAATAGATTTTTGCTGGTTATTGGTGGTCTGGGAGCAGACACCGTCTCTACGGGGATGGGGTAATGAGGGGATGGCAGGGGGAGAGAAGCTGCAGAGAGGTGTGTAAGACTACAACTCTGCTTCCTGGTCCCAACCAGGAAGATTCTTGAGAGGGTAGTTGTAAAACAGCTAACTGATCACCTGCAGAGGAATGGTCTATTTGAAGAGTTTCAGTCAGGTTTTAGAATTCATCATAGTACAGAAACAGCATTAGTGAAGGTTACAAATGATCTTCTTATGGCTTCGGACAGTGGACTTATCTCTGTGCTTGTTCTGTTGGACCTCAGTGCTGCTTTTGATACTGTTGACCATAAAATTTTATTACAGAGATTAGAGCATGTCATAGGTATTAAGGGCACTGCGCTGCGGTGGTTTGACTCATATTTGTCTAATAGATTACAGTTTGTTCATGTAAATGGGGAATCTTCTTCACAGACTAAAGTTAATTATGGAGTTCCACAAGGGTCTGTGCTAGGACCAATTTTATTCACTTTATACATGCTTCCCTTAGGCAGTATTATTAGACGGTATTGCTTAAATTTTCATTGTTATGCAGATGATACCCAGCTTTATCTATCCATGAAGCCAGAGGATACACACCAATTAGCTAAACTGCAGGATTGTCTTACAGACATAAAGACATGGATGACCTCTAATTTCCTGCTTTTAAACTCAGATAAAACTGAAGTTATTGTACTTGGCCCCACAAATCTTAGAAGCATGGTGTCTAACCAGATCGTTACTCTGGATGGCATTTCCCTGATCTCTAGTAATACTGTGAGAAATCTTGGAGTCATTTTTGATCAGGATATGTCATTCAAAGAGCATATTAAACAAATATGTAGGACTGCCTTTTTGCATTTACGCAATATCTCTAAAATCAGAAAGGTCTTGTCTCAGAGTGATGCTGAAAAACTAATTCATGCATTTATTTCCTCTAGGCTGGACTATTGTAATTCATTATTATCAGGTTGTCCTAAAAGTTCCCTAAAAAGCCTTCAGTTGGTTCAGAATGCTGCAGCTAGAGTACTGACGGGGACTAGCAGGAGAGAGCATATCTCACCCGTGTTGGCCTCTCTTCATTGGCTTCCTGTTAATTCTAGAATAGAATTTAAAATTCTTCTTCTTACTTATAAGGTTTTGAATAATCAGGTCCCATCTTATCTTAGGGACCTCGTAGTACCATATTACCCCATTAGAGCGCTTCGCTCTCAGACTGCGGGCTTACTTGTGGTTCCTAGGGTTTGTAAGAGTAGAATGGGAGGCAGAGCCTTCAGCTTTCAGGCTCCTCTCCTGTGGAACCAGCTCCCAATTCAGATCAGGGAGACAGATACCCTCTCTACTTTTAAGATTAGGCTTAAAACTTTCCTTTTCGCTAAGGCTTATAGTTAGGGCTGGATCGGGTGACCCTGGACCATCCCTTGGTTATGTTGCTTTAGACGTAGACTGTGGGGGGGTTCCCATGATGCACTGTTTCTTTCTCTTTTTGCTCCGTATGCATCACTCTGCATTTAATCATTAGTGATCGATCTCTGCCCCCCTTCTCGGCATGTCTTTTTCCTGGTTCTTTCCCTCAACCCCAACCAGTCTCAGCAGAAGACTGCCCCTCCCTGAGCCTGGTTCTGCTGGAGGTTTCTTCCTGTTAAAAGGGAGTTTTTCCTTCCCACTGTGGCCAAGTGCTTGCTCATAGGGGGTCGTTTTGACCGTTGGGGTTTTTCATAATTATTGTATGGCCTTGCCTTGCAATGTGGAGCGCCTTGGGGCAACTGTTTGTTGTGATTTGGCGCTATATAAGAAAAAAGTTGATTGATTGATTGAACCCTGGATAGTCACGGTTTGGAGGATTTAAGAAAATTGGCCAGATTTCTAGAAATGAGAGCTGCTCCATCCAAAGTGGGATGGATGCCGTCTCTCCTAACAAGACCAGGTTTTCCCCAGAAGCTTTGCCAATTATCTATGAAGCCCACCTCATTTTTTGGACACCACTCAGACAGCCAGCAATTCAAGGAGGACATGCGGCTAAACATGTTTGCTTCATCTTTGTCTCTTTCTTCTGTGCCTCTGTTTCTGTCTGCTTAGTGTTTATTTTACTGCGCTCTCTTGCTCCTGCTTCCATCAGCTTTGTCTCCTTCCTGAACGTTCTCACACAGCTGTTTTCACTTTCCTTAATCACACACTGTTATTTAAGCCGTGCATGTTTCACTGTTTGTTGCCAGTTCGTTTGACCTTGTCTGCGTTCCAGCCTTGTTTTGCTCCTGACCTTTTGCTTAACTGTGTAAGACCTTGCCTTGTGTTAGACCGTTTTTTGCCTCAGCCCTTGTATACTTGGACTCATTGTGCTTTTTTGACCTGTGCTTGTTTTTTTACTCTGATTCTGCCTCAGTCCTGACAACATTGCTACTCTGTGCCACTGAACCCAGCTTGCTTTGACCATCCTCAAAATTACGTCTACCTATTTCCTCCGCCACACTGATTACTGAATCTGTGCCAGTTTCTCCAGATAAAGCCTTTTGTTACTCCACCTCCAGTTTCTGTGAGTCTGCATTCTAGAGCTGCCACAAACGACTATTTTGATAGTTGACTAGTCAGTGATTATTTTTGCAATTTGTCGATGAGTCAGATCATCCGTAAATTGCAGCTTATCACATTTTATCGATATTGATACCACGATTAATATCAATACCATTATCGATTCCGCTTATCAATCTGATTGCTTATCGATTCCCTTAGCGATACCGCCTGTGAATTTTCTGTGTGCTACAAGTACGCTTTAGCGGTTTTCTATGTCAACAACATTTTATTGAGTCTTAAAGTAAATAAATATGAAATTGGTCACTGGATCCTTGATATCTGAACATAAACAAACTTTACATGGTGGATCCTTGATCTCTGGACATACAGTAAATAAAGTCTACATGGTAGATCCTTGATATCTGGACATAAATAAAGTCGACATGGTGGATCCTTGATATCTGGACATAAATAAACTCGACTCGATCCTTGATCTCTGGATATAGATTGAAAAAAATCTATAGTTTTTTCAAAAGCATTTCCTTTCAGACATTAACAGCATGGATGTCTCTCCATACGTCTGTGCTGAGCTCAGCTGGCTGCTGGAGTCTGCAGTCTTTGTTGCAAGGAAATATTTGCTATAATAAGGCAGCTGAATGAGCTGCGGTTTCATATATATATATATATATATATATATATATATATATATATATATATATATATATATATATATATGTGTGTGTGTGTGTATGTATGTATGTATGTACGAGGTCTCTTAGATAATAAACCGACCCTTTTATTTTTTTTTTAAATATATGGATTTGAATGACATGCGATTACACCAATCATGCTTGAACCCTCGTGCGCATGCGTGAGTTTTTTCACGCGTGTCGGTGACGTCATTTCCCTGTGGGCAGGCCTTGAGTGAGATGTGGTCCCGCCCTCTCGGCTGAATTCCTTTGTTTCACACGCTGCTCGAGACGGCGCGCGTTGCTTTATCAAAATTTTTTCTGGACCTGTGAGGAATATCCGAGTGGACACTATTCGAGAAATTAAGCTGGTTTTCTGTGAAAAGTTTAACGGCTGATGAGAGATTATGGGGTGTTTCTGTCGGTGTAAGGACTTCCCACGGAGCGGGACGTCCTGCAGCGCTTCCAGGCGCTGTCGTCGGCCTGTTTCGAGCTGAAAACATCCTAATTTAAGGCTTAATTCACCCAGGACATCGTGAGAGAACAGAGAAGATTCAGAAGAGGCCGGCATGAGGAATTTATGCGGACATTCCACTGTTTAAGGACATTTTTTTAATGAAATTTTAATGAAATTCGCCGAATCGTTTCCGTGACGACTCGGCAAATCTGTGTGCGCCGCGACAGGAAAAACACCTCTGTGTTGAAAACCATTTGTAGAATTCAGGCGGCTTTTAATGGCTTTCAACAAGTCAGTAACTGAGAAATTGTTTAACAGCTTGGGCATGTTCCAACTTGCCCGTTAAGATTTCCAACGGAGGTGTTTTTCCTGCCGCGACCCCCCGCGGTCGGGTCCAGCCCGACATGCGACTCTGCCCGCACGTTCTTTCATTACAAAATGACCGTTAACAATGGAATGTCCGAATAAACTCCTCATGCCGACTTCTTCTGAAAGTTCTCTGTTCTCTGATGACTTACTGCGTCAACAGAGCCTGAAATGTGGAAGTTTTCAACTTGAAACGGCGAGACGCTACCGCCTCGAAGCGCAGATCGCCGTCAGGCGCCGTGGACCGTCCTTAAAGCGACACTACCAGACCAAAATCTCTCATCAGCCGTTAAAATTTTTACCGAAAACCAGCTGAATTTATTGAATGGTGTCCACCCAGTTGTGCCTTACAGTTTTGAAAAAATTTTTATCAAACAAAGCAACAGTCTCTGAGCCATTCCTAAACAATGAAAAAATCGACGAGCGGGTGGAGGACTCCTCACTCAAAGACTGCCCACAGGCGAATGACGTAACCGACAGGCGTGAAAAAACTCTCGCATGCCCACGAGGGTTCAAGCATGTCTGATGTAATCACACGTGATTCAAATCCATATGGTTTTTGAAAAAAATAATAAGGTCGGATACTTTTCTAATAGACCTCGTATGTATGTATGTATATATATATATATATATATATATATATGTGTGTGTGTGTGTGTATGTATGTGTGTATATATATATATATATATATATATATGTTAAGTAAGTAAGTAAACTTTATTTATATAGCGCTTTTCACAGACAGGGGTCACAAAGTGCTTTACAAGGTAAAAAAATAAAAATATACAGTAAAAATACACACTCAGTACTAAAAGATTATTGGCCATGAAAAGCCTGTTTAAAAAGTAGAGTCTTTAGTTGCTTTTTGAACATCTCAACAGAGTCCAGGGATCGCAGGGACAGAGGGAGTTCATTCCAGAGGAGGTGCTACGGCTTTAAAAGATCGGTCTCCTCGAGTTTTAAAGCAGGTTCGAGGAACCATCAACAGGTTCTGACCTAAAGATCTGAGGCTGCAGGCTGAGGTGTAGGGCTGAATCAAGTCAGCAATGTAATCAGGAGCCTGACCATGTAGTGCTCTGAAAGTCAAAACCAAGATTTTAAAATTAATTCTGGAGGCAACAGGGAGCCAGTGGAAGGATTCCAAGATAGGCGTGATGTGGGCTCTCCTGTTGGTGCGGGTCAGAAGCCTCGCAGCAGAGTTCTGGACATACTGCAACCGATTTATCTCCTTCTTACCCAGGCAAGTGAACAGGCTGTTGCAATAGTCCAACCGCGTGGAGACAAAGGCATGGATGATTTCCTCTAATTCTTTCTGTGACACCAATTGTTTAAGTTTGGCGATATTTCGCAGTTGAAAGAAGCAATTCTTCACAGGCTTCACAGAGCAAGAGACATTCCTTCATCGAAAATAACGCCAAGGTTTCTAAGGCTTGTTTTTGCCGTTAAGCCCAAGTCACCAAGGAGGCTCCTGATAACAGGAACAGCACTGTCAGGGGCAACAATAAGTGTCTCAGTTTTTTCAGAGTTTAGCTGCAGACGGTTTCCATTAAGCCACTTCTTCACCTGTGACAGGCAGTCAAATAAAAAGTTCAATTTGTGGACCTCCATACAGATCTTCTCTAGATCTTTCAGGTTTGGAGTTTCAGCTCCCTCCAAAGATTTTCTATTGGGTTCAGGTCTGGACACTGGCCAGGCCACTCCAGGACCTTGAAATGCTTCTTACAGAGCCCCTCCTTAGTTGCCCTGGCTGTGTGTTTGGGGTCATTGTCATGCTGGAAGACCCAGCCATGACCCATCTTCAATGCTCTTACTGAGGGAAGGAGGTTGTTTGCCAATATCTCGCAATCCATGACCCCATCCATCCTCCCTTCAATATGGTCAGTTGTCCTGTCCCCTTTGCAGAAGAGCACCCCCAGAGTATGATGTTTCCACCCCCATGCTTCATGGTTGGGATGGTTTTCTTGGGGTTGTTCTCATTCTCTAAACATGGTAAGTGGAGTTGATTCCAAAAAGCTCTACTGTGGTCTCATTTGACCACATGACCTTCTCCCATGCCTCCTCTGGATCATCCAGATGGTCACTGGTGAACTTCAAATGGGCCTGGACATGTGCTGGCTTTTTTTTAAGATTATGTCTCTCACAGTGGACATGCACCTAAGATGAAAATTTCAGACCCCTCCATGATTTCTAAGTGGGAGAACTTGCAAAACCGCAGGGTGTTCAAATACTTATTTTCCTCACTGTACATGTATACTAAATATGTATGTAGACAAACAGACGGTGTTCACTTGATATGTTTATGATAATGGGATTTGAGTTTGTGTTGTTAAATGTGTTTGTAGCATGGCCCAAGCAGAGGGTCACCCCTTAGAGTCTGGTCTGCTTGAGGTTTTTTCGTCAATACATCAGACGGAGTTTTTCCTTACCACTGTCGCCTGTGTGCTTGCTCTGGGGGTAGGTAATGTGTATATATGGGGTGGGCGTTTATAAGCTTTGCTTCTGCTCACCCCCTTTTTGGTCACACATGTCACTGTGGAATTGTCTTGTATATCAGTTTTTGTTAATGACGAGTTGTGTGCCAAATAAATTAAAAAAAAAAAAAGTGTGTGTATGTATATATATATATATATATTTTTTTTTTTTTTCCCTAAGAAATGTAGTCACATTTATGTATTACTACATTATTGGCTGTAGTTATTACATTCCAAAGGATTTTTTTAATGCTGTGCCAATAATGTAATAACCTGCCAAAAATGGAATATACTGGCAAAATGTTATTACGTTACTGGCTTTATTACATTTAAAATGGCCACAATTATTATGTTATTGGCAAGTATTCCATTATTGGCCATTATTATATCATCGGTTGCTACACCCCTCTTGCATTTATTCACCCCTGGCATCAATTTGGCGAAGTTCTGATAATCCTGTCAACAGTACTGAAACATACCTGCTCCTTGAATAAATGTGAGTAGTGCAGAGTGTAATGGCCTGATGATGGATAAAAATAATTATAACACTCATTTTGTATCAGTCTGGAAAAGGCAGAAATACCTGCAATCCATCGTTGTCATCATTAATGGTAAGAGCAAGTTCATCTGTTTCTGTTATTTGCTCCAGTGGCTAAAAAGTGAACAAAAAAGTGACATTGAAATCATAATAGAAAACTACTTGATCAGTGACACAGCGAGACCATTGAAAGGGAAACTCTGACATGTTTCAACTTGGGCTTTGTGTCCAGACGTTTTGAGGTTCATCTTTTTACTCCAGATGGACAAACCAGCAATATAATATTATTGTACAAGAAAAAAACACTCCTAAAAGAGTGCTTTTTGTTGTCACCGAACAGATGTCACATACACACACACACACACACACACACACACACACACACACACACACACACACACACACACACACACACACACACACACACACACACACACACACACACACAGAGTGAGTGAGTGAGACAGAGAGAGAGAGAGAGAGAGAGAGATGTTCCAACATTAGATGACATAGCTATGACACCCAACAACACATGCTTGCATGGAGAGTATTATAATGAGCTCTTCACAATTTCACTGATACTTACTGGCCTGGTAAGCATTAAAAGCCGAGATAGACATGTCCAAACTTGTCCTCTGACACGCCGAAACGGAGGTGTTCCTTTGTCTCGCTTCCAAAGCGAATCGGTCGTGACGCGCGAAGCCTCCGCGCGGCTTTCCATGACAAAATCTCTTGTTAAAAGTGAAATCTGCCGGTAAATGGCTGATGTCCAGCTCTTGTGATAACCAGAGAAAGAGCACATGACGGTCTCGTATCCACAGAGCCATCCATTTAGAAATGATCTGGTGGCTTGTGCCGCGTCGTCGCAGCTCGGAGTGCGGTGCGCCGAGCGTCCTTAAAGGGGTCCTTAAAGCTGTAGTAACAGACCTTATTCTCTGTGAAGCCTGTAAAATTTTCACCGAAAGCCAGATACATTTTTCGAATGGTTTCCAGGTGCCAGTCTCTAACAGCTTCTGAAAAAATTCTGATTGAAAAAAACCCCCAAATCATTCCGCCATTTCCAGACAATGAAAATCCGACGACGGGGCAGGACCACTCCTTCCACAAGGAGTGCTCACAGGCGAATGACGTCACCAACAGGCGTGGAAAAACTCACGCATGCGCACGAGGGTTCAAGCTTGTCTGACGTGAAAACATATGAATCAAATCCATATAGTTTAAAAAAAAATAAAAAGGTACGATACTTTATGGACAGACCTCGTATTGTAATTTATATAGTGCCAAATCACAACAAAGTTCCCTCAAGGCGTTTCCCACAATTAAGGTCAGTCATCATCTATCTCAGCAACAGATATAATTATTATTTCATCATAAAACAAGTGAGAGAGGAAGTGATCAGAGCCCCGCAGCTACACAGGCTGCTAGCTGTTGTATTCACTGCATGTCTGTCATTTGGTTGTCTTGTCATTCAAGATGGTTAAAATACAGAATTTCAACTTGAAAAGGCAAGAAAACGGATCTGATCGAGGTAGGTTCTGACTAATTACACATATTTAGCAGTTTTATATCAAATGGTCATAAAATGCTTAATATTTGGCCTTTTAAATAACTGATGTAATGGATATAATGTTGGATACACATCTTTCAGATCAGTAAATGTGCTCTGCAAAAACATTTCTCATTGGATGGGACTCTGAACCTTCGGAGAAAGAAAGAAAGTAAGAATTTATTCTGCACGAAAATGCAGCAGGAGGAAGCTGCTCTGGGTGAAGGGGGTTGGGGGATTTCAGGAGGAATTTACTAACTGCATCAAATGGTGGCCACGATTTCACCACAAGTTATGGACAGAACTATTATAATGGTGTGTCGACCATGTAGGATTTCTGACTGCTGCAGACTTGAGTTAATGTTGTTTTGAACTTACTAAACGTTCCCTCATTTCCAGTCTGTCCAATATTGTGAATCCACTTGTTTCCACAAGTGTTGCATTCTTAGGAAAAACATAGAAGTTCACATGTTTTGTTGTGTGGGCCGCTGAAGAGGAGGTACTGCTGGCTCACCACCACCAGATGGCGCCCTGCTTGAAGTGCGGGCTTCAAGCAGGAGGGCGTCATAGCAACCGGGAGTGACAGCTGTCACCCTTCATCAGCACCAGCTGTCACTCATTCACATCATACCACCACCACCATAAAGGCCGGACTGCAACTCCACCTCCCCGCCAAGAAATCAGCTACCTTGGAGGTAACTTCTCTGCTGTATTCAACTCTGACAAATAGTCTGAACTCTTTTTGCAGCCGTTTTCCTGTGGTGTTGCCTTATTTGGGGAATTGGCGTTTGGTGTGATCAGCGACGGCTTCGCTTCACACTCCAACCAGATAAGTGATTAGACAGGAGCTGCACGAGTGTGTGATTGGAGATGGAGGTGCTCCCTCCCTAAAGAACACAGACGGTGGAATTACTGAATGTGCGAACTCACACTCATCTAAACTGTTTCTGTTCTCTGCCAGCAGTACCCGGTCTGACAGCTGGAGACGGTGGCCACCTGGGGCTTCAGGACTTGGCGGCTCCGGTGTTCTTCAGATCCGTTGGCGGTGAAGGCTGTGTGGGATCCGGCTCGGTTCTAGACGGACGTCTCCTATCCTAAAGCCTGCCCACACGTCACTTAACATTTAATTGTCTGTGGTACCAAAACTGTGTTTGTCTGTATTCCGTTGTGCACTTCACAACATTAAATTGTTACTGTTTGGCTTATCCATTGTCCGTTCATTTAGCGCCCCCTGTTGTGGGTCCGTGTTCCTACACTTTCACAACATGTTTATCCCTGAGGTGGTTATTGACGCATCCAGGGACCCAACAAGTAATCCCCAGCATTCTGAACTTTTGCTTACTTCTTGAGCGTGTCTGTGCACAAATTTCCCACAATCCCCTGTGTGACCAAAGTCCAATATGGCGGATATGCAATCCCCCTATTACAAACTCTTCATGCTGCTGTCGACTCGCCAAAAAGGTCGCCCACGTTCAACAGACACAATCAACACTACATACAACAGACAGCATTACTTTGCAGGGATTTGGAACTTTGTTAGTTGCAGCATTTTTGGTCATGTGCCACAAACACCTGTGTCATATTTGTGAAGTCATTTGTTGAACCAGACAAGGTGACAAAAGCCACAAACAAAAGAAAGATTTATTGCTTTGAAAACAAACCCTGTTTTCTTCACTTCTTAATCACTCCGCCCCTCTGATTAACCACAGGAGCTTTAAAGATGATACACTTTGATACAGTCATACTTACTTTTTGGGAGACTGCAGAATGCTGCTGAGCGTAGAGAATGGCATCATGCACAGAGGGAAAGATGTTGTTGCGAACAATATTGCCGTCATCAAAGGCCCCTCCGGCCTCCAGATCCTCATAGACCTGAGCTGCAGACAAGATCACAGCATGTATCATGCCCACATCATTCATGTCTGCCCCTCAGCTCAGTGTTTTCGTGGTTCGCTCATACGACCTGTTCCTCTGTGATTCGCCCTGATTTGCACTTATTCGTACTATTTGTGAAGGAGCCCTCAAAGATGATTGAAGACGAACAGTGACACAGTGCAGATGCACTTAGCTGTTTCATGTTTTCACATGAGATTGTGTAAAATATTAAAATTCATTTGTGTGATCCTTGTGCTTCACCGCCTTTGCTTTAAGCATGTTTCATAGTCCTCTTTTTGATTGCCTTGCTATGTTTTGTGACCACCCTGCCTGTTTTTTGACCTTGCCTTTAGCCCAATTATCTTGACACTGTTGCTATTTTTGGACTGCCTTTTTGTGTGGCAACCTTTGCTTGTGTACTCACTAAAGCCTTTTGAAAATCAAACCTTGGTGTCTGTGTTCTGCGTGTGTGTCCAACCATTCCTGATCACAGAACCTGACACTTTGCTGTTTCCTGTTTTCATGAGATTGTTAAAAATATTAAAATTCAATTGCATGTTTCAATTCAGCAGTTTTTTGCCCACCAAATGACAACAGTAACATTGCCATGTGTCAGTATAGTTGAGATTGATTCAGCTATAATAACTAGTAGCACTGGCGTTCTACTTTTAATCACATCTGTGTTTACCTTGAATGTGAGCCAGGTACAGGTTAATGCCAAGCTTTGAGTAGTGTGAGTTCATCTGTGTGGAGAATTAAGAAAACAAGATAAAAAAAAATCAGCAATATTTCATTATGTTAATCATAAAGATTTATTTCTGATGACAGGTTTACAACCTTTATCAGTACTTTGATACCCATGAGGTCTATGAAGCAGACCCCTGACAGATCCAGGATGAGGGTGTGGAAGGGCACTGGTGGGGATTCCAGTGTGTCTGCTGGGGGACTGGGTGTCTGCTCGTCTGGCTCAGAGGCACTGTAGCTCATGTTGATGTAGCTGATGGGCGCATCTGTTTGGTTGGTACCGTCATCTGTCCTATTGACGTCTTCCTGCAGCTCAAGCTGAGATGTGGTCTTCAATTAAATTGAAAACATACTCTGTATATGCACAAATTAATGCTTTTTGGAACAAAAGAGTGTTTGATGTGTTGCTTCATCCCACCTGAGTGTTCATTTGACCCACCGAGGTGTGTTTCTTCTGTTTTTTTCTTGCCGCCGCCTGTTTCTTCTCTTCTTTTGCTTTCTCTTTCTGTTGTTTCTTTAACAGTTTTTGTCTGGCCATGATAAGTTTTCCAGGGTCCAATCCAGTCTAAACACAACCAGGCCAAAGTAAAAACTTGTGCACCATATGTATGTGTTCATAGAAACCTGGCCCACCTTGAGCAGGGCCGTATATAGGAATGTGAAAGGGGGGTTCAAATCCTTGAGTTGGGGGTCCAGTGGGCCACAGGGCCCCCGGTGGGGTCGAGGGGCAACACCCTCGTGGGGGATCAGGGGGGCGAAGCTCCCCGAAGCAGAAGCTTTTTGAGGATTTCGAGGGGTAAAAAGCTACATAAATTTCATTTGAAACCCAAAATGTATCATTTTAGGAAATACATTTTTATATACAAATAGTCCTTGCTTGGGATTGGATCAGTTGCCATAAGAACCACCCAGGAAGAACCAAGATAACATTCATTCAAACTTTATACCTGCCTGTCGGTTGTGAATGACGCAACTGACAGGTGTGAAAAAACTCACGCATGTGCACGAAGGTTCAAGCTTGGCTGATGCAAGTGCACATGATTCAAATCCATATACTTTTTGCAAAAACAAAAAGGTCGGATAGTTTTCTAACAGACCTCATATTTAGCGGTATTAATATTAGCGTTTGCATTATGAATATGTACGTATATGTACGTTATGTATTAAAATAGCGCTATTTAATTTGGTGACCTTGTTTAACTCGCAAAATTCGCATAATAAATCCCACGCAAATATTTGCACCTTTACAGTATTTGCAACAGGAAGGAGAAGCTCCCTTTATTTCTCAGCTTATACATACAAACATGTTTTTACAAACGAGACAAGTGTAATTGTGTGTCTACATGGGTATTTACAAGCCTACTAATCTGTTTGATATCAGAGGAGGATAGGGACCAGCTACCACGTGCTGGGTAATCGGGAGAGTCGGGAGTTTTCCCGGTGGGCTGGTCCAACCTGGAGCCGTTGTGAGGGGGTGTTTATATATACATACATATATGACCACCACTGTTAGGCTACACAGCAAGACACTTGGGCTGCTGTATCTTAAAGAGAAGACATTAAGTGTTATAAATGTCTTACAATCACGAAAATTCACAAGAAAATAAGTTAAGACTGCTTCTTTTGCAACGTTATCTTTTTCCAAAGCCCGAGGTAGGGACATCCCATTACACGTTTAACACCCCTATGCATTCATTACAGTTAGTTCAGTCCAACCAGCCCTGTGCGCTCAGATGGGACTTGCGCTACTCGTAAGTACAGGAGGAGTGGGCCGTGAAGGAAAAGATGGACAGAAAAAAGCCAGGTGGAGCTGAAAAAGCTAGATTAAGAAAAAGAAAAAGACACTGACTTGGCTGGGCATACACTGTACGATATTTTCAATCGTTGTACTCGGCTCCAGCTCAAACTGTGCGACAAAACCGCAGGGTTTAAAAGTTCAGAGCGCACGATTCATGTTGTCACACTGTACGGCCCGATGCAATGATCCGATCTGACTGCTCACATTGTACCTTCAAAAACCACACGTCGGGGTCGCGTTTCTTTTTCTTTTTTTTTTATTTATTTCATGCCTATCAGCGCGCACAGTGAGTGAAATCAGGTGGGTGGAGACTGAGCGCATACGCGCGCGCGTGCACACAGCAGACAGCAACGTGAGAGAGGACAAAAAGAAAACAAACATTCATAACAAGTGTTGCTACTTACACTGTTGTATAAATAAACTATATTTCATACGGAGTCATACAGCTGCGCAAGGTGTAGCAACTTATTCCCTCATCTGTCGTGAATCCTGTTATTGTCTGCTGTGTGCGTGTGTGTGTGTGTGTGTGTGTGTGTGTGTGTGTGTGTGTGTGCGCGCGTTCATATACGTTCACTCTCCCCCCACCTGATTCCACTCACTGTACGCGCTGATAGGCATGAACTTTAATATGATATTAGGTTATTGCGAGGGAACGCAATAAAAAAAAAAACAAAAAAAAAACAAGACTTTACATGAGATCACTGTTTGCTCTCTCAGGTGTTTGCACATGCACAGTGCGCGACGTAATCAGCACGTAGACGCTTGTAGAACCCTCACGAGTCACGACGGCCGACCAAAATATCAAACAGGGTTGATATTCATCCGACCATATGATTCCCCATCGGGAGGTGGTTGTGAGATGTTAAACGCAGCTCGTTACTCCATGTAGTCTGCACGATGCAGGACGCACGATTAAGCTGAAACTCGGCGCGATCCAAAAAATTCTCGCAGGAGTAAAAAATTGGCTGAAAAGGGGCCAAAAATGGTGAGTTAACAATACCGTTCTTGTTTTAACTAACTAGCTTTTACTTTTCATTATAAGCCACCCAATTTTCACAGTCACTCAGCACATAAATGCTGGATTTAAATGCCACAGCAGAACTCTTATTATCGCTGTGCGCTGGCGGTTTTTGGGCCGGTTGGATATGAAACTCCCGGGCTGAAAAAATGTTCCCAGCACGCCCCTGGGGACCAGGGAGCAAAAATTCTCAACCCCATGGGAAAAGTTTATCTAGCAGTTTCCCCTTTCATCACTTAAGGGATTACTCTGGCAGAGGAAATTGAAACTTGAGGGTGTGTGATAATAGCTGTGTAACAGTTAGTGCTTGTTGCTTATTATCAATGAAAAGAAAATACATAACATTGATATCCAGATCAGAAAAAATCAGCAGAAAAAAATCAGCAGAATTATATGTTGAGTGCACATATTTGGTCACTGTTACCTTCTTGATGACCTTCTGGAAAAATAATTCTGCATTTGCAAAGTAGAGCGGAGAGCAGTAGGTCACAATTTTCACACCTGTTACATGAACACCCTGAGGAGTGATAACATGAATAACTTCCTTTTACACTGTGATTATTGACCAATTTACACAGAAATATTTTATTGTCATACCTGACTGTACATCTTGGGGTTTCTGTAGATATCTGTATCCATGATCTGAACCAGTGCTGAACCATTCCGACTGTGAGGAACACATTATTATCATGTGTAACACATTAAGAAACACCTTTCAACCCTCTCTGTGATGAACTTTTTTTTTTTTCCATTGCAGTGAGATTTATACATATGTTGTGTACTTACAACTGGGTCTTGAATACCACAACCAACATGGAAAAACCGACTCCAATCGCTATTCCGTATGTTATGCCAAGAAGGAATGTAGCCAGGAATGTTATAACCCACACACACTACACAAGTAAAACAACAAAAGGAGGGGAAAAGTTAAAAAGATATTATGTTAAAATACAACACGCAGACTATGGTTTTGACTTACAGAGTCTAATTTGTTCTTCTTCCAGAGGTAATAGGGGTCAGACAGCTGGAGGAATAATTTCTTCATAGTGACGACAATCATAACTGCCAACACCGACTGTAGAAACACACAACTCACTACGCTTGTCATTCTGCATTTTTATAGATTACACTCAGATCGGTAAATAGTTTGCCTCTGTACAGCACTGCAATAGAATTCAAATGAGACAATCAACGTGTACGGTGCATCTGGAAAGTATTCATAGCACTGCACTTATTCCACATTTTTTGTTTCAGCCTTATTCCAAAATGAATTAAATGAATGATTTCACTGATTAACTGATTCCATCTGCTCAAAGTGATATTAATCAGTGAGATCACCTGGTGGAGTCAGTGGCTGCAAAGAAAAACTGCACCCTCTTGGCCTTTTCTAGAACGAGTTGCCCACCCCTGCCTACAGTGAAGCATGATTTGAAAAAAAAAAAAAAAAAAAATTCATGTTGTCTTTGTAGGGTGTTGTGAGTAGAATTTTGAGGAGAAAAAATATTTCACTCCATTGTGGATTAAGGCTGTAACAGACCAAAGTGCGGAAAAAGTGAAGTGCTGTGAATACTTTTGAGATGCACCGTACTTGTTCTTTTGACTTAGGTTTTATTCAAGGGATTTACAGTATCCGACTGCTTTATGTGCACCGGGAGATCGTTCCACAGAGCAGGGGCACAATAAGAGAAAGCTCTGTGACCGGCGGACTTTTTATTCACGCTAGGAACACAGAAAAGTCCTGCACGCTGCGAACACTGGACCCGAGGCAGTATGTAGGGCATAACCAGGTCAGCCAGGTAGGGAGGTGTAAGTCTGTGAACAATTTTATAGACCAGTAACAAAACCTTAAAATCCAATCTCGCAGAGATGGGAAGCCAGTGAAGGCATGCCAAAATGGGTGTAATATGGTCAAACGTTCTGCTTCGTGTCAAGAGTCTGGCAGCAGCATTGAAACAGCTGAAGCAGCTGAAGACCCCTAATGCTGGCCTGGGGTAGACCAGAGAATAGAACATTGCAATAGTCCAGTCTAGAAGAGATAAATGCATGTATCTGAGTCTTAGCATCAGCCATAGGCAGGACGGGACAAATCTTGGCTGTATTTCGCAGATGGAAGAAAGCAGTCCTCATCATGTCTCAAATATGGAGGTCAAAAGACAATGTAGGATCAAAAATTACCCCAAGGCTCATCACTTTGTCCATAGGATGTATAACACATAAACCTAGGCTAAGCGCTAGCTAGTCAAATTGATGCCAATGCCTCACTGGACCAAGGACCATCATTTCAGTCTTATAAGAGTTTAAACATACGAAGTTACCAGACATCCAACTTCTCAATGATGCAAGGCAATCTTCAAAAGATTTTTTTTATGTGAATGAGTTTACCAGCAGTTATCAGCATGTACAATTGAGTATCATCAGTATAACAATGAAAGCCAATCCCAAAATGCCGCAGTATATGCCCAAGGGGTGCGGCATAAAGGGAGAAAAGCAGGGCACTTAAAACAGATTCCTGTGGAAACCCAAACTTCATGTCAGTAAGACTTGAGGTAGTGTTATTGTACAAAACACAGTGAGAATGACTGGACAGGTATGACGTTAACCATGCAGGGCACTTTCAGTAATCCCAAAATAATTCTCCAGCCTATCAAGTAAAATATCACCACCTTCCTAAAATAATGACCTAAATCGTGTTTTGGAAAATCTGACTTAAGCCTCAGTCACAACCCATTTTAGGAGTTTTTAATCCTGCAATCACCTGGTTCCTGTAGGTCCTACATCTCGTATAAGATTTATTTTTTATCTTTGTAGTCTTACTACGATGGTACAGACATTGTAAGGCCATTGTACAAGTGGCAAGATGATTGTGCATTTGTCTTGAGATAAACCGGTGGACTTGATGCTACCTGTTGTACAGACATTGTACTATGATCTTGAGATTGTAGTAGGCAGTGTTGTGAAAAGTAACTTTGAGAAGTTACTTTTTTAGTTACTTTTTTAGTTGCTTTATACAGTTGCTCTATGCAGTTAGTTCATTAGCGGCATTATGCAATTACTTTATTAGAATCTGCCGAAAACTTGCAACTAATAAGGTAACGAGTAATGTAACTTGGTTAGTTATAAGATTGAGCAATCAGCAAAGTAACTCATCAGCAAAGTAAGTAATAGTTACTTTTCTGAGTACTAAATCTTAAAAATAACCAAATTAGATTATGAGTAACTTTATTAATTACATTCAGCAGCTGCCAACAAGGTGTCCGCAGCTGCTAATGAACTAACTGTATGAAGTAACTGTAAAATATAACTGTATAAATTAACTAATGAAGTAACTTTCCAAAGTTACTTTCCCCAACACTGGTAGTAGGACTGTTGTAGGAACTGCCCAATTGCCTTTTATGTCTTACATTTATTGTAGCTATCTCACGTTGCCTGTACTTACATAGTACAAAGACCATACATGTCTTACAACCTTTGTACTGCCATCCTGCAATAAGACTGACATATTGTCGATGGTGTGTATATATATATATATATATATATATATATATATATATATATATATATATATATATATATATATATATACTCAACAAAAATAAAAACGCAACACTTTTGGTTTTGCTCCCATTTTGTATGAGATGAACTCAAAGATCTAAAACTTTTTCCACATACACAATATCACCATTTCCCTCAAATATTGTTCACAAACCAGTCTAAATCTGTGATAGTGAGCACTTCTCCTTTGCTGAGATAATCCATCCCACCTCACAGGTGTGCCATATCAAGATGCTGATTAGACACCATGATTAGTGCACAGGTGTGCCTTAGACTGCCCACAATAAAAGGCCACTCTGAAAGGTGCAGTTTCATCACACAGCACAATGCCACAGATGTCGCAAGATTTGAGGGAGCGTGCAGTTGGCATGCTGACAGCAGGAATGTCAACCAGAGCTGTTGCTTGTGTATTGAATGTTCATTTCTCTACCATAAGCCGTCTCCAAAGGCGTTTCAGAGAATTTGGCAGTACATCCAACCAGCCTCACAACCGCAGACCACGTGTAACCACACCAGCCCAGGACCTCCACATCCAGCATGTTCACCTCCAAGATCGTCTGAGACCAGCCACTCGGACAGCTGCTGAAACAGTCGGTTTGCATAACCAAAGAATTTCTGCACAAACTGTCAGAAACCGTCTCACGGAAGCTCATCTGCATGCTCGTCGTCCTCATCGGGGTCTCGACCTGACTCCAGTTCGTCGACGTAACAGACGTGAGTGGTCAAATGCTCACATTCGCTGGCGTTTGGCACGTTGGAGAGGTGTTCTCTTCACGGATGAATCCCGGTTCACACTGTCCAGGGCAGATGGCAGAGAGCGTGTGTGGCGTCATGTGGGTGAGCGGTTTTCTGATGTCAAATGTTGTGGATCGAGTGGCCCATGTGGCGGTGGGGTTATGGTATGGGCAGGCGTCTGTTATGGATGAAGAACACAGGTGCATTTTATTGATGGCATTTTGAATGCACAGAGATACCGTGACGAGATCCTGAGGCCCATTGTTGTGCCATACATCCAAGAACATCACCTCATGTTGCTGTTGTGAAAGTGTAGTGACACGGACCCACAACAGGGGGCGCAAATGAACGGTCAATAGATGAGCCAAAAAGTAACAATTTAATGTTGTGAAGGTGCACAACGAATATACAGACAATCTCAGAATCTGATAACAGTCAATCCACAAAGGTGACGCGTGGGCAGGCTCGCGGATAGAAGACGTCTGTCCTGAGAAGAGCCAGAACCACACGATTTCCGCCGCCACCAAACCTGGTGAATACTGGAGCCACCAAGTCCCGAATTCCCAGGTGATCACCGTCCCCGACTGCCGGATCTGGTACTGCTGGCGAAGAGCAAAGACAGTCAAGTGTGGGTGTGTGTACACCCCGTAACAACAACGGTGGGAATGCCACCTCCACCTTTAACACACACTCGTGCAGCGTCTGTTTAACCACTTATCTGACGGGACGTAGGACGAAACAGTCGCGACCCACGCCTGTCCTCTGGTTGACAGCTGCAACACAATAGCACTTGGAATCACTTAATGCTGGCAGAGAAAGTTACCTCCATAGAAGTACGATATCTCGGCGATGAGGTGGAGATGACGTCTGGGTTTTATGGAGTGAGATGATGAAGAATGAGTGACAGCTGTCAGGAAATAATGAGTGACAGCTGTCACTCCCGGCTGTGTCCGTGGCGGCAGCGCCCTCTCGTGCCTGAAGCCCGCACTTCAGGCAGGACGCCCTCTGGTGGTGGGCCAGCAGTACCTCCTCTTCTGGTGGCCCACACAACAGGACCCCCTCTCAATTGGCGCCTCCTGGCGCCCGACCAGGCTTGTCGGGGTGTCGACGGTAGAAATCGGCCAGGAGGGCCGGATCCAGGATGAAGCTCCTCTTCACCCAGGAGTGTTCTTCGGGTCCATACCCCTCCCAGTCCACCAGATATTGGAACCCCCGGCCCGTTCGACGGACGTCCAGGAGCCGGCGCACTGTCCAAGCCGGCTCCCCGTCAATGATCCGGGCAGAAGTCGGCGCCGGACCGGGAGCACAGAGGGGTGAGGTGTGGTACGGTTTGATTCTGGAGATGTGGAACACCGGGTGGATCCGCAGTGAAGATGGGAGCTGAAGCTTCACTGCGGCAGGGCTAAGGACCTTGAGAATGCGAAATGGGCCGATGAACCTGTCCATCAGTTTAGGTGACTGTACCTGCAGTGGGATGTCCTTCGTTGACAACCACACCTCCTGCCCGGGCTGGTATGCAGGGGCCGGGGACCGCCGGCGGTCTGCATGGGTCTTGGCCCTCGTCCGGGCCTTCAACAAGGCAGAACGGGCGGTGCGCCACACCCGACGGCACCTCCGAAGGTGGGCCCGGACCGAGGGCACACCGACCTCTCCCTCCACCACGGGAAATAATGGGGGCTGGTACCCCAAACACACCTCAAATGGGGAGAGGCCAGTAGCAGAAGACACCTGGCTGTTATGCGCATACTCGATCCAGGCCAGGAGGTTGCTCCAGGCCGTCGGGTGCGCGGATGTTACACAGCGGAGGGTCTGTTACAGCTCCTGGTTGGCCCGCTCTGCCTGTCCGTTCGTCTGTGGATGGTACCCGGACGAGAGGCTTACGGTGGCCCCCAGCTCCCTGCAGAAACTCCTCCAGACATGAGAGGAAAACTGGGGACCACGATCCGAGACTACATCAGTCGGGATCCCGTGCAGATGGACGACGTGGTGGACCAGGAGGTCCACTGTCTCCTGGGCCGTAGGGAGCTTCGGGAGGGCCACAAAGTGGACCGCCTTGGAGAATCGGTCCACTATCGTGAGGATGGTGGTGTTGCCCTGGGACGGTGGGAGACCCATGACAAAATCCAGGCTGATGTGGGACCAGGGGCGATGAGGCACAGGAAGCGGTTGGAGTAGACCTTGGGACTTCCTGTGGTCAGCCTTGCCCCTGGCACAGGTGGTGCAGGCCTGGATGTACTCCCGGACATCGGCCTCCATAGACGCCCACCAGAAGCGCTGCCGGACAACTGCCACGGTCCTTCGCACCCCCGGATGACAGGCGAGCTTGGAACCGTGACAGAAGTCCAGGACCGCAACCCTGGCCTCTGGTGGGACGTATAGTTTGTTTCTTGGTCCAGTTCCCGGGTCCGGGCTTCATGCCAGGGCCTCCCGGACGATCTTCTCCACGTCCCAGGTGAGGGTGGCCACGATAGTGGACTCAGGCAGGATGGGCTCCGGTGGATCCGACAGTGCAGTTTTGACCTCCTCTTCGTGTACCCGGGACAAGGCATCTGACCTCTGGTTCTTGGTCCCGGGGCGATAGGTGATCCGGAAGTCAAAACGCCCGAAGAACAGTGACCAGCGGGCTTGCCTGGGGTTCAGCCGCTTGGCGGTCCTGATATACTCCAGGTTCCGATGGTCAGTGAAAACTGTGAACGGCACAGACGCTCCCTCCAACAGGTGTCTCCACTCCTCAAGAGCCTCTTTCATCGCAAGGAGTTCTCGATTGCCGACATCATAGTTCCGTTCAGCCGGGGTCAACCTGCGAGAAAAGTAGGCACACGGGGGAAGAACCTTATCGGTCTCTCCGCTCTGGGATAGCACGGCTCCTATCTCTGAGGCAGAGGCGTCCACTTCAACCACGAACTGGCGGCTAGGGTCGGGCTGCACCAAAACTGGCGCAGTAGAGAACCGTCGTTTCAACTCCTTGAACGCGGCTTCGCACCGATCCGACCAGGTGAAGGGGACTTTTGGAGAGGTCAGGGCTGTCAGGGGGCTAACTACCTGACTGTAGCCCTTAATGAACCTCCTATAGAAATTAGCGAAGCCGAGAAACTGTTGCAGCTTCCTACGGCTTGTTGGTTGGGGCCAATCTCTCACCGCCGCAACCTTGGCCGGATCAGGGGCGACGGAGTTAGAGGAGATGATAAACCCCAGGAAGGACAAAGACGTGCGGTGAAACTCGCACTTCTCGCCCTTCACAAACAGTCGGTTCTCTAACAACCGCTGCAGGATCTGACGTACATGCTGGACATGGGTCTCAGGATCCGGAGAAAAGATGAGAATATCGTCCAGATATATGAAGACGAATCGGTGCAGGAAGTCCCGCAAGACGTCGTTTACCAAGGCTTGGAACGTCGCGGGGGCGTTGGTGAGGCAGAACGGCATGACCAGGTACTCAAAGTGACCTAACGGGGTGTTAAATGCTGTCTTCCATTCGTCTCCCTTCCGGATCCGAACCAGGTGATACGCATTTCTAAGATCCAGCTTAGTAAAGATTTTGGCTCCATGCAGGGGGGTGAACACGGAATCCAACAATGGCAACGGGTATCGGTTGTGAACCATAATCTCATTCAGCCCCCTGTAATCAATGCATGGACGGAGTCCGCCATCTTTCTTGCCCACAAAAAAGAAACCTGCACCCATCGGGGAGATGGAGTTCCGGATCAGCCCGGCAGCTAATGAGTCCCTGATGTAGGTCTCCATTGATTCGCGCTCAGGTCGTGAGAGGTTGTACAGCCTGCTGGATGGGAACTCAACGCCTGGAACCAAATCAATGGCACAATCATACGGACGGTGCGGGGGAAGGGTAAGTGCCAGCTCCTTGCTGAAGACGTCAGCAAGATCGTGGTACTCAACCGGCACTGTCGTCAGATTGGGAGGGACTTTGACCTCCTCCTTAGCATGTAAACCGGGAGGAACCGAGGATCCTAAACACACCCGATGGCAGGTTTCGCTCCACTGAACCACTACCCCAGACGGCCAATCAATCCGGGGATTGTGTTTCAACATCCATGGGAAGCCCAAAATCACGCGGGAGGTAGAAGGAGTTACAAAAAACTCAATCTCCTCCTGATGGTTTCCAGACACCACCAGAGTTACTGGTTGTGTCTTGTGTGTGATTAAAGGGAGGAGGGTGCCATCTAGTGCCCGCACCTGCAATGGCGAAGGAAGCGCCACCAGAGGGAGCCCTGCCTCCCTTGCCCATCTGCTGTCTAGCAAATTCCCTTCTGACCCCGTGTCCACCAGTGCTGGGGCTTGAAGGGTTAAATCCCCGCTCAGGATTGTAACTGGGAGTCGTGTGGCAATCTGTGTGTGTCCCACATGAATGTTATGACCCCCCCTTAGCCCAGTCTCTAAGGGCGGTTGTTGTCGTTGTGGCCGTTTGGGGCAGTTTTTCTGTATGTGCGCCTTTGAGCTGCAGAGAAAACACTCCCTGCGGACCAGCCTCCTCATTCTGTCATCTGTTCTCGGTTTGGCCCTGTGCGTTTCCCTAGCAACGTCAGCAGGGGGAGCTGTTGCCCCACGGAGCGCTGCGGCTGTGGAGCGTGGGGAGGGCGGCCCCTTTTCGAACCCGGAAGGGAGAGGGACGGCGCGTACCCAGCCACATCCTTCGCCTCGCTCCCGACGGCGTTCCTCCAACCGATTGTCTAACCGTATAACGAGATTGATAAGCCCATCTAAATCCCGCGGTTCTTCCTTAGCTACCAGATGCTCCTTCAGTCCGTTTATGAAGGCAGCGCGGAGCGCAACGTTATTCCAGCTGGACCTCGCAGCCGTGATGCGGACGTCGACTGCATATTCGGCTGCGCACCAGCGCCCCTGTCGCATTGACAGCAGCATTGTTGAAGCGGCCTCTCCTCTGTTAGGGTGATCAAACACTGTTCTGAACTCCCCCACAAACCCAGTGTATGCTGATAACAACCGTGAGTTCTGTTCCCAGAGCGCCGTAGCCCAGGCGCGTGCCTTACCCCGAAGCAAGTTAATAACATAAGCCACCTTGCTGGCGTCAGACGCGTACGGGTCGTTGTGCAAAGACGAGCGAACACTGCATCAGAAAGTACGCGCACGTCTCCACACAACCCCCGTATGGCTCTGGGGGACTTATGTATGCTTCAGGGGATGGTGGGGGGGTTCGTTGAATGACCAGTGGAATGTTAATATCCGGCACCGGGTCGGCAGGAGGAGGAGCCGCAGCAGCGCTCTCATCGCGCGCTTCCACCTGTGCGGTGAGAGCCTCCATCCTGCGATTAAGGATGACGTTTTGCTCGGACATCAAATCCAGCCGAGCGGTAAAGCGGTGAGGATTTGCTGCAACTCACCGAGCACGCCTCCTGCAGACGCCTGTGCACCCTGCTCTTCCATTGGCTGTCCAACAGATGGGTGACGCCCCTCGGGATCCATGACGCTGGCCGAGATATCCTGTTGTGAAAGTGTAGTGACACGGACCCACAACAGGGGGCGCAAATGAACGGTCAATAGATGAGCCAAAAAGTAACAATTTAATGTTGTGAAGGTGCACAACGAATATACAGACAATCTCAGAATCTGATAACAGTCAATCCACAAAGGTGACGTGTGGGCAGGCTCGAGGATAGAAGACGTCTGTCCTGAGAAGAGCCGGAACCACACGATTTCCGCCGCCACCGAACCTGGTGAATACTGGAGCCGCCAAGTCCCGAATTCCCAGGTGATCACCGTCCCCGACTGCCGGATCTGGTACTGCTGGCGAAGAGCAAAGACAGTCAAGTGTGGGTGTGTGTACACCCCGTAACAACAACGGTGGGAATGCCACCTCCACCTTTAACACACACTCGTGCAGCGTCTGTTTAACCACTTATCTGACGGGACGTAGGACGAAACAGTCGCGACCCACGCCGGTCCTCTGGTTGACAGCTGCAACACAATAGCACTTGGAATCACTTAATGCTGGCAGAGAAAGTTACCTCCATAGAAGTACGATATCTCGGCGATGAGGTGGAGATGACGTCTGGGTTTTATGGAGTGAGATGATGAAGAATGAGTGACAGCTGTCAGGAAATAATGAGTGACAGCTGTCACTCCCGGCTGTGTCCGTGGCGGCAGCGCCCTCTCGTGCCTGAAGCCCGCACTTCAGGCAGGGCGCTCTCTGGTGGTGGGCCAGCAGTACCTCCTCTTCTGGCAGCCCACACATCAGTTGCAGCAGGATAATGCACGGCCCCATGTTGCAAGGATCTGTACACAATTCTTGGAAGCTGAAAATGTCCCAGTTCTTGCATGGCCGGCATACTCACCAGACATGTCACCCATTGAGCATGTTTGGGATGCTCTGGACCAGCGTATACGACGGAGTGTACCAGTTCCTGCCAATATCCAGCAACTTCGCACAGCCATTGAAGAGGAGTGGACCAACATTCCACAGGCCACAATTGACAAGCTGATCAACTCTATGTGAAGGAGATGTGTTGCACTGCATGAGGAAAATGGTGGTCACACCAGATACTGACTGGTATCCCCCCCCAATAAAACAAAACTGCACCTTTCAGAGTGGCCTTTTATTGTGGACAGTCTAAGGCACACCTGTGCACTAATCATGGTGTCTAATCAGCATCTTGCTATGGCACACCTGTGAGGTGGGATGGATTATCTCAGCAAAGGAGAAGTGCTCACTATCACAGATTTAGACTGGTTTGTGAACAATATTTGAGGGAAATGGTGATATTGTGTATGTGGAAAAAGTTTTAGATCTTTGAGTTCATCTCATACAAAATGGGAGCAAAACCAAAAGTGTTGTGTTATATATATATATATATATATATATATATATATATATATGGGAAGAACATCAGATAAGAACATAAACACAAGCCTAGTTGTCGACATCTTCATCATCGGTTGGTGATCTCAACACAAGCCTAGTTGTCATCATCTTCTTCATCGGCATCTATAGTTGCTGACAGTGGATCAAGCAGCCAACCCTTCATACCTGGATCATTCCCACACAATGCTTTTATGCCTCTTACAATCATTGTAGGAGGATCCTACTAGCAGTACAGTTATTGTACAATGATCCTACTAGTAGTACAATTATTGTACAATAATCTTACAAATCCTAAGAATAACATTGGGGATTCATTTTTAGGGTTTAATTGTACATACATCTTACAATGGTCTTACAACTCTTACAGTGGTCCAACAATGATTGTACCATCATCTTGGAATAAATTTTATCTGTACAGCTCTTAGAAAATGTTGAGCATGATTGACAGTGGCCCTAAGATAATAAGACGACTCTAGGACCACTCTAGGAACAAAAGTATCCTGGGATGATTGTACAATCATTGTAGGATTTGGCAAAAAATGGTCTTAGACCAGTCTTAGAAGCTCTTACGATGGGTTGTGACTGAAGCTTTAGGCCATTATTTTAGGAAGGTGACGATATGATGATCCACGGTCGGGGTGGGTTGTATAAAGGATATATTCGGTTCACGGTATGCATTTGGCCGATGGTAGAGATTTACACTGCACTGATCAATCACGGTAATGCTCATTGATAGTGTCATCGTATCTTCCTCAGTGACTCTCAACGACTAGAAAAGGCTGCATTCAGTGTTTTGGTCACAGGCTCCATCTCCACCTCAGCAGATTAAATCTTCTCCTTGTATAAGAGTGTAAAATTATGCAAGTTATTTTAACCCTCTGGAGTCACCTGACTGAATTTGGACATGTAAAAGTCACATGAGAGAATTAAACAATTTCCCATTAAATTCACTTGACTCAGTCTCTGTTTCAATGTGTTTTAAAAGTACACTGTTCAAGCTTTATACAAGTTTTTAAATTATTTTAAAAAGCCTACTATAACCTGAATTATGATTAGTAATTTCCGCAATGTTTTTTGAGAATTTTATGGTCATATTTGGTGCGCGTATTTGCAGAAAGCTGCACTAAACAGTCTCACATTTCCTCATTCAACTGCATTGAGAGCTCCATATCAGGGCAGGGGAGCGGAGAAAAAAAAAAACACCTTCCGTGTTATCATTGGTGGAACCCCATGACATGAGCCAATCAGGATCATCAACCCACGTGGTGATGTCTGTGAGGTCTTTCTGGAAAAAACACCATCAAAAGCAGACAAACTAACACTGCCTCCTGCTGGACAGAAGCAGGAATGGTGAAATGAGATCATTGCAACGCACAAAAATACATGTCTAACAAGTCAGAGAATCAGGCGCTCAAAATGAATTATATCTGTTCCGTGTTGATAACCATTTGTAAAATCCAGGCGGCTTTTGGTGGCTTTCAGTTGAGTGAGTATCTGAGAAATTGTTTAACAGCAGGGCATGTTCCAACTTGTCCTTAAGGCTTCCAACGGAGGTGTTTTTGCTGTTGCGGGCGCGCGGCGCCGGCTGCGAGCTGACGCGCCAATCCGTCTACACGTTTTTCATTAAAAAAACTCCTTTAACAGTGGAATGTCCAGATAAACTGCTTATTCCGACCACTTCTGAAAGTTCTCTGTTCTCTCACGACGTCCTGGGTCAACAGAGGCTTAAATTTGGAGGTTTTCAGCTTGAAACAGGATGACGACGTCGCCTCGGAGTGCGCAACATCCCGCTCCATGGGAAGTCCTTACAGCGATAGAAACAATCCAAAATCTCTCATCAACCATTAAAATTTTCACCGAAAACCAGCTGAATTTCTCGAATGATGTCCACTCGGATGTGCCTCACAGTTTTTGAAAAAAATTTGATCAAGCACAGTGCCAGTCTCTCAGCAACGTCTCAGACAAAGGAATTCCGACGAGTGGGTTGGACCACTCCTTCCACAAGGCGTGCTCACAGGCGAATGATGTCACCGACAGGCGTGAAAAAACTCTCGCATGCCCACGAGGGTTCAAGCTTGGCTGATGTAATCACACGTGATTCAAATCCATATGGTTTTTTAAAAAAATAATAAGGTCGGATACTTTTCTCACAGACCTCGTATAGGGGGCACTCAAAGTCTGGTCATTTTGCAAAATTGACTGTATTTAAAGGCCAATAACCCTCTGCGCCATCAAGACCCCAGCAAGATTTCAATGTTATCAACAAATATAGGCCCTACTCTATCAAATGCAACTGAAAAAAAAAGCATTGAGGCCTTGATGGCACTGGCCTCCAGGGGGAGCCAAAGTACTTGACTTGCCCAATTTTGCGGACGTTTAGCGCCACCTGGTGGCCCATGCCATCAGCCCTTTTTTCACAAAATTTGCAGGAGTGGATAAACCAACATCTCTGCTTTGTATAACAGTTAGCAGAATTTTGGGGACTCCTCTTATATTGATTTTATTGTTATGTTTCGGACGCGGTCGGAGCACCGACCCAGCGTTTGAAAGGACCCAGCATAAAATAAGCAGAGCACGGTTCAAAAGATAACAGAATTTAATAAACATAACAGTGTGTGCAGTGCTAAACAACTAAAAAGTCCGCGATCTGGTGAGGTGGAAACACGGCGCGCTCTCAACAGCGCAAACGGTCCAGAGCCACAGCAGTTCGGACCCAGGGACCCTGCTGACACCCCCCAGGTGGCCGCGACAAACCAAGTCTGTGAAGAAAGAAAACATGAGGTGAGTCCAACTCCACACAGAGAGACACAACTCAAAGATGCACGCAATCAGCAAACACTTCCTGGCTTAAATCTATACATCAGCTTCTTACCCTGCAGGCACGGAACAACTCAGTTCAAATCTCCACTGCAGCAGAAGCTGATTAGACAATTAGCATAACGTGACAGCTCACTAACACAAGGTGTGAGGGACACCAAATCCACTGTCATTACTTCATAAAAGTCACCAAAAACCGAATTACCTCAGGAAGTGTGCTGAAGAGCGTGAGACCTCACCCAATCCTCCTTCACAGACTGTGGCGTCAGACCTGGAGCGGTCTCTGCGTCCGTGATGGTGAGATTGTTCTCCTGACGTCGATCTCACACGTCTGCTCACAAGATCGAGTCTCTGGCAATCACACACTGTGCATTCAAGGTTTAAATGCAGCAATCTCTGATTAAGACAAAATACACCACAGCTGTGAGTCCTGATGACCTGCATGTGAAAATAAGCCTCAGGTGTTCAGGGTGAGGTCCTAATGCTCAGCCACTCAGTCCTGAATGCATACCACCTGGTGGGAGAAACAGAAAACAAAACCCAAGCCAGCCAAACACCCCAGCCCACAACAGTACCCCACCCTCACGGGAAGCCTCCCGGCAACCACATGGACCTGGGCCAGAAAAAACAAAGCCCCCTCCAGGGACCATGGCTGGAATGTTGGCTGGGAACAAAAAACACCTCCTGCAGCTTCAGTTTCGGCTCCTTGTGCTGACGATCCAGCTGGGAAAGGCCCGTCTCCAGGAGCTGTGCGTTACTGTGCTCTGACGACAGCTCCATCATCAGCTGCTCCACCATGCAGTCATTGATCATCTCAATGTTGAGCCTCTCCAGCTCTTCCCTCAGCTGGATAACGCACGCTTCCAGCCGCCTCTTCTCTGTCAACAGGGAACTCTGTGCCGAGACCATCACTCTCATCCTGGAGCTCATCCTTTCTCACCCTGAGCTTGTCTGCAGTAGACTGCTTCGCAGCTGACACTCCAGTGCAGAGATATCCTTTGTTGACTTTAATGGTCTTGCCCTCTGTTTCATTTAGCAAACCAGTTAGAGTCTCCACCTCTGACTGCATCTTTGCGTTCATTCCTGTCGACTCTTACTTTAGTTGTTCACTTTGCATAATTTTGGCCAGGAGTTCTTGAACCTGTGCACTCAGCCTTCTTCCGACTATGTGTTAAAGTCTGCTTAGTCATAAGACAAAAAAAAAGACAAACACAAACAACCATACCAAC
The DNA here is from genome assembly GCF_902500255.1 of Thalassophryne amazonica. Taxonomy (NCBI): domain Eukaryota; kingdom Metazoa; phylum Chordata; class Actinopteri; order Batrachoidiformes; family Batrachoididae; genus Thalassophryne; species Thalassophryne amazonica. The sequence continues at coordinate 107,328,763 of NC_047108.1, read as the reverse complement.
CCCCCCTCCCCAGAGGACCATCCCATCAAACCCCGGGAAGAGGAGAAAAGAAAAAACACAACCCAAACTTAAGCTTGCAAAAAAAAAAAAAAAAAAAACGCTAACATCCCCCCGCCCCCGGACGACATGTAGGGACCAACACCCCCCAGAGGACATCCCGCCAGCTCCAGGAGTAATAACCACAGCCGAGGTCCCTCTGGGATCCAAAGTCACCCACGGGGACTCCCAGCGCCTCCCAGAGGACCGTTCCATCAAACCCCAGGAGACGCCCCCCCTCATGACTAACAGACCCAGCCCCGGCCGTCTACGGCTAGATGGACCCACAGCCCTTTCCCCCCCAGAGGACACCACAGTCACACCCTGAGGGTGGAAACTGGGGGAAAAAAAAAACAAAAACTTACAAACAAAACAACCCCAACCCCACCCCCTCAGCGCAGTGGAAACTGGAAGTACGTCCAGTGTCACCAACCACGACTATACCCCAAAAGTCAACCGGGAGGAGTGGAACAGCGGTAATGGCATACAGCACAAGACGGCGCCACCCCTCCGACTTTTAAACCAGCCACCAGCTGCGGGTATATTCCACTGCCCCAAACCTCAGCTACGCCGATGGTGTACGGCTCAAAGACGCGCTGAAGCCGGAGGTGGAACAGGGAATCAACAAAAAAAAACACCCCGAACCCCCCCCCCCCCGGGTGCAGAGGTTACCTGGGAAACGCCCAGCACAACCAAACTGCACCACCCCAGCAACGCCGACAACCTACGGCTCACACGGCTGGGGCCAGAGGAGAAGACAGGGAAGTAAAAAAAAAAAAACCCAAACCCCCCCCCCTGGTGCAGAGGTTACCTGGGAAACGCCCAGCATAACCAAACTGCACCACTCCAGCAACGCCGACAACGTATGGCTCACACGGCTGGAGCCAGAGGAGAAGAGAGGGAACAACAAAAACAAAAAAAAAAGAAAAAAGAAAAAACAACCCAATTACCCCCCCATCACCCCCCAGAGGACCGTCCCATCAAACCCTGGGAGGTGAAACCAAAAGAAATAAAAAAGAAAGACCAACAGACAAACATAAAGTCACCTGGGTCAAACTATGCTCCAGACAGCCTGCATTTCAACTCCACCAGACCACAGACAGTGCTTTAAAACCCACAAAAACAACAAATTAACCCCTGATAAAAACACCTCATACTAAAACAAGAAACAGATAATAGACCAATAAAAAAAAACTAACATTGGCCTACGTCGTCAAGTGCAAAGAATGGAAAAACATTGTTTTCCATCCTTTGAACCTGAACGGTAATGTGACTCTGTCACCAACAGAGGGACCCAAAGTGCCAAATAAGAAAATCCCTGTCGTAACAGAGTAAAAACCCATTCACACTGCTGTAAATAACAGCAGGTTATACCAAACAGCTTAAAGTGCAAACTAAATACCACCGGGGCTGCTACAACAGGCGTCGGAGCCAGCTGCACAGGAGGAGACGGGGCTACAGCCGTAACAGCGGGGTGCGACGCGACCCAAGCTGTAAACTCCGCCATGCGCGCACCAACGCGCACAACCCGGGCGCAGAGCACCCGCAACTGATCCCGGATCAACTCCAACATCTGCTGCAGCCTTCCCGGCAAAAATACCGTCTCTGCTTCCGCTGGTCCATTGTTAAATGGCCAGAGACTACTGTTATGTTTCGGACGCGGTCGGAGCACCGATCCAGCGTTTGAAAGGACCCAGCATAAAATAAGCAGAGCACGGTTCAAAAGATAACAGAATTTAATAAACATAACAGTGTGTGCAGTGCTAAACAACTAAAAAGTCCGCGGTCTGGTGAGGTGGAAACACGGCGCGCTCTCAACAGCGCAAACGGTCCGGAGCCACAGCAGTTCGGACCCAGGGACCCCGCCGACACCCCCCAGGTGGCCGCGACAAACCAAGTCTGTGAAGAAAGAAAACATGAGGTGAGTCCAACTCCACACAGAGAGACACAACTCAAAGGTGCACGCAATCAGCAAACACTTCCTGGCTTAAATCTATACATCAGCTTCTTACCCTGCAGGCACGGAACAACTCAGTTCAAATCTCCACTGCAGCAGAAGCTGATTAGACAATTAGCATAACGTGACAGCTCACTAACACAAGGTGTGAGGGACACCAAATCCACTGTCATTACTTCATAAAAGTCACCAAAAACCGAATTACCTCAGGAAGTGTGCTGAAGAGCGTGAGACCTCACCCAATCCTCCTTCACAGACTGTGGCATCAAACCTGGAGCGGTCTCTGCGTCCGTGATGGTGAGATTGTTCTCCTGACGTCGATCTCACACGTCTGCTCACAAGGTCGAGTCTCTGGCAATCACACACTGTGCATTCAAGGTTTAAATGCAGCAATCTCTGATTAAGACAAAATACACCACAGCTGTGAGTCCTGATGACCTGCCTGTGAAAACAAGCCTCAGGTGTTCAGGGTGAGGTCCTAATGCTCAGCCACTCAGTCCTGAATGCATACCACCTGGTGGGAGAAACAGAAAACAAAACCCAAGCCAGCCAAACACCCCAGCCCACAACATTTATACCCCTTTAAATTCTGGTCATTGGTCAGACATTTGTCTCTCGATCTGCGTCATCTGCAGTACAAGAGTTCATGCATGACTTACTTGGATATGCCTCAGATTGCCTTTTCCCTTGGCAGACTTGAGGATTTAGGTATGGGAAAAATAACTTCAGGAAATTTCTTATGTTCTATTGAACAGGACGTTTTCACAAGCCTATTGCCAAGCAACTGATACAAGTACACATGTAATGGATTGACTGTACATAAGGGAAGGAGAATCAAAAGAAAATATCATCAGATCATACATCCATACATGTGGTAATTAAATCAAATTTAAATTAAATTTATTAATTTATATAGCACCAAATCATGACTAGTCGCCTCAAGGCTCTTCACAAACATCATTAAAAAGCAACATAAAATTAATTAAGATCAAAACACAATAAAAAATTTAAAACATAAAAACTAAAAGGAATAAAATAAATAAAAAAGAAATAAAAGAAATAGTCCAGAAAGTCCTGTGCTGAAAAGGGAGAACGACCAACAGGTGGCTGTCCACGAATAAGAAATGCCACCGTATCAAACAAAAACTTTGAGTTATGCTTGTTCTTGTTGATCAATTCAGAGTAATAGGTACTGCTTCATAGCCATTAAAAGCATGCTTATAATCTAAAATAGCTTCACGCCACACAAAGTGGAACACCTCTAGTTTAGAACTACGCCATTTCAGATCCAACCCTCTAGCCTTCTGCCTAAGGTCATACAAGTAAGCACTGAACCAAGGTGTCTGTGCCTTTGGAAGGCATGGCCTTAATAGAGGACGCGCATTCTTATCAAGTGTGGTTTTTAGCACTAAATTGAAGCTATCTGCGAGACTGTCCACTGACTGAAAATAAATCGAGCTTGAAGTTAAGATCTCCGGCAGTCGAGCTTCGTGTTCAGTCCAAGTTGAAGGTTTAATACATCGTCGCAATAATAGGCAAGGTAGAGTGTAATTGTAAACCTAATAAGGGAGTGGTCAGAGAGGCAGGATGTCGATATTTGTGACAGCGAGGCCACGCGCGAGAACCAAATCCAGAGTATTACCACTGATATGCGTTGAATAATAAATGAACTGCTGAAATCACAATGCATCCACGATTTCCATAAATGATTTACCAAAGGGATTTGAGGGCTTATTTATATGAATGTTAAAATCACCAATAATCAAGATGTTGTCTGTGGTAATTGACAGACTAGAGATTAATGCACCAAATTCATCTAAAAATCAGAGTATGGGCCAGGAGGCCTATAGACAGTGACAATATAACATAGCTGATTTCCATTTTTATGACCCTGACAATACTTAGCATCATGGGCATAACGGAGAATCAGATGTTCAAATGAGTTATATTTATGACCGCAACAGTCAATAAAGTAAACCTGGATTATAATTAAAAGCAACACCCCCGCCTTTCCTCACGTCACATGAAATGTCACTAAAAGTGTACGCCAGTGGGCAGGCCTCATTCAGAGGAAGGAGAGCTGTGGATTTAAACCAGGTCTCACATAATCCAAGCATATCCAGATGATGATCCACAATTAAATCATTAACCAGCAATGACTTCAGAGACAATGATCTGATGTTAATCAGACCCAAGCAAAGGATCTCGTTGGGATCATCAAGTTTTAATGAAGTGATGCAGCCAGTGACGTAGCGTGTTTCAGTGGCCGAAGGAGCTCAGGTGAAACATCGCATCTGCGAGCCCGCAGTAGACAGCACCGGTGTAAAATCTCCACAGCCCGGTGAGAGGCAGCAACAGGAAGCTGCGGCAAAATGGGCACAGATTTGGCGGAGCCAGTCCGGTCATCAGACAGGACAGTCCAGTTACGATAGGACAAATCCAGCAGCCTCTCATGCGCAGCTCGTGCTCCCATGCCCCAGAATATCGTCCATCCCAGAGGAGGCGAAGATCAGACCCTCTAGTAAAGGCTGCCAGGTAGGACTTCAATTTCACCGATGCACCACTCCGCTTTCCGCGCCTTCTAAAGCACCTCCTCTGAAGAGGAGCACAAGGAAAACGGAGCAGGTGCAGCGGGACCTCCATGAACACAGGTGGCAGAGCAGGGCGGGGTCCTCCCAGCCCAGACCCAGACGACAGCAGCGGCTCACAAAGAGCATTAATGTTCAAGAGAGACTGACGATTATACACAGCCAAGGCAGAGATGTCCCAGCAAAACACACAAAGCAATGAAACAACTGCAAACAGCAAAAAACCCAATGAGCGGTATAGACAGGGCTGACGGCATGCCAAACACACAGGCACCATCTTGCTCACAAAGTAATTAATGCAATTGGGCTAGCGAGCATGTGTTCAATGACCTGATTGAAATTGTAAACCTAATAAGTGAGTGGTTAGAGACCACCAATGCAAGAGGCGTGATATCAGTATTCATGACAGCAATACTACGTGCAAGAAACAAATCCAGGGTATTTCCACTAATGTGTGTCAAGTCCTGAATGTACTGCTGTAATTATAATGCATCCACAATTTCCACAAATGATTTGCAGAAGGGATAGGAAGACTTATTTATATGAATGTTAAAGTCACCAGTAATCAAAATGTTGTCTGCACTGACAGGTTAGAGATGAATGCACCAAAGTCATTGAATAATTCAGAGTATGGGCCGGGGGGGTCTATATACAGTGACAAAATAACACGACTGATTTCCATTTTTCTGACCCTGGCAATATGTAGCATCGTGGGCAGAGTGGAAAATCAGATGCTCAGATGAATTATATTTGTGACTCTAAACAGCTAAAAAGGTAAACCTAGATTTAGAAATAAAAGCAACACCCCCACCTTGATTCACATCATGAGGGATGTGGCTAAATATGTATGCCAGTGGGCAGACCTCATTTCAGGGAAGGACAACTGTAGGTTTGAGCAAGGTTTCACATAACCCAATCATATCTAAGTTATGATGCATAATTAGATCATTAATCAACAATGATTTTGAGGATAGTGATTTGATGTTAATGAGACCCAGACTAAGGACCTCAGAGGGGTTGACAGTTGGAATGTTTGGATTTAGGGGTGGTTCCAGAGTAACATACAGTGAGGAAAATAAGTATTTGAACACCCTGCGGTCTTGCAAGTTCTCCCACTTAGAAATCATGGAGGGGTCTGAAATTTTCATCTTAGGTGCATGTCCACTGTGAGAGACATAATCTAAAAAGGAAAATTCTGAAGTCACAATGTATGATTTTTTAATAATATATTTGTATGTTACTGCTGCAAATAAGTATTTGAACACCTACCAACCAGCAAGAATTCTGGCTCACACAAACCTGTTCATTTTTCTTTAAGAAGCCCTCTTATTCTGCACTCTTTACCTGTATTAACTGCACCTGTTTGAACTTGTTACCTGTATAAAATACACCTCTTCACACACCATAGCCAAGACCAAAGAGCTGTCTAAGGACACCAGGGACAAAACTGTAGACCTGCACAAGGCTGGGATGGACTACAGGACAACAGGCAAGTAGCTTGGTAGAAGACAACAACTGTTATGATTATTTATTAGAAAGTGTAAGAAACACAACATGACTGTCAATCTCCCTCGGTCTGGGATTCCATGCAAGATCTCACTTTGTGGGGTAAGGATGATTCTGAGAAAGGTCAGAACTACACAGGATGACCTGGTCAATGACCTGAAGAGAGGTGGAGCCACAGTCACAAAGATTACATTAGTAACACATGATGCTGTCATGGTTTAAAATCCTGCAGGGCAGCAAGGTCCCCCTGCTCAAGCCAGCACATGTCCAGGCCCATTTGAAGTTCACCAGTGACCATCTGGATGATCTAGAGGAGGCATGGGAGAAGGTCATGTGGTCAGATGAGACCACAATAGAGCTTTTTGTAAACAACTCCACTTACCATGTTTAGAGGATGAGAACAACCCCAAGAAAACCATCCCAACCGTGAAGCATGGGGGTGAAAACATCATACTCTGGGGGTGCGCTTCTGCACAGGGGACAGGACGACTGCACCGTATTGAAGGGAGGATGGATGGGGTCATGTATTGTAAGAGCATCGAAGATGGGTCATGGCTGGGTCTATCTCACTTACAGAGTTTAGGTAGCTACTCTGCACTGTGTTGGTATATGGCATTAGAGAACATAAAGAAGGAATCATATCCTTAAACCTAGTTACAGCGCTTTCTGAAAGACTTCTAGTGTAATGAAACTTATTCCCCACTGCTGGGTAGTCCATCAGAGTAAATGTAAATGTTATTAAGAAATGATCAGACAGAAGGGAGTTTTCAGGGAATACTGTTAAGTCTCTATTTCCATACCATAAGTCAGAACAAGATCTAAGATATGATTAAAGTGGTGGGTGGACTCATTTACTTTTTGAGCAAAGCCAATAGTGTCTAATAATAGATTAAATGCAGTGTTGAGGCTGTCATTCTCAGCATCTGTGTGGATGTTAAAATCGCCCACTATAATTATCTTATCTGAGCTAAGCACTAAGTCAGACAAAAGGTCTGAAAATTCACAGAGAAACTCACAGTAACGACCAGGTGGACGATAGATAATAACAAATAAAACTGGTTTTTTGGGACTTCCAATTTGGATGGACAAGACTAAGAGTCAAGCTTTCAAATGAATTAAAGCTCTGTCTGGGTTTTTGATTAATTAATAAGCTGGAATGGAAGATTGCTGCTAATCCTCCGCCCCGGCCCATGCTACGAGCATTCTGACAGTTAGTGTAACTCGGGGGTGTTGACTCATTTAAACTAACATATTCATCCTGCTGTAACCAGGTTTCTGTAAGGCAGAATAAATCAATATGTTGATCAATTATTATATCATTTACCAACAGGGACTTAGAAGAGAGAGACCTAATGTTTAATAGACCACATTTAACTGTTTTAGTCTGTGGTGCAGTTGAAGGTGCTATATTATTTTTTCTTTTTGAATTTTTATGCTTAAATAGATTTTTGCTGGTTATTAGTAGTCTGGGAGCAGGCACCGTCTCTACAGGGATGGGGTAATGAGGGGATGGCAGGGGGAGAGAAGCTGCAGAGAGGTGTGTAAGACTACAACTCTGCTTCCTGGTCCCAACCCTGGATAGTCACGGTTTGGAGGAATTAAGAAAATTGGCCAGATTTCTAGAAATGAGAGCTGCTCCATCCAAAGTGGGATGGATGCCGTCTCTCCTAACAAGACCAGGTTTTCCCCAGAAGCTTTGCCAATTATCTATGAAGCCCACCTCATTTTTGGACACCACTCAGACAGCCAGCAATTCAAGGAGAACATGCGGCTAAACATGTCATGATTGGGGAGGAGCCCAGAGAAAACTACAGAGTCCGACATTGTTTTTGCAAAGTTACACACCGATTTAATGTTAATTTTAGTGACCTCCGATTGGCGTAACCGGGTGTCATTACTGCCGACGTGAATTACAATCTTACCAAATTTACGCTTAGCCTTAGCCAGCAGTTTCAAATTTCCTTCAGTGTCGCCTGCTCTGGCCCCCGGAAGACAATTGACTATGGTTGCTGGTGTCGCTAACTTCACATTTCTCAAAACAGAGTCGCCAATAACCAGAGTTTGATCCTCGGCGGGTGTGTCGTCGAGTGGGGAAAAACGGTTAGAGATGTGAACGGGTTGGCGGTGTACACGGGGCTTCTGTTTAGGGCTACGCTTCCTCCTCACAGTCACCCAGTCGGCCTGCTTTCCCGGCTGCTCGGGATCTGCTGGAAGGGAACTAACGGCGGCTAAGCTGCCTTGGTCCGCACTGACTACAGGGGCCTGGCTAGCTGTAGAATTTTCCACGGTGCGGAGCCGAGTCTCCAATTCGCCCAGCCTGGCCTCCAAAGCTACGAATAAGCTACACTTATTACAAGTACTGTTACTGCTAAAGGAGGCCGAGGAATAACTAAACATTTCACACCCAGAGCAGAAAAGTGCGGGAGAGACAGGAGAAGCCGCCATGCAAAATCGGCTAAGAGCTAGTAGCTACGCTAAGCTAGCGGATTCCTAAAAACACGCAAAGTGAATAATGTGTAAATAATTTAGAGGTGATTCAGCAGAAGGAGTGCTTTAGTTAAGGCACGTAAAGATTACACTGGGAAACAAATCGTAATCTAGATAACTAGATCAATCTAACTGCGCAGATTAAACAGCTAACAGATACAGCAAAACACCGCTCTCTGTATCCATTTTGTGACTTCTTTTCTGACTCCTGACATTATTGGTGCCGACATGAATTACTATGTGACTGTATCTCATACCATGTTTCTTAGTCTGTCTACCCTTCTGCAGCATCAGCACCCTGAGGTGGGAGGTAATGTCAGGAGCTCTAGCCCCAGGAATACTCTAAGAGGTCAATAGGTCAGATTCTTTTTACTATTTTTATGTTCATATGGCCAAGGTTATTTTAGCATTGTGCTATTGTTAGAATGTGTAACTGGTGATGCAACAGCCAAAAGTTGCACATCACACAGTTTCTTCAACTACAGCTACAGAAGCCTGTAAGTAGAACAAAATAATTAAAGTTGAAAGTCTACACTTCAGACACAGCTTGGTTGTTTAATTTTGACTTTGTTGTGGTGTGTTGTGTTTTACAGAAGCAAGCTTGTAAAAATTATCTCACTGTCCAAAATATACTCAAATAAAATTCACAACAGTATTTTCACCTACTTTTGGTAGTGGTTTCAGGTAGACTCCCAAGAAAAGCAAAGTAACCAGGACGATCAGCATCATGGACAGGTTAGCAATCTATAAAAGAATGCAGCAGAGTTGTTTGCAGTTTGTTTGTGTTAAATTTCCAGTGTTAAGACATTTCAATATTGACTGTTTAGGTTTGGTGTTAATTTCAACTGAATTTACACCTCACTGGTATTACCCCTTGAAAGGCATATCTCACACCAACCAACCCTATCTTTAAAAAAATTATATACCAGATTATTAATCATGACTTTCAACTCTAACTTCTGAAAGTCCTGATGTCGTTGATAAAAATAAAATTAACCAGACAGCGTCTGAAAAATTCACACAGATTCAGAGCTATTTTTAGCCATAAAAATGCATAACCTCAGGTGCTACCTGTTAGCTGTCGGAAGGTCACTCCACCTGTGTTCAGATACAGTCCACCTCATGTTTTACTCCAGTACACACAGTCAATCTGGGCTGTTTTTTCTCCAAATGTAATATGGCTTTACTATGGCTTTAATTTGGTTTTCAAATCAAATATTTGTATTTTTCGATCAACATTTGTCTGTTGAACTTGGGACTCTTGCGAGGGTGGTCATATCTCCTCCTCTCTCCTGTATCTCTGCTCCAACCTTCAAAGTCCCTACTTCACCGGAGTGTAAATTCTTCAAACTGTGTTTGGATTAACCATGGAATTGATCAGCTGGTTTCTGAATGCTATTGACACCATTTTTTCAACAAGGAAATCAGGGCTGGGGGATCCTGCGTGCCCAGATGGAACGTACCCGGCGGGCTATGTTCTCGATGCCTGGGAGAAGTGGCGTGTTGCGTGCATGGTACCAATCTCTGTGGAGGACATCAAAGATTTATTCATATTTGGTTTTATTGTGGGAGGGCTGGTGCTTATTGGTTTATGTGCCGGAGAATTGGCAAGACGGCTGCTACCAGAACCACGACCCCTCACCTGTACATTATAATTAATGGGATGCCCAGCTCGTTCACAGTTTCTCGGATAGTCACACAACTGAAAAGCCACCGAAAGCAGTCTGACTCTTCTGAATGGTGCAAGAGCTGGGCATGTCACAACATGACCGCTCCCCAGCCTGCTGCTGGCTAACGTACGGTCGCTGGAAAACAAACTGGACGAGTTGCGGGCGAGGATTACAGCACAGAGAGAGACTAGACAGTGTTGTGCTTTGATTTTCACCAAGACGTGGCTCACAGAGACCGTCCCGGACTCTGCCGTTCAGCTGGAAACACATTCATTGTTCCGAGGGGACAGGACAGCGGATTCCGGTAAGAGTGCAGGAGGAGGTGTGTGTGTTTATATAAATAACTCTTGGTGTAGAAATGCTCGAACTGTGCAGAAATACTGCTCACCTGATCTGGAGTTTCTATTACTGGAATGTCGCCCCTTTTATCTACCGAGGGAGTTTACCAGTGTATTTTTAGCCGCTGTTTACATCCACCCGGGCGTTAACTACACAACAGCACTCAGTAAACTGCATGACGTCATCAGCGTGACAGAGACCGCTCACCCAGACGCCGTTTGCATAATCGTCGGAGATTTTAACAAGGGCAACCTAAAGACTGTACTCCCCAAATACTACCAGCATGTGGACATTCCCACCAGGGGTTAAAATATATTGGACCACGCATACAGTAATATCCGTGGCGCTCTGAGGGCAGCACCACGCCCCTCATTTGGCAGCTCTGACCACATCTCTTTGTTCCTGTACCCAGCTTACAGACAGAGACTTAAACAATCGAATCCTGTCACCAGACAGGTGCAGCTATGGTCACCAGAGGTTGAGAGCACTCTGCAGGACTGTTTTGCTAAAACAGACTGGGATGTGTTTAGAACCGCGGCCATCCAGGAGGATTCTTCTGTTAGCGTAGTAGAATATGCTGAGTATGTATCTGGGTATATCAGCACCTGTGTTGAGAACATCATACCCACCATACAAGTCAAGAAGTTCCCCAACCAGAAGCCCTGGATTAATACCGAGGTACTGCGCTTACTGCGTGCTCGCACTGCTGCATTTAAATCTGGCAACGAGGCTGAGCGCAAAGCCGCACAATATAGACTGAAGAAGGCCATAAGAGCGGCCAAGAGGCAGCATAGAGAGAAGACAGAGAACTTCTACTCCAATGCTGACCCCAGGAGGATGTGGCAAGGTCTGAACCACATCTCAGACTTCAGAACCGGCTCCAGGACCACCACCATCAGCTCTTCAGACAGCCTCCTGGAAGACCTCAATGTGTTCTACTCATGCTTTGAGAGCCCCACCTCCACCTGTACCACATCCATAGATCATACACACACTTCGGCTGCCCAACCTCCCTCCTCCCCTCTCGTTATCACACCAGCCCAGGTACACAGAGCACTGAGGAGTATTCGGCTCTGGAAAGCTGTTGGCCCGGATAACATACCTGGTCGTGCCCTCAGAGCGTGTGCCAACGACCTGACTGACGTTCTTACCTCCATCTTCAACCTTTCCCTCAGTCAATGCACTGTTCCCACCTGCTACAAGACCACCACCATCATCCCCCTCCCCAAGAAGAACCCCCCATCTTGCCTGAATGACTACAGGCCAGTGGCACTCACTCCAATCATTATGAAGTGTTTTGAGAGAGTGGTACTGTCATACATTCAGGGCTGCATACCGGACATCACAGACCCCCTGCAGTACGCTTACAGGCACAACAGGTCAACTTCGGATGCCATTGCCGCCGCCCTGCACACCTCCCTCTCCCACCTGGAAAATAAAGACTCTTACATCAGAGTACTTTTCATTGACTACAGCTCTGCTTTCAACACGGTCATCCCTCACAAACTCACCTACAAATTGTCTGCCCTTGGACTCCACCCCACCCTCTGTGACTGGCTTCTGGACTTTCTGACTGGCAGACCACAGTCTGTCAAGATTGGGAATAGGACCTCAGCCAGCATCACCACCAACATCGGTACCCCGCAGGGCTGCGTCCTCAGCCCTATTCTCTACACCCTCTTCACCTATGACTGTGCCGCCTCTCACCCCGACAACACCATCATAAAGTTTGCTGACGACACTGCTGTGATTGGACGCATCACCGGCGGAGACGAAGCAGCTTACAGGAGGGAGGTGGAAGGCCTGGTGACATGGTGTGGAGTCAACAACCTCACCCTGAACACAGATAAAACCAAGGAAATGATAGTGGACATGAGGAGGGAGAGGGAACCTCATCAGCCACTGTCTATCCAAGGTCGCGAGGTGGAGAGAGTGAGCAGCTTTAAATATCTGGGGGTCCACATCAGTAGTGACCTCACTTGGACACTTAACACCACACAGGTGGTAAAGAAGGCTCAGCAGCGGCTGTACTTCCTGAGGAGGCTGAGGAAATTTGGCATGTCACCCAAGATTCTCAGCAACTTCTACAGTTGCGTCATTGAGTCCATTCTCACCACCTCGATTACTGCGTGGTATGGCAGCTCAACGGTGAATGACCGCAAACGCCTGCAGAAAGTAGTGAAGACCGCATCAAAGATCACAAGGACGCCACTACCATCTCTGCAGAGCATCTACCATCGGAGAGTCCACAATAGAGCTGCCGCCATCATAAAAGACCCTACACATCCCCAATACGGACTGTTCACACTGCTGCCTTCAGGACGGAGGTTCAGGAGTGTGAAATGCAAAACCACCCGCTTCAAAAACTCTTTCTACCCCACTGCCATCAGACTGCTGAATGCTGCTAAGGACTGAGCAGACCCCCTGGGGTCACTTCACACTGTTACTGCACCTTACTGTTACTGTTACTTTACTTTTAATGCTTAATGCTTTTAATGCTTTTAATGCTTTTTTTTTTTTTTAATGCCTATTTTGACTATTATTATAGACACCCGGTGAGAGCAGCAAAGAAGAGAATTTCATTGCACAGGGAAATACGTTTCTTACTGTACATATGACAATAAACCTTTTGAACCTTTGAACCTTGAACCTTCAACACAGTGGTGCTTTTGCTGCACCATCAGCTTTGTGCCCAAGCCATCGGCATGAATTTTGCTGCAACTCTTTTCATGGCCAAATCTTCTGTCACAGTGGAATGTGCCGAAAAAGTGCTGATGTCCACCTCTTCCACAATTTCTCGGATAGTCACATGATGGTCCCACATTACCACAGCGTTCACTTTGGAAATGATCCGGTCATTTCAGCTTGTTGATGGCTGCCCGGAGCGCGGCACGGTCTCCACCGTTGTGTGGATGTCTTTAAACCAGTTGTACCGCTCCTTAATCTGTGTGATGCACATAGCATTGTCACCGAAAGCTGTCTAAATAATCTGAATGGTTTCCACCTGGCTGTCGCCCAGTTTCTGGCAAAATTTGATGCAGTCGCGCTGCTCCAGTCGTTCCGCCATTTCCTTGGAAAGAAAAAAATGACGAGAGACTACACCCATCCTCACACTGCTTACAAGCAAATGACGCAACTGACAGGCGTGAAAAAATCACGCATGCGCACGAAGGTTCAAGGTTGGCTCATGCAAGCACACGTGATTCAAATCCATCAGGTTTTTGAAAAAAATAACAAGGTCTGATACTTTTCTAACAGACCTCTTAGAATAAAAAGAAATTACAAGGCAAACATAAAACAAATTAGATTAATGATAAGACAGTCTAAAAAAAGTGGGTCTTCAGTCTTGATTTAAAAGTCTCCACTGTGTCAGACTGCCTAATAACTGCAGGTTGATCGTTCCAAAGAGTCGGAACAAGGTAGGAGAAGGCTGTATACCCCACAGACTTTTTGTTCACCGCCGGAACACACAGAAGCTCCGCACCCTGTGAACGCAAGGGCCGCGCAGGTATGTAGGGCTTAACCAAGTCCGCCAGGTAGGAAGGTGCCAATCCGTGAACAATTTTATAAACCAACAACAAGACTTTAAAATCCGATCTGGCAGAAACCGGAAGCCAATTGTAGCGGGATGAAAGTACCGGGTCCCAATTGAAAAGATGTTCCCGCTAGCTTGGCTAACGGGGAGTTCCCCTTTGGCTGACCTGGTAGAGGAACGGTCTTTTGTGCGAGCCGTGTGGGTTCGATCCCCACCGTTGTACCGGCCACAAAGGTCCTGCTGCTTCAATCTGGCGTCACGAACAGGATGTGGATCAGAGAGTATGCTAACATGCACCTGTGACTTCTGGACGAAGTCAAAAATGGTGGGGAGATGTGTAGCGGGATGAAAGTGCCGGGTCCCAATTGAAAAGACGTTCCCGCTAGCTTGGCTAACGGGGAGTTCCCCTTTGGCTGACCTGGTAGAGGAACGGTCTTTTGTGCGAGCTGCGTGGGTTCGATCCCCTCCGTCATCCCGGCCACGAAGGTCCTGCTGCTTCACAATGAAGGGACGCCAGAATGGGTGTAATGTGGTCAAACCTTCCACTTTGTGTCAAAAGTCTGGCAGCAGCATTCTGCACTAATTGAAGACCCTGAAAGCTAGACTGTGGTAGACCAAAAAATAAAGCATTACAATAATCCAATCTGAAAGAAATAAATGCATGTATCAGAGTCTCAGCATCAGCCATAGACAGGATGGGACTAATCCTCACTATGTTTCGCAGAAGAAGGCAGTCCTCGTAATGTCTCTAATGTGAGGGCCAAAGGACAACGTAGGATCAAAAAGTACCCCAAGATTCCGCACTTTGTCCGTATGATGCACAACACACGAACCAAAATTAAGCACCAGCTGTTGAAATTGATGCAGATGTCATCATTTCAGTCTTATCAGAATTCAAGAGTAGGAAGTTACTAGACATCAACTTCTTTAAAATTAAAATATATGTGTTATATTTTCACTTTGTAAAATGTCAGATTTGACATTAATGTAGTAATGAGGGGAGGTGATGGGCGAGTGGTTAAAGTGTTGGGCTTGAGACCAGAGGATCCTCGGTTCAAATCCCAGCCTGACTTGAAAATCAGTAAGGACCCTTGGGCAAGGTCCTTAATCACCTACTTGCTCACGGTGTGTAGTGGGCGCTTTGCATGGCAGCAGCCTGACATCGGGGTGAATGTGAGGCATTGATGTGTAAAACCCTTTGAGCATCTGATGCAGATGGAAAAGCACTATATAGAAGCAGTCCATTTACCAATTACCATTTAGTTATTCTATCTGGATTTATCTGATTTATAAATCAAAACCACAAGTGAAACATGCTTTCCTTTTCAGGACGTCAGCCTCATGGCTGGACTGCTGTATGCTGCAAATGGAAATGACTTTTTTTTTTTGGAGCAGACTGGCATCCAGCTCCCTTCTGTTGGGGTATAGTTGAGCTCAGCTCCTCTCAGCTGTCTGACTGCTGCAAAATACGTAGCAGACAGGAACCAACGTGTATGATTTTTAGGGTTCACAAATGTTTATCAGAGTAACTAAGGGCCCTGTCCCACTGGCGTTTAGGAGGATTTGCAGATGGAATGCGCACAAAAGTGGCCCACATCTGCCAAACAACCGCAATATCCGTGTAACATTCCTGTATGAGTCGGCCGACATCCGAACACGTCCGTGATCATCCGCAGAGGCACGCATGTCCGCAGCCAGGATTTTTGAGCGACTCAAAAATCGTGATGTGGATGAGATCTGCATCACTTCCTGAACACATACTGAAGACATTTGCAGGACATGCACAACCAACGCGCCGCATATCCGCTGTCATCCGCTGATATCCGCAACCGACGGGTTGGTGTGGCTTGGCGGCGGACCGGGACGGCGTGCAAAACAGATATAACGCGTGCCCAGCACGTTCACATTACGGTCACAACTGGAATGTTGCACATGCAGACAGAGTGGGCACGGATGAGGCGAGTGCATCACGGCTGCTATGCCTCTCATGGGGGCGCCTCCGCGGTTGCCTTCACTTCTATTCCCTGTTATATCCACTTTTCTTCCTCATGTATTCGCTGTGCACTACGTGATCCACCCCGGGACATTTGTCATTTCCGCCCACCTTTGTTGCGGACGCTCAGCTTTTGTCTCCTCATTTCATGTGCAAATCCTCCTAAACGCTAGTGGGACAGGGCCCTAACTATGAAAATATTACAGGAACAAAATTTAGTGCAAGCTAATTGGTCCGTTGATGGTTGTTGAAGTTAGCTGAAAAGCTAATCCGCTAACAAAACAGTTAGCTTTACTTATTAGCAGAGGTGAATATCTGTGAGCAGCAATATGGTTTCATACAAAGAAAGCACACTACAATGCAATGTTTGCTCTGAGAACACTGTTGGAGATGTCTAGAGAAGGCCAAAAGGAGTTACACTGTGTGTTTGTGGATTTGTGCCCACCACTGTCAATAATTATACTGGACATTAAGACATTTCTTCTTTTTTTTTTTATTTCCCTCTCATTCATGGTTGGAGTTCAACACCTGCAGAAAGGTGAAAGAACACTTTGTGATTTTACACTGTCTGGTGTAAATGTGGTTGTAATTAACAGCACAATCTTCACACTTTGCACTGATGTACTGTACAATGTGTCCCATTGTTTTCCATTTTTTTTGCATTTGATGAAAGAGCGCTCCCACTGGCGCTTCAGTACAGTTAAAGACAAACAGAGGATTTGTTGAAAAAAGAAAAATAACTGGTGCAACACAGGAATAAGTGCCAGAAAATTTAATAAAGGTGCTGAAAGCAAAAAGTGTTCAAGAAGATTTGTTGAGTTTGAATGAAGGCTTACAGTCTTTGACACTTATACCTCGGCCTAAAAAACAGTTCTGAATGCTTACAGTGAGACAGCAACACTCACCTGTGATGTTCCCCCGCCACTGTCTATCGCCAAAGTGACAGACAAGACACAACTAACTGCTTGGCTCTGGAAGAAGGACCCAAAGAAATTGCTGCAGCCAAGAGCCAACATTTCCTATAAAGGGATACACAGAATTTAATTTCAAAATGTTGACTATTTTAAAACTCAAAAGAGCTCTGTTCTTTGTTTCCTTTTTACCTGGTTGGGATCCACATCATAGCCATGCAGGGCTGACAGCATCCTGCCTGAAGTGTAGACACTGACGTACCCCAATATTGCTAACGAGAAGGCAGGACCCAACATGTCGCTCCACATACTCACTTGTGGCAACACAGGTGCTTGAATCCTGAGAAATAAGTTAGTGACCTCAAAGACAGAAATATTTGACAGGTTTATGTTACATTTTAAGAACTGAACTAATGATGAACTCAGATTTCATTCATGTGTGTGCTTTACCCCAAAGGGACTTCTCCCACTACATCCATATGGTAAATCTCTGGAAGATTGAGAGAACCTGAAATAGCTGTGGCCACGATCACCTTTGCAGGACAAAATGAAAGTGATTAACCTCCTCCACCAGTTCTAGATCAAATCAGACAGAAATGAAAATGTACTTTTGTGTACTGAAAGAAATAACTGAAGTACTTACAATAATGATGTGGACAGGAATTGGAAATGGCAACTTATGGCGGTAGCGTTCACTCAGCAACTTCACTGGAACCAGCACAACAATAGTGACCACAGCAAACAGTAGGGAGGCTACATTGGTCTCAAGAATGGATGTTAAAATATGAATTAATGTCTGCCAGAAATGGATGAAAATTTAATTAAATAAGTTTGATTTACAAGCAAAGAATCGTAGGTGTAACTCTGAGTGACTTACAAAGACATCAGCTGCTGGATCTTTAAAAGGCGGCACCTTAAGACCAAAAATGAACTTCAACATCCCAATGAATATCTTGATTCCGACAGCAGTCAAGAAGCCCCTGATTAAGGAGTCTGACAGATAGATGGCGATGAACCCAAACTGTGTAAGACTGAGGCCGAGCTGTAAAGCCATGAAATGTTCTTGCTGAGTCACTTACACATTAAGACAAGCTGCTTGCTGAAGTTTGGTTATAATTTATGAGGATGTTGTGGGGCTTTTACCTGAATGACTCCTGTGAGGCACATCAGGGTTCCAGATATTCTCATACGGGCCTCATACATCCTGTCTGTGTCCACTATTGTAGCATTCAGAGTGGTATTAAAATAACTGAAGTCAGACTCTGGGGCCAACTGAAGACACACCGAGCCGACCATCACGCTAAACAAGGCTAGTGTACCTGAAGATAGGAAATAGATTCATTGCAATATTGCAAAGAAAGCAGACTGCAGCCTATCTGCGGTGTGGAGTTTTGCAAACTTATTACTGTCATCACAGAAATTGGCAAAGATGAACCTTGATTTACCTAAAACCATCAGGTGACTAGTGCCCAAGAACAAATAAGGGAACAAGGGGAAGAAAGAGGAATAGAGACCGTTGACAGGTGGAAGTTCTCCCAAAAGAGCAGATGCCATTCCTGCAAAGAAAGGAAATTTTTGTTAATAAATATGAACTACATCACCATAAAATATGGAGAAACATCTCAACAAACAAGCCTCTGTCTGACAAGTATAAATTAGATGGGGTGTTCTGGAGAGCCAGGAGAGGAAGAGGTTAGAGAAATTAATGTTTTCTGAGAACGACCTCATGTGGAGAACACCACTAATAATACCAGACTTTGTTTTGAGATGAAAGAAAAAGTGTGCAACATTAGCATGTGTAAACGCATATTGAAACACAGTTGAAAGAGACATCCCGAACTGTAGGCCAATCTCAGGGTCCAGTCATACTTAGTAGGAATGAGCAGGAATCGAGCAGAATCAGGGAATGGGAAAAAAAAGCCAAAATTTGAGACACATTCTGGAGGGACAGATATTCTGGCAGCTGTGTATACGAGAGCATGAATGCCTTATGAATGAGGATTTGAGCCACACTTGGGCAAATTCGTACAGCCTTCAGCAAATTCGTGCGGGCAGATCACACGCACTGTACACTTGTGTTGTGCTCGTGTTGAAAAACAGTTGAACGGCAGTCGAGGTGCAGTCTTACCACAATCTGACTGCAGTCGTAATATTCGTATGGCAATCCGTACACAATTTGAAGCATTCAGAGAGCGTTCAAGGGGTTGTTTGAATTGTCCGAGCATGTCGAATCCTGGCTTAATATCTAGACACCTCCCCATCACACTAGAGCACAAATGAGGCTGAATGCCGCATGAATGGACAATCAAAGTATAGTCAGATCAATTTGAGCGACATTTGAAAACCTTATACAGCATTGGAGAGTGGTTCATGTTAGTTTAACAGTGTTGTTAGTGTTATTGCTTCATTGTGTTTTCGTAGTTCAATTCCTTTAGTTTTTAGATGTGTGTTATGTTGCTCTTACT
Organism: Thalassophryne amazonica; assembly: GCF_902500255.1. NCBI lineage: Eukaryota > Metazoa > Chordata > Actinopteri > Batrachoidiformes > Batrachoididae > Thalassophryne > Thalassophryne amazonica. Next base: position 107,309,276 of record NC_047108.1, on the reverse strand, counting down.
ATGAGTGAGTGAGTAAATTGTTATGTTGGTACCATGAGTGAAATGTGTACTGTTTTTAATGTCTTCTGCCACCATCTGCTGCCTCTACTGGTGGTTGGCTGTCACTGCGGTATTGTATCACTTCCTGTTCCAGAGCACAGCGGTGTTTTGCTGTATCTGTTAGCTGTTTAATCTGCAAAGTTAGATTGATCTAGTTAACTAGATAACGATTTGTTTCACAGTGTAATCTTCACGTGCCTTAACTAAAGCACTCCCTCTGCTGAATCACCTCTAAATTATTTACACATTATTCACTTTGTGTGTTTTTAGGAATCCGCTAGCTTAGCGCAGCTACTAGCTCTTAGCCGGTTTAGCATGGTGGCTTCTCCTGTCTCTCCCGCACTTTTCTGCTCTGGGTGTGAAATGTTTAGTTATTCCTCGGCCTCCTTTAGCAGTAATGGTACTTGTAATAAGTGTAGCTTATTTGTAGCTTTGGAGGCCAGGCTGGGCGAATTGGAGACTCGGCTCCGCACCTTGGAAAATCCTACAGCTAGCCAGGCCCCTGTAGTCGGTGCGGACCAAGGTAGCTTAGCTGCCGTTAGTTCCCCTCCGGCATATCCCGAGCAGCCGGGAAAGCAGGCCAACTGGGTGACTGTGAGGAGGAAGCGTAGTCCTAAACAGAAGCCCCGTGTACACCGCCAACCCGTTCACATCTCTAACCATTTTTCCCCACTCGGCGACACACCCGCCGAGGAACAAACTCTGGTTATTGGTGACTCTGTTTTGAGAAATGTGAAGTTAGCGACACCAGCAACCATAGTCAATTGTCTTCCGGGGGCCAGAGCAGGCGACATTGAAGGAAATTTGAAACTGTTGGCTAAGGCTAAGCATAAATTTGGTAAGATTGTAATTCACGTCAGCAGTAATGACACCCGGTTACGCCAATCGGAGGTCACTAAAATTAACATTGAATCGGTGTGTAACTTTGCAAAAACAATGTCGAACTCTGTAGTTTTCTCTGGGCTCCTCCCCAATCGGACTGGGAGTGACATGTTTAGCCGCATGTTCTCCCTGAATTGCTGGCTGTCTGAGTGGTGTCCAAAAAATGAGGTGGGCTTCATAGATAATTGGCAAAGCTTCTGGGGAAAACCTGGTCTAATTAGGAGAGACGGCATCCATCCCACTTTGGATGGAGCAGCTCTCATTTCTAGAAATCTGGCCAATTTTCTTAAATCCTCCAAACCGTGACTATCCAGGGTTGGGACCAGGAAGCAGAGTTGTAGTCTTACACACCTCTCTGCAGCTTCTCTCCCCCTGCCATCCCTCATTACCCCATCCCCGTAGAGACGGTGCCTGCTCCCAGACCACCAATAACCAGCAAAAATCTATTTAAGCATAAAAATTAAAAAAAAAAATAATATAGCACCTTCAACTGCACCACAGACTAAAACAGTTAAATGTGGTTTATTAAACATTAGGTCTCTCTCTTCTAAGTTCCTGTTAGTAAATGATATAATAATTGATCAACATATTGATTTATTCTGCCTTACAGAAACCTGGTTACAGCAGGATGAATATGTTAGTTTAAATGAGTCAACACCCCCGAGTCACACTAACTGCCAGAACGCTCATAGCACGGGCCGAGGCGGAGGATTAGCAGCAATCTTCCACTCCAGCTTATTAATTAATCAAAAACCAAGACAGAGCTTTAATTCATTTGAAAGCTTGTCTCTTAGTCTTGTCCATCCAAATTGGAAGTCTGATAGTTGACCTGGCTGGCGCCAAAGAAATGCATTAAAATCATAACTCTCTAGTCTGGTTGGTGTCAAAAATGTGTTAATGACAATGAAACAGCAATGAACCCTCCTGCTGGGGGGCGCCAGCCGGTAGAAAGCAATGGTTTTTTAAAAAAACAGTTATTAGCCTGTCTGAACATAATGGTGGAAACTGTCATATAGGAATAATTAGCTCTACACCTGCTCACGGTGAACTAAAGTTTGCTTCCATTAGAAAACCATGTTTGGAGAATGAAATAAATAAAATATCGGAGGAGGAGTGATGCCTGCGGGTTTTCCTATAAAAGATGAGCATGGTTGGAACACATTCAGTCTTTCTAGAGGGCTCAGTTTGTGCAAGTATTCTGCTCTGCTGAACACTTGAATAAACTTAAACTCTGTGCATTTTATCCTGTCCAAGGCTGAGTTATTGTAAGTGTTGTGTCCCCTCTCTTGCAAACCACCTACAGTCATTTTTGCATTATCCAAGAAGGCATTCTGGGCTGAACAGAGAAAAGGACCATGACATAAATTGGCGAGCCAGCCAGGATGGACCAGAGGCATCACGGCGACCTGGGTCGGCCCGGACCAACCTTCCAGAAAGTAAAATAGGAAGTGATCACAACAAAAAGGTAAGCAGAAACCTTTTATAAAATCTGCACGCTCTGGAGGATTGAGTCTGGATTCTGCCCAAGTCACAGGTGAAATTTTTGTAATTGTAATTGTCTCTTACCCAGAAGAACCTGGAATAGAGAATTGATAAGAAACCAAAAAAAGAAGAAGATAAGATTGACAAAAATTCTCAGGCCTTTTGGACAGAATGCTCAGAGACTGAATGTGTGTCCCCGGGTAAGAGAGTGTCTGTGTGAGTGAAATGTTAGGAATGTCATGAACTCTGGTGCGGATAGAGTGCATGAGACAGATCTGCGTGAGACTAACCTGGATGCTTGGGAACAATTGATCTTAAATTTCTCAATAACATGCTGGCTGATAGCATGTGCTGTGTTTCTAGGAGGGTTAATTTGGTTAACAGTACATGCTGAGAATAAGTAAAAGAAAAGTAAGAGGTAACATAAGTGTATTTATAGGAAAAGAGACTGAAGCAGAAAAAGTAGTGTGGAATTTGTTAGTCGCAGTCCAGATGTTGTGAAGCAAGACAGAGAATCATACCATCAGTTTGTCAAACACACCATGTCTGCCACGACACAAGATACTATTAATTCCATTATGAAGTTAAATTAAACATGGGAAATAATCAGGGGTGAAAGTAAGAGCTTCACGCACTCCCATTATATTAAATATATTAATATTAAAGACTGCTCTTAGCCCACCTGCAGGGTTGCTTTTACGGAGCACATTTCTGACAAAATTTCAAATAAAATAAATAAAAAGAAACAGCCACACCAGACAGGGTGAAAGTAAGATTGTTCAATCATTTCTGGAACAAGTTGAAAGAAATCTGAAAACACTACACTGGAATGTGGAGTATATTGTAGAGAAATTAATCTCATTTGTGTATATTCTTATAGTATTAGAATATACAATGTCAAAGCGACTGTCATGTCACCCACCAAATTGAGAGAAAAAGCATTTCCATTGTATGAATTTGTTGTAACAGAATATCTCAGGATGTAAACCTGATGTGAAGAAAAAACGTGAGGCTAATTAAGGGATAAATTGAGACTTATGAAAGTGAGACTTCTAATTGAAATGCTAAATGAATGGTGAGATATTTATCATGACAACGCATTCAGGTAGTAAAACTGAAGTCACTACTTTACAGAATACAGATCGACACAAAACATAAATCACTTTCTAAACTGTATTCAGTAATTTTAGTCATTTCCTCACATCATTAATATTACATATAATCCTCACTTATGAAAGCTCACTGCACAATCAGGTTGTTGCTGCACCCGAACGATGCACAAATGGCACTTTCAGATCACTTTAACCCAAATTTAAGTCAACGAATCATTGATGTCTACTTAAGGTAATGCCTGACGAGTGTAATAATGCTAAGCAAGATGGCGACTGCCTGAAAAAAGCTCACTGGCTGCATTCGCAATCTAGTGGATTAAATAGAAATCTGTTGTGAAAGTGACGTGACACGGACCCACAACAGGGGGCGTAATGAACGGGACAATGGATAAGCCAAAAAGTAACAATTTAATGTTGTGAATCGCAACAACGATGTACAGGACAATAACAATATAGTGACTGTCAATCATACACCAGGTGACATGTGGGCAGGCTCGACGATTAGAAGACGCCCTGGCGAGAGAGAAGCCGGATCCACACAGCTTCCACCACCAATGGAGCTGAAGAACACCGGAGCCGCCAAGCCCTGCGCCCAGGTGGCCGCTGTCTTCAGCAGTCAGACCCGGTACTGCTGGCAGAAAACAAAGACAGTCCAGATGAGTGTGAGGACGCACACTCAGTAATCCCACAGTCTGTATGCAGTAAGGAGGGAGCACCTCCACCTCCAATCACACACTCGTGCAGCTCCTGGTTAACCACTTATCTGGGTTGGGGTGTGAGGCGAAGCCGTCGCTGTCACACCAAACGCCAATCCCACGGACAAGGCAACACTCCAGGAAAACGGCTGCAACAGAAGTTCAGGTTATTACACAAAGTGTCAGTCAGCAGAGAAATTACCTGATTGGTAGTTGATTTCTCTGCGGGGAGGTGGAGTTGCAGTCCGGTCTTTATGGTGGTGGTGATGAGTAGTGGATGAGTGCAGCTGGTACGGATGATGAGTGACAGCTGTCACTCCTGGTCGCTCCGACGCCCTCTCGTGCTTGAAGCCCGCACTTCAAGCAGGGCGCCATCTTGTGGTGGTGGGCCGCAGTACCTCCTCTTCAGCGGCCCACACAACAGGACCCCCCCCCCTCAATGGGCGCCTCCTGGTGCCCGACCAGGCTTGTCCGGGTGACGGGTGTAGAAGTCGGCCAGGAGGGCCGGGTCCAGGATGAAGCTTCTCTTCACCCAGGAGCGCTCTTCGGGGCCATAACCCTCCCAGTCCACCAGATACTGGAACCCCCGGCCCTTTCGACGGACGTCCAGGAGCCGGCGTACCGTCCACGCGAGCTCCCCGTCAATGATCCGGGCAGGAGGCGGCGCTGGTCCCGGGGCACACAGTGGGGAGGTATGGCAGGGCTTGAGTCTTGACACATGAAGCACGGGGTGTATCCGCAGTGAAGCTGGCAACTTCAGCTTCACTGCGGCCGGACTGAGGACTTTGAGTATTGGAAATGGTCCGATGTACCTGTCCTTAAGTTTCTGGGATTCCACCTGCAGGGGGATGTCCTTAGTGGATAGCCAAACCTCCTGCCCGGGCTGGTATGCAGGGGCCGGGGAACGCCGGCGGTCTGCATGGGCCTTAGCCCTCGTCCGGGCTCTGAGCAGGGCAGAGCGGGCGGTACGCCACACCCGACGGCACTTCCTCAGATGGGCCTGGACCGAGGGCACCCCGACCTCTCCCTCCACCAGTGGAAACAATGGGGGCTGGTACCCCAAACACACCTCAAACGGGGAGAGGCCGGTGGCAGATGAGACTTGGCTATTATGAGCGTACTCGATCCAGGCCAGATGGTCACTCCAGGCCGTCGGGTGCGTGGAGATCACACAGCAGAGGGCCTGCTCCAGTTCCTGGTTAGTCCGCTCTGCCTGCCCGTTTGTCTGGGGGTGGTACCCAGATGAGAGACTGACGGTGGCCCCCAGTTCCCTGCAGAAACTCCTCCAGACCTGGGAGGAGAACTGAGGACCACGTTCCGAGACAGTGTCTGATGGAATCCCATGCAGACGCACGACGTGGTGGACCAGGAGGTCTGCAGTCTCCTGGGCCGTCGGGAGCTTCGGGAGGGCCACGAAGTGGGCCGCCTTGGAGAACCGGTCCACTATCGTTAAGATGGTGGTGTTGCCCTGCGACGGCGGGAGGCCCGTGACAAAGTCCAGGCCGATATGAGACCAGGGGCGACGAGGCACAGGCAGAGGCTGGAGGAGGCCTTGGGCCTTGTGATGGTCAGCTTTGCCCCTGGCACAGGTGGTGCAGGGCCTGGACATACTCGCGGACATCGGCTTCCATAGACGCCCACCAGAAGCGCTGCCGGACCACTGCCACGGTCCTTCGCACCCCTGGGTGACAGGAGAGCTTGGAACCGTGACAGAAGTCAAGGACCGCAGCCCTGGCCTCTGGTGGGACGTACAGTTTGTTCTTCGGACCTGTCCCCGGGTCCGGGCTCCGTGTCAGGGCCCTCCCGGACGGTCTTCTCCACGTCCCAGGTAAGGGCGGCCATGACAGTGGACTCGGGGATGATGGTTTCAGAGGGGTCTGACAGCTCGGTCTCCTCTTCGTGCACCCGGGACAGGGCGTCAGATCGTTGGTTCTTTGTCCCGGGGCGGTAGGTGATCCGGAAGTCAAAACGCCCGAAGAACAGCGACCAGCGGGCTTGCCTGGGGTTCAGACGCTTCGCGGTCCGGATGTACTCCAGGTTCCGATGGTCCGTGAAAACCGTAAATGGCACCGATGCTCCCTCCAACAGGTGTCTCCACTCCTCAAGAGCCTCCTTCACCGCAAGAAGTTCCCGATTGCCGACGTCATAGTTCCGTTCAGCTGGGGTCAACCTGCGGGAAAAGTAGGCACATGGATGGAGAACCTTGTCGGACTCCCCGCTCTGGGACAGCACGGCTCCTATCCCTGAGTCAGAGGCATCCACTTCAACAACAAACTGGCACTTGGGATCGGGCTGCACCAGAACCGGTGCAGCCGAGAACCGGCGTTTCAACTCCCTGAACGCGGCTTCGCACTGATCCGACCAGGTGAAGGGGACTTTTGTGGAGGTCAGGGCTGTCAGGGGGCTAACTACCTGACTGTAGCCCTTGATGAACCTCCGTTTGAAATTTGCAAAACCGAGGAACTGTTGTAGTTTCCTACGGTTCGTTGGTTGGGGCCAATCTCTCACCGCCGCAACCTTGGCCGGATCAGGGGCGACGGAGTTGGAGGAGATGATGAACCCCAAGAAGGACAAAGAAGTGCGGTGGAACTCACACTTCTCGCCCTTCACAAACAGCCGGTTCTCCAACAACCGCTGTAGGACCTGATGTACATGCTTGACATGGGTCTCAGGATCCGGAGAAAAGATGAGTATATCGTCTAGATATACGAAGACAAACCGATGCAGGAAGTCCCGCAAGACGTCATTAACCAATGCTTGGAACGTCGCGGGTGCATTAGTGAGGCCGAACGGCATGACCAGGTACTCAAAGTGACCTAATGGGGTGTTAAATGCTGTCTTCCACTCGTCTCCCTCCCGGATCCGAACCAGGTGATAAGCATTCCTAAGATCCAATTTCGTGAAAATTTGGGCTCCATGCAGGGGCGTGAACACTGAATCCAACAGAGGTAACGGGTATCGGTTGCGAACCGTGATCTCGTTCAGCCCTCTGTAATCAATGCATGGACGGAGTCCGCCATCCTTCTTGCCCACAAAAAAGAAACCAGCACCCATTGGGGAGGTGGAGTTCCGGATCAACCCGGCAGCTAACGAGTCCCGGATGTAGGTCTCCATTGATTCGCGTTCCGGACGTGAGAGGTTGTACAGCCTGCTGGACGGGTACTCAGCGCCCGGTATCAAATCAATGGCACAATCGTACGGACGGTGCGGGGGCAGCGTGAGTGCCAGATCCTTGCTGAAGACGTCAGCAAGGTCATGGTACTCGGCTGGCACCGCCGCCAGATTGGGGGGGACAAAAACCTCCTCCTTAGCTGTCACACCGGGTGGAACCGAGGATCCTAAACACTCCCGGTGGCAGGTTTCGCTCCACTGAACCACAACCCCAGACGGCCAATCAATCCGGGGATTGTGTTTTAACACCCATGGAAAACCCAAAATCACTCGGGAGGTAGAAGGTGTTACATAAAACACAATCTCCTCCCTGTGATTCCCAGAGACCACCAATGTCACTGGCTGTGTCTGGTGTGTGATTAGTGGAAGAAGGGTGCCATCTAGCGCCCGCACCGACAATGGTGACGGTAAGGCCACTAGAGGGAGCCCAACCTCCTTTGCCCATCTGCTATCCAGCAGATTCCCCTCCGACCCCGTGTCCACCAGTGCTGGGGCGTGAAGGGTTAGATCCCCACTCAGGATCGTGACTGGGATTCGTGCAGATCGTCGGGGTTTCCCCACGTGGGTGTTGTGACCCACCCTTAGCCCAGTCTCTAAGGACGAGTGCTGTTGTTGTGACCGTTTGGGGCATTCTCTCTGTATGTGCTCTGGAGAGCTGCAGAGAAAACACTCTCCACGGATCAGCCTCCTTTGTCTCTGATCTGATCGTTTTTTGGCCCTGCTCGTTTCCATAGCAACATCAGCAGGGGGAATTCTGCTCCCAAAGCGCCGTAGCCCAGGCGCGTGCCTCTCCTCGAAGCAAATTGATCACATAAGCCACCCGGCTGGCGTCTGACGCATACATGACGGGACGCTGTGAAAAGACGAGCGAGCACTGCATCAAGAAGTCCGCGCACGTCTCCACACAGCCTCCGTACGGCTCCGGAGGGCTTATGTATGCTTCAGGGGAAGGTGGGGGGGTTCGTTGAATGACCAGCGGAATGTCTGTTTCTGGCACACGGTCAGGAGGAGGTGCTGCAGCAGCGCCCTGAGCACGCGCTTCCACCTGGGCGGTGAGAGCCTCCATCCTACGATTGAGAACACTGCTCTGCTCGGTAACTAAGTTCAACCGAGCGGTAAAGGCGGTTAAGATGTGCTGCAGCTCACCCAACACGCCTCCTGCCTGTGCACCTCGCTCTCCCATTGGCTGTTAAAAGCGATGGTTGACGCCCCTCGGGATCCATGACGCTGGCCGAGAAATCCTGTTGTGAAAGTGACGTGACACGGACCCACAACAGGGGGCGTTAATGAACGGACAATGGATAAGCCAAAAAGTAACAATTTAATGTTGTGAATCGCACAACGATGTACAGACAATAACAATATAGTGACTGTCAATCATACACCAGGTGACATGTGGGCAGGCTCGACGATAGAAGACGCCTGGCGAGAGAGAAGCCGGATCCACACAGCTTCCACCACCAACGGAGCTGAAGAACACTGGAGCCGCCAAGCCCTGCGCCCCAGGTGGCCGCTGTCTTCAACAGTCAGACCCGGTACTGCGGGCAGAAAACAAAGACAGTCCAGATGAGTGTGAGGACGCACACTCAGTAATCCCACAGTCTGTATGCAGTAAGGAGGGAGCACCTCCACCTCCAATCACACACTCGTGCAGCTCCTGGTTAACCACTTATCTGGGTTGGGGTGTGAGGCGAAGCCGTCGCTGTCACACCAAACGCCAATCCCATGGACAAGGCAACACTCCAGGAAAATGGCTGCAACAGAAGTTCAGGTTATTACACAAAGTGTCAGTCAGCAGAGAAATTACCTGATTAGTAGTTGATTTCTTGGCGGGGAGGTGGAGTTGCAGTCCGGTCTTTATGGTGGTGGTGATGAGTAGTGGATGAGTGACAGCTGGTACGGATGATGACTCCTGGTCGCTCCGATGCCCTCTCGTGCTTGAAGCCCGCACTTCAAGCAGGGCGCCATCTTGTGGTGGTGGGCCAGCAGTGCCTCCTCTTCAGCGGCCCACACAACAGAAATCTATGTTGTAAACCAAAGCTACATCAGTGCAAGCCAGACAACCGGCCATTTTGGAGTGGGAATTCCCACTAACAAAACAGCCAATAGGAGAGCAGCCACTCCAAAGTGATGCTGACGTCAGCGTCTCGGCCGCCAACCAATCACAGGCTAGGAGAGAGAGGCCAGTATCTGGCCTAATTCAGGCCGGTTGTCGAGGTACATCAGTGCATAGAACAACACTGCCATCTACTAGCTGACAGTGTTGCTTTGTGTGAATCGAGATCAATTTGTTGGAGGATCTGTGCGAATTTGCAGTATGAATGTCTCAAAATTACAGAACAGAACAAAGTGATGAATGTGTGTGATCACTCATCCACAAGTGCTGAATAACACTTCACAAACAGAATTTTCAGTTTTACAAATGCCTTTTCTTTTTCTTTTTCTTTTTTTTTACAAATGAAGAATTATATATTTACAAATACACACTTATTTGTTAAAACCAACACACAAGTTACAAATCGGAAACCAAATCAAGGAATATTTGTAGATCACTCTGCGCATTTGCAGGTATGAATGAGACAAATTTAACTCCATACAATTCAAACAATCCTTATTAATGCAGCAATCAAGTCTGGTACAAAAAATGATACACTCCACATCCGACAATCTGGCCAAACTTTCATCTCTAGAAGACTGACCTTGGGTGACCTGAATGGTCCCACCATAGACCCCACTGATGACATCATGAAGCAGTTTTTCCTTCACTTTGTACTTGGGAAGCCACTTCAGTATCGGCAGGCGTCTGAATAACAGTGCCTTCAGTTTGGCTGCAGAGCATCTGACAGAAACAAACTCAACTTTTCTGGTTGTTGTTTGAAAAAAGTTAGGAACAAATGTTGACATTTTGCACTGAAAGATTTCTATGGTCTGTTCTGTTGTCAGAACATGACCCAGAGGTTTTCAGAGGGCAGATTCATTTCATATGATGACACTGAGATCATGTTCTGCACTGTTACATTACCTGAACTTTTTCTTCACTTTGTCTCCTAAAGGAAACTGTCGGCTCTTCTTGTCAAACTGTTTGTCAAAGTCCGGCAGAGTATATGCAGGCCTGTCAATCACATAACGTAGGCTGTCCTTTTGCATGGTGCCAACCTACTCAGAACACATGACCTCAGTAATTCAAGTCTTCAAAGTCTTCAAAGTGCACTTTAAAATATGCAAAGACTAACATTCATACAATACTTAACTTAATTTGCCACCCAACCCAGTGGTGGAACAAACTGACAAATGTCCTCTACTTTCAAGATCTTGAACATGCGCTTCTTTTCTCACTCTACCTTCCTTTGCCTTCTCAGTTTTCACTTTCTGGTGCTGTATGTACTTCCATTTTTTTTTCATTTGGTGCATACATTAAATTTCCCATGACCCCACATTGAGTCCAGATCCATAGGGTGCGAGATCACATTTTAGGGGTGTTGAATGTTGCAGTTGTGTCAAGTATAAAATATGAACAGACTTTTGTAATTTAAGAAATTTACATGGTTCAGCACAAAAAGGTTTGATCCTGATGTCTGTACCATGATCATATCTTGACAAAATTAGTATACAAACAAAATACTGTACCTTATTGTTGTAGTGCAAGTGCATCTGCCTGTTGGAGTCAGATCTGCTGATCATTTATGCTTTGGCACCTTCTGGGTGGAGCAAAAAAACAAGCCTTACAGGAAAATGTTGTTGAACTCATGATGATGTAGCAATGTGAAAATCAGATTGAGAGTATGTTCTGGCTTGGATAGTGGGGATTCTGCTTTGGCTGATCTGGTAGAATGATGTGTTTGACTCCCACAGGGTGCCAGAAAGATATGCCACGTAGTTACAAATAATACGTTACAAAATACACATACACGTTACAAGTTGAAAAGTTGGTTATATTAACAATAAACTGACATTTTATGAGTTCAATTTCTATACAGCACCTTCACATTCACACACATTTAATGCCAGACACATTTGATTTGATTTATTTCAATCAGCAAACTCATGCAATAACAGAAAATAAATGAATGAATAGACAAAATAAAATAAAAAAGAAAACATAATGAATACACTGAAAAAACAAAACATGTAGCTACAGCTGGAGCTAAACCACTTCCAAATGTTGTGTGTTGGGGGGTGTGGCTGGACATTTTGGTGCTGTTTTCTTTTCTTTGCTCTCCAGGTGGTATGCAAACTGTTTTTTTTCTGGGGAGAAGGTGCTGGCGGAAGAGTCCTTCACCCTCATCAGAACTATTGGCTGCACCTGTGGAGGATGTTCACGTGCAGGCCTAACAACTTGCAGCACCTGTGGATGATGCTCACGTGCAGCCTTAAAGACTTTCAGCTGAAGCAGATAATGAGATGGCGTTCTGCATTTAAGCCATGAGTGATTTGAGCAGAATTGCCGGGAACTCGACCTTGTGACGTTCGGTTGTGAGACGCTGAGGACCGCGCCAGGGTTTGACACATCGTGCCTGTGAAGGAGGACGGGTGAGGGACACATGCTGTCAGCACACATCAGAGGTGATTATCGTCTGAATAATCGTTAATAGTAATTTGGCGTTTTGTTACGCAGTATATTTGAACATTGATGAGAATTATGCAGTTTGCTTCTCACTGCCGTGGCGTACGGATAGATGATCCTCCACCTGTTGTGAGAAGCTGCTCATTTACATAAGGCTTAAATTCAGACCTGAATGTGTTGCTGATAGTGTGGGCCTCTGAAGGATATTTGTTGTAGCTCTGTTGACTTACCTCACCTTTTCCGTCCTTCACAGAGTCAGTTTGTCGTATCCACCTGGGGGGTGTTCGGCGGTGAATCTGAGTCCACAAGTGCCGGGCTTTGAGCCATTTGGGCGCTGGAGAGCGCGCCGTCCTTCACCTTGCCAAGACAGCTAAATATTTATGTTGTACAGGAATTATTGCAGATGAGGGGGAATAAATTTGTTTCTTGGAACCGCTTTCTGGTTATTTAGTGCTGGGCCATTGTCAGATGCTGGTTTGGTTCTCTGACCCGCGTCAGCACATAACACCAAAGTCAATAAAAACTGACTTACATAAACCATATTATCCATAAAATATGGTTTGACATTTAAAAAGTGTAAAATAGGTGGTGGTGGGCACAGTTCCACTAACAGCTAATTAGCAAAGCCCCCTTATTTTGGGCATGGTTTCGCTTTTCAGTTAAATTAGAAATCTATAGTCTTAATCGCAGATACCGCCATCTTTGCTTTGCACAATGCATTCTGGGAAGGGAAGGGGGAAAATTAACAGTGACGTTTCCTGACTTCACTACATTCACAGTGGAATGACTGAAAGATTTGTCCAAATGTTGTCCAAAACAGTTACCTTTCCAAGACTATTATCTCTTTTGTCAAAGGCTTTGCTTTCCCTCCTTTCGTTGGGCATGTGTGGAGGTGATCATTGTGACAGAAATAATTCAAGTTTTTATGTTTGTCTTCATAAATATTACCACCGATCATCTGGATATATTTACATGTTAGCTTCCCGTGCTAGCTCTGTCATGAAGTTTATTTGTCTGCAGAGATTGTGTTCATAACTTAACCTTACATCATTGTTATTTAAGACTAATCTATCAGCGTGATATGACGACAGAAAGACTGCGTTCACAACTGCATCGCTTCACATTAATCAGTGAAACACAGACATAAAAACTTCTCTGTCTTCATATCGCTATGACAGATTAAATGAATGAATGAAGTGAATTTATGTTGCATAAAAAACACACACATAAAGAAAAATTAAGCCACAAAAAATATAAATTGAGAAATAAATGCTTGAAAAGGAGTAGGAGGAAGTAAACACTTATAAAAGACAATCCCCCATTTCAGGATTCATATATTAAAATAAATGTCAACAACAAAAATTATCTAATGTTCTGTTGTGAACGTAGTCTCTGCTGACAAACTTCATGATGGAGTTCACACGGGAATCTTAACGTGTAAATTAGTTAATCCAGGTGGTCAGCTGTAATGTTTTGAAAGAGAGATGTAAAATCTTGAGTTGTTTCTGGTGCAGTGATCACCTCCACACAACCCGAACGAAAGGAGGAGAAGCAAAGTCTTTGACAAAGGAGATAAACGTGCTGAAAAGGCAACTATGTTGGACTCCTTTAAGAAACCTTTCAGGTATTCCACCATCAACATAGTAAAGTCAGGAGATGCAACTGTTGTTTGTCCCTTTGCTTTCCCAGAATGCAATGTTTCGCACACAGCAAAGATGGTGGTATCTTCAACGGAGTCCATGGGTGGACTGATTAGCTGAAAAGAAATTTAGTTCAGCTAACTTCAACTCAGCTGTCTTTTAGTAAAAATGTAATTTAACATTCAGAAAAGTTTGGAAACCCTAAAGTCACACTTGTGCCCCTGTTGGAGCTCAAAGTATCACCTGGATGAGATTGAAAAACAGGAAGACAATCAAATGCATTAATTACATTATTCTGTGTTTATAGTATTTTGTATATAGTGTTTTTTATTTCTTTCAATTTTCAGTTTATTTTCAATTTATTTTCATTTATATAGCGCCAAATTACAACAGAGTTGCCTCAAAGCGCTTCACACAGGTAAGGTCTAACCTTACCAACCCCCTTACATTACCAATTCTTACTTGTTCTGTAGTGTGAATAAACAGTGTGATGAATGGAAATTAAAGTTTAATTTCATTTGTTTGTTTTATTATTTCTTGATCATAATATGATTTCGGCATATGCTAACCCTTTTTGGAACCTCCATGTTTACACTTCATGATGTTAAAGTTTCAGCTCTTTAGATCTGGTTATAGGTGTTTTACATAATAATAATAATAATAATAATAATAAACTGAAACTAAAGATATACAGCAGACTTTTCGATGAACTGTGCACCACTGAATGAATTGAATAGAAAGAAAAAAATGACCAGTTACTTACAGAATTTCTGACATAATTTCCTTTGTGGTGTAGCACTACTTTGTTTGCCCAGTAGGAGGAGCCTAACTCCCATCATTCAGCTGTTAACTGCATTTCCTTTGGCTGTTCCATTAAAGAGCACAGTCTGAGTGTATGCATTGTTTCTGAGCCTGTTTTTTTAATCATTCTTTGTATTTTTTCTGAGACCACACACACACCTGAGTGAAAATGCTGCTGTGTGTATAACCAGATAACGTATCCTTGTGGGTGTGGTGGGGTTTCAACACCAGATCAATCGCATTTGAGACCAAAGGGCAACCAGGTCAGCCAAAGGGGAGGTCACCAGAAGTCAAGGAACATCTTTGACCTCAGTTTTTGGTCTCTTTAATTCCATGTGAACCGTTTGTGTTTTTTGTCTATGACAAAGTGAGTGCAATGATTTAATTTCCTTTACAAGTACTCCTGTGCACTAAAAAAGTGAAACACAGTGTACTTCATTCAAAGTACTTATTTACATTGGCCTAATGGAAAATTGTGGTTTCCAGTTTAAATCTGCTGGAATCACTTTATAAAATTATAAATATTCATTGTGAGAAACAAAAAAAAATAGCTGTAACAAATTACATCAATGTTTTATTTTTTTATATACGAGGTCTGTTAGAAAAGTATCGGACCTTTTTATTTTTTGCAAAAACCTGATGGATTTGACTCACGTGTGCTTGCATGAGCCAACCTTGAACCTTCGTGCGCATGCGTGAACTTTTTCACGCCTGTCGATTGCATCATTTTCTGGTAAGCAGCCTTTGTGTGAGGACGTGTGTGGTGCGCTCGGCGGATTTTCATTCATTTCATTCCGTATTCCGGTTTCTGAATCATGAGGAATAACCCGTTTACATGCTTAAGCAGACAGAGTTACTCCTGTATACATGGTCATTGGTATCATTTGCAATATCCCCATCTAAACAGCCACGCACATCTTCCACCGGTGCTTTATTTAGTCTGGCGGTCATGCAAATCCTGCTTCGCGTAACTTTTCGGCCACCTTCTTGTAAATGTCGCTATCTCGGTACTTTCTACTGTCAATAAAAGAGATTTCCCTGGCACCTCTGCCAGATCTGGGGTTGGGCTGGGGGCCCGGTGGGGTCGGTGTGGGTGGTCTCTTCCCCTTGCCGCGCCTCTCCCTCTGCCTGCTGCTTGGGGTTGGGCCTCATGTGTCACACCCTTTTAATGCACTTTACCAGGTTAGCACCTCCACACACATCATATTGGGTTGTAAATAGCACATTGTAGGGTTCACATGATTTGTGGTAGGGTGTTGGGGATGGGTTTGCACGGCAGTCTGTGGAGATTGCAGCCTTCCACTGCAATCTCCATCCGCAACCCCTGCCTTGCAATTTTAATGCACACACATTCCTTCTACATGTTTAGTAAACACCTTCACCAATTTGGAGTCGGGGTCACTTGGCGATGGTGGGTTTGCAGAGCAGGCTATGGCACAGCGGTGTGCCGTGGCCACCCATGGCAGTCTGCCACCTGCCATCTCTTGCCCTGCTTTTAATGCAACACTTAATCTTTGCACACTTAGGGGGTTGTACACAGCAAGGGAGATTAATTGTAACAACTATGGTGGGGTTGGTAGGTAGGGTGAGTGTGGCACGTGGGGTTGGCCCCGGGTGCCTGTGGTCGTCTGGGGTAGGGGGTCTGTCTCGCCGGATCTGCCGTGGTCCCCTGGCCCTGCTCTGGGCCTGTGGGGCCCAGGGTCCCGCAGCACATTGTGGGGGTGGGTGGTGGCGGTGGGGCGCAGGTGTTGCTACTGGGGGCGGGCGGCTGCTGGGGGGATGGGGAGTCGTGGTCTCCGCGGGATGGGTCTCGCTCGGGCGGTCTCCTGGTCATGGGCTTTGGTGGCTGGGGTGGGATCTGGGGTGAGGGGTAGGTTGGGGGCTTGGGGGTCACTACTGGCTGCGCTGGGGTGCCTGGCTGTTGGGAGGCCTTCAGCTCTTCCTTGCCCCGGGGTAGGGCCTCACCTCTTGTCTGGGGGCTGGGCCCCACCCTCGTGTGGCTCAGTGGTCTCTACCTTGTGCTTTGGATTTAGTTGCGGTGGCTCCTTTGCTCCCCGTCTTTGCCACCGTGCCCTTCCGCTGCCCCTTTTCTCCTGTTTCCCCCGGGGTCCTGCGTCCTGGACCCACTTCCATTGTCGCTCGTGGCCGGCCGTGTGGCTTCTGACGTGCCGAAGTGGTCCACGTCATATGGTAAGGTTCTGTACTCTTGTCTTGGCCCAACACACCAGCCACAGTAGTGATCAGATATTTAGCTTTGATCTGGGTCTCTGTGTGTGGATGGTTGCGTGTTTGTGGCCGTCACCACAATTCGGTTTTTGGATGCTCTTAAGGGGATTAACATTATGGTGTTCTAGATTAGTGTATTGATGCTCACTAATTAGACAACAGACTGTTGCTGTCACTGTTTGTTCATGTGTGGTTGTTTGTCATAGTATGTCATATGGTTGGGGCCCCGTCTTCTTGGTGTCTCATGTCATAGATATTGTCTTCACCACTTGTCTCTCGTTCTTGTCTGTCTTTGTGTTATTTTGGTGGTCGGCCCTTCCTGATAGAAGCTGTCGGTTGGCTTTGAGTAGGATGTTGTAGGCTGATCGGGAAGGGCGGATGGGGGTCACACACACACCACATTCACTCATGCACTACATACCTTATGTTTTGCAAGAATAAATTGCATATATGTGTATTAATGTTCATAAATGGTTCTGCAAGTGTGGCATTTACCATTACTATATATGCAGACTTGGGAGAAAAAAAAAAAATACATAAAAGATACTAATGAAGTACTCGGTTTCCTCCTCGCTCCAAAAGTGTGGTGCTGTGCTGCCGCGTCTGGATTTCCCCATGCTTGTTTACCTCTGCTTCTGTGGTGTCTGTTGGGTTGCATGCGCCGCATACAAGTAGTTGCTGTACTCAAAAGACCAAGATTCCTTGCAGATAGGACATGCGCAGAACACAAAATAATGTTCCTTGCTATGAGGATATTCCGATGTGTGTTTATATGACCTGATATTCGGGTTAGAAAAGGAGTAACCCAGGGGTCATATTCAGACTTTTAAAAACCGGAATATGAGCATATTCGGGTTTTTGCAGGTGTTTACATGGCCGTGCGCAACCAGGTTATTGCTAATATTCCGGTTATGAAAGGGTTATTGGCTACATGTAAACGTAGTCATTGAAAACCTGTAAAGCCTACTTTTAGTACACAAAAAAATTCACAAGAGGTATCGATAAGGGAATCGATAAGGAATCGGATCGATAAGCGGAATCGATATTGAGAAAATCTTATCGATACCATCCTTAATAAACACAGGGGCGAAGTCAAGGATCATCGACATGCCAGTCTGCAACATCGGCACTGGCGAGGCGATTTTCGATACACTTCATGAAGTTCTGAGGTATGTTTTATTTTGTTCATTATATTCAATTTATTTTTCATTTTATTAATGTATCTCCACTAGTGACACATAGTTCTTGTTTCTGTAAAAAATAACTAAATTTGACACATTCAGTTCTATAGAATTCAGCTTGACCCATGAATACTAGATCTCTATTGTTTGAAATTCAGCTGTGGAGGAAATACTAATGATCCTGACTTTAAAGTCATTGTGGCAATATGTGGACAAAAACCCAGTTATGTGATACTGCTTTGCGGTTGTGTGTACTGTAATAAAACGATTTTTGTGTGATTTGGAGGTTATAAGGATTTTGTGTTGATTTAATCGATTATCTCACTTGGTTATACAGATGGACCCTCAAAGTGGTTTAGTTTCATATATTTGAAATGTTTGTGTAAAAGCGGCGCCACATTTTGGATTCGAGAGCGCAAAGAGCGCTGCATTTGGTTGCTTTTCAGTGGTTGGTGGTGGTGAGGCTTTAGCCATAAATGACTGTTATGTTTCACAAGAGCCTGACTGTTGTGTTTAACAGAAAAGTCTTTGTGGGTCTTCCTGGAAAAAACTGAACGACAACTTTCTTTACAGCTTTTTACATCCACCTGTCATCCCGTCACCGACTGCTCCGCCAGAGGTGGATCCAACCATTTAAAGGCGCTGAGGCCCCCTCCTGGTTTATTCAGACACCCCACTGGCTTTCTTTTTTTGTCGCTGTTTCGCTCTTCACTTGTTTTGGATTTTACTTTTACTCAATACTTAGAAATTCTTATTTATATTAGTGATACACCAGAGGTGCATAGTAGAGAAGCTTGAATCTTCGACTGGACTGGGTTGCTTGACGTGAGGACGTTTCGCTTCAAATCACAGAAGCTTCCTCAGCTAAAATTCTTGCTCTGGTAGTCTGACTTCTGTCAACAAAACCAGAAGTCAACAAAAGCTGGAGTTTTTAACCTAACCAGACCCCTCCTACTGAGAGGCCAACTGCTATAGGCTAGTGACTAAACAATAGCTCTAATTATGTTGGGAAGGTGTCGTAGCACGGACCCACAACAGGGGGCGCAAAGGAACGGACAATGAATAAGCCAATGAGTAACAATTTAATGTTGTGACAACACACAACTAAATTCACACAAGATATAAATAGACAATTAACACCAGGTGACGTGTGGGCAGGCTCGAAGATAGAAGACCCCCGACGAGAGATGAGCCGCGTCCCACACGGCTTCCACCACCAACGGCCTGAAGAACACCAGAGCCGCCAAGTCCCGAGTCCCCAGGTGGCCTCTGTCTTCAGCTGTCGACCCTGGTACTGCTGGCAGAAAACAAAGACAGGATGGATGAGTGTGAATTCGCACACTCAGTAATCCCACAGTCTGTACACAGTCAGGAGGGAGAACCTCCACCTCCAAGTAGGAACACACTAGCAGCTCCTGTTACCACTTATCTGGATGGAGTGAGATGCGAAGACGTCGCTTCTCTCACTACACGCCAACCCAGCAGAGTGCACCACAGGAAAAATGGCTGCAAAACAGATCAGACGTAAGTCACAGTAGGGATACAGCAGAGAATATTACCTCTTCGGTAGTTGATTTCTCGGCGGGGAGGTGGAGTTGCAGTCCGGCTTATGTAGTGGTGTGAATGAGTGACAGCTGGTGTGATGAGTGACAGCTGTCACTTCTTCTGGGTCTGGCGCCCTCTCGTGCTTGGAGCCCGCACTCCAAGAAGGGCGCCCTCTGATGGTGGTGGGCCAGCAGTACCTCCTCTTCAGCGGCCCACATAACAAATTAGCACCTATTGTGCTCTAGTTAGCACTCTCGTAATGATGGGATGGAAGCCTCCCCTGATGGCTCCCTTGATGACTCTCCTGATGACGTGAATGACTCATTACCATGAACAAAGACTGAAACTGCTTTGACCTGAGTACCCCATTGTAAACAGGGGATAAAGCATGTCTGAGACCCGCCCCCCGGTTAAGGCTGGGTTTCAACTGTTTTACAAAGAATGCTTCCTTGATTCCTCTCTCAAACCATTTCTTCTCTCTGGTTAAGATTTTAACTTCCTTGTCCTCAAACGTGTGGTTAGTGTCTTTCAGGTGGAGATGAACTGCAGACTGAGGTCCACTGGTGACCTCTCTGCGGTGCTGGTATAGCCTTTTGTTTAAAGGTTGCTTAGTCTCACCTATGTAGCTTTCATTACAGTTTTCCTGACATCTGATATAATACACTACATTGCTCTGTTTGTAACTAGGGATCCTGTCCTTAGGGTGAACTAATTTCTGTCTCAAGGTGTTAACCGGTTTAAAGTAAACTGGGATTCAAGCTTCAAGATTCAAGATTCAAGCTTCTCTACTATGGAAACCACCTGGACAACTGAGAGCCTACACAGAAACCAGAGGTACATATACACAATACCTACCACAACAGTTAACACCCATTCTTTTCCATATACACTCAACAAAAATATAAACACAACACTTTTGGTTTTGCTCCCATTTTGTATGAGATGAACTCAAAGATCTAAAACTTTTTCCACATACACAATATCACCATTTCCCTCAAATATTGTTCACAAACCAGTCTAAATCTGTGATAGTGAGCACTTCTCCTTTGCTGACATAATCCATCCCACCTCACAGGTGTGCCATATCAAGATGCTGATTAGACACCATGATTAGTGCACAGGTGTGCCTTAGACTGCCCACAATAAAAGGCCACTCTGAAAGGAGCAGTTTTATCACACAGCACAATGCCACAGATGTTGCAAGATTTGAGGGAGCGTGCAATTGGCATGCTGACAGCAGGAATGTCAACCAGAGCTGTTGCTCGTGTATTGAATGTTCATTTCTCTACCATAAGCTGTCTGCAAAGGCGTTTCAGAGAATTTGGCAGTACATCCAACCAGCCTCACAACCGCAGACCACCTGTAACCACACCAGCCCAGGACCTCCACATCCAGCATGTTCACCTCCAAGATCATCTGAGACCAGTCACTCGGACAGCTGCTGAAACAATTGGTTTGCATAACCAAAGAATTTCTGCACAAACTGTCAGAAACCATCTCAGGGAAGCTCATCTGCATGCTCGTCATCCTCATCGGGGTCTCGACCTGACTCCAGTTCATCGTCGTAACCGACTTGAGTGGGCAAATGCTCGCTGGTGTTTGGCACATTGGAGAGGTGTTCTCTTCACGGATGAATCCCGGTTCACACTGTCCAGGGCAGATGGCAGACAGCGTGTGTGGCGTCGTGTGGGTGAGCAGTTTTCTGATGTCAATGTTGTGGAGCGAGTGGCCCATGGTGGCGGTGGGGTTATGGTATGGGCAGGCGTCTGTTATGGACGAAGAACACAGGTGCGTTTTATTGATGGCATTTTGAATGCACAGAGATAGCGTGACGAGATCCTGAGGCCCATTGTTGTGCCATACATCCAAGAACATCACCTCATGTTGCAGCAGGATAATGCACGGCCCCATGTTGCAAGGATCTGTACACAATTCTTGGAAGCTGAAAATGTCCCAGTTCTTGCATGTCCCAGTTCTTGCATGGCCGGCATACTCACTGGACATGTCACCCATTGAGCATGTTTGGGATGCTCTGGACCGGCGTATACGACAGCGTGTACCAGTTCCTGCCAATATCCAGCAACTTTGCACAGCCATTGAAGAGGAGTGGACCAACATTCCACAGGCCACAATTGACAACCTGATCAACTCTATGTGAAGGAGATGTGTTGCACTGCATGAGGCAAATGGTGGCCACACCAGATACTGACTGGTATCCCCCCCAATAAAACAAAACTGCACTTTTCAGAGTGGCCTTTTATTGTGGACAGTCTAAGGCACACCTGTGCACTAATCATGGTGTCTAATCAGCAAAGTAGAAGTGCTCACTATCACAGATTTAGACTGGTTTGTGAACAATATTTGAGGGAAATGGTGATATTGTGTATGTGAAAAAAGTTTTAGATCTTTGAGTTCATCTCATACAAAATGGGAGCAAAACCAAAAGTGTTGCGTTTATATTTTTGTTGCGTGTATATACCTCATAAGTAAAAAAAAACACATGAATATTTGTACTCTGTTTTAGCTCCAGCTCCAAATTGTTGCACAAATTCATCCCACAGACTGACTTCCCATGGTGGTGCCAACATTGTTTTTTTTTTTTTTTTTGTTATGTTGTTCTCCTCTCAAATAATAAATACTTTCTCTTTCTTTAAACATAGCATGGATATTGTTTGGAAGTAGATCATTACTTGCTTTGAACATAATTTGTGCTGTCTTGAAATTTATCAAATCCATAAACTTCATGGTGGATGACTTTAAAGACAAGTTCATGTGTTCTCTGTATCCTACACCGTTTACTATCCTTACGGCCCTATGTCGACTGCTCTGAGGCTGCTGTCCAACGTTTTCAGACTGCACCATGACAACGTTTGAATGTGGGCTGATTCGTCATCCTGACACCATTTGGCTTCATTCGTGTTATGTGTGATGGGGGACTAAGAAAGAAGACGGAAAAAAATAAGTGAGTATATAAAGGGCAAAATGTGTGTGAGACCAGATGACCTGATCAGGACAAATGAAATCCGAACACAAAGAAGCTCACCGAACAGACAACACTGTAAATGCTAACTTTTTTTTAACCACAAAATTTTATCAAAGGTTTTGTCCATGACAGTACAACATCACATGAGTCTCACTGTTGCGCGATTGTTCTACATGGCATTAAACAAGAACATCAAAAACACACAAAACAACAACAACAACAAAAAAAATAAAGTAAAAGAAAAATGAGTAAATAAAAAATAAAATAGCCAAAGCTTCTCTCAGCAACTAAGGTAATTCAGTTTTTCAACTTGGCCCACAATACTGGAATCTGATCCCAGAAAAAAGTACACATATATTTACTTAAACCATGGAACTGCATAGTGTACAGTCTCAGTAGTCCACAGTTTCATCTGTTAGGTTCACATCCCTTATAAAATTAATAAAAGGTCTCCAGATCTTCTCAAACAACTGTTGCTTTGATTTATGAATATATGTTATTCTTTCAAGTGGTAAGTTAGATAACATCTGCTTTAACCACAGGGAGGCGCTGGGTCTCCTGACGTTGTTCCAAGTCAAGGTGACGCACTTTTTTTTCCTGTCAAAACACTGAGATCTATAAATGCACATTCAGTTTTACAACAGTTATGCTTCTCTGGGTAAAGAACCATCAGAAATAATTTTGGGTCTCACATAATGTTTTTTAGAAATAATCTTTTTCAATTATATTCTTTACCTCCTCCCAAAATATTTGTATTTGCCTGCATTCCCACGTACAATGTATTAATGTTCCTCTCGACTCACACTTTCTCAATATGTCTCGTATGGTTTATTGTTTTTATTTAATTGCACAGGTGTAACATATGTACGCATAAGCCATTTAAATTTTAAGTCTAACACAACTATTTATGGAGATTGTATGAGATTTAGCACATGCTTTTTCTTTGCTCATTTAAAATTTGTGTCACATCTTCATTCCAGGACTTATGTTTTGAACTCTCTTTTGTGTTAGAAATCAACATGAAATTTTTACATCAGACTCTGGAGGATAAAGGTCATTAATTGATTTAAGTCCTCTGGATGCCCATGTATTAAATATTGCAAGAGCCCATTACCCCATATTGGACTGAGTTAACTTTAAATTTAATAAGAAATAATAAGTGTGGTTATCTTAGTTTTGATCAGTCTGCCAAAAACACTTTGTTTACGAGTCACTAATAATTTTGGGATCTAAAATGCAAAGTCATACTGAGTTCAGGTCACTTGCAAAACAGTATTCTAGCACTTGGAAATGCACAAAACATTATGTGATAATTTCACATGACACAGTTTCAGGCTCATACATTTCTTTAGATGATCAGTTTGGAGAATTAACCACAACACAAGGTATATTATTACAGATATTAAGAATGATGCTCTGTGTCAGCCTGATCCCATCAGATCTCAGAAGCTAAGCAGTGCAGGATCTGGTTAGTACTTGTATGGGAGACCTCTTTGGAACACCAGCAGCTGTGTGTGTTTCTCCAGGTAAAACTGGAGTTGCGTCAGGAAGGGCATCCGGTGTAAAACGTATGCCAAATACTGAGCAGCCGAATGGACGACAACAACAACATTAATAATAATGCTCATAAAAGAGAGGCTTCACAGGAGCTGCAGCCTGAGCAAAAATACACACACAAAAAATAAAAGCTGAATACATGTGCTGTCACTCAACGTGGCCACATCCTGATTATATTAGGAGAAATGGATTTTGTTGGATTGTGATGATGATGTCGATTTCTGAAATACAAAAAATACATATTTAAATTATATCACTGGATTCAATCATGTATTTTGATGTTTTAATTTCTTCAGCTTCTATTTTCCCACAAAAAATGACAGCACCCATAGAAAGAATTTACAGTCTTCTTCAAACAATTAATTCTCTGATTAATATAATATGGTCACTGTGTTTAATTGTTTTTATCTTTTGCATTATATGTCCTCACCAGTGGTATTTCTGCTTTTACAATAAACTCAAGTAAAAAGAGACTTTCACCGATCTCCAAATTAAACCTGGTGGACACAGAAAGCTTGTAATTTCTTATAAGTCCATAGTTGGCACATGTGTACCAACAGATGTGTGCCCAGAGCACTTACTCCTTGTGTTCCAATGATTGCTATTTGCTCAATGTCCCCAAAATTCACACTGAGTTAGTTAAGCAATCCTTCAAGTACTTTGCACCTGCTGCCTGGAACTCACTACAGAGTACTTTGAACGTGAGGGAACTAACTTCTCTTGGAACATTTAAAAACATTATGAGGGACATAGTATCTGCCTCATATGGTTCTTGTTCTTGCTTATGAAAGCCCCATATTAACTCTATGATGTGACCAGACTGTATTTGTCTGTTTTATTGTTGTCTGATTCTGTGTTCTCCTTTTGAAACTTAATGTTTTTAAGCTCCTTTCTTGGCCAGGATTCCCATGGAAAAGAGATCTTTGT
Organism: Thalassophryne amazonica; assembly: GCF_902500255.1. Taxonomy (NCBI): domain Eukaryota; kingdom Metazoa; phylum Chordata; class Actinopteri; order Batrachoidiformes; family Batrachoididae; genus Thalassophryne; species Thalassophryne amazonica. Next base: position 107,284,471 of record NC_047108.1, on the reverse strand, counting down.
GTCTAATGGGATCGACCTGGTTAAATAAAGTTTTTAAATTTAATTTTTTAATTTAACAACTTCACATCAATGAACACACTCACACTGCTGTAATTTGAGCACCTGTTGCACAAATACAATGACACTGTTTAGTTCTGGTGTTCTTTATGTGGCTGTCACTTCATTCTTCCTTACTGAGAATAAATGTATTTGTGGTCTGCAGCAGTTTTCACGACACAATAAAGTGATTGATGATGTTTCCTTGTTTTATTCCTGTTTTGCCTTATTTCCTCTTTTGCAGGGTTCAAAGCAAAATGTGCATCTGCCTGCACCTCACAGCTGTGGCTCAGTTAATTACAGCTACACTTTTGTGTGTCTGCACGTTCAGCGGTCTCACACCACAGATGTGTTCTCCCTCATTAACCCCCAACTTATCGATGAGTTCACTCTGGAACAGGTCTGTAACGCCCCTCACTGGTGAAGCAACTGACTCTTGACAGCAGAGGCTCGCAACGTCAAACATATTATGAACATAAAGATGCAAAATATACATTCTGGCAATGATTAAGTTCCACACAACAAATAGTGCAGGATTTTTTTACCGAGTTCTCGTCAGCAATTCTTCAAGTCAAAAAATGTTCCTCAAAACATATTCTGTAAAAATACGAGTACTCGTAAATATACTACTCACATTTAATCATGGAGCACGTGCAAATGTGAGGTGATGTTATACGAGGTCTGTTAGAAAAGCAACGCACCTTTTTATTTTTTTCAAAAACTATATGGATTTGAATCACATGCGATTACATCAGACAAGCTTGAACCCTCGTGTGCATGCGTGAGTTTTTTCACGCCTGTCGGTTGCGTCTTTCACCTGTGGGCAGGCTTTGAGTGAGCACTGGTCCACCCCTCCCATCGGAATTCCTTTGTCTGACAACTTGCTGAGAGACTGGCACTTTGCTTGATCAAAATGTTTTCAGAAACTGTGAGACACATCCAAGTGGACACCATTCGAGAAATTCAGATGGTTTTCAGTGAAAATTTTAACGGCTGATGAGAGATAAAGGAGTGTTACTATCGCTTTAAGGACTGCCCACGGCACCGGACGGCACGCCGCGCCCCGAGCCACCGTCGTCAGCCTGTTTCAAGCTGAAAACTTTCAAATTTAAGGCTCTGTTGACCCAGGACGTCGTGAGAGAACAGAGAAGTTTCAGAAGAGGTCGGGATCAGCAGTTTATCCGGACATTCCACTGTTAAAGGAGATTTTGTAATGAAAGACGTGCGGACGGATTCGTGCGTCGGCATGCAGCCGCTCATGGCGCGGCGCCACAGGAAAACACCTCCGTTGGAAGCCTTACAGGACAAGTTTGAAAATGCCCAGCTGTTAAACAATTTCTCAGATACTCACTCGACTGAAAGCCATTGAAAGCTGCCTGAATCTTACGAATGGTTATCAACAAGGAGGTTTTTTCCTGTGGCACCGCACCATGAGCCGCTGCGTGCCGACGTGCAAATCCATCCGCACGTCTTTCATTACAAAATCTCCTTTAACAGTGGAATGTCTGGATAAAATGCTGATCCCGACCTCTTCTAAAACTTCTCTGTTCTCTCACGACGTCCTGGGTCAACAGAGCATTAAATTTGGAAGTTTTCAGCTAGAAACAGGCTGACGACGGCGGCTCGGGGCGCAGCATACCGTCCGGCGCCGTGGACAGTCCTTAAAGCGATAGTAACACTCCTTAATCTCTCATCAGCCGTTAAAATTTTCACCAAAAACCATCTGAATTTCTCGAATAGTGTCCACTTGGATGTGTCTCACAGTTTCTGAAAAAATTTTGATCAAGCAAAGTGCCAGTCTCTCAGCAAGTTGTCAGACAAAGGAATTCCGACGGGAGGGTTGGACCAGTGCTCACTCAAAGCTTGCCCACAGGCGAATGACGCAACAGACAGGCGTGAAAAAACTCACGCATGCGCACGAGGGTTCAAGCTTGTCTGATGTAATCGCACGTGATTCAAATCCATATAGTTTTTGATAAAAAATAAAAAGGTACGATACTTTTCTAACAGACCTCATATAATTGCAAGTGAATGGACATAATTGTGTTTTGACACTTTTTTTGGCAGTTTTTCTCACAATTAAAATCCACAAATTAACCTCAATTAATCAAGTTTGAAAATTACCCCAAAAACAAAACAGCTCAATATGCCAACAAAACATTTATTAAACCAAATTTAAATATTTAACAATAAGCTTGTAGCAACCGATAATGTAATAATGGCTAATAATGTAATAAAGTTTGAGCAAATACGGTAATAGCATTTTGTCAATAATGTAATACTTTATTAGATTACTGGCTGGTTATTACATTATAGGCACAGCATAAAGAAAATCATTTGAAATGTCATAACTGTAACCGATAATGTAATAACACATACAACCTAAATTCCAATGAAGTTGGGACGTTGTGTAAAATGTAAATAAAAACAGAATACAATGATTTGCAATTCCTCTTCAACCTATATTCAATTCAATACACCACAAAGACAAGATATTTAATGTTCAAACTGATAAAATGTATTGTTTTTGTGTAAATATTTGTTCATTTTGCAAAGGACACCTGCAACACCTTTCAAAAAAGCTGAGACAGTGGTATGTTTACCACTGTGTTACATCACCTTTCCTTCTAACAACACTCAATAACTGTTTGGGGGAAGTCTCTGAAAAAGACGTTGCTTGGATAGCAGCATGTGTTGCTCCCAAATCTGGATGTACCTTTCAGCAGTGATGGTGCCATCACAGATGTGTAAGTTGCCCATGCCATGGGTACTAACACACCCCATACCATCACAAATGTTTTTTTTTCCTCTTTTGTCCAGAGGACACAATGTCCATGATTTCCAAAAGCAATTTGAACCACAGACCACAGCACACTTTTCCACTTTGTGTCTGTCCATTTCAAATGAGCTCGGGCCCGGAGAAGGCGGTGACATTTCTGGATGCTGTTAATGTACGGCTTTCGCTTTGTGCTGCGACCAGGATGAAAAGCACATTACTCCTCCTGAGTCCGAGGTTCGACTATCGGTCGGATTCTCCTCTCCAGCACACTGGAACAGACCTTACTGGGGAGGCTGAGGAGTGTGATCCCCCTGGAGTTGGAACACACCCTCTGGTCCTCCTTCTTAAACAGAGGGACCACCACCCTGGTCTGCCAATCCAGGGGTACTGTCCCCAACCGCCACGCGATGTTGTAGAGACGTGTCAACCAGGACAGTCCCACAACATCCAGAGACTTAAGGTACTCAGTACGGATTTCGTCCACCCCAGGAGCCTTGCCACCAAGGAGCTTTCTGACCACCTCGGTGACTTCGGCCTGGGTGATGGATGAGTCCGCCTCTGAGTCCCCCGTCTCTGCTTCCTCTTCGGGAGACGTGACGATGGGATTGAGGAGATCCTCGAAGTATTCCATCCACCGCCCAACAACGTCCCCAGTCAGGGTCAACAGCTCCCCACCTGCACAATAGACAGTGTTGGCGAAGAGCTGCTTCCGCCTCCTGAGGTGTCAGACGGTTTGCCAGAATTTCTTTGAGGCTGACTGATAATCCTCCTCCATGGCCTCTCCGAACTCCTCCCAGACCCGAGTTTTTGCCTCTGCGACTGCACAGGCTGCAGCACGCTTGGCCTGCCAGTACCTGTCAGCTGCCTCTGGGGTCCCACCTGCCAACAACAACAAGTAGGACTCCTTCTTCAGCTTGATTTCATCCCTTACTTCCAGCGTCCACCACCGGGTTCGGGGATTGCCGCAGCGACAGGCACCAGAGACCTTGTGACCACAGCTGCAGGCGGCCGCATCGACAATGGAGGTGGAGAACATGGTCCACTCGGACTCCATGTCTCCAACCTCCCCCAGGATCTGGGAGAAGCTCTACCGGAGGTGGGAGTTGAAGACCTTGCTGACAGAGGGTTCTGCCAGTCGTTCCCAGCAGACCCTCACGATACGTTTGGGCCTGCCAGGTCTGACCGGCTTCCTCCCCTCCCAACGGATCCAACTCACCACCAGGTGGTGATCAGCCCCTCTCTTTACCCGAGTGTCCGAGACACGTGGTCGAAGGTCAGATGATACGACTTCAAAGTCGATCATCGACCTCCGGCTCAGGGTGTCCTGGTGCCACGTGCACTTATGGACATCTCTGTGCTTGAACATGGTGTTCATGATGGACAAACTGTGGCTAGCACAGAAGTCCAACAGCTGAACACCACTCGGGTTCAAATCAGGGAGGACGTGCTTCCCAATCATGCCCCTCCAGGTCTCACTGTTGCCGCCCACGTGGGCATTGAAGTCCCCCAGGAGAACAATGGAGTCCCTGGTCGGAGCACTATCTAGTACCCCTCCCAGAGACTCCAAGAAGGTTGGGTACTCTGCACTGCTGCTTGGCCCATAGGCCGAGACAACAGTGAGAGACCTGTCCCCAACCCGAAGGCGTAGGGAAACGACCCTCTCGTTCACTGGGGTGAACTCCAACACATCGCAACTGAGCTGGGGAGCAATAAGCAATGCTACCCCAGCTCGCCACCTCTCCCCATGAGCAACGCCAGAAAAGTGAAGCATCCAGCCCCTCTCCAGAAGTTGGGTACCAGAGCCCAAGCTGTGTGTGGAGGTGAGCCCGACTATCTCTAGTTGGTACCTCTCAACCTCCCGCACAAGCTCAGGCTCCTTCCCCCCCAGCAAGGTGACGTTCCACGTCACAACAGCCAGAGGCTGTGAGCGCGGACCGGGCCGCCGGGCCACCCGCCCTCGACTGAAACCCAGTCTTCTTTGCACCCAACCCCCATGGCCCCCTCAGCAGGCGGTGAACCCACAGGAGGGCAGGCCCACATTGCTCTTTCGGGCTGAGCCCGGCGGGCCCTGTGGGCTAAGGCCTGACCACCAGGCGCTCGCGTGCTAGCCCCAACCCCAGGCCTGGCTCCAGGGTGGGGCCCCAGGTCCGCCATACTGGGCGATGTCTCAGTCCTTGATTTCGTGTCGGTCATCGGAGCTTTTGAACTGCCCTTAGTCTGGCCCGTCACCCAGGACCAGTTTGCCTTGAGAGACCCTACCAGGGGCATGAAGCCCCCGAAAACGTAGCTCCTAGGATCATCCGGGAATGCAAACTCCCCCACCACGGTAAGGTGGCAGTTCGAGGGGGAGGTATATATATATATATATATATATATATATATATATATATATATGTCGTGGTTTTATTCAGTATGATTCAAGTGTAGGATAAGGAATTAAACAGTGTTAGCTAAACCTGATATAAAAAATATAAAAATTAAAAGTAGGTCCCTAATGACAAAATAAAAGCTTTGTGAACAATGTATACTAATCTACTGAGTTCATCAGCATGGTTTACTACAAAATATCAACGTTAACTGTACACTGGGCCTGTGCATTGTACACAAACTCTTTGCAGGTCACTGTTTAGAGGTGAAAAGGGAATAACTTTGTCTTTAACACCATTGCAGGTATTTTAGAAGCTTGATGATGAACCTGGGTTTCTACCTAATGGTGATTTTCAGTCTATAGCTAACCCTTTGCTTGACATGGTTGAGAATGCTGGCAATGAGCATGGAGTTCAATACCTATCTTCTGAGATGTTATCAAGAATCACTGGATTTTCTCTCAAGCAAGATATGTCAATGCTTGGGACATTCAATTGAGTCTCACTCTTATTCCATGAACTGTGAGCAGCATTTCATCCAAACCTATACATAAAAGAATCACTTGCAAAGAGCTTACAACTGGACAAAAAAAGGTGACTGTTCCATGAGGATTATGAAGCTTTATAAGGCTGTTGGACTCAGCAATGGTCTAAGCATATGAATAAAACAGTTCTTTGGCAACAACATACGATGGATGAAAGCCATCTTCTTGGTAATGTTGCTTTTGGCCATTACAAAGTTAAGCACATATACTTGAAGAAGTTATGCCAATTTTATGTTGATATTTTTCCTTCTGTTCAACTCAACACTTTTTGCATTTGTAAATGAGTGTTCATATTCTGTGTTGTATATTGAGGTTAAGTGCCATATAGTGCCTTGTAGTGCCATTCCAGTTTAAATGCAGTTTTGAGTTTTAACTGAGGACTGAATTGTTTTCCCTTGTGTTTGAAAAAAAAAAATTCTAATGAAAAATGTTTTCCAAGAAATACATTTGGCAAATTAATTTGACAATGCAACATCCAACAGAGGCACTGACATGAAATTCAGAATTTACATATTGAAGCAAATAAATTCTAAATATAGATTTTGAACAAGAAATAATTCTCAAATTGGCTCTTACAACCATATTTAAGGAGAGAGAGTGCTGCGTGATGAAGCGATGTGATGACTGTGTCATCTATGTCTATTTTTGATGAGCAAACTGCACAAAACTTCAAAAAAATATTGTATTTCCAAGAAATGCAGTACTATTTATGTATTACTACATTATTGGCTGTCAATAATGTAATAACCAAAATGTTATTACCATATTGGCTCAAAAACCTTTTTACATTATTGGCGAGTTATTACGTTACTGGCTTTATTACATTTAAAATGGCCAAAATTATGTTATTGGCAAGTATTACATTATTGGCCATTATTACATTATCGGTTGCTACACCCCTCTTGCATTTATTCACTCCTGGCATTGATTTGGCAAAGTTCTGATAATCTTGTCAACAGTACTGAAACATACCTGCTCGTTGAATAAATGTGAGTAGTGCAGAGTATAATGGCCTGATGATGGATAAAAATAATTATAACACTCATTTTGTATCAGTCTGGAAAAGGCTGAAATACCTGCAATCCATCGTTGTCATCATTAATGGTAAGAGCAAGTTCATCTGTTTCTGTTATTTGCTCCAGTGGCTAAAAAGTGAACAAAAAAGTCACATTGAAATCATACTAGAAAACTACTTGATCAGTGACACAGCGAGACCATTGAAAGGGAAACACTGACATGTTTCAACTTGGGCTTTGTGTCCAGACGTTTTGAGGTTCATCTGTCTGAGTGGTGTCCAAAAAATGAGGTGGGCTTCATAGATAATTGGCAGAGCTTCTGGGGAAAACCTGGTCTTGTTAGGAGAGACGGCATCCATCCCACTTTGGATGGAGCAGCTCTCATTTCTAGAAATCTGGCCAATTTTCTTAAATCCTCCAAACAGTGACTATCCAGGGTTGGGACCAGGAAGCAGAGTTGTAGTCTTACACACCTCTCTGCAGCTTCTCTCCCCCTGCCATCCCCTCATTACCCCATCCCCGTAGAGACGGTGCCTGCTCCCAGACTACCAATAACCAGCAAAAATCTATTTAAGCATAAAAATTCAAAAAGAAAAAATAATATAGCACCTTCAACTGCACCACAGACTAAAACAGTTAAATGTGGTCTATTAAACATTAGGTCTCTCTCTTCTAAGTCCCTGTTGGTAAATGATATAATAATTGATCAACATATTGATTTATTCTGCCTAACAGAAACCTGGTTACAGCAGGATGAATATGTTAGTTTAAATGAGTCAACACCCCCGAGTCACACTAACTGTCAGAATGCTCGTAGCACGGGCCGGGGCGGAGGATTAGCAGCAATCTTCCATTCCAGCTTATTAATTAATCCAAAACCCAGACAGAGCTTTAATTCATTTGAAAGCTTGTCTCTTAGTCTTGTCCATCCAAATTGGAAGTCCCAAAAACCAGTTTTATTTGTTATTATCTATCGTCCACCTGGTCGTTACTGTGAGTTTCTCTGTGAATTTTCAGACCTTTTGTCTGACTTAGTGCTTAGCTCAGATAAGATAATTATAGTGGGCGATTTAACATCCACACAGATGCTGAGAATGACAGCCTCAACACTGCATTTAATCTATTATTAGACTCTATTGGCTTTGCTCAAAAAGTAAATGAGTCCACCCACCACTTTAATCATATCTTAGATCTTGTTCTGACTTATGGTATGGAAATAGAAGACTTAACAGTATTCCCTGAAAACTCCCTTCTGTCTGATCATTTCTTAATAACATTTACATTTACTCTGATGGACTACCCAGCAGTGGGGAATAAGTTTCATTACACTAGAAGTCTTTCAGAAAGCGCTGTAACTAGGTTTAAGGATATGATTCCTTCTTTATGTTCTCTAATGCCATATACCAACACAGTGCAGAGTAGCTACCTAAACTCTGTAAGGGAGATAGAGTATCTCGTCAATAGTTTTACATCCTCATTGAAGACAACTTTGGATGCTGTAGCTCCTCTGAAAAAGAGAGCTTTAAATCAGAAGTGTCTGACTCCGTGGTATAACTCACAAACTCGTAGCTTAAAGCAGATAACCCGTAAGTTGGAGAGGAAATGGCGTCTCACTAATTTAGAAGATCTTCACTTAGCCTGGAAAAAGAGTGTGTTGCTCTATAAAAAAAGCCCTCCGTAAAGCTAGGACATCTTTCTACTCATCACTAATTGAAGAAAATAAGAACAACCCCAGGTTTCTTTTCAGCACTGTAGCCAGGCTGACAAAGAGTCAGAGCTCTATTGAGCTGAGTATTCCATTAACTTTAACTAGTAATGACTTCATGACTTTCTTTGCTAACAAAATTTTAACTATTAGAGAAAAAATTACTCATAACCATCCCAAAGACGTATCGTTATCTTTGGCTGCTTTCAGTGATGCCGGTATTTGGTTAGACTCTTTCTCTCCGATTGTTCTGTCTGAGTTATTTTCATTAGTTACTTCATCCCAACCATCAACATGTTTATTAGACCCCATTCCTACCAGGCTGCTCAAGGAAGCCCTACCATTATTTAATGCTTTGATCTTAAATATGATCAATCTATCTTTGTTAGTTGGCTATGTACCACAGGCTTTTAAGGTGGCAGTAATTAAACCATTACTTAAAAAGCCATCACTTGACCCAGCTATCTTAGCTAATTATAGGCCAATGTCCAACCTTCCTTTTCTCTCAAAAATTCTTGAAAGGGTAGTTGTAAAACAGCTAACTGATCATCTGCAGAGGAATGGTCTATTTGAAGAGTTTCAGTCAGGTTTTCGAATTCATCATAGTACAGAAACAGCATTAGTGAAGGTTACAAATGATCTTCTTATGGCCTCGGACAGTGGACTCATCTCTGTGCTTGTTCTGTTAGACCTCAGTGCTGCTTTTGATACTGTTGACAATAAAATTTTATTACATAGATTAGAGCATGCCATAGGTATTAAAGGCACTGCGCTGCGGTGGTTTGAATCATATTTGTCTAATAGATTACAATTTGTTCATGTAAATGGGGAATCTTCTTCACAGACTAAAGTTAATTATGGAGTTCCACAAGGTTCTGTGCTAGGACCAATTTTATTCACTTTATACATGCTTCCCTTAGGCAGTATTATTAGACGGTATTGCTTAAATTTTCATTGTTACGCAGATGATACCCAGCTTTATCTATCCATGAAGCCAGAGGACACACACCAATTAGCTAAACTGCAGGATTGTCTTACAGACATAAAGACATGGATGACCTCTAATTTCCTGCTTTTAAACTCAGATAAAACTGAAGTTATTGTACTTGGCCCCACAAATCTTAGAAACATGGTGTCTAACCAGATCCTTACTCTGGATGGCATTACCCTGACCTCTAGTAATACTGTGAGAAATCTTGGAGTCATTTTTGATCAGGATATGTCATTCAAAGCGCATATTAAACAAATATGTAGGACTGCTTTTTTGCATTTACGCAATATCTCTAAAATCAGAAAGGTCTTGTCTCAGAGTGATGCTGAAAAACTAATTCATGCATTTATTTCCTCTAGGCTGGACTATTGTAATTCATTATTATCAGGTTGTCCTAAAAGTTCCCTAAAAAGCCTTCAGTTAATTCAAAATGCTGCAGCTAGAGTACTGACGTGGACTAGAAGGAGAGAGCATATCTCACCCATATTGGCCTCTCTTCATTGGCTTCCTGTTAATTCTAGAATAGAATTTAAAATTCTTCTTCTTACTTATAAGGTTTTGAATAATCAGGTCCCATCTTATCTTAGGGACCTCGTAGTACCATATCACCCCAATAGAGCGCTTCGCTCTCAGACTGCAGGCTTACTTGTAGTTCCTAGGGTTTGTAAGAGTAGAATGGGAGGCAGAGCCTTCAGCTTTCAGGCTCCTCTCCTGTGGAACCAGCTCCCAATTCAGATCAGGGAGACAGACACCCTCTCTACTTTTAAGATTAGGCTTAAAACTTTCCTTTTTGCTAAAGCTTATAGTTAGGGCTGGATCAGGTGACCCTGAACCATCCCTTAGTTATGCTGCTATAGACGTAGACTGCTGGGGGGTTCCCATGATGCACTGTTTCTTTCTCTTTTTGCTCTGTATGCACCACTCTGCATTTAATCATTAGTGATCGATCTCTGCTCCCCTCCACAGCATGTCTTTTTCCTGGTTCTCTCCCTCAGCCCCAACCAGTCCCAGCAGAAGACTGCCCCTCCCTGAGCCTGGTTCTGCTGGAGGTTTCTTCCTGTTAAAAGGGAGTTTTTCCTTCCCACTCTAGCCAAGTGTTTGCTCACAGGGGGTCGTTTTGACCGTTGGGGTTTTACATAATTATTGTATGGCCTTGCCTTACAATATAAAGCGCCTTGGGGCAACTGTTTGTTGTGATTTGGCGCTATATAAAAAAATTGATTGATTGATTGATTGATCTTTTTACTCCAGATGGACAAACCAGCAAAATAAAGCTATTGTACAGGGCAAAATAAAAACACTCCCATGAGAGAGAGAAAGAGAGAGAGAGAGAGAGAGAGATGTTCCAAAATTAGATGATATCAATATGACACCCAACAACACATGCTTGAGGAGGTGAGGTTTATACCTGGGTAACTATTTTACACACCAGCCAAAGAGGGCAAATCAGAGAAAGATTGAATGGTATAGGAAAAGGAAAAAAAAATGTTTTTTTCATTGCAGACAGTATAAGCCAAACAAAAGCAAGGTCCAACATCAGAGGGTAAAGCTTAGACCAACCATTCAGGTCACCCCAACCAACAATAAAACAAAGAGGAACGAGAGCTGTGCTCAGAGAGCACAAGTACCTCCACCAACAGAGTAGTTACTTTTGATGTCACTCTATGAAATAAAGTTTAACTGAACTGAATCTTAAAAATGATTAAATTCAAGTTGGATCAAACATTTCTGAAAGAGTTCTGGCATGAAGCCAACAGTGTCCTGCAAGTGGTTCCACATAAAAAAATCCAACTAAAGGTGAATCAAAATGAAATTTCTGAATGGTGAAATTCCAAGTCGGGTCTAAACTGATTTTCATGTTTTGTGTGACCTTGAAATTTGAAATGTGACCTTGCAAAGTGAATTCACTGTATTGTTGGACCCAATACACCACTTCCACACATCATATTTAAATACAGATTATAAATATTTTGGGTAAACTTTGACCTTGACCAAACTTTTGAAGGTCCAAGGTCAATCAGAAACTGTCTCCCTAAGCGAAGCAACATGAGCCAAACTGTCATTTTATGTTGTGAGTAGTTCTGAAGTTATATCTGATTATGTGATTTTCACTTTTTGCGTGACCTTGACCTTGAAACTTGAGGTATGACCTTAAAAAATTAACTCACACTATTCTTGGATTATCTGAACCATATGTCCAAATTTTATGATGATAGATGCCCATGTGACTGTTAACAAACCTGGCTGATTAAACAATTTTCACTTTTTGCACGACCTTGATGTTGAAACTTGAGCTTTGACCTTGAAAAATGAGCTCTCTATTCTAGAGGTCTCTCAACCGTAAGTCCAAATTTTATGATTATAGATGCAGAACTGTGCCTGTGAGACTGTTAACTAAGCAACAAATGATCAAATGATTTGTGTTGTGTGGGCCGCCAGAAGAGGAGGTACTGCTGGCCCACCACCAGAGGGTGCCCTGCCTGAAGTGCGGGCTTCAGGCACGAGAGGGCGCAGTCGCCGCACAGGAGCAGCCAGGGTGACAGCTGTCACGCATCACCTGCAACAGCTGTTACCACTCATTTGATCAGCAGGGGAATATCAGCAGGACGACGTCTCCACCTCTTTGCCGAGATATCGTTCTACCTGGAAGGTAACGTACTCAGCTAACTGTGTGACAGTAAACCTTCTTGTGACTTTGTGCGTTGTAACAGACTTCTTTTCCAACGAGAGGTGGAGGTAGTTTTCCCTGCCGTGCGGATTGCTGGGTGCAAACGCGCCCTCGTTTAATTGTCTCTTTGTTCCTCGCCAGCAGTACCAGGTCCGACACGCGGAGGCAGTGGCCACCTGGGAATTCGGGACTTGGCGGCTCCAGTATTCCCGGGGTCTGGTGGCGGAGGAAATCGTGTGGTTCCGGTTCTACTTTGGACGGACGTCTCCTATCTTCGAGCCTGCCCACACGACACCTTTTGTGATTTGGCTTTTTGTCCATTATTGTAATCTGTTGTATTTGTTGTGCCCATTCACAACAGTAAAGTGTTGTTATTTGACTTCCTCCATTATACTCTCCCACAGGGCTAAATCAACTCAACACAGTGTAAAATCAACTCTTATTGGAGAAGAACTTGAATTGATAAGCTGGTGTCGCCGGCCAAACGGTCCACCCTAAAAATCGGTGAGTCCTTCCCAGTGGTGGGCACAGATAACCAAAAAAATAACTTCGATAACAGATAATCAGATAACTGAAAAGTTATCTTTGATAAAGATTAAATGATAAACCACCCAAAAATGTATCGGAAGTTACCAATAACTGATAAATTCCAGTATTGTCTCTGGTACATTTGCAACTACTAACAAACTGAATCTGAGTTTTAACACCACGATCGCTTCTGGTAGCATCAAAAGCGACAAAAGACCCAAACAATGAGCCCGCACTTCTGTCTTTGAACAGCTTGCCCCCTGCTGGAAGCTCTTGTTTACTACATGGCTTTCAGCACAGATGCAAGCTACAAGCAGCCGCAAATCCCAGCTCTCTACCCAATCACAACATTCCAGTCAGGCGGAGGTCTTGGAAAATAAAGCAATGCTGAGTTATGGTTTGGTGTATAAATAAAATGAATACTGATAGAATAACTCCATTAATGTCAATTCTGTCATTTGTACCAAGTTAAAATATAACATATATCTTTAAATGTTGAATAATGCACTAATTCTGAAGTTTTGTAACAAACACAGACAGATCGCAAAGGATTGTGGGTAAAATGTGCCTCTGCTAAACAATGATTGGTTGAGTCATTCATTATGTAAACCAACACGTTAATGTGATGTGTGTCATGTGTTGGTTTTAACAGATAAATGTGCTTTTGTAAAATATTCAATTTTTTTATTTGTAAAAACAGGCATTTTTACGGAGCCCTGGAATTGTCATTGCAAGATGTTTTGCATGTGGAGAGAATGTGCGCTCATTTTATTATATTGTGCGCACGTTTTATTATATTGTGCGCACATTTTATGATGCTGTGTGCACGTTTTATTATATTGTGCACATGTTTTATTATATTGTGTGCTTGTTTTAAGCATCGTTTGAGTAAAACAAGTGCATGATCTACTTAAACGTGGCCACAATTTGTAAAACATGCACTCAGTATTGTCTTGACACATAAATGTTGGCAATTAGCCAACAAACCAGGAGACAGTGTAATACATTTCCCCATTCGAAATGGATCTGGTCAGAGTGTATCATCATGGTTTGGGCGCAGAAGGACATATAGAGAATTCTAGCTGCCCAGCATGACACCATCTGGAGTTTAAGCACATTAAAACGGAAGGGTCTCCCGTCGTCAGGATGACAATTTAGGTCATATTATGAAGTTCATTTTGAATGAAAGGAAAACGTGCACACATTTTATTAATTTGAGGGCTCAATTAAAGGAAAACATGCGCACAAATTATCACAGCCAGGAAAACATGCGCACATTTTATTTATTTTTATTTTATTTGAGAGCATGTTTATTCATTCGTGGGCTCAATTAAAGGAAAACGTGCACACAAATTATCATGGCCAGAAAAACTCCCATTGAGAGTTTTTATAAATTAAGTTTGAAAAAAAAGCTTCTGTTTACGTTTTGCTTCTGGAAACACGAGTCCGACGTGTGGTTTTTGAACGTACAATGGGCCTCATGTATCAATGTTTTCCTACGGCGATATTTGAGCATATATGGGGTGTACACCAAAACGGCTGCGCTACTTGGCATTTATCAATGTGGTCGCTGGCGTACGCTGCGCTGAAAATATACACCAGGTCGAGAGGTGGCGTAAATTATACACCAAAATGAACCAGCGCTGGAATCCACATAAAAATTAAGATGATCAACATGATAAACAGTGCCATTATACAAATCAATGCATATGTTACATAAATAACACTTACCTGATTATACTACATAATAATTAATACAAATCCCGCTGTTGCGGGATTGTTATGGAGCACGATCCGTGGCCATACAGCGCTGATAGGAAGGAAAGCGCTGCTCACCTTTTTCTCCAGACTTCGAGCCTGGAGCCAGAGCAGCTCTGAGCTTAACTTCATGTGGTGTGATCGTTTTAGATAATGGTATTGATAATAACAACTGTAGTTTCGTCATTCCCTTAATTCGCCCGTGCTGCAACCAGGTTTTGTTGTCTCCATTCAGTTGTTACAATAAAATACAGAAATACATTTAAAAAATAAAGAAACCTGACAGATTAGGCATGTCTTATTTACTGAGCAAGCAAATATCCACATGTCAAGAATTATTGACATGTGAAAAGAGAATACAGTGGTCCCTCACTATAACGCCGTTCACCTGTCGTGGCCTCGGAGTCTCGCAGAGTATTTAGTCCAATTTTGCATGCCTTTTTTTTTTACAGTGTTCTGTGTTCTGCGTATCTGTTTATAAGAATCTTGTTGCCCAGAAGAGAAAAGAGCGCCAACAACTACTCATAACTGTGTTAGTCACACGGAAACAGACACCTAAAGCGAGGTTTGACTCAGTGGAAAAGGCGCGGCGCCAGGACGCAGAGGCCTGATCTGTGAAATACTGGTCAGTCACTATTAATAATTTCTTATGTGTCCGACCTCGGTCGTTGATCGTTAAAATTAATTTGTTTGTTCTAAATGCCATCATAATTATTTATAGGAAAACGTTCTATTTTTTTTTCTCAAACAAATGTTTGGGCCTGAAAACAGTTTGGTATTATTTTCTTAATAAGGTTTGAACTTTGAGAGTGTTTACACACGACAGAAAAGTGAGAAAATGTTCATGCCTGATTGAGAAAGTGTATAAAGTGGTTTTACAGCTTTAAAAGGTCTATAATAATTGTAAAAAATAACGCTGACTACGTCACGGTTTTGCGTATTATGGGCTATTTTTAGAATGTAACTCAAGCGATTAATGAGGGACCACTGTAACACTTTATTGATTATATACTACAAAACAATTGATACGACGGCCGCTTTTGACGCTTTATTGGCACGCGTCGTGATTGGTGCAGTTCTTTTTCATTGCCGTCTTTCCGGCTTCCATGTCGTAAAATGAGGGTGTGTCTGAAGCGGAGTCTGAATATTTATGGGCGTGTTTATTATAATTATGATCGTTTCCACCCGGCACATTTATCAAGATCACGTCAGGCGTACGCCAGAAATGGGCAGGTGCGCACTGCTTGATACATGTCACGGCGACTTTGGTGTATTTCAAGTTTACGCCGTAAATTTACGCCACAAGTGTACAACATTGATACATGAGGCCCATTGTGTTCCATGGGAGGAGCTGCACCACATCGTGCTACTGATTTTGAGGAAAATGAAGTAAAAATCTGATGTATACAATCCCAATTCCAATGAAGTTGAGATGTTGTGTAAAATGAAAATAAAAACAGAATACGATTTGCAAATCCTCTTCAACCTATATCTCTAGACAAAAAAACCTATTTTGTTGTCAAAACCTACTCAAAACCTATTTTTTATTCTCTTTCTTATGGATAGTTTTTATTTTTATTTGTTTTATTCTTTTACTTCTGTTTTTATTTATGTATTTGAATTTTTTATTCATTTTTAATTATGTATTCAATTTTATGTTGACTTGTTTTATGTAAGGCGCCTTGAGACAGCTTTTGCTGTGATTTGGCGCATTATAAGCTAATTAAATTTAATTAATTAATTAAATTAACAAGGCACTATAATGGACTTAATGAACGAAATTCAGGAACTGAAAAAGCTTAATCAGGAGCGACAAAGTAAAATTAATTTTCTAGAGACACGTGTGGCAGACTTAGAACAATATACACGAATTAACGATGTGATTATTTCTGGGATGACACTCAAACCACTTTCTTATGCCCATGCTCTGAAGGGGAAACAGAGAGAAGAGGACATCAATGAGCAGAGGACCTCAACTGAGGCTCAAGTCGCTCTGTTTCTTCAGAGTAAAGACATTCATGTTGACAGAAACTGTATTGAAGCATGTCACACCCTACCATCTCAGAATCCAAGAGTTAGTTCTGTGGTAATAATGAGATTTGTTAATAGAAAGAGCAAAATCGATCTACTGAGACAGGGAAAAAATTTAAAGGAACAAATGTGTACATTAATGAGCACCTCACAAAAGTCAATGCGGAGCTGGCCAAAAGGGTAAGGTTTCTTAAAAAACAAGGAAAGATCATGGCTACATGGACATCCAACTGCAAAGTATATGTTAAAACAAATGGCACACCGGAAGAGGCTCAGGTTGTTTGCATCAGACGACCTGAGCAGTTGGAAAGTCTGTGGTATGAATTGAAATTGGTTGGCCCAGGGATGGTATTTTCATGCAATCATGTATTTATTAGGAGCAATTACACTTTGCATTTACTAGTTCTTTCATTTAAATGATGTTTCAGGTACCCTTTAAAGGAATCAAATTTGCTCTATTGAACATATGCAGCTTATAATACAAAGTTAGTGAATTATCTTTCATTTTATTGAAATCAAACATTCACATAATGGCTGTTACAGAGACACATTTGGATGAAACTATAGAAGATAACATTTTGGCAAAAGAAGGTTACAACATATTCAGATTTGACAGAAATAAATATGGAGGAAGGACTGCATGTTACATTCAAAGTCATATCCCAGTCAAAATAAGCACAGATCTTGGTATGCCTGGAATAGAAGCGCTGTGGCTTCAAGTGCATCTTCCACATCGTAAACCTATTCTAATGCGCTGTTTGTACCGACCACCAAGTGCTAATGTTGAATACTTGAACAATGTTTGTACAATGATTCAGAAAGCTACTGATACAAACCATGAAATGTTTATTTTTGCCGATATGAACATTAATTGGCTTTCTGAGAACTGTTCAATGAAATCACATCTAAGTAGCACAATCACAGTATGCAATCTAGTTCAGATGGTAAATTTACCTACAAGGATTAGAACCAATAGAGATGGGTTAACCACATCTACATGTATTGATCATGTTTATACAAATTGTGCTGAAAAGTGTTTTAGTATGATTTCAGAACCTGTAGGCTTCAGTGATCACAATATAATTGCTTTCTCTTTTAAAACAAAAATACCACGAGCTGGACCTGAAGTCATTTTAAAAGAATGTATAAATCTTTTTCAGAACTTGACTTTATCCATGATGTGGAAAATGTAAAGTGGGATCTGGTGCTTCAGAACACACATGCCGAGCATGCATTAAATATTTTTTGTAAGTTATTCACAGAGGTGTGTGATAAACATGCCCCAATAAGAAAACTTTGTGTAAGGTCCAACAGGTTCCCTTGGGTGGATCAGAGTTTGAGGCAAGTAATAAAGCAAAGGGATCAAATGAAAAAAGTTGCTGTAGTGTCTTGTAGCTCCAGAGACTGGCAAACTTATCATTTATTGAGAAACAAAGTAACAAAAATTAACAGGCAAAAGAAAAAAACTGTACTATCAGACAAAATTTAAAGAATGTGGTGATAATAGTAAACAAATATGGAGGATGATAAATGAACTTATGTGTCGAAGCAAAACAAGTAAAATATCTTCATTTATTGAGCTGAATGGAACATTCATTACTAAACCCTTTGAATTGCAAACTACTTCAGCAAGTATTACTAGGACAACGTAAAAACGATCAGAAATGAGCTGCCCTCAGTTGGTGGGAAAATGTCAGAAAAATTCATAACTAATCAAATTATGTATGGTAAGAGTTGTTCATTTGTTTTTAAATCTGTTAATGACAATGAAATTCAAAAATTACTGGAAAATATAAATTGTGAGAAACCATGTGGAATTGATAACATGGATGGAAAACTTTAAAAAATTGTAGCTACATCAATAGCCAGGCCGGTAAGCTATATTTTCAGTCTATGTTTTGATGAATGTATTTATCCAGATCGATGGAAAATAGCAAAAAATATTCCTCTAACAAAAAATTCCAAAGAGCCACTGACTGGGCAGAACAGCAGACCAGTAAGCATCTTACCTGTCCTGAGTAAACTGTTGGAGGGGATTATGTTCAAACAGATTCAGAATTATTTTGAAGTAAATCATCTTCATTCTGATTCCCAGCATGCCTATAAAGAAGGCTACTCAACAAGTACAGCACTTACAGCTCTGACTGATGACCGGCTGACAAACTGATGACAAACTGATGATGACAGACAAATTGACTGTAAGCAACTGATAGGAATTGCATTTCTGGACTTTAGTGCGGCCTTTGATCTAGTCGATCATGAACTTCTAATTGGGAAATTATCAGCATATGGATTTAAAAGCTCTGCTTTATGTTTTTTAAGAAGTTATTTGGTCGACAGAAAGCAATGTGTTGCTTTCAATGGTTCATTTTCAGATACTGTGACCCTAACATGTGGCATTCCACAAGGCAGTTGTCTTGGTCCTTTGCTGTATAGTATTTTTGTAAATGATATGTCATATATTTTACATAGGGCCCGTATGACTGTATATGCAGACGATACAACAATATATGTTTCTGCTTCTAGCCTGGATCAGGTCAATAGCACTTTACAAAAAGAGCTAATGTTGACTTATGACTGGGTGGTGGGAAACAGGTTAAAATTGAATGTGTTAAAAACTAAGCGTATGATTTTAGGCTCTAAACACACCTTAAGAGACACCCCGAAGTTAAACCTCTCTCTGCACAATCAATTATTAGAACAAGTGACTGAGATAAAATTGCTTGGGGTGACTTTGGATCAAAGGATGTCTTGGACAACATATATTAATAATATTGTGACCAAAATGAGCAGCAACAACTTTTTAATTCGATGCAATGCTCAATTTATGTCAACAGCAACAAGGAAATTAGTTTTACAGTCTTTATTGTTGTGTCATTTAGACTACTGTTCTGTTGTGCGGTCAAAGGCTGCTCTCAAAGACCTGAACAAACTCCAGATAGCACAGAATTGAGCAGCAAGACTCGCTCTAGGCTGTTCCTTTTCGAACCAGTGTTAACATCCTACATCACAAACTGTCATGGATGACAGTGAGGGAGAGACTGGCCTGTTCTTCTGTGGTTTCTTTGCAAAAAATTTGGACCACACACAAACCTTTTAGCCTGTTCTCTAAACTTCAACTCACTGGTAACAGGCATGAGTTTAACACAAGACAAGCTACTAGTTCTATTTTTGTTTTGCCTAAATACATTTATATATCGATCCATCTTATATTGGAATCAGATGCCTCCATATGTGAGGTTAATACGAAATCATATAGTTTTTAAAGCAAATCTTATGAAATGTATACTCAACAAGACAGTTCTCCTAATGTCGTGAATGTAGTGTTGGTGTTTGTTTTGTGAAGAATTAACTGTTACTTGTGTATGTTCTGTGAATTGTACAGTTGGTGCTTGTGAGTTGTATAAATTGTAATACTTTGATGTAATTATAATATTTTTATTTGAGAATGGACCCCAGGAAGAATAGTCTCTACTTTGGTAAAGACTAATGGGGATCCTTAAATAAAGAAATAAAGAAATTGACAAGCTGCTCCAGGTGAAACGGACCGTCAGAGCATAACACACAGCGGGCGATCTGACTGTCATGTCACCCACGTGAGCTCTGTTCCATATGACACGGTGTCTGTCCTGCGGCGTGCCGTTCACAAGACACACGTGTCGGACAGGACATGCACGCGGGGCCAGCTGGACACACCGCCAGCAGATGTGGACATGATAAGAGCACACTGCTTCATCATTCATGTCATTTCATGACTGTACGTCTGTGACCATGGGTCATCTACAGAGGAACAGACAGACCATACTTGTATTGCCCGCTTGATAAGAGGGATTCCTGCACCTTTTACAGGACAGTGATGGTAGCTCAGTGGTAACGTTTCAGGTTGGCAATCAGGGCTTTTGGAAATTGCAGATTCGAATCCCATGGCTGGCATGCATTTTTTTTGTCCCCAGCATCTGCGCGATGTGGTTACACATTGTGCAGCTGCTCGCACTGTGTTGCCATGTGCATGAAACCATCTCAGCGGCATCAATCATGCCTGCCTGTCGGTTCGATGTTTTCATGGTTCGTTCATATAAGCTGTTCTGCCGTGATTCGCCCTGATTTGTACTTATTCGTACTATGTGTGAAGGGGCCCTCAAAGATGATTGAAGACGAACAGTGACACAGTGCAGATTCACTTAGCTGTTTCCTGTTTTCACATGAGATTTTCTAAAATATTAAAATTCATTTGTGTGATCATTGTGCTTCAGGGCCTTTGCTTCCAGCCTGTTTCATAGTCCTCATTTTGATTGCCTTGCTGTGTTTTGTGACCACCCTGCCTGTTTTTTGACCTCACCTTTAGCCCAATTATCTTGACACTGTTGCTATTTTTGGACTGCCTTTTAGTATACTGACCTTTACTTGTGAACTCACTAAAGCCTTCTGAAAGTCAAACCTTGGTGTCTGTGTCCTGCGTGTGTGTCCAACCATTCCTGGCTACAGAACCTGACATTTAGCTCTTTCCTGTTTGTCTGTTTACTGATTGTCAAAAATATTAAAATTCAAATGCATGTTTCAATTTAGCAAATTGTTGCCCACCAAACTACAACTGTAACATTGCCATGTGTCAGTACAGTTGAGGAGTGACTTAAATGACAAGTAGCACTGGCATTCTACTTTTATTGTACTGTCTTTACCTTGAATGTGAGCCAGGTACAGGTTAATGCCAAGCTTTGAGAAGTTTGAGTTCATCTGTGTAGAGAATAAAGAAAACAAGATTTAAAAAAAATCACCAATATTTCATTATGTTAATCATAAAGATTTATTTCTGATGACAAGTTTACAACCTTTATCAGTACTTTGATGCCCTTGAGGTCTATGAAGCAGACCCCTGATAGATCCAGGATGAGGGTGTGGAAGGGCACTGGTGGGGATTCCAGTGTGTCTGCTGGGGGACTGGGTGTCTGCTCATCTGGCTCAGAGGCACTGTAGCTCATGTTGATGTAGCTGATGGGAGCTTATAGTTGGTTGGTACCATCGTCTGTCCTATTGACGTCTTCCTGCATCTCAAGCTGAGATGTGGTCTTCAATTAAATTGAAAATATACTGTGTTGAACTTTGACTTTTAAAAAGTTCTGTATATGCACAGATTAATGCTTTTTGGAACAAAAGAGTGTTTGATGTGTTGCTTCATCCCACCTGAGTGTTCATTTGACCCACTGAGGTGCATTTGCTCTGTTTTTTTCTTGCCGCCGCCTGTTTCTTCTCTTCCTTTGCTTTGTCTTTCTGTTGTTTCTTTAACAGTTTCTGTCTGGCCACGATAAGTTTTCCAGGGTCCAATCCAGTCTAAACACAACCAGGCCAAAGTAAAAACTTGTGCACCATATGTATGTGTTCATAGAAACCTGGCCCACCTTGAGTGCACATATTTGGTCACCATTACCTTCTTGATGACCTTCCGGAAAAATAATTCTGCATTTGCAAAGTAGAGTGGAGAGCAGTAGGTCATGATTTTCACACCTGTTACAAGAACACCCTGAGGAGTAACAACATGAATAACTTCTGTTTACACTGTGATTATTGACCAATTTACACAGAAATATTTTATTGTCATACCTGACTGTACATCTTGGGGTTTCTGTAGATATCTGTATCCATGATCTGAACCAGTACTGAACCATTCCGACTGTGAGGAACACATTATTATCATGTGTAACACATTAAGAAACACCTTTCAACTCTCTCTGTGTTGAACATTGTGTTTCCATTGCAGTGAGATTTATGTTGTGTACTTACAACTGGGTCTTGAAAACCAGGACCAACAAGGAAAAACCGACTCCAGTCACCATTCCATATGTTATGCCAAGAAGGAATGTAGCCAGGAATGTTATAACCCACACACACTACACAAGCAAATGAACAAAAGGAGAGGAAAAAAGTTAAAAAGATATTATGTTAAATATAACATGCAGGCTGTGGTTTTGACTTACAGAGTCTAATTTGTTCTTCTTCCAGAGGTAATAGGGGTCAGACAGCTGCAGTAATAATTTCTTCATAGCGATGACAATTATAACTGCCAACACCAACTGTAGAAACACACAACTAACTCACTACACTTGTAAATCTGCATTTTTACAGATGACACTCAGATCGGTAAATAGCAATAGAATTTAAATGAGACAATCAACATGTACAGCACATCTGGAAAGTCTTCACACTGCTGCACTTTTTCCACCTTTTTTATTTCAGCTTTATTCCAAAATTAATGAAATTCATGTTTTTTTTTTTTTTTCAAAATTCTCCACATAATACCGCATAATGGTAATGAGAAAAATAATTTTTTGAGATTTTTGAAAATTTATATTAAAAACAAACAAACAGAGAAATCATATGTACGTAAGTATTCACAGCCTTTGCTATGAAGCACAAAATTTAGCTCAGGTGCATCCTGTTTCCACTGATCATCATTGAGATGTTTCTACATTTTAATTAGAGTCCTCCTGGGGTAAATTCAGATGATTGGACAAGATTTGAAAAGGCACACACCTGTCTACATAAAAGGTCCCACATTTGACAGTGCATGTCAGAGCACAAACCAAGTATGAAGTCAACTGTCTGTAGACTTCTGAGACATGATTGTCTTGAGGCACAAATCTGGCGAAGGGTACGAAAACATTTCTGCTGCTTTGAAGGTCCCAATGAGCACAGTGGCCACTGTCAGCTGTAAACTGAAGAAGTTTGGATGAATCAGGACTCTTCCACGTTAAAATCTGATCTCGCAGAGACAGGAAACCAGTGAAGGGATGCCAAAATGGGCGGAGTGTGGCCAAACTTTCTGCTTCGTGTCAAGACTCTGCCAGCAGTATTTTGAACCAGCTGAAGACCCCTAATGCTGGACTCCGGTAAACCAGAAAATAGAACATTGCAATAGTCCAATCTCAAAGCGATAAATGCATGTATCAGAGTCTCAGCATCAGCCATAGACAGGATGGGACAAATCTTTGCTATATTTCGCAGGTGAAAAAAAGCAGTCTTCATAAAATTTCTAAAGTGGAGGTCAAAGGACAATGTAGGATCAAAAATTACCCCAAGGTTCCTCACTTTGTCCAAATGATGTATAACACACGAACTTAGGCTAAGCACTAGCTGGTCAAATTGATGCCGATGTCTCACTGGACCAAGAACCATCATTTCAGTCTTATCAGAGTTTAAAAGTAAAGAAGTTACTAGACATCCAACTTCTCACTGATGCAAGGCAATCTTCTAAGGATTTTATGTGAATGAGATTACCAGCAGTTATCGGCATGTACAATTGATTATCATAAGCATAGCAATGAAAGGCAATCCCAAAATGCCGCAATATATGCCCAAGGAATGCTAGGAGGAGAAAAGGGAGAAAAAGCAGGGGGCCTAAAACAGATCCCTGTGGAACCCCAAACTTCATGTCAGTAAGATTAGAGGTAGTGTTATTGTAAGAAACACAGTGAGAACGACTGGACAGGTATGATGTTCACCACAAAAGGGCACTTCCAGTAATCCCAAAATAATTCTCCAGCCTATCAAGTAAAATATGATCCACAGTAGGCGTGGGATGTATAAACGATATATAATCGGTTCATGGTATAAATTTGGCAGACGGTAGAGATTTAGACTCCTTCAGTCACGGTAATGCTTGTTGATAGCGTCATCGTATCTTCCACAGTGACTCTGAACGACTGGAAAAGGCTGCAGTCAGTGTTTTGGTCACAGGCTCCATCTCCACCTCGGCAGATTAAAACGTCTCCTTGTAAGAGTGTAAAATTATAATTTATTTTAACCCTCTGGAGTTGCCTGACTGAATTTGGTCATGTAAAAGTCACAAGAGCGAATTAAGCAATTGTCCCATTAAATTCACCAGACTCGGTCTGTGTTGCAATGCGTTTTAAACGTACACGCTTCAAGCTTTATATGAGTTTTTAAATTATATTAATAGCGTCGTGCAGCGGCATGAAGCTGGCTCATGGTACAGGGCGTCCTACACAGGAAGTGCCAAATTTCAAATCCACAGTAAAACAGGAAATGTTCAAATGTCAAACACTTCCTGGATTAACAGACGAGATCCCATGGAATCTTGCGGGAACTAAGTGGTAAACTCACACTCAAACAGGAAGTGCCAAATTTTCAGTCACAGTGAAACAGGAAATGTCAAATGTTGAACACTTCCTGGCCTGAGTGGAGTGACAGCGGAGAACGGGGTTTCACTGGACTCCCCTGAAATCTGATTGGATACAGACGAACAACATGTTACGGCACCACACGTCAGGTTGAAAGACCTGCATTTTGAAATTAGTCACTTTGACTGCTAGGTTCCTCCTGTCCAGTAGTTAGTGCTGTGTACCACAAAAGTTCTAATCCACCATAGTAGAAGAAGAAAAATGTTTGCTTCAGATTTGAACTGAACACGTCGTTTGAACGTCTAATCACACCAAACTTATACTGGTGAGTAAACAACCATATTTTATGCCAGAAATGAGGTCCAGGTTGTTAAAAGCAGCATTTCTCCTTTAATTTGGGTTGTCTTATATACACGTTTAAGCTAACAGACAGCAGCTGGTTCATGCTCTGTTGGCTTATTAGTGCAGCAGATAACTGAAACAATCCTTCAAATGGTGATACAAGCATCAAATTCAGCACAAATACAGCTGGAGGAAAATTAATGGAGAAACTTTAACATTTGACCCCTGTACATTCAGTCACAGATTGTCCAAACTATACCTTTTTGGAATCTTTATGATCAGGCAAATAATTTCAATTCAATTTCAGTTTCAATTAATTTTCATTTATATAGTGCCAAATCACAACAGAGTTGCATCAAGATGCTTCACACAAGTCAGGTCTAGCCTTACTAACCCCCAGAGCAACAGTGGTAAGGAAAAACTCCCTCTGAGGAGGAAACCTCAAGCAGACCAGACTCAAAGGGGTGACCCTCTGCTTGGGCCATGCTACAGACATAAATTACAGAACAATTCACAGAAACAATTCACAAAACAAATATAATGGAAATGCTGTTGGTGCACAGGACAGGGGGGTTTCCAGCACAAATACAATTCCCATCTCTGGATGGAGCTGCACCTTAAACAGAGAGAAAACACAGAACCAGGCATCAGAAAGACAAGAAATACAGTATAATTTGTCAGCATTAGACATCAAGAAAAAAAAACAAGAAATACTAAGGTGATTGCCGGCCACTAGCCCAAAGCTTCACTAAAAGACACAGTATTTAGGTAAAGCTGAGGCTGCGGCCTGCTCCGTTTCCCAATAAAATGAATTAAAAGAGTAAAAACTATACCAGTATGCTAGCTATATGAGAGGGAAAATAAGTGCATCTTAAGTCTGGACTTGAAAGTTTCCACAGAATCTGACTGTTTTATTGACACAGGGAGATCATTCCACAGAACAGGGGCACAATAAGAGAAAGCTTTGTGACCCGCAGACTTCTTATTCACCCTAGGGGCACAAAGTAGTCCTGCACCATGAGAACGCAAAGCTTGGGCCGGTACGTAAGGTTTAAATAGGTCAGCTAGGTAGGGAGGTGCCAGTCCGTGAACAATTTTATAGACTAGTAGCAGAACCTTAAAATCTGATCTCACTGGGACAGGAAGCCAGTGAAGGGATGCCAAAATGGGTGTAATGTGGTCGAACTTTCTGCTTTGTGTCAAAAGTCTGGCTGCAGCATTATGAACCAATTGGAGAGTCCTTAAGCTGGACTGTGGTAAACCAGAAAATAGAACATTGCAGTAGTCCAATCTAGAAGAGACAAACGCATGGATCAGGGTCTCAGCATCAGCCATAGACAGGATGGGACGAATCTTCGCTATATTTCGCAGGTGAAAAAAGCAGTCTTCGTAAAATTTCTAATGTGGAGGTCAAAGGACAATGTAGAATTACCCCAAGGTACCAAATTACCCCAAGGTTCCTCACTTTGTCAGTGTGATGTATGACACACGAGCCTCGGTTAAGCATTAGCTGGTCAAATTGATGCCAATGTCTCATTGGACCAAGAACCATCATTTCAGTCTTATCAGAGTTTAAAAGTAGGAAGTTTCTAGACATCCAACTTCTCACTGATGCAAGGCAATCTTCTAAGGATTTTATGTGAATGAGATTACCAGCAGTAATCGGCATATATAACTGAGTATCATCAGCATAGCAGTGAAAGGTAATCCCAAAATGTGCCCAAGGGGCGCCATATAAAGGGAGAAAAGCAGGGGGCCTAAGACGAACCCCTGTGGAACCCCAAATTTCATGTCACTAAAGTTAGAGGTAGTGTTACTGTACAAAACACAGTGAGAACGACTGGTCAAGTATGACGTCAACCATGCAAGGGCACTCCCAGTAATCCCAAAATGATTTTCCAGCCTATCAAGTAGAATATGATGATCCATGGTATCAAGCACTGAGATCTAACAGCACAGAGATCTAACAGCACCAGAACCGTAGTGGTGTCCGAATCCATCGTAAGCGGAAGATCATTCACCACTTTAGTGAGAGCCGTCTCTGTGGAATGATATTTTCTAAAAGCAGACTGCAGTGGCTCAAAGAGACTATTCTCAGTAAGATAGTCCATGAGCTGCCGTGACACCATTTTTTCCAGAATTTTAGAGCAAAATGATAGATTTGATATCGGCTGATAGTTTTTCAATACACTCGGGTCAAGATTAGGTTTCTTAAGTAATGGTTTAATCACTGCAGATTTGAAACATTTAGGAACAGATGCAGAAGTTAAAGAAAGATTAATAATTTCCAGCACAGTCGGCCCAAGAGTGGGCCACAGGTCCTTAAACAATTTTGTTGGTATAGGATCAAATAAATAGTTTCGGCAGCATGTCTTGTGAGATACTATCAAATTCTGTAAATCTAGGTAATACCTCAGTAATGGCACCCACCTCAATAGCAGGGCATAGTGGCTGGGTTAGGGCATGCTGGGATATGTTTAACCTAATGTCTTCAGTTTTCTTCTCAAAGTAATCTAGGAAATCTTGTGCTGTAAAAGGAGAGCGAACAACAGGTGGTTGTCCATGAATAATAATAGTCTAAGATAGCGTCAAAACATACCCCCCTATGATTTTTAAGGACACGTCTGCGGAAGCAGGCCACAGTCTCAACCTGATAAATTTCCCTCCCTGAAAATCGAATATCACCACAGTGGGTTTTCTGCACTAAATTCCCCACTAAGTTATTGGATTCCACATCCACATTTGTCATAAGCCTTGCAGGGTCTCTAATCCCCTGCTACTTGGCCTGCTGTAAAATCCTAATGTTACCCTTCCTGTAGAGCTCTATCAATGTTTGCAGACAAGATTGGACAACGACAATAAAACTCAGCCATCATCCATCATCCAAGACTGCGGCGCCTTCCCCAGTAGGAAAAAGGTTGTCTGGCATCAGCAAGTCATGGCGACCCCAAAACAAAGACCAGTTATCAATAAAACTAAAGCTTTGCTGTCTACCAAACTGTGCCAGCCACCTATTTAATGAAGTCAGCCTGCTAAACGCCTCATCATTACCCCAGGAGGGGAGGGGACCAGAAGCTACGAATCAATGCCAAAACATCTTTCTGGCAAGATAACAAGTCCTCTCTATATCAATTTTTGTGACTTCTGAATGCTTCATCCTGACATCATTCGTTATGTGTCGGACGCAGCCCGGAGAACCGATCAGCGTTTGAAGGACCCAGTATAAAATAAGCAGAGCACGGTACAATGGATAACAGAGTTTAATGAACATAACAGTGCTGTGAAAAATATAAAAGTGCGCGGTCTGGCGTGGTGGATTGCGGTGCGCTCCCAGCAGCGCTAACGGTCCGGAGCTAGAACTGGTTCGGACCCAAGGACCCCGCCGACACCCCCCAGGTGGCCGCGACAAACCGAGTCTGTGAAAGAAGGAATCATTATGTGAGTCCACACTCAACACACAGAGAGAACGCTCAAAGGTGCACAAACAGCAAACACTTCCTGGCTTAATTACTAATCTGCTTCCCACCCTGCAGGCATGGAACATCCAGTTCACAAACTCACTGCAGCGGAAGCTGATTTAAACGACCAACATACAGCTCAATATAATAAGGTGTGAGGGACACCACATTTACTGACTGTATAAATGTTAGTCACAAAATCTAACGTACCTCAGGAAGTGTGCTGACGAGCATGAGACCTCACCCTCTCCTCTTTCACAGACCATGCATCAAACCTGGACGTTCTCTGCATCCACTGATGATGAGATGGCTCCCGAGACGACGATCTCACCCGTCTGGTCACAAGGTCGAGTCTCTGGCAAAAACACACTGTGTACTCCAGTCTTAAATGCCACCATGTTCCAATCCATGTAGATGCACCACAGCTGTGAGTCCTGATGAGCCGCAGGTGATCAGGGTGAGGTCCTGATAAACTCAGCTACACAGCCACTCAGTCCCACATGCAAGCCACCTGGAAGGAAAAACAAAAGACAGAAACAAAAAGGCAGCCAGGCCCCCTAGCCATACAACAATCATTGGCACCGACGTGAATAACTATGTGACTGTATCTCATGTCATGTTTCTTAGTCTGTCTACCCTTCTGCAGCGTCAGCAGCCTGAGGTGGCAGGCAATGTCAGGAGCTATAGCCCCAGGAATACTCTAAGAGGTCAGTAGGTCACATTGTTTTTCCTATTTTTATGCTCATACGGCCAAAGCTACAGCTACAGAAGCCTATAAGTAAAACAAAATAAAGTTGAAAGTCTACACTTCAAACCCAGCTTGATTATTTAATTTCAACTTTGTTGTGGTGGTTTACAGAAGCAAGTTGTAAACATTGTCTCACTGTCCGAAATACGAGGTCTGTCCAAAAAGTATCGGACCTTTTTATTTTTTGCAAAAACCATATGGATTTGAATCACGTGATTGCATCAGCCAAGCTTGAACCTTTGTGCGCATGCGTGAGTGTTTTCACGCCTGTCGGTTGCGTCATTCGCCTGTGAGCAGGCTTTGTGTGAGCAGTGGTCCACCCCTCTCGTCGGATTTTTATTGCGAATAAATGTCTGAACGATTTGGAGCTTTGCTGCATCAATTTTTTTCCAGAAACTGTGAGAGACCTCCAGGTGGACACCGTTCGGAAAATTAATATGGCTTTTCACATTCCACTGTTACAGGAGTTTTTTTCATGGAAAGAAAAGCGGAGGGACACGCCACGGAGCAGTTCATTACGCGGCACAAAACCACCTCTGTGTTGGTCTCACAGGACGGCTTTCAGGTGGATTTCAGACGGCTGTCGGTGGGTTTTCAGTCGTGTGACTAACCGAGAAATTGTGCATGAGCTGGACATGCCAGAACATGTCCTGTGAGGCTTCATCATGGTGTTGCTTTGTGCCATGCGGCTCCACCGCAACGTGCGGAATTCCTCCGCTCCTCTTTCCATGACAAAACCTCCTGTAACAGTGGAATGTGCCGTTCATTTCTAAACTGGACGCTGTCTTGATCCGGTATGTCGTCTGACTAGCACAGGAATTGTGAAAAGACGTGGACATCAGCACTTTTTCGGCACATTGAGACAGACGTGCAGAGGAGTTCCGCGTGTCGCGGTGGAGCCACATGGCGCAAAGCAACGCCGTGATGAAGCCTCACAGGACATGTTCTGGCATGTCCAGCTCATGCACAATTTCTCGGTTAGTCACACGACTGAAAACCCACCGACAGCCATCTGAAATCCACCTGAAAGCCATCCTGTGAGACCAACACGGAGGTGGTTTTGTGCCGCGTAATGAACTGCTCCGTGGCGTGTCCCTCCGCTTTTCTTTCCATGAAAAAAACTCCTGTAACAATGGAATGTGCCGAAAAAGTGCTGATGTCCACGCCTTCTGCCTTTTTGTGAAAGTCAGACGACGTCCCGGATCAACAAAGCCTTCACGTTGGAAATGATCTGGTTGTTTCAGCGGGATGTGAGCCTGTCGATCGGCGCTGGGAGCGCGGCGCGCTCTCAGCAGTTGTGGGCCATCCTTAAAGCAGCAGTAACACTCCTTAATCTGTGTAATCCCCACAAAATCGTCCCTGAAAGCCATATTAATTTTACGAACGGTGTCTACCTGGAGGTCTCTCACAGTTTCTGGAAAAAAATTGATACATCAAAGCTCCAAATCATTCAGACATTTATTCGCAATAAAAATCTGACGAGAGGTGTGGACCACTGCTCACACAAAGCCTGCTCACAGGCGAATGATGCAACCGACAGGCGTGAAAAAACTCAGGCATGTGCACGAAGGTTCAAGCTTGGCTGATGCAATCACACGTGATTCAAATCCATATGGTTTTTGCAAAAAATAAAAAGGTCTGATACTTTTTGGACATACCTCGTACACTCAAATAAAATTCACATCAGTATGTTCACCTACTTTTGGTAGTGGTTTCAGGTAGACTCCCAAGAAAAGCAGTGTAATCAGGATGACCACCATCACGGACAGGTTAGCAATCTATAAAAGACAGCAGCAGAGTTGTTTGCAGTTGGTTAGTGCTAAATTTCCAGTGTTAAGACATTTCAATGTTGACTGTTTAGGTTTGGTGTTCATTTCAACTGAATTTACACCTCACTGGTGTTACCCCTTGAAGGGCATATCTCACATCAATCAGCACTATCTTTTAAAAAATTATACAGTATACCAGATTATTAATCATGACTTCCACTTCTGCAAGTCCTGATGTAGTTGATAAAAATAAAATTAGCCAGACAGCATCTGAAAAATGCACAGAGATTCAGAGCTGTTTTAAGCCATAAAGGTGATGTAACCTCAGGTGCTGACTGTTAGCTGTCTGAAGGTCACTCCACCTGTATTCAGATACAGTCCACTTCATGTTTTACTCCAGTACACACAGTCAATCCAGGTTATTTTTGTCTCCAGTTGTAATATGACTTTAATATGGCTTTAATTTGGTTTTCAAATTAAATATTTGTATTTTACGATCAACATTTGTCTGTTGAGCTTGGGACTCCGGTGAGGGTGGTCGTATCTCCTCCTCTCTCCTCTGTCTTTGCTTCAACCTTCAAAGTCCCTACTTCTGTGAATTCTTCAAACTATATTTGGATTAACCATGGAATTGATCAGCTGGTCTCTGAACGCTATTGACACCATTTGTTCAACAAGAAATTCAGTGCTGGGGAACCCTGCATACCCAGATGGAACCTACCCTGCGAGATATGTCCTCGACACCTGGGAGAAGTGGCATGTTGCGTGCTTGGTACCACTCTCTGTGTAGGATGTCGAATACTTATTTATATTTGGTTTTATTGGAGAAGGGCTGTTGCTTATTGGTGTATGTGCTGCCCTGACCTACCGGAGAATTGGAAAAACGGCTGCTACCAGAACCATGACCCCTCACCTGTCCATCATGATTAATGATGGATAGGCGATACAGTCTCAGACTGCGTTAACCCTTGAACTAAGATGTAAGTTGGAAAACATAATGTACACCTTGCAAAGGAAGATGTCGGAGACCAGGGAATTCTCATAAATTGAATTTGGTCGGTCAGAGGAGCTGCAAATGTGTTTTTCTGCTCAACCCTAAACATGGCAGGCTTATCAGCCTCTGAAGGTCAAAACGCCCCGCTGTTTTTCTCCAGAAGAATTTCTACAGCCTTGGTGAACCATTCAGATCTTTATCTTCTGCTGTCCCCAACAGTCTGATGTTGTCAAGGCAACTCCAGACATTATGCACACACTGACAGAAACTGATACAAACTCATCTATCTGATACAAACTCATCTTCATAAATGACGCATGCCACCTCTCTCTCC
Organism: Thalassophryne amazonica; assembly: GCF_902500255.1. Classification (NCBI taxonomy): domain Eukaryota; kingdom Metazoa; phylum Chordata; class Actinopteri; order Batrachoidiformes; family Batrachoididae; genus Thalassophryne; species Thalassophryne amazonica. Next base: position 107,252,268 of record NC_047108.1, on the reverse strand, counting down.
CCCTCCCCTACCACCCACCCTTTGCCTCCACCCTGCTGCTCCCCCCAAGCTTGCAGCTGCAAGGGGCACTGCTGCAACTCCCCCCCCCCCCCCCCCCCCCCACACACACACACACACACACTCACAGTGCATCAGTTCAGATGATGGACTGTCTTAAAGTTTAGCGTACATCAGCAATCAAATGTATATTTATGGTTGTTTTAATTCTGATATGTGCCATTATTACGTTCAACTTTTAATAATTGTGGATTCATTGTATCTTTGTCTGAGGTGACTGGGTGTGAAGACGTTTTGCTGCACTTGTCATGACAATAAATCTATCTATCTATCTATCTATCTGTCTGTCTGTCTGTCTGTCTGTCTGTCGCTGCCTCTTTGTAAACCCACAGTGTGTTCAGAAAAAACAAAGCAACAAAAAAAATAAAACATCAGATACGTCTCAATAAGACTGAATGATAGTGATTCCATTCCTTGAAAGTGGTGTCTCTGATTTCACTCCTGTTGTGTTCACACACAGAACCATGTGCAATTCCACTGTGTGGCACTGTCTTTTCTTCACAAGAAAACAGCGTTCCTCTACACCCTCCTTTGGACTTCTCCTGGTGGCTTTGCTTAGCTTAGCCATCGGTTTAGCTCATCTTAGCCAATAACGCGAAACATCTGGATGCTAGTCTATGTCACAGTTCTCCTGTTAACAGCGATAACTCATTGTACGACTGTCCAACTCATGATCATAGAAGCGGGTTCCTCAGGGAGACTCACCGGCATCCAGCACATAGCATCTTAGCTTAACTTCGTGTGACACAACGCTGCAGCACAAACCACAAACACGGCTGATTCCACAAGGCAACATGCTTTGTTAGAGTTCACAAAGGTAAAGGATAACCGTGGTTAGATCCGTTTTTGAAGACCATTCTCACATTCTGGTTGGCTTCACCTCTGCTCTGTCCCAGCTGGACTTGTTAAAAAACCTCTCATTTTCCTCCTCAGAATATTACCTTGGGAAAATCTATCCATCTAATTTGCAACAATAGTCGTGTGACTTCATCCTTGCAAAACACACATTTTAACAGTTTTGACGTATTCATTATCAAAGCACATAAAAAACAGATTTCACGCTGTAAAAAAATTATGACTTCCCCCATTAATTTTCGGGGTGTGGGCGGAGATAATGTCACCAAAGTTCATATTCCTGACAACTTGAGGTTTCTGAGCATTTATCACAAGCAGAGAAATCAAGCTAATTTTCCCATGTTTATGACTTAATTTCTAGGTGCATATGACATCAAAAATAAAATGAAATACATCAATATTTTCATGAGTCTTTATTTATTTATCATAGTCATTTCATTTGACATTTTATTTACTGGTGATGCACACTTTAATATTAGATGTGCATTACACAGTGTTAATTCAACTCTGTACTGTTTATAATTAAATGACAAATGATGGGATAAAGTAATCTGTTATCTGTGGTCATCTCTTGGAAGGGCCACTGAGTCATAACCAGTAAGCTGTAGGTTTGAACTGTGCCTACAGTCTGTTTCTGTGGAGTCTGGGTTTTATCAGGTCTATGTTGCCACAGTTCGAACATAGGTTACTAAAAAACACATTTACAACCTTGATTCAGAAAAAAGTTGGGACGTATGGAAAATGCAAATTTAAAAAACAGCAATTATTACCCGAGGCCATCAAATATGGTCATTGGGCATTGCGAATACTTTGCGTCCCTCCATCCGTCTGTCTGTGTGTCTGTGCTCAGCATAAGTCCAGTCCTATTACTGCCAGAGTCTTCAAATTCACAGGGAACATTCTTGGGACACAGTCCTTGGCCAAGTTCAAATATGGCTGACCTATTTTAAGAGGTATTTTAAGAGATTAAAAGGTCACATTTTGTTTCAATCTGTTCCATTTTGTGTTTGAGTGGCAGGGGTGACAGCCAATCAGAGTAGAGCTGCACCGTGACATCAGTGGCTGGTCTCTCCAAAACCACTTAGTTTTGTGTGTTTATATACATATCTATCATATATTATGTAAAAGCTAGAGAGAAATAAACACTTCTAAACCTGAAAACGCTGCTTTTGGAACCTAACTTGTAAATAACCTAACTTATTTACAAGACATTTCACAGACTTAGCATGGTGACATCACAGGCTGGTAGCTGGTTGCAAAACTCTGTTTCGTTTGTGTGTAAATGTAACCTATTTGTTATATATTCTGTAGAAGCTAGTGAGAATGAACACTTCTAAAATTGAAAACACTGTTTCTGTAACCTGATAACACCTTTAGAGTCATTTACACGGCATTTTGTGGATGTTAGCATCCATGCTAACTTCCAGGAACTCAGAGCTAATTTGCTATGGAGTTATTTGTCTCATTAATATCTGCAAATGCACAGAGGATCAGTGGTGGGCACAGCTAAATGAAAATTTAGCTTCGATAACAGCTAATCCGCTAACTGAAACGTTAACTTTTTTAATGCTAAACTGCTAAAAAATTAGCATAAGTTACAGCTAAATGCTAACCTTTAGTATTGACTCAGTACACTGTCAGCTACTGGTAGCCAGTTTCGAGTTTAAGCACCGCAGGGGCTTCTGAGGAAATTCAAAGGCAATCACAAACCTGAAACAACCAAGTCAGGGCTTTTGTCTTTATTCACCCTGTCAGCTGCAGCAAAGACATGTCACTTACTTTTCACACACAACAATACAGACGGTGGCAGGAGACATCAAATGCAAAGCACTTTTCACTCATGGTTTCATTTATAAAAAACTAATTCTGGACAGTTTATCAACATTAACAGTAGCTCTGTCATTTTTACAAAGTGAAAATATCACACATATATTTTAAAGTAATGTGCTAATTCTGAAGGTTTGAGCGTGAACCAACACACGCACCAAATGGCATTATGGGAAATCTGTCTCCTCCAACTCCCACCCCCAAGGTCAAAATCCATAGAACACAGTGCTGTCAGTTTGTTTGTGCAATGTTCATGTCTAGTTCACAAGATGTATGCATGCCACAGACATTGCACACAACAATATTTCCTTTGTGCTCCTTGAATGGGATCTAGTGGAGGTACACATCCGTGACACAGTCAGGACATGCTGGAAGAAGAGAACGCTCATATTAACGTTATATTTTTACGTCCATTATGGCCCCCGAATTGTGGACGATGTGTGGACGAAAACTGCGAAACAGCACAAAACAGTTCGAAATTAGCACACCATGAAACCGCACCGACGAGCAGGCATGCACGACGCCAGCACGATGGTTCGTGCACGCGAAGGTGTCTGTCGAGCAGGAACAGCAGCTCACGCTGCTGCAGCTGCTCTCATTGGGCCTCATGTATCAACGTTGCATACGGCGATATTTGAGCGTATATGGGGTGTACGCCAAAACGGCTGCACTACTTGGCATTTATCAATGTGGTTGTTGGCGTACATTGCGCTGAAAATATACACCAGGTCGAGAGGTGGTGTAAATATATACCAAAATGAACCAGCGCTGGAATCCACATAAAACTGAAGATGATCAACATGATAAACAGTGCCATTATACAAATCAATGCATATGTTACATAAATAACACTTTCCTGATTATACTACATAATAATCAATACAAATCCCGCCTTTGCGGGATTGTTATGGAGCACGATCCATGGTCACAGCGCAGACAGGAAGGAAAGCGCTGCTCGCCTTTTTCTCCAGACTTCGAGCCTGGAGCCAGAGCAGAGCTGAGCTTAACTTCATGTGGTGTGATCGTTTTAGACTATGAAATTGATAATAACAACTGTAGTTTCGTCATTCCCTTAATTCGCCCGTGCTGCAACAAGGTTTTGTCGTCTCCATTCGGTTGTCACAATAAAATAAATACAGAAATACATTTAAAAAATAAAGAAATTTGACAGATTAGGCGTGTCTTATTAATTGAGCGAGCAAATATCCACATGTCAAGAATTATCGACATGTGAAAAGAGAATACAGTGGTCCCTCGCTATAATGCCGTTCACCTGTCGTGGCCTCGGAGTCTCGCGGAGTATTTAGTCCAATTTTGCATGCCTTTGTTTTTACAGTGTTCTGTGTTCTGCGTATCTGTTTATAAGAATCTTGTTGCCCAGAAGAGAAAAGAGCGCCAACAACTACTCATAACTGTGTTTGTCACACGGAAACAAACACCTGCAGCCAGGTGTGAGTGGGAAAGGGCGCAGCGCCAGGACGCAGAGGCCCGATCTGTGAAATATTGGTCAGTCACTATTAATAATTTCTTATGTGTCCAACCTCGTTCGTTGATCGTTAAAATGAATTCGTTAGTTCTAAATGCCATCATAATTATTTATAGGAAAACGTTCTATTTTTATTTCTCAAACAAATGTTTGGGCCTGAAAACAGTTTGGTATTATTTTCCTACTAAGGTTTGAACTTTGAGAGTGTTTACACACGAGAGAAAAGTGAGAAAATGTTCATGCCTGATTGAGAAAGTGTATAAACTGTGTAGTGAGGGGTTTTACAGCTTTGAAACGTATATAATAATTGTAAAAAATAACGCTGACTACGTCGCGGTTTCACGTATTACTGGCTATTACTTTTTAGAACGTAACTCCAGCGATTAATGAGGGACCACTGTAACACTTTATTGATTATATACTACAAAACAATTGATACGACGGCCGCTTTTGACACTCTATTGGCATGCGTCGTGATTGGTGGAGTTCTTTTTCATTGCCGTCTTTCCGGCTTCCATGTCGTAAAATGAGGGTGTGTCTGAAGCGGAGTCTGAATATTTATGGGCGTGTTTATTATAATTACGATCGTTTCCACCCGCCGCATTTATCAAGATCACGTTAGGCGTACGCCAGAAATGGACAGGTGCGCACTGCTTTATACATGTCACGCCGACTTTGGTGTATTTCACGTTTACGCCGTAAATTTACGCCACAAGTGCACAACATTGATACATGAGGCCCATTGTGTTCCATGGGAGGAGCTGCACCACATCGTGCTACTGATTTTGAGGAAAATGAAATAAAAATCTGATGTATACAACCCCAATTCCAATTGTAGAAGAATTTTTAGGTCCATATTTGAACTGTGATGAACTATCAGTGTCCTGATCCGAACTGTATGTCCTCTGGTTGAACTAGCAGGTGTTCAACCCAAAAAAAGGGCTCTATTAGTCATTCAGTCTGTCAGGGGCTTTCCAAGGCCTTTTAGGTGCTTTCCCGCAGGCCACGTGCAGGGGCCTCAGGCCAGCTGCACGTGTGACTGAGGCCACGTGCGGGGGGGGGGGCCTCAGGCCAGCTGCACCTGTGGCTGAAGGTCTTTTAAAAAAATCAGTTGTAAATCCTTCATGCTTTAATGGGAGCGTTTGTCACATTGAAATAATGGCCTAACACCTGCTTAGGGTTCACTAGAGGACGCTTCCAATAGAAAACCATGTCTTGGGAATGAAATAAATAAAAAAGTTGAAGGAGGAGCGATGCCTGCGGGTCTCCAATAAATAGACGAGCGCGGTTGTCATATTCAGTCTCTCTAGAGGACTCAGTTTGTCTAAGCGCTGTGTTGAAGGCTTAAATAAACTTAAAAACTCTGTGCATTTTATCTTGCTTAAGGCTGAATTATTCTAAAGTGTGTCCTTTTCTAGCATATCACTTGCAATTAGTTTGTGTTATCTAAAAGATGACATCCTGAGAAGACTAAAGACGAGCCACGTCACAATGAAGTTGAGATGTTGTGTAAAATGAAAATAAAAACACAATACAATGATTTGCAAATCCTCTTCAACCTATATTCAATTGAATACACCACAAAGACAAGATTTAATGTTCAAACTGATGAACAGTATGGGGGCACTAACACGCCCCCATACCGTCACAAATGCTGGCTTTTAAACTTTGCTCTGGTAACAATCTGGATGGTCTTTTTTCTCTTGTGTCCAGAGGACACGACGTCCGCGATGTCCAAAAACAATCTGGGCCCAGAGAAGGTGGCGGTGTTTCTGGATGTTGCTGATGTATGGCTTTTGCTTTGCATGGTAGAGTTTTAACTTGCACTTGCAGATGTAGCAATGAACTGTTTTAACTGACAATGGTTTTCTGAAGTGTTCCTGAGCCCACGCGGTAAGATCCTTTACACAATGATGTCGGTTCATAATGCAGTGCCATCCAAGGGATCAAAGGTCACGGGCCGTCAATGTTGGTTTTTGGCCTTGCCGCTTACGTGGAGAAAGTTCTCCAGATTCTCTGAATCTTCTGATTATTTTATTTTTTCATGCAATTGTTCACAAAGTGGTGATCCTCGCCCCGTATTTGCTTGTGAATGGTTGAGCCTTTTGGAGATGCTCTTTTTATACCCAGTCATGACACTCACAATTAATGTCCTCAGTTCCCAAACGTTTATTGAGTGTTGTTAGAAGGAAAGGTGATGTAACACAGTGGTAAACATACCACTGTCCCAGCTTTTTTAAACATGTTGTAGGCATCCATTTCAAAATGAGCAAATATTTGCACAAAAACAATAAAGTTTATCAGTTTGAACATTAAATATCTTGTCTTTGAGGTGTATTCAATTGAATATATGTTGAAGAGGATTTGCAAATCATTGTATTCTGTTTTTATTTCCATTTCACACAACGTCCCAACTTCATTGGAATTGGGGTTGTAAATCAAAACCATAAGTAAAACATGCTTTCCTTTCTGGACGTCTGCCTCACGGCTGGACAAATGACTTCTGTTTTTTTTGTTGTTGTTGTTTTTTTGCAGCAGCCTGGCAGCCAGCTCCATTCTGCTGGGGTAGAGTTGAGCTCAGCTCCTCTCAGCTGTCTGACTGCTGCAAAATATGTTGCAGACAGGAACCAACATGTATGATTTTAGGGTTCACAAATGTTTTTCACCATTACAAACTATGAAAACATTAGTGAAATAAAATTTAGCGCAAGCTAATTGGTCCACTGATGTTTTTTTGAAGAAAGTTAGCTGAAAAGTTAATCCTCTAACAAAATATTTAGCTTCTCTAATTAGTAGAGGATCGTAACTGTGCCCACTACTGCCAATAATTATATTGGACATCAAGACATTTCTACTTTTTTATTTCTCTCTCATTCATGGGTGGAGTTCAACACCTGCAGAAAAGTGAATGAACACTTTGTGATTTTACACTGTGCTGTCACACCAATGTGGCATCAATTTGGTTGTAATTAACAGCACAATCTTCACATTTGCACTGATATGCCTGAACACTGGAAATTTAACAGTGATAAATTTGCTGTGTAGAATGTCTCCCATTGTTTTCCTTTTTTTTCCATTTGATGAAAGAGTGCCCCCACTGGCACTTCAGTGCAGTTAAAGACAAACAGAGGATTTGTTGGGTTTGAATGAAGGCTTACAGTCTTTGACACTTATACCTCGGCCTAAAAAACAGTTCTGAATGCTTACAGTGAGACAGCAACACTCACCTGTGATGTTCCCCCGCCACTGTCTATCGCCAAAGTGACAGACAAGACACAACTAACTGCTTGGCTCTGGAAGAAGGACCCAAAGAAATTGCTGCAGCCAAGAGCCAACATTTCCTATAAAGGGATACACAGAATTTAATTTCAAAATGTTGACTATTTTAAAACTCAAAAGAGCTCTGTTCTTTGTTTCCTTTTTACCTGGTTGGGATCCACATCATAGCCATGCAGGGCTGACAGCATCCTGCCTGAAGTGTAGACACTGACGTACCCCAATATTGCTAACGAGAAGGCAGGACCCAACATGTCGCTCCACATACTCACTTGTGGCAACACAGGTGCTTGAATCCTGAGAAATAAGTTAGTGACCTCAAAGACATAAACATTTGACAGGTTTATGTTACATTTTAAGAACTGAACCAATGATGAACTCAGATTTCATTCATGTGTGTGCTTTACCCCAAAGGGACTTCTCCCACTACATCCATATGGTAAATCTCTGGAAGATTGAGAGAACCTGAAATAGCTGTGGCCACGATCACCTTTGCAGGACAAAATGAAAGTGATTAACCTCCTCCACCAGTTCTAGATCAAATCAGGCAGAAATGAAAGTGCACTTTTGTGTACTGAAAGAAATAACTGAAGAACTTACAATAACGATGTGGACAGGAATTGGAAAAGGCAACTTATGGCGGTAGCGTTCACTCAGCTCCTTCACTGGAACCAGGACAACAATAGTGACCACAGCAAACAGTAGGGAGGCTACATTGGTCTCAAGAATGGATGTTAAAATATGAATGAAGGTCTGCCAGAAATGGATGAAAACAGAATTAAATAAGTTTGATTTACAAGCAAAGAATCGTAGGTGTAACTCTGAGTGACTTACAAAGACATCAGCTGCTGGATCTTTAAAAGGCGGCACCTTAATATCAAAAATGAACTTCAACATCCCAATGAATATCCTGATTCCAGCGGTGGTCATGAAGCCCCTGATGAAGGTTTCTGACAGATAGATGGTGATGAACCCAAGCTGTGTAAGACTGAGGCCGAGCTGTAAAGCCATGAAATGAGTCACTTACACATTAAGACAAGCTGCTTGCTGAAGTTTGGTTACAATTTATGAGGATATTTTGGGGCTGTTACCTGAATGACTCCTGTGAGGCACGCCAGCATTCCAGATATTCTCATACGGGCCTCATTCATCCTGTCTGTGTCCACTCTTGTAGCATTCAGAGTGGTATTAAAATAACTGAAGTCAGACTCTGGAGCCAACTGAAGACACACCAAACCGACCATCAAGCTGAACACGGCTACTGTACCTGATGACAGGAAATAGATTCATTGCAATATTGCAAAGAAAGCAGAGTGCAGTCAATCTGCGGTGTGAAGTTTTAGAAAGTTATCACTGTCATCATGAGAAATTGGCAAAGATGCGCCTTGATTTACCTAAAACCATCAGGTGACTTGTGCCCAAGAATAAATAAGGGAACAAGGGAAAGAAAGGAATAGAGACCGTTGATAGGTGGAAGTTCTCCCAAAAGAGCAGATGCCATTCCTGCAAAGAACGGAAATCTTTTTAACAAATATGAACTACATCATCATAAAATATGGCAAAACATCTCAACAAACAAGCCTCTGTCTGACAAGTATAAATTACAGTAGTTGGTGATGTTCTGGAGAGACATCAGAGGAAGAGGTTAGAGAAATTAACATTTTCTGAGAACTTCTCATGTGGAGAACACCACTAATTACACCAGATGTTATTTTGAGATGAAAGAAAAAGTGTGTAGCATTAGCATGCAAACACATGTTTGCAGTTGAAAGAGATTTCAACCTGGATACTGTTTTACAAGACACGTATCAAAGTGTAGGCCAGTCTAAGGGCCCAGTCATACTTAGTAGGAACGAGCAGGAATCAAGCAGAATCAGCCAGAATGGGGAAAAAAGCCAAAATTTGAGAAACATTCAGGATGGACAGATATTCCGGCAGCTGTGTATACCACCGTCACACTCGAGCACAAATGCCTTACAAATGACGATTCGAGCCACACTTGGGCAAATTCGAGCTACATTCAAACCCCTCGCACAGCATTCGTACAGCAGTCGGCACATTCATGTGAGTATGTCACATGCACTCGACACTTGTGTTGCACTCGTTTTGAAAAACAGTCGAATGGTAGTCGAGGTGCAGTCGTACCACAAACTGACTGCAGTCGTAATATTTATATGGTAATCCATACGCAAGTCAAAGAATTCAGAGAGCATTCGAATGTTTGTTCAAATTGTTTGAGCATGTTGAATCCTGGCCAAATATCTAGACCGTGCCAGCACACACCTCCCCGTCACACTAGAGCACAAATGAAGCCGAATGGCGCATGAATGGGCATTCCAAGTACAATCGGACGAGTTTGAGCTGCATTTGAAAACCTCATACAGCATTGGTGAGTGGTTCATGCTAGTTTAACAGTGTTGTTAGTGTTATTGCTTTATTGTGTTTTTGTAGTTCAATTGGTTTAGTTTTTAGATAAGAGTTATGTTGCTCTTACCATAAGTGAGTGAGTTAAGTGTTATGTTGGTACCATGAGTGAAATGTGTACTGTTTTCAATGTGTTCTGCCACCATCTCTTAAAAGCACCTGCATACAGCAGAATGCAGAAAAGACAAACATGTATGTGTGCATACAATTTTAACCACGCACAAACTGAGAGCTGACATTTGCTGTGTGGGTCAAGAATGCACGGCACCAAAACCAAGTACTGATAGGACTAATATTTTTAGAGAAGCTATATATAACAGCTAACAACAATGGACACTGATATTTACATTTTGGACTCACATGCCAAACCAGCAGGGGGCGGTAAATCATCTATATATTAAAGGCATCTACATATTGAGGCTAGAGACAGGTAATTCCAGGACACGGTGCCCTGGAATTGCCTGTCTCTAGCCTCACAGAGGAGTTTAAATGCACCAAAGTTAGGCTGAACATGACCCCAGCTGAGTCACAAGATGAAAAGATCAGAGTAGCTGCTCCCAGACTGGCAACTGGGAAGAAGTGGATCCCATCTGAGGCCGTACATCAGGCAAAATCTGATCTCAGACATAGAGACATTGCAGGCCAGGTGCAGCATGGAAGAGGTGTGTTTGCACTTGGGGCAAGTCGACCCACATGGCACAAGGCAACATCAACCCAAAGGAGAAGGCTTGTGGTTGCTCAGGTGCGGCAACAAGAGGAGGCAGACAGATGCGCAAAGGCAGTTTCACAGTCCAAACAGGGCCAGTGGACTAGCTAGGAAAACCTGGAGCATCGAAAGCTTACATGGAAGGATCTTTGGGAGATGGAAGGAAGCCAAATCAGCTTCATCATCAGAGCCACCTATGATGTTCTTCCTACAACCAAGAACTTAAGCCAGTGGTTTGGAGAAAATCCTTCTTGTGCGCTTTGCCAACCACTGCAACACTGAAGCACATGCTCACTGGCTGCAAAACCAGTTTGTCCCAAGGCTGCTATACCTGGAGACACAACCAGGTCCTATGACAACCGGCAGTCACCCTGGAAGGAAGGAGAACTACCAACAATACTCTCCCTCCACCAGTACACTCAAACACCACCTCTTTTTTAAGAGCAGGACAACTCCCAGCAAATCCATCTGCAAGGACAGAAGCGACTCTCCTTGACACTGCCTGGGACTGGAGAATGGAGGGGGTATAGCAGAGGGGGGCACACCTGAGATGCCAGGTGGCACTGTTGAGCCCTCTGGAGGTGTCGTGGGCCTTTCAACGAAACACTGATGAAGGAGGGCACCCACCTGAAGACCCCAATGAAGCGATTACCCCTACCTCATTCTAAACCAAGAGCTGATTATCAAAGGGATTGTACAACCTAGTCCTATAAGCTCAACAATTAAAAGCATGACAGTATGATTTTATTCAGTAAGTTCAATGTACGTATATAATATAATTGTAAGTTAAAAACACATAGATGACACAACAAAATGAAAACACTTTTTTCCATTGTGGTCCATTTAAAAAACCCAAATAACAAAATATAATAATAATAATAATAATAATACAGTGTGTATATGATAACAACAAGGCAGCACGATGGCTTAGTGGTTAGCACTGTTGCCTCAGAGCGAGACGGTCGTGGGTTCAATTCCCGTGGCCTTTCTGTGTGGAGTTTGCATGTTCTCCCTGTGTTTGCGTGGGTTTCCTCCGGGTGCTCCGGTTTCCTCCCACATACAAAGACATGCAGTTAGGTGGATTGGACTCTTTAAAATTGTCCGTAGGTGTGTGTGTGGGTGTGTCTGTGTTTGTTTGTCTGTTTGTGGCCCTGCAACAGACTGGCATCCTGTCCTGGGTGTACCCCGCCTCACGCTCTATGACTGCTGGGATAGGCTCCAGCCCCCAGCAACCCTTAATTGGACTAAGTGGTAGAAGATGAATGAATGAATGAATGAATGATAACAACAACCTAAATAATTTATAAAAACAGTAAGACAGTAAATTAACATTAAAAAATACATAATTAACAGGAAATAAATGAGTTGAGTTCTTCTAAAAAATGTTGAGGTCTAGCATCAAATGTTCTAAAAAGATTCTAGAATCACACACCATTCTAACTCATTGTAGAAATTTTGCACAATTTATTACCATCCTTGAAAAATGTCAGGTACCTCTTTTATAAACACTACCCAATCTAGAGCCCATGGATCCCCACAGGCAGCACGCTAGTGGATGTACAGTGAGTCAAATAAGTATATGATCCACTTTCAATTTTGCAAGTTTTCCCACTTACAAAGAATGAACAGGTGTGTAATTTTTATCGTAGGTACACTTCAACTATATGGTATAATTTTTAAATAATTAATTTGCCCTTTATTGCAAGAAATAAGTCTTTGATACAGTAGAAAAATAGTATACAAATATTCAATTTTTTTGAGTTCAATGGTACGAATATTTCATGATTCTTCACCTCGATGAATGGTATCTTCCAGCTTTCACAGAATTAAATATTTGTTCCATTGAGAGAATGTAAAAACATTCATTATTTGTTTTATATAATGGCTAAAATAGCTCGTCATTTGATATTTGATTAATTTATAAATAACAGAAAAGGGACTTGCATTTTGGTGTTCCACTGCTGCTAAAGTCCAACATGAACTTTAAATAGGAGTCCAAATTGTAACGTGTAGTCCGGTGATGCTGTGCACTGACTTCGTACTTCCATAAAAAAAAGACTGTATAGCTCCTCAATCCAGCCAAAAATCACGTCAGCTTTTCAGCTTTTCATCTGAACAACTCTTCATGCATCCAGACGGCTTACAGCTGAGTGGATTTTGTGTGTGTTACAAGAACAAGCACCGTCAGTTAGCTCAATCAAATCGTAGTCCTGCTACTGTCATTGTCCCACATGTGAGCGGTGTGTGCGCACGCTTCACAACCAGGACGCCGCTTGTGCGCATGTGTACTACCAAAAAAATATATATATACGAGTATATATACTGTGTCCTTCTCAGTGCAGTAAAAAAAAATCATGTCAGAAATTAGTCCAGCTTTTTTATTCTAACTTCCTGCTTAACAGCCTCCAGACAGCTTACAGCACAGTGGATTTGTTTTGTGTGTGTGCGTGCGTTGTGTGTGTGCGTGCACATGTGTATGTGCAGGGGTGTGTGTGTGTGTGTGTGTGTGTGTGTGTGTGTGTGTGTGTGTGTGTGTGTGTGTGTGTGTGTGTGTGTGTGTGCAGAGTGCAATGGTACCAAACGTATGGAACCAAATTTCCACTCTAAATGGAACCATTGTCAATAAGCGAAGTGCACATTTGGGCCGCGCGGTGCATTATGGGTAGGCTAAATTTTTCACCTATCAACCCACATGCTATGACGGCGGAAAGCAGCGAGGAGTACTATGATTTGGATCATTTCAACTGCTGGAAAGTTGACAATTTAAAGCGTTTTTGTAAGCTCCGCGGATTGTCTGTTACAACCAGGACTACGTACGGCAGTGGACAGAAATGGAAAGAAGAGCTGGCTGTCCTTGCGTATGCTGCATCGGTACAGCAACTACTGTTGGTGCTGACAAAAGAGGAAGAGAGCACTGCTGTCGAAAATGACCGGTCCTTGTTGATAGTTGGAGACAAACAAATTTCTGACCCCTTGAAGGCAATTGATGGATGGTTCGATGAAGTCCAGAGTCTGAAACTGTGGATACTGCAGAATATTTGCTAAGCAGTGATGAGAAATCGCTACTCCGCCAGCTTCATAATGACTACAAGGAAGGTGGGTCTCACATATAACCTCTTTGGTGTCACGTTTGTTTTGATAAGTTGACAGACATACATGCAGTTTGTTTATAGAACATGTCAATATTACAATATTACACGGCACATCATTTATGGCACGACATTACAGTCATAAGCCAATGCACGAAAACGGCGTCATCAACCACATTATAATTCAGCACGGCTTCAGGATATTGACAAAATAAATGTGTGCAAGAAACTTACAATTTTAGTCCATCTTTTACGTCTGTCTGGATCTTTCTTTTCTGTGGAGAAATTGTGAAGAATGAACGGAGGTTTACAACCACATTTCTTCTTCTTTCCGTCTTTCGGTGGACTCGGCAGAGCTTTGCAATCGTGTGTTTTCAGCCAACTTTCAAGACTATAAATTCTGTTCAAGCATTTGTGACAGGGTTTTCTATATATTATCAATATTGGTGTTCAATGTATATTATCAAATATTAATGTCTTCACTTTGATGTACTCTCTGTGATCATGTCTTTGATGCTGTTCTCTATTTTTCATATATACATATATGCATGTGTGAGAGTTCATGTACCATTATTCCTTTAAATAATTACTTATTGTCAAAGCAATCATATACGCTGAACTGCTCAAGTGATCATTAAAACTGTCAAACGAGAAAGTGAGCAGATGATCTTTGGGTTAGTCAATGTGCAGACTGTTTTGCTAGAATGTGCAGACTGTTTTGCTAGAGTTATGTTTTTGCTAAGCGCAGATGTGCATCTTTAATTAACATTCAGCCTTGAGGGAATAGCAGTGTGACCAGAACGCTGGTTCAGGGCTGGACATTATTATGGGAAGCCTAGGAGACTGAGGGCTCAAAGCCACAACAGTTTTCATATCAACGTGAGACCAGATTTTGTGTCTTTCCATTGTTTTGTGATATTGTCACTCCTATATGCTTATATGTAACTATATTCAATAAAAAGGAGAAGCAAATGGGCGGGGTCTTCAGAGCAGATGACAGTTCTTGATGAAGGAGCTCCTCGTTTGTTCTCTCCTCATCAGGAAAAGAAATTCAATGTCTCCTGCGTGATCATTTTCTGTGTGTGTAAACTGAGTTGTTCTTTCCAGGTCCAACTCTGAGGAACTCTGACATCTTGGTCCTTCGAGCCAGATGCCAGTAGACTGGAAACTCATTGGCCCGTGACGGAGAACGCCTGTGGAAGTCCACGGCCGCGGCACGGGAACCAGTTCCTGCAGACCCTTTTCCGGTGGATGGGTCTCCTCCCTAACGGGTCGACGCTTACCAGGGTGAAGGCATACGGACTTCAGCGGTGGTGACAGAGTGTGATCACGGGTGAGACTGCTTTTCTTTACGTGCACGTGTGTGTGTGTGGCTGTGAGTCACCACGAGGAAAAACCCTGTAATGTCTTTTCTGGTTTGTCTCTTGGCTTAAACCAGAGGTCTCAAACTGGTTCCAGAAAGGGCCAAGAGGGTGCAGGTTTTCTGTGCAACCACCCACTCCAGCAGGTGATTTCACTGATTAACATCACTTTGAGCAGGTGAAATCAGTTAATCAGTGAAATCACCTGCTGGAGTGTGTGGTTGCACAGAAAGCGTGCACCCTCTCGGCCCTTTCTGGAACCGGTTTGAGACCTCTGGCTTAAACACTGTAAAGTGTGAGGCTAAGGCCTGGCCGTAAAGCGTTAAATTTTACTCTCTGAGACAGAAAGAGAAAAGTCAGGTGGCACAGCAATTAAAGACCATCTGTTACGGAGCTGCGTGCTCGCGCTGCATTCCCGCTGTGTCAGACACCTGATGTGGCTGTTGGCTCCAGATTGAGCCGGCAGCGGTTACAATTGGCAATTAATAAAGCAAGAGACTACTAAAAGACCACTTTCAGGTCCGGAACAGCGTGTAAAAACTGTACAGTGTTAGGTCAGTGAAACCTTCAGTGGACGAGCCGTAAAATTCTGATATAAAAACCGGTTGGAGCAGAAGCGTGATAACAGCGGAGCTAAAACGTGGTAACAGCTGAAGCGCAGCGGTGTGAATGTGTTTGTGTGAGTGTGCTTTTATGACTGAGGACGTGCGCAACTGAATCATGGTTGCCTGTCACCAGTTTTAACCCACTGGCAGAAACGAAGCCCTGTCTGTGAAGTAGGTTGTAAACGTTCTATACGCACCACACCTGTTTGTGAGCCTACGAGCCTGAAAAGAAGCCCTAAGCAACGTCGCCCACCTTTTGAGGTCGAAGTGGTGACACTTTTCAGGCTGATCGGCGAGAGACAGAGTGAGATAGAGAATAACAGCCTGTTTGTTTAGATCTCCCTATGAGATAACCCCACAAACAGCTAAAATGGGTAATTGCTGTTGTTCTCACAGTAAACATGACACACAACCACAGTCTAATGATTTCAGTTATATGGAGGTTAAATATCCCGGGTTGTCTAAACATTTAAACATGTGGTTAAAAACAGTGAACTCCACTGTTGAGGCTCTAAAAGGCATAAGGGCGGAGTTGACAGCTTTGCGGAACATGAAAATGCAAGATAGGATGGCTTTAGATCAATTGACTGTGGCTTCAGGTGGGCTATGTGCCATGGTGGGTGAAAGCTGTTGCATGTTTATTCCTGACAACAACAACGATGGGGGGTCCATTAGCTTGACTATTCAAAATTTTACGTTGTTAAGGTGCACTGTAGTTGGAGACTTTGTTACAAACAGTAGCTGGACCTCGTGGCTCTTCTCAGGATCGTGGTACCACATCCTGTTGAGAATGCTCACCCCACTCGCTGTTTTTCTAGGCGTACTGGGTGTTGTGATTTGTTGCGTAATCCCTATTGTGCAGTCGTTGGTTCAACGGATGATTTCCACTACAGTTGATGGTTTGCTGCTGGACCGTGACTATATTTTCCTGTTGCAATCGCATGATGCTCCAGGTTGCCCCGTCTACATTGGGCGTCCTGTCAATTGTGTTCTTTATTTCCTCTGGGTGTAAGGTTTTGATGTTTCTATGAAAATGATCGGGCCACTGAAAGTCCACAGTTGGAGGCGGTGGCTTTGTGATGTTGAGTATGTAGACATTGAAATTAGATAAACAGGGGGGAAGAATGACAGGGTTTTCTATATATTATCAGTATTGGTGTTCAATGTATATTATCAAATATTAATGTCTTCACTTTAATGTACTCTCTGTGATCACGTCTTTGATGCTGTTCTCTATTTTTCATATATACATATATGCGTGTGAGAGTTTGAAAACAGCACAATGCGCACCTGTCATTATTGTATACATTGCGTAAGGTTTAAAGCCCTTGAAACAATCCCTGTAAGCCTTAACGTTCATAGTCCACTAATGCAACTGTATAGGAAATTCAATAAGAGCGGTGTGAGTTTGGCAGTTGGAATTTTTGCCCCGTTTGAACCACGCATGCGCAGATGCATTGCGCACTTTGCTTATTGTGTTGGTAGCACCCCTTTGAGTCTGCTCTGCGTGAGGGTTCTTCCTCAAATCAGCGGAGGACGTTTGTCCTTGCCACTGTCACCTGTGTGCTTGCTCTAGGGGTTGGTAAGGTTCCATCTTACTTGTGTGAAGCACCTTGAGGCAGCTTTGTTGTGATTTGGTGCTATATAAATTAAATAAATTGAAACTGAATTGAACAAGTGCATTAAAGAAAAACTAACAAACAAAAAGCAAAAAATCTAACTGGAAGCTACACCATCATCTCCCGCAGACAAGACATATGCCAGGAGGGGACATTTATTCAAAGTCAGTCCCACATTTGTACAGCCACTATTTGTCAAAACAAATACAGAAGAGGATCAGACTATTTACATTATAGACTTGAATGAATTTGTTAGTCACAGTCCAGATGTTGTGAAGCAAGACAGAAAATCATATCATCAGTTTATCAAACACACCATGTCTGCCACGACACGAGATACTGGTCTGATCCTTCAGGGGTGAAAGTAAATGTTTCATGTGCTCCCATTATATTAAAGATATTAATATTAAAGACTGATCTGAACCCACCTGCTATTACGCAGCGCTTCTCTGCCAAAATTTCAAATAAAACAAAAAGAAACAGCAACACCAGCCAGGATGGAAGTAAGATTGTTCAATCATTTCTGGACCAAGTTGAAACAAATCTGAAAACACTACAATGGAATGTGGAGTATATCGGAGAGAAATTAATCTCATTCGTGTATATTCTTATAGTAGTAGAATCAGTGGTGGGCACAGTTCCGATAATAGATAATTATTTAAGATAATGTTTTCATTATTGGATTATCTTTTTAGATAACTTTAAAAACCATTATCAGACTAATTATCTTCCAATAAGTTTTTGTCCGATAATTTTTAGACCGATAACATGGTAAACAAAGCTGAACAGCGGCAAACATTTTTAAAATTTAGAATCAGTTGAGCACCTACCTGTTAAAAATTTTAACACCATACTGATATGCAGGCAATATCACCCAAGTCATCCAGAGGCATACATTTTTAACTTATGGTTCAAATTTTAACCAAACTAATTTTGGACAAGCTATTTAAAATTACTGTCATGTCTGAAGTTTTATAAAGTGAAAATATCAGATATATGTTTTAGTTTTAAAGTAATGTGCTAATTTTTAAGGTTTTAGTGAGCACATGCTGTGCCCAGCAGTGCATTATGGGTAGGACAGGGTAATCTCAGTACGTTCACGATAGGACAAATGCATTTCAGACACTCTGTTCAGGCTCCATGGACAACAGCATTAAACTCTAGTGCCTAAAACTCTTGTGAATATATTGTCTGGGTTTATAGATGTCATTGTGTCTGTGTTTATTAAATTCCAAGCATCTTAAATGTAGCAGATACGGAATACCTGGAATTTTGTTTTGGCAAGTTTTCAAGGCCTCAACTACCATCTACTGGCCAGTAGTGTTCATGGCAGTTCATGGCAGTATTCGTCCTGAAGCTGAGCAGACACTATGATATTTTTAATCACTGTACTCGGTTTCAGTTCAAACTGTACAACAGAACCGCACACAGTGTAAAAGTTCAGAGTTCCCGAATTATGTTCTCACACACATTGTACATTCAAAAACCACACGTAGAACTCGTGTTTCCAGAAGCAAAACATAAGCTTTTTTTTCAAACTTAATTTACAAAAAACTCGCGATGGGAGACATCAAAGTTTAAAAACAAAACAACAAAAAAACATTACAAGACAGCTCTGCGGTGTTTGCACATGCACAGTGCGAGTGGTTGGATGCTTGTAGCTCTTCAGCAGCAGGATACCCTCACAATGGCCGACCAGAATACATCAAACAGGTTTGATTTTCATTCGACCATACGATCGGCGATCAGGAGGTGGTCATAAGATGTTAAACGCAGCTTGTTACTCCATGTACACTACACAATGCAGGACGCATGATTAACCTGAAACTTGGTCCAAAAAATTCTCGCACTAATGAAAAATCATCTGAAAAAGGGCCAAAACTCAGACAGTGTAAAGCCAACATTTATGTGTCAAGACAATATTGAGTGCATGTTTTACAACATCATAAAATGTGCGCACGGCACTAATAAAATGAGCGCACATTCTCTCCACATGCAAAACATTTTGCAATGACACTTCCAGGGCTCTGTAAAAATGCCTGTTTTTACAAAAAAAAGGAATGGTTTACAAAAGCACATTTATCTGTAAACACCAACACATGACACACCTCACATTAATGTGTTGGTTTACATAATTAATGACTGAACCAGTCAGTGTTTAGCAGAGGCACTTTTACCCAGAATCCTTTGCAATCTGTCTGTGTTTGTTACAAAACCTCAGAATTAGTGCATTATTCAACATTAAAAGATATATGTTATATTTTAACTTTGTACAAATGACAGAACTGACATTAATGGAGTTATTCTATCAGTATTCCCACCAAACCATAAGTCAACATGATTTTATTTTCTAAGACCTCCGCCTGACCGAAGCATTGTGATTGGTAGAGAGCTGGCTTTGTGGCTGTTCTCAGCTTGCGTCTGTGCTGGAAGCTGTTTAGTAAACAAGAGCTTTCAGCAGGGGGCAGGATGTTCAAACATCGAAGTGCAGGCTCATTGTTTGGGTCTGTTGTCGCTTTTGATGCTTCCAAAAGCGATCGTGGTGTTAAAACTCAAATTCAGCTTGTTAGTAGTTGCAAATGTACTAGAGACAATACTGGAATTTATTGGTTATTTTGTAACTTCTGAAACATTTTTGGGTGGTTTATCTTTATCAAAGGTAACTTTTCAGTTATCTGATTATCTGTTACCGAAGTTAATTTTTTGGTTATCTGTGCCCACCACTGAGTAGAATATACAATGTCAAAGTGACTGTGATGCCACCACCAAATTGAGAGAAAAAACATTTCCATTGTATGAATTTGCTGTAACAGAAAATATCTCAGGATATAAAACCTGATGTGAAGAAAAAGTGTGAGGCTAATTAAGAAGGGATAAATTGAGACTTATGAAAGTGAGACTTCGAACTGAAATGCTAAATGAATGGTGAGATATTTATCACGACAAAGCATTCAGGCAGTAAAACTGAAGTCACTACTTTACAGAATACAGATCGACACACACACACAAAAAAATTTTTTCTAACCTTTATTCAGCAATTTTAGTGATTTCCCCACATCATTTATTACCTCCACCAAGGAGGTTATGTTTTTGGTTGAGTTTGTTTGTTTGTTTGTCTGTCTGTTTGTCAGCAGGATAACTCAAAACGTTTTGAACGGATTTTGATGAAATTTTGTGGAGTGGTTGGAAATGACAAGAGCAACAAGTGATTACATTTTAGTGGTGATCCGGATCACGATCTGGATCCAGGAATTTTTTAAAGGATTCTTCAGCATTGCGGGATAGGGGGAATTTTGACATTCTAGTTTGACATTCTAAAGCGCCTTGGGGCAACTGTTTGTTGTGATTTGGCGCTATATAAATAAAATTGATTTGATTTGATTTGATTTTAGTTTGTAACTCCACAAAAACAAGGCAGACAGGCTTGAAAAAAATTAGGGTGTAACAAAGTCAAATGTTCTATCAAACAACAAAGTTTGGTGATGATTGCATTCGGATTCTGGATCTGGTGCAAAAATATAGGGAAAATAGAAAATGTGTCAGTGTGAGGTGACAAATGAAGCTAGAGATGCACAACTAACACCAAATTGTAGCTGAATCTGTACTGATTCAGTAAGGTGTCATCAGATTTGATGTAGCTTCAAATGTTATGGCGCTAGATCCAGAAGAAAACCACCATTACTGAAAAATCGCTTTTATACAATAACTTTTGAACTAATAAAGACATAAAAGTGATTCCAAGTTCTAGTGGTATGTTTTCATAGTCAAGGATGTCAAATATAAAGGAAAGAAAAGTGTATGTATCATAGTTTTGGTTGTAACACTGAATTGTTGAATAGATCACTGTGCCAAGGAGGGAATCTCTTAAGGGTCAGTGACCCTGTGGCCTTGTTAGTAAACGATGTCAAATACAACACACTGCAAAGAGGAAATCCCTCATTACAAACTATACAGGGCTGGAGAGCACAATTAATTTATTAGATGAAGGACTATCATTTGGCATTATTATATTTTAGTGGCAATGAATATCACTATCCAGATTACTTCACTTAGCAAAAGCAAAGTGTTGAGTCAGCAGTATACTCAGCAGTGGTTAAGTTCTGGTTCAGTGCACATCACTGAACAAAGTACACAAGGTGCAAAACCCACTCCCAGGTGTTGATGAATCACACCTAGGATCCAGAAAACCCAGAGGCTGACATCAGCACCTTACTGTCACATATATTCTGCTTCAGTGCACTTCACTGAATATACGAGGTTTATTAGAAAACTAACCGGCAGTTTTCTAAAAAAAAAACTATATGGATTTGAATCATGTGCGATTACACCAGACATGCTTGAACCCTTGTGCACATGCGTGAGTTTTTTCAGGCGTGTTGGTGACGTCATTCGCCTGTGGGCAGGCTTTGAGTGAGCACTGATCCAGCTCTCTCGGCTGAAATCCTTTGTCTGAGACGCTGCTGGAGACGGCGTGCGTTGCTTTATCAAAATTTTTTCAGGATCTGTGAGGGATATCCGAGTGGACACTATTCGAGAAATTGAGCTGGTTCTCGGTGAAAAGTTTAACGGCTGATGAGAGATTGTGGAGTTTCTTTCACTTTAAGGACAGCTCACAAAGCGGATCGGCGCGGCGCGGTCGGAGGTGGTGTCCGTCTGGCTGTTTCGAGCTGAAAACATCCTAATTTAAGGCTCTGTTCACCCAGGTCATCGTCAGAGAACAGAGAACTTTCAGAAGAAGTCGGCATGAGGAGTTTATGTGGACATTCCACTGTTAAAGGAGATTTTGTAATGAAAGAACGTGCGGGCAAATTCGCCGAGTCACCGCAAATCCGTCTGCGCCGCGAGAGGAAAAATACCTCCGTGTTGAAAACCATTTGTAAAATTCAGGCGGCTTTTGATGGCTTTCAACAAGTGAGTATCTGAGAAATTGTTTAACAGCTGGGCATGTTCCAACTTGTCCGTTAAGGTTTCCAATGGAGGTGTTTTTCCTGTCGCGACCCCCCGCGGTCGGGTCCGGCCCAACATGCGAATCTGCCCGCACATTCTTTCATTACAAAATCTCCTTTAACACTGGAATGTCCGCATAAACTCCTCATGCCGACCTCTTCTGAAACTTCTCTGTTCTCTGACGACGACCTGGGTGAACAGAGCCTGAAATGTGGAAGTTTTCAGCTTGAAACAGCGAGACGACGCCGCCTCGGAGCGCATATCGCCATCAGGCGCCATGGGCCGTCCTTAAAGCGACACTTACACACCAAAAACTCTCATCAGCCATTAAAATTTTTTACCAAAAACCAGCTGAATTTATCGAATGGTGTCCACTCAGTTGTGCCTTACAGTTTTTGAAAAAATTTTGATCAAACAAAGCAGCAGTCTCTGAGCCATTCCTAAACAATGAAAAAATCGACGAGAGGGTGGGCCACTCCTCACTCAAAGACTGCCCACAGGCGAATGACGTAACTGACAGGCGTGAAAAAACGTTTGCATGCCCACGAGGGTTCAAGCATGTCTGATGTAATCACACGTGATTCAAATCCATATGGTTTTTGAAAAAAATAATAAGGTCGGATACTTTTCTAATAGACCTCGTATAGAAGGTGCACTTCATTATGTAGCACATGCAACACTTAAAAAATAGTTATATTTCAGAATTTACTGTTATTTATTTAGAGAAGTGTTTCATAAATGTTAAAAATTCATATATTTGCAGTTTAGTTGAATAATAAATTGAATTTTGTCTCATTTGTTTTTGTCTATAAGCACATGCAATATCAATATCAGTGCTCAGATGACAGTAGCTTCTGGGAAAGGTGCAAGTTGCAATAAACTGTGATGCCAAGCGCTAAGGATACATGCTATCCAGTCACAGCAAATGAAATTTTTTTTACTACTGAGCAAACATCATTGTTAGACTTTTTTAGGTTCAATGATTCCACGGCATGTAGATGTTATGGCGTCAGTGACCCCATGGCCTTGGCGGAGGTTTGCACTCTCTGAGTGCTTCTAGTATTACATATACTCACTTATGAAAGCTCACTGCACAATCAGCTTGTTGCTGCATCTGAACGCTGCACAAAATGCCACTTTCAGATCACTTTAACCTAAATTTAAATCAATGCATCATTGATTTCTATTTAATCTAATGCCTGACAATGTGTAGTAACACTAAGAAAGATGGTGGCTGCCTGGCAAAAGCTCACAGGCTGCAACCAGCATCTAGTGGATTAAACAGAACTCGATGGTGTAAACCACAGCTACATCAGTGCATAGCCCGACAACCGGCCTGAATTAGGCCAGATACTGGCCTCCATTTTTGAGTGGGAATTCCCACTCCTAAACAACCAATAGGAGTGCAGCGCCGGAATTCCCACTCCTAAACAATGAATAGGAGAGCAGCGCTTGCACCACTCCAATGTGATGCTGATGTCAGTGTCTCGGCAGCCAACCAATCACAGGCTAGGAGAGAGAGGCCAGTATCTGGCCTAATTCAGGCCAGTTGTTGAGCTACATCAGTGCATAGACAGCCCAGTCTCATGGTTTTTTCATGCTCCCGTGATGAAATTAGTCAAATTTTCATGATTTTTTTTTAAACTCACTATTACTAACCCTACCCCTACCCCCAACCCTAACCTCAACCATAACCTAATCCTACTCCTTCCCCCCACCCTAACCGTAACCACCCCAACACCCCCCTGCTTCACTTTTAATTTCATGCAGCCATCACAGAATGAATTAGAATGAATTAGTGCTGCCGTGACGAAAATGAGGCGCTTTTCATCACAATATCATGAACCAATAGATTAATGTATATTTCACACTGCTGAATCACGACTTGCCATGAGACCAGGTTGTGCATAGAACAACACTACCATCTACTTGTTGACAGTGTTGCTTTGTGTGAATCGCGATCTATTTGTTGGTGGATCTGTCAGATTTGCTGTAAGAATGTCTCAAAATTACGAAACAGAGAAAAGTGATGAATGTGTGTGATCACTCATCCACAAGAGCTGAATAACACTTCACAAACAGAATTTTCAGTTTTACAAATGCCTTTTTTTTTTTTTTTACAAATGAAGAATTATATAGGACCGTGTTTGCGTGGGTTTCCTCTGGGTCCTCTGGGTTAGGTGAATTGTAATATTTAAACTGACCATCGGTGTGCAAGTTGGTGTGAACGGGTTTGTCTGTCTGTGGCCCTGTGACAGACTGGCGTCCTGTCCTGGGTGTACCCTGCCTTTCACTCTATGACTGCTGGGATAGGCTCCAGCCCCCTGCATCCCTTAATTGGACTAAGCGGTTGAAGATGAGTGTGTGCGAAAAATTATATATTTATATATTATATATAAATAAAAAAGCAACAGTAAAAGTAAAAAGCAACACACAAGTTACAAATCGGAAACCAAATCAAGGAATATTTGCAGATCACTTTTTGTGCATTTGCAGGTATGAATGAGACAAATTTAACTCCATACAATTCAAACAATCCTTATTAATGCAGCAATAAAACTCAAAAAGTGATACACTCCACATCTGACAATCTGACCAAACTTTCATCTCTAAAAGACTGACCTTGGGCGACCAGAATGGACCCGCCATTAACCCCACTGATGACATCACGAAGCAGTTTTTCCTTCACCTTGTACTTGGGAAGCCACTTCAGTATTGGCAGGCGTCTGAATAACAGCACCTTCAGTTTGACCGCAGAGCATCTGACAGAAACAAACTCAACTTTTCTGGTTTGTTCTTTGAAAAAAGTCAATGACAAATGTTGACAATTTGCACTGAGACATTTCTATGGTCTGTTCTGCTGTCAGAACATGACCCAGAGGTTGTCATATGATGACACTGAGATCGTGTTCTGTACTGTTACATTAACTGAACTTCACTTTGTCTCCTAAAGTAAACTGTCGGTTCTTCTTGTCAAACTGTTTGTCAAAGTCCGGCAGAGTATATGCAGGCCTGTCAATCACATAACGTAGGCTGTCCTTTTGCATGGTGCCAACCTACTCAGAACACATGACCTCAGTAATTCAAGTCTTTAAAGTCTCCAAAGTGCACTTTAAAATATGCAAAGACTAACATTCATACAATACTTAACTTAATATGCCACCCAACCCAGGGGTGGAACAAACTGCCAAATGTCCGCTACTTTCAAGAAGATCTTGACCATGCGCTTCTTTTTTCAGTCTGCCTTCCTTTGCCGTCTCAATTTTCACTTTTTGGTGCTGTATGTACTTCCATTTTTGCACTTGGTTCATACATTAAATTTCCCATGACCCCACATTGAGTCCAGATCCACAGGGTGCAAGATCATATTTTAGTGGTATTGAATGTTGCAGTTGTGTCGAATTTTAGACTATTGTGTTAATATATTGTAATTTATGAATTTTAATTTATTTATGGTTAAATTATTTGATGTACCTAGGGACTGCAGATGCAAATTAGCTATTTAGCTATAATCTGGTACAACTCATCTTTGCTTTGATGAACGTAATGATGCTGTACACCAGTGTTTCCCAACCTTTTTTGGCCTGAGTACCCCCTGAGCCTTCTTGTCACACCACGAGTACACCCTCACACATATGCGTTGATGATGAATGAATGAATGAAAATGAATGAATGAATGAAAACTGTTTATTTCGAACATTTGATACAACAACAATTACAAGATAGATCAGTAAAGACAACAACAAAAAAGTTCCTACTGTGTACCCAACATGTCCGAAAAGGGGTAGGGTGAAGCATCAGCTTATTTATCCCTACCCCTTCTTCCCCACAACCAGTAATACCCTTTGCCACATATACACATAGATTCCTACACACCTAAACCGATATCAATATATATATATATACATATACATACACATACACATATATATATACATACACACATCAACATACATACATATATACATACACATATATACACATATACATATATACACATATATATACACAAACATAAATATACACCTACACATACCTACTTACATACAAAATACTATATATTTACAAGCCGAAGCAAAAAACAAAAACACCCTAACCCTCATTACCCTTCCTCCTCCCTATACCTAGAAAAAACCATATTTTTGTACCGCTGTTTGAACTGGTTCATGCTTGGACATTGCTTGAGCCCCACTCCCAATCTGTTCCACATCCTCACCCCACAGACAGAAATACAGAAACCTTTTAATGTTGTTCGTGCCCACTGATGCTTTAAATTAAATTTTCCCCTCAGACTGTAATCCCCTGATCTGTTAAAAAGCATATTTTTAATATTTGCTGGAAGTAAATTGTTTATTGCTTTATACACAATTTGTACTGTTTGAAAATGAACCAAGTCTGTGAATTTTAAGAATTTGGATTGTAAAAATAGTGGATTTGTATGATCTCTATAGCCAGTATTATGAATAATTCTTATAGCTCTTTTCTGCATTACTGATAGTGATTGTGTTGTACCTTTATAAGTATTACCCCATACCTCTGCACAGTACTGTAAATATGGTAAAACCAGTGAGCAGTAAAGAATGCGGAGTGAGTTGTGGTCCAGAATATGTTTCTCCAAAAGTAGAGCACAACACAGTGGTTATTACATGAAAATCATTTTATTTAATCTCCTTAACTTTAACATAAAATTCTCAGGCTTTCTCTCTCTCTTTTTAACCTTAATTCAACATAAGAATAAAGATTTTTTTTTTTCTTGGAATATAAATAATTAACAAAAATATTATAAATACTAAATCAAAATAACCTTTCTTTTGTTATATCTAACTTAAACAAGAAACATTTCTCTTTTTTTAAGAATACATTAACATAACTCATGTAACATTCATCACAAAACTGGAGTCTCCTTCATAAACAGTCCTCCATAAACAGGCTTTTTAATAGTTAATATCTGAAACAAAACCTTCATCAAAATACTACTGTAGTATAATCTGGTCTTTAGTGAGACACTTGAGCTTGCTTGTCTTTCATCAGCTTTGCTAGATCTGGGGACAATGTGGAAACAGCTGCTAGCAGGCTGTTCTCCACATCCAGCCTGTTCCTCTTATTTGTTTTTTATGTGTGTCAGAGCTGAGAAGGTCACCTCACACATATATGTTGACCCAAAAGGTAAAAGTTCAATCAGTGCATGTTTTCCCAATTCAGGATATTCCTTCTCCACATTACACCAAAACTGTGTCAATGTCTTTTCTCTGTGTGCCACTTTCAGGCCCCGCTCAGAGGACACATCCAGCAGCTGCTCCTGCAGCCTTGCGGGAAGCTTGTTGCTGCTCTCAATTGGGGTGAATGGGTCCCTCACCCAATCCAGGCTTTCTGACTTGTTATCAATATCCTGAAAGTTTTGGTTAAAGTCTGAGTTGAGTTTGGGTAGATGTTCTTCCACCAGTTTTACCACTGGAGCCCTGGTGACATCAGTAGTGGCAAGATGTGCATGAAGTAATGAGAAGTGGCTCACATCACCCTCCTCACATTTCCTTTGCCACAGATTGAGCTTTTTTGTGAACCCTTCCACTTTCTCATACATCCTCAGGACGTGTGACTCCTTGCCCTGGAGTGAGAGGTTGAGCTCGCTGAGTTTGGTAAACACTTCAGCGAGATATGCCAGACGTGCCACCCAATTGGCATCCTCAAACACCACAGCAAGAGGATGCAGCTGCTCCTTCAAAAATGCAAAAACTTCACTGCGAAGTTCTTAAAGCCTCAGTAGCGTTTTCCCACGAGACAGCCAGCGGACGTCTGTGTGAAGCAGTAGCTTGTTGCGCGCCACTCTTGTGGCAAAGAGTTTCGAACAGTCTGTGATTTAGTGGCCAGGATTGGATGAAGTTGATCATCTTCACAGCGTCATCCATAACAGCATTTAGATCGGGGCTCATTCTCTTACTAGCCAGTGCTTCGCGGTGGATAATACAATGCATCCATTTAATGTTGGGGTTTACCTTTTTCACTTGTCCGAATAGTCCCTTCACGCTCCCAGTCATTGCAGCCGCGCCATCAGTACAGATGTGGCTGCATTGTTTCCACTGTATATCATGATCTTTGAAAAAACTGTCAATAACCTGAAACATTTTCTCCCCGGTTGTCTTTCCTGGCAGTCTTTTGCAAAACAAAATATGCTCGTTTATGTCTGACACATCTTTGTAACGAACAAAGGCCAGGAGCTGCGCTTCTCCACTCACATCTGTCATTTCATCCAGCTGCAAAACAAACTGACCGGCTCGTTTTATTTTGTCCACGACTTGTCCCGCAATATCAAGAGCCATATCATCAATCCGATGGGCCACGGTGTTGTTTGACAGGGGAACTTTCTTGAATGTCTCAGCTGCTTTTTTGTCTATCATTATTTCAGCCATGCGAGTCGCTGCAGGGAGAATTAGTTCTTCAACAATTGAGTGAGGAGTTTTTGTTTGTGCCACAAGCAGCGATACCGCGTAAGACACCTCCAGGGCTTTGCTCGACACAGTAGTGGCTTTCATCATTGTATTCTGAATCTGACCTGACTTCAATTCTGACAGCTTTCAGTTGTAGTACTCTTCAGTTTTCCCTACTTTTGCAGGGTGCTTGGTGCTCTGGTGTCGCTGCAAATGTGCTGGTTTCATTGCACTGTTAGCCAGAATTTCACCACAGAAGAAACACTGAGGCTGCAGTAGTTCCGAAGACATTGACGTGGTGAAACCAAACAAAATGTAGTTTTCATTGTACTGCCTAGGTTTAGCTTTGGCCTTTTTCTTGCGTTTCTCTGCTGTCTCCTCCAAACCCCCTGGATCCAGAGAAACTGGACGTTTTAACCATTTGTCCATCTGCAGGTAGCAGCCAGACTTTTTGTAGACGTTATCGGTTGCTATGCTTTTGTATTTTGTGTCACAGGTCATTGTCTTCCCGGGCAAACGAGTTGTAGCGCAAACGTACCGTTATTGATGAGCTCGAAATGACACATTGCTGAGAAGATATATCTCTGACATTTTATTAAATAAATAGAATATTACTAAATTCCACAGCAGACATTCACGAGTTAGCTTGGGACTACGCTTTTGTGTGACACCTTAAAAAAAAAAAACTCTCTGTGCGCCGCATACCCCCTGCAGTACCTCCGCGTACCCCTAGGGGTATGTGTACCCCCGGTTGGGAAACACAGCTGTACACTGTCCCTCAAATAAATTAATAAACTAAACAAAAAAAGAAATAAATAAACTAAGTAGTCCCTGGGAGGGGTACTAGATAGCGCTCCGACTGGGGACTCCATTGTTCTCCTGGGGGATTTCAATGCCCATGTGGGCGGCGACAGTGA
The DNA here is from genome assembly GCF_902500255.1 of Thalassophryne amazonica. Classification (NCBI taxonomy): domain Eukaryota; kingdom Metazoa; phylum Chordata; class Actinopteri; order Batrachoidiformes; family Batrachoididae; genus Thalassophryne; species Thalassophryne amazonica. The sequence continues at coordinate 107,222,674 of NC_047108.1, read as the reverse complement.
GACCTGGAGGGGGGTGATCGGGAAGCACGGCCTCCCCGATCTGAACCCGAGTGGTGTTCAGTTGTTGGACTTCTGTGCTAGTCACAGTTTGTCCATCACAAACACTATGTTCGAGCACAAGGGTGTCCATAAGTGCACGTGGCACCAGGAACATCTAACACCGCTTGTTTGGCACTTAGAAAATGTGTGGCCATTTGCACTGTTAGTACGACAACAGTCAGCAGAGGATCACTGTCAAGCTGGATGTGAAATTTGTCTAAGTGCCCCCACAAGTGTGGCTTTGCAAACAGACAGTGACACATTGGTGTGTGTGCTGAACTGACAGAGGGTGTCTCCACCAACAGGAGCAGCTGTGGAGATCTGTGGTTCTGGACGTCATGGCTGGGGAACATGAACTGTGTTTGGATGGACATGAACTAACATCTGTCCACTGTGACGCGCCTGTGTCTGCTTGCTGTTCTCCCGTGGACATACATAAAAACATATATCGCTGTTGCAATGGGCTGCAGTGAGCACATGCACATTGACAGGATGCCCCAGGTGAAATGGACCGTCAGATCATAACACACAGTGGGCAATCTGAATGTCACGTCACCCATGTGAGCTCTGCTCTACATAGTGCAGTGTCTGTCCTGCGGCGTGCTGTCCACAAGACACGTGTGCCGGGCAGGACACGCGCGGGGCTGGCTGGACACGCTGCCAGCAGATGTGGACATGATAAGAGCACCCTGCTTCTCATTCATGTAATTTCATGACTGTACATCTGTGACCATCAGTCATCTACAGAAGAACAGACTTGTATTGATAAGAGGGATTCAATAAAATGTGGTGTTTTATATGGTGTGTGGATGTATTTTTTTTAAATACATCCATGTCCTTCTTAATACCAGGCATTTTCCCGCATTTTCCCGTGATGGTAGCTCAGTGGTAAAGTTTCTGGCTGGCAATCAGATCTTTTGGAAAGTGCAGGTTCGAATTCCGTGGGTGGCATGTATTTTTTATTTTTTTATTTTCACAGCGGCTGTGCAATGTGGTTACACATGCTTTTCACACAATGTCCCAACTTCACTGGAATTGGGGTTGTAAGCTGACTTGCCATCTCCTCTTGCATTCACTGTCTGAAAAGTTTCTGCAGCAGTCTGCAGGTGGACTGAACCATTTAACATAAATACGGGGGTGGGGTGAGTGTTGTGAAATGTTTCAGAAATAAATAAACAGTGTTATCAATACATTCTAAATAAAATATATGTGTCATTGTAAGTTTAAAATTGAATGCCATATTATTTTGTCAATATTATCGGTGTATTAGGGGCCCCTGTCAATCTTGTGCCCCTAGAAACCTTCTCCTTATTTTCCCCTTTTCAGTGCCCCTGCACACTAGGGTTGGTATGTTAACATGTGCACTTAGTAGCATACACAGTCATATTAACCATGATTAATGTTAACAATTACTGGCTGATGATAGCTTTTAGTTACATGGAGTGAGCATCAACTACTCCTCAGCAGAATTAACTATGGTCAGGCTGACCACATATGCGAACACTGAAGCTAAAATACTTCACCAAGCATGTAGGTATAACACTTCTTAGATGTCATAGTGGTGTTCACAAGCACATCTTGACCCAACAAAACATCAGAAAGGGTCACGATGAATTCTCATAATAATAAAATGCTAAGAATGTTGCTCTTCCAGTGCCACATAACACTTCGTGTGAAGGCGTTACCAAGATGTTGCCACAATGTAGCCGTGGCTGTTTTTGTGGAGGAAAGCATGCCAAAATCTCCGATAAATACAAGGAAGAACATGCATTTTAATCAATATGTAATAATGTTTATGACAAACTGATGCAGCTAAAGAGGAGGAGTGTCTGCCATCACATGATCTTGAACGTGACTTGGCAGCTTCTTGGCATTGTCTTTATGTTGCATTTGTGACAGCATCTTGCACGTTTGTGGTTGTTGTTTTCCTCCCGTATCACCAAAAACATTCATGACTCTGCAAGATGCTGTCATGAAGACACCAAGACATTGATATGATGCGTCAAGACTGTGAAAATATTTTATATTTTCAAAAATTGACATGTGAGTCATCCAGGCACATGATGACGCATCATCATGTATTAGAACAGGGGAGGGCAATCATGTGCCATGAAGGGCCGAAGCACTGCAGGTTTTCCTTGCTACCAATCACCACAGCAGGTGATTTCATTGACAACCAGGTGTTTATGTTCAAGGGAGAAGCTCATCAGCAACCCACCTGCTGAGGTGATTGGTTGCAAGGAAAACATGCAGTGTCTCGGCCCTCGTTGCCCACCCCTGTATTAGAAGATGGCGCCTTTTGTCAGCAAGACATCAATTGAGCTCACAGAGTCTTAGATCAGCCGACAACATAAGGTGTAGTGTAAAACAGTATCCAGGTTGAAATCTCTCTCAACTGCGAACACGTTTGCACATGCTAATGTTAAACACTTTTCGTTCTTTCATTTCAAAACAACTTCTTTTCCTTTCGGCTGCTCCTGTTAGGGGTCGCCACAGCAGATCAATCGTTTCCATCTCACCATGTCCTCTGTAACTTCCTCTGTCACACCAACCACCTGCATGTCCCCCTCAGCACATCCATAAACCTCCTCTTTGGCCTCCCTCTTCTCCTCCTGCCTGGTGGCTCCATCCTCAGCATCTTTCTCCCTATATACCCTGGGTCCCTCCTCTGCACATGTCCAAACCATCTCAATCTTGCCTCTCTGACTTTGTCTCCAAACCATCCCACCTGTGCTGTCCCTCTGATATGTTCATTCCTAATCTTGTCCATTGTCGTCACTCCCAAAGAGAATCTCAACATCTTCAGCTCTGCCACCTCCAGCTCTGCCTACTGTCTTGTAAACTTTCCCCTTCACTCTTGCTGATATTCTTCGGTCACAAATCACTTCTGCCACCTTTCTCCACCCACTCCACCCTGCCTGCACTCTCTTCTTCACCTCTCTACCACGCCCTCCATTACTTTGAACAGTTGACCCCAAATATTTAAACTCATCTACTTTCACCACTTCTACTCCTTGTAACTGCACTATTCCACTGGGCTCCCTCGCATTCACACACATGTACTCAGTCAAGCTTTTTCGAAGTCCAAAAACACACAATGTAACTCTTTCTGGCCTTCTCTGTACTTCTCCATCAATATTCTCAGAGCAAACATTGCATCTGTAGTGCTCTTTCTTGACATGAAATCATATTGCTGCTCACAGATCTTCACCTGTTTTCTAAGCCTAGCTTCTACTACTCTTTCCCATAACTTCATGCTGTGGCTGATCAACTCAACGTCTGATATTAATTAGATAATTAGTGGTGTTCTCCACATCAGGTAGTTCCTAGAGAACTTTAATCTCGCTCACCTCTTCCTCTGTTGCCTCTCCAGAACACCCCTAACTATAAATATAAACGCAACACTTTTGGTTTTGCTCCTATTTTGTATGAGATGAACTCAAAGATCTTAAACGTTTTCCACATACACAATATCACCATTTCCCTCAAATATTGTTCAGAAACCAGTCTAAATCTGTGATAGTGAGCACTTCTCCTTTGCTGAGATAATCCATCCCACCTCACAGGTGTGCCATATCAAGATGCTGATTAGACACCATGATTAGTGCACAGGTGTGCCTTAGACTGTCCACAATAAAAGGCCACTCTGAAAGGTGCAATTTTGTTTTATTGGGGGGGGGGATACCAGTCAGTATCTGGTGTGACCACCATTTGCCTCATGCAGTGCAACACATCTCCTTCGCATAGAGCTGATCAGGTTGTCAATTGTGGCCTGTGGAATGTTGGTCCACTCCTCTTCAATGGCTGTGCAAAGTTGCGACGATGAACTGGAGTCAGGTCGAGACCCCGATGAGGACGACGAGCATGCAGATGAGCTTCCCTGAGACGGTTTCTGACAGTTTGTGCAGAAATTCTTTGGTTATGCAAACCGATTGTTTCAGCAGCTGTCCGAGTGGCTGGTCTCAGACGATCTTGGAGGTGAACATGCTGGATGTGGAGGTCCTGGGCTGGTGTGGTTACACGTGGTCTGCGGTTGTGAGGCTGGTTGGATGTACTGCCAAATTCTCTGAAACGCCTTTGGAGACGGCTTATGGTAGAGAAATGAACATTCAATACATGAGCAACAGCTCTGGTTGACATTCCTGCTGTCAGCATGCCAATTGCACGCTCCCTCAAATCTTGTGACATCTGTGGCATTGTGCTGTGTGATAAAACTGCACCTTTCAGAGTGGCCTTTTATTGTGGGCAGTCTAAGGCACACCTGTGCACTAATCATGGTGTCTAATCAGCATCTTGATATGGCACACCTGTGAGGTGGGATGGATTATCTCAGCAAAGGAGAAGTGCTCACCATCACAGATTTAGACTGGTTTGTGAACAATATTTGAGGGAAATGGTGATATTGTGTATGTGGAAAAAGTTTTAGATCTTTGAGTTCATCTCATACAAAATGGGAGCAAAACCAAAAGTGTTGCGTTTATATTTTTGTTGAGTATAATTTATACTGGTGAGGCAGAGGCTTATTTGTTCATCTATCTCTCCATATTTTATGATGATATAGTTGATATTTAAAAAAGATTTCCATTCTTTTCAGGAATTGCATTTGCTCTGTTGGGAGAACTTCCTCCTGTCAATGGTCTCTATTCCTCTTTCTTCCCCCTCATCCCTTATTTGTTCTTGGGCACTGGTCACCAGATAGTTTTAGGTAAATCAGGATTTATCTTTGCTGATTTCTCATGATGACAGTTCTAAGTCTGTTTTATTTGCAATATTGCATTGAAAATATTTTCCGTGTTCAGGTACATTATCCGTGTTCAGCATGATGGTCGGCTTAGTGTGTCTTCAGTTGGCCCCAGAGTCCGACCTCACTTATTTTAATACCACTCTGAATGCTACAATAGTCAACACATACAGGATGAATGAGGCCCATATGAGAATATCTGGAATGCTGGCATGCCTCACAGGAGTCATTAAGGTAACGATGCCACAGAATACTCATAAAATATAACCAAACTTCAGTGAGCAACGTGTCTTACTTTGTAAGTGACTCTGGAAGAACATTTCTTACCTTTACAGGTTGGCCTCAGCTTTGTGCAGTTTGGATTTGTTGGCATCTATCTGTCAGAATCATTAGTCAGGGGCTGTTTGACAGCTACAGGATGGAGGATCCTCATATCAGTAATCAAGTATATCTTTGGTATTAAGGTGCTGCCTTTTAAAGATCCAGCAGCTGCTGTATATGTAAGCGACTCAAAGTTACCCCACGATTCTCTGCTTGTAAATCAAAGTCAGTATTATTATTATCCATTTCTGGCAGACCTTCATACATGTTTTAAAGTCACTTCTTCAGACCAACGTAGCCTCACTGCTGTTTGCTGTGGTCAGTATTGTCATCCTGGTTCCAGTGAAGGAGCTGAGTCAATGCTACCACCATAAGTTGCCATTTCCAATTCCTGTTGACATTATTGTTGTATGTACTTTAGGTTATTTTATACGAGGTCTGTGATAAAAAAAAAAGTGGTCCTTTTTATTTTTTCAAAAATAAATGGATTTGATTCATATGTTTTTACGTCAGACAAGCTTGAACCCTCGTGTGCATGCGTGAGTTTTGTCATGCCTGTCGGTGATGTCATTCGCCTGTGGGCAGGCTTTGAGTGAGGTGTGGACTCCCCCTCCCGTCGGAATCTCTTTGTCTGAGACGCTGCAGGGAGACGGCGCGCGTTGCTTTTTCAAATTTTTTCAGGACCGGTGAGGGATATCCGTGTGGACACTATTCGAGAAATTCAGCTGGTTTTCGGCGTAAAGTTTAACGGCTGATGAGAGACTGTGGAGTTTCTTTCGCTTTAAGCACAGCCCACAAAGCGGATCGGCACAGCGCGGTCGGAGGTGGCGTCTGTCTGGCTGTTTCGAGCTGAAAACATCCTAATTTAAAGCTCTGTTCACCCAGGACGTCGTCAGAGAACAGAGAAGTTTCAGAAGAAGCCAGCATCAGGAGTTTACCTGGACATTCCACTGTTAAAGGAGATTTTGTAATGAAAGAACGTGCGGACGAATTTGCCCAGTCGGATCCGTGACGACGTGGCAAATCCGTCTGCGCCGCGACATGAAAAACACCTCCGTGTTGAAAACCATTTGTAAAATTCAGGCGGCTTTTGATGGCTTTCAACAAGTGAGTATCTGAGAAATTGTTTAACAGCTGGGCATGTTCCAACTTGTCCGTTAAGGTTTCCAACGGAGGTGTTTTTCCTGTGGCGACCCCCCGCAGTTGGGTCCGGCCCAACATGCGAATCTGCCCGCACATTCTTTCATTACAAAATCTCCTTTAACAGTGGAATGTCTGGATAAACTCCTGATCCCAAATTCTTCTGAAAGTTCTCTGTTATCTCACGACGTTTTGGGTCCACAGAGCCTGAAATTACGAAGTTTTCAGCTTGAAACAGCGAGACGACGACGCCTCGGAGCGCATATCGCCGTCAGGCGCCATGGGCCATCCTTAAAGCAACAGTAAAACTCCAAAATCTCTCATCAGCTGTTAAAATTTTCACCGAAAACCAGCTGAATTTATCGAATGGTGTCCTGTTGGGAAAGTGTAGGTACACGGGCCCACAACAGGGGGCGCAAATGAATGGACAATGGATGAGGTCAAATAACAACACTTTACTGTTGTGAATGGGCACAACAAATACAATCAGATTACAACAATAGACAAAAGCCAAATCACAAAAGGTGTCGTGTGGGCAGGCTCGAAGATAGGAGACGTCTGTCCAAAGCAGAACCGGAACCACACGATTTCCTCCGCCACCAGACCCCGGGAATACTGGAGCCGCCAAGTCCCGAACTCCCAGGTGGCCACTGCCTTCACGTGTCGGACCTGGTACTGCTGGCGAGGAACAAAAGAACAATTAAATGTGGGTGCGTCTGCACCCAGGAATCCGCACGGCAGGAAAACTACCTCCACCACTCCTTGGAAAAGGAGTCAGCTAAACAACTCACAAAAGTCACAAAAGATCACTGTTAACCAGTCAGCTGAGCACGTTACCTTCCAGGTAGAACGATATCTCGGCAAGGAGGTGGAGGCGTCGTCCTGCTGATATTCCCCTGCTGATCAGATGATGGGTAACAGCTGTTGCAGGTGATGCGTGACAGCTGTCACCCTGGCTGCTCCTGTGAGGCGACTGCGCCCTCTCGTGCCTGAAGCCCGCACTTCAGGCAGGGCGCCCTCTGGTGGTGGGCCAGCAGTACCTCCTCTTCTGGCGGCCCACACAACAGTGTCCACTCAGTTGTGCCTTACAGTTTTTGAAAAAACTTTGATCAAACAAAGCAGCAGTCTCTGAGCCATTCCTAAACAATGAAAAAAAACGACGAGAGGGTGGGCCACTCCTCACTCAAAGACTGCCCACAGGCGAATGACGTAACCGACAGGCGTGAAAAAACTCTTGCATGCCCATGAGGGTTCAAGCATGTCTGATGTAATCACACGTGATTCAAATCCATATAGTTTTTGAAAAAAAATAATAAGGTCCGTTACTTTTCTCACAGACCCCGTATATAAACAAAACTGCACTTTCATTTCTGTCTGATTTGATCTAGAACTGGTGCAGGAGGTTAATCACTTTCATTTTGTCCTACAAAGGTGATCGTGGCCATAGCTATTTCAGGTCCTCTCAATCTTACAGAGATTTACCATATGGATGTAGTGGGAGTCCCTTTGGGGTAAAACAAACATACAAATGAAATTTCATTTTATCATTGGTTCAGTTCTTAAAATGTAGCATAAACCTGCCATATGTTGATGGAATTTTAATTTGATTTCTCAGATTTCCAGCACCAGTTTTGCCTCAGGTGAGTCTATGGAGTGACATGTCGAGCGCTGCTTTCTCATTAGCAATATTGGGATATGTCGTCTCCTATGGTACAGCCAGAGCACTGTCAGCCCAGCACGGCTATGATGTAGATCCCAATCATGTAAAAAACTAAAACAAAATAGTATAAAGCAGAGTTCCTTTCAATTTTTTCACTTTAAATTCTGGCCTTTACTTTGTAGGAAATGTTGGCTTTTGGCTGTTGCAATTTCTTTGGGTCCTTCTTCCAGATCCAGGTGGTCTCCTGTGCTCTGTCTGTCACTGCAGCGATAGACAGTGTTGGGGAAATTCACAGGTGAGTGATGTATTCTCGCTGTAAGCATCTGGAACTGTTGTTTAGTCTAAGGCGTATGTGTAAGCCTTCATTCAAACCCAGAAAATCCTCCCATCTTTAACTGTGTGCCAGTGGGGGCGCTGTTTCACTAAACTGTAAATAACATGAAATCTATTGGAGATATTTTATAATAATTACCAAAACAAAAGGTCATCCTAGATGCATATGGTTGATCTCCCTTGAAATCTATTCTAATGTAATTACATTTTTTTCCACAAATCTGATTGTTTAATCATGTGACATTTCAGACCATAAAATATCACATTGACAATGGAAAAATATTAAAACTGTTTCACATTTGATGTGTTACTCCATGTCCTGTCCCTGCACACTGCTACGCAGATGTAAATAATGGCGCTGCCAGTTGAGAGCGAGAGAAACTCCCGGGGCAATGCTGCTGAAATGTATTAATTTAAAATACCATACGTATAAGTATTGATGTGGATTCTGCTCACAGAATTTCCAGTTTGGCATGAAGATGCTGTTGCTACGGTAAGCTTTGACAAGCCGATCACACCCTTTGTCTGCATAACAGTTTAACTGAATTATATTATTATGCGGATTAAGATGTAGCATTCAGTGGTGGACACAGATCTGTGCAAATGTTGGAACTGGATTAGAATGGGAATAACCCTCTTGTATTTGATGATTTGTAGACGTTAATGCTGGATTACGGTCACAAATAGCGACTCAATTTGCTACCATAAAATCCAGCATTAACGTCTGCAAATCATCAGACACAACAGGGTTATTCCCTAATTCAACTCTTTCTTGACACAACTTCATCTTCTCTACTAAATTTAATTCAAATCTGTGGCCTTTTTGACAAAAATAAATAAATAAATAAAAATCAAAAACAAAAATCTGCAATGGAAAATCATTACTTGCAGCATATACATAAATCTAGAATAGACATCCACACTGTTAAATTTAATGCTTACAAAATGTGTGTATGCCTACGAGAGGTTTAATCAGCGAGTCAAAGGCTTGAATATTAAGACATTTCTTTTATGCCAATTTTCAGTCAAAAATGACAGTGAATGGGCATATGTCATATATACCCCCTCAACGTAAGGGAAAAAAATGCAATTAAATGGTGGCACCCCTGTTCAGATCAGTGCAATAGGGGTGACAAAATAAGCCATTTAATGTCTGTTTCCTATTTGGATTTTGAGTCAGATTCTGGTACTGAATAGGCTGATTTGTATACTATGATTTATTTGCCCTAAATCAGCTGAATTCTACTTTTCACAAATTTTAAGTTCAGTTCAGTTCATCATTTTTTATTTTTTATCATTTTATTTTATTCACCACACAATCACAATATGGAAGTGGGAATGTGCTGCAGTAATATGCCACCATTTGGGGGATTTTAGCGAAACAAAAAAAAAAAAACAGAAGGAAAGGGTATATAAATTATATGTCCCCTAAAACTAGACAAATCTGTGATTTAACAGTGTTACTTTCATTACATTTGGTGGAGCAAGAATGATGTTATAAGCAATTTTAAGAGATGCTGCCTGTTTGAATTCTTGGCCCCCAGCAGTGATATGCCGTTGGCAATTTTAAGCAATTCCAGTAGTAAAGGGTATAATTCACATTCTGCAAATGTACTGTAGACAAAATTTGTGATTTAACAGCGATGCTCCCATTAAATTTAGCATCACAGGAGAAATGTCACCATTTTTAAGAGTGGATTTTGACTCAGAACATGGAATGAAATAGCTGAACCTGCATATAACGACATTTTCAGCTTCATATCAACTAAAGCTGACTTTTCATAAAATCAGCATGCAGTTATGTGAAACCACACTATTCTACCTTTTTTTCAAGCCAAAGATACAAAGGATTGTCCTATACCTGAAAGAAACGAGTGTCGAAAAAATAAGTATGCAACACTGCCATCTGGTCTGTGTTCTAGGTTGAGCTGCCAATTTCCTCAACAGGCCTCAGTGATTGGCCCGTTGAGTACTGGTCATGGACTTGGATGAGTAAATGCCTAGTTGTTCTCAGACCGGGTCCAACTACAGTTGTGTAGTTGACAGTTGACACTGAAATTCCTTAATACTGGAAATTTAAGACTGAGAAACTGCAAACAAGTCTGCTGCTGTCTTTCATAGATTGCCAGTCTGTGTGTGATGCTGGTTGTTCTGTTGCCTTTGCTAGCCTTGGGAATCTACCTGAAACCACTACCAAAAGTAGGTTCACAGAATGTTAAAAATTTCATTTGAATAATTTGACATTTTTGCACAGTGATGACAGTATTTGTATTTGTGATTCGCTACACCATTATGATGAAGTTGAAATGAAAAACGCTGTGTTTGGAGTGCAGACTTTCAATTTTAATGCGTTAGTTTTAGTTGGTTATAACCTTCTGTGACTGTGACTGGAGGACGTGTGCATTTGGTATCCTTTCTCTTTTGTATCAGCAGTTACATACTCTAAAAATCAAAATGCTATATTTACTTAATATAGTTATTGTTAGGAAAAATTACCTAAAAACTCTGACACAGACAACAAATGAGACACCAGGGAAAACAGATTTCAGTTTCTAAGATCTTTTGTTATTTAAAGCTTTAAAAGGTAGATGTCATATAGAGTGTAGGTCTGAAGACAAGTCCAGGTACATTCAGTTTTCATGCCACTTATATGCCAAAGTTCATTGAATGAAATCATTTTATAGTGGCCTCTCTTCATTGGCTTCCTGTTAATTCTAGAATAGAATTTAAAATTCTTCTTCTTACTTATAAGGTTTTGAATAATCAGATCCCATCTTATCTTAGGGACCTCATAGTACCATATCACCCCAATAGAGCGCTTCGCTCTCAGACTGCAGGCTTACTTGTAGTTCCTAGGGTTTGTAAGAGTAGAATGGGAGGCAGAGCCTTCAGCTTTCAGGCTCCTCTCCTGTGGAACCAGCTCCCAATTCAGGATCAGGTGACCCTGAACCATCCCTTAGTTATGCTGCTATAGACTTAGACTGCTGGGGGGTTCCCGTGATGCACTGTGTTTCTTTCTCTTTTTGCTCTGTATGCACCACTCTGCATTTAATCATTAGTGATTGATCTCTGCTCCCCTCCACAGCATGTCTTTTTCCTGGTTCTCTCCCTCAGCCCCAACCAGTCCCAGCAGAAGACTGCCCCTCCCTGAGCCTGGTTCTGCTGGAGGTTTCTTCCTGTTAAAAGGGAGTTTTTCCTTCCCACTGTCACCAAGTGCTTGCTCACAGGGGGTCGTTTGACCGTTGGGGTTTTTATGTAATTATTGTATGGCCTTGCCTTACAATATAAGGTGCCTTGGGGCAACTGTTTGTTGTGATTTGGCGCTATATAAATAAAATTGATTGATTGATTGATAGTATAAGACAGTCAGTATTAAAGTCTGGTCTGCTTGAGGTTTCTTCCTCAGAGGGAGTTTTTCCTTACCACTGTTGCTCTGGGGGTTGGTAAGGTTAGACCTTACCTGTGTGAAGCACCTTAAGGCAACTCTGTTGTGATTTGGCACTATATAAAGGAAAATAAATTGAAAATTGAAAAATTCCCGATCGATCGTTCATCATGCATTGATGAAATAATGTCTCGTCTCATCACACAGCATAAGACAATCAGTCACATAGACTGTTTCTGCTTCTCCCTTCATCATGCATTGATTAACGAATGTCTCACCTCATCAATCTTATCTATACTCTAGTTCCCTCATCCATGGCAATGTTCTGCAATACAACCTTTAGCACATAAAACATTTCAATACACTGAGTGGTAAATGCTATCACAGCAAACTTGCACAGCAGTAATAAAATGGCAATCTATTAGTCAATTATTAAGACAAATTATAACGGTAAATACGAGGTCTATTAGAAAAGTATCCGACCTTATTATTTTTTTCAAAAACCATATGGATTTGAATCACATGTGATTACATCAGACATGTTTGAACCCTCGTGGGCATGCAAGATTTTTTTCACGCCTGTCGGTTACGTCATTTGCCTGTGGGCAGTCTTTGAGTGAGGAGTGGCCCACCCTCTCATTGTTTTTTTCATTGTTTAGGAATGGCTCAGAGACTGCTGCTTTGTTTGATCAAAAGTTTTTCAAAACTGTAAGGCACAACTGAGTGGACACCATTCGATAAATTCAGCTGGTTTTCGGTAAAAATTTTAACGGCTGATGAGAGATTTTGGTCTGGTAGTGTCACCGTAAGGACGGCCCACGGCGCCTGACGACGATCTGCGTTTCGAGGCGGCAGCGTCTCGCTGTTTCAAGTTGAAAAAGTTCCACATTTCAGGCTCTGTTGACCCAGTAAGTCATCAGAGAACAGAGAACTTTCAGAAGAAGTCGGCATGAGGAGTTTATTCGGACATTCCATTGTTAACGGACATTTTGTAATGAAAGAACGTGCGGGCAGAGTCGCATGTCGGGCCGGACCCGACCGCGGGGGGTCGCGACAGGAAAAACACCTCCGTGGAAACCTTAACGGGCAAGTTGGAACATGCCCAAGCTGTTAAACAATTTCTCAGTTACTCACTTGTTGAAAGCCATCAAAAGCTACCTGAATTTTACAAATGGTTTTCAACACGGAGGTGTTTTTCCTGTCGCGGCGCACACAGATTTGCGCGCACGTCTTTCATTAAAAAATGTCCTTAAACAGTGGAATGTCCGCATAAAGTCCTCATGCCGGCCTGTTCTGAATCTTCTCTGTTCTCTCACGACGTCCTGGGTAAATTAAGCCTTAAATTAGGATGTTTTCAGGTCAAAACAGGCCAACAACGGCGCCTGGAAGCGCTGCAGGACGTCCCGCTCTGTGGGAAGTCCTTACACTGACAGAAACACCCCATAATCTCTCCTCAGCCATTAAACTTTTCACCAAAAACCAGCTTAATTTCTCAAATAGTATCCACTCGGATATTCCTCACAGGTCCAGAAAAAATTTTGATAAAGCAACGCGTGCCGTCTGGAGCAGCGTGTGAAACAAAGGAATTCAGCCGAGAGGGCGGGACCACATCTCACTCAAGGCCTGCCCACAGGGAAATGACGTCACCGACACGCGTGAAAAAACTCACGCATGCGCACGAGGGTTCAAGCATGAATGGTGGAATCGCACGTCATTCAAATCCATATAGTTAAAAAAATAAATAAAAGGGTCGGTTTATTGTCTAATAGACCTCGTATATTTGACAGGGCATTAACATTCACTTTTGGAACAGTTATGTCAAACCGGTCCCACAAAACTTGATTTGTTTTGTCAAATAGGAAACATAATATACAATTACTTGTAACAGTTTGTTCCAATTTCCTTTTTTCATTTAAACAACTAAACTTTTATAGGTCTGGTTGACAGAAATTGTATAAGTACAGCATTTCATGTCATTGAGTGTACAGATTGATGATGGAGTGGCACAGAGAAGGCTTTTCTGAAAAAGAAGATGGAGAATTTTAGGCTACAGTTTGCCTTAAGGCACACGGGAAACTCAAGCCCTGATGGGATGTATTTACTTGTATGAAAATCTTTTTCTGTTCCACTCTAAGGTGAAGCTCTGACTGTACATTGTGCAAGTTGTGTCTGTTGAATTATCAAATTCTCCATTTGCGTCTGTAGAAACTGATACCTTCTTAAGAGTTATTATGGGTGTCTTGAAGTCTATGACATAGTTGGTGGCTTGTAAATGTTCATGTTTCTGTTCTCTGATGTGTCTAAAGAAACCTGGCTGTAAAAGTGATAATTCATATGAACAATAATCTTTATATTTTGTTTGTCCAAATACTTATGAGCAGAATTAAAGCTGCAAGTCTACGCTACAAGCACACTTTGATTTTTTTTTTTCCCAACTCCATTGTGGTGTACAGAAACATGATTTAAAAAAACGCATCACTGTCTAAACATTTACAGACCTGAGTGTAATCCTTCAAAATGCAGATTGATAGGCATGGTGACTAAATTGTGTGTTTCTACAGTCGGTGCTGGCAGCTCTGATTGTAGTTGTCCTCAAGAAATTACTCCTTCATCTGTCTGACCCCTATTACCTCTGGAAGAAGAACAAATTAGACTGTAAGTCAAATGGCCTGAATGTGGAATTTTAGTATCATATGTGTTGTTAACATTCATTATTAACACCTCGTTATTTTATTTGTGTAGTGTGTGTGGATTGTGTCATTCCTCACTACGTTCTTTTTTGGCATAACATATGGTGTTGCTGCTGGAGTCAGCTTTTCCATGCTGGTTGTGATATTCAAGACACAATTGTAAGTACACAACATGTAATCCTCACTGCAATGCAGACAAAATATCAAGTGTATGAGATGGAAAGAGTTGAAAGATATTTATAAATGTACAACCCTAAAGCAGAAAAAGGTGGGACAGAATGGAAAATTTACTTTGATATTTCACTGCAGACAGTATGAACCTGGTATTTCATGTTTTGTGTGTGTGTGTGTGTGTGTGTGTGTGTGTGTGTGTGTGTGTGTGTGTGTGTGTGTGTGTGTGTGTGTGTGTGTGTGTGTGTGTGTGTGTGTGTGTGTGTGTGTGTGTGTGTGTGTGTGTGTGTGTGTGTGTGGTCACCTTCATCCATTTCCTGCATTTTAAGCCTGCAACACATTCCAAAAAAAAAGTCGGTACGAGGTCAATTTAGGATTATTAATGAAGTACAAACATTAAACTATTTACATGTTATTTCAAACTGGTGATGTGAAGATGTGATTGCAATCATTATTTGTTACAAATGGAGTATTAGTGGAGCAGGTAACAGAATATTTGCAGAGGAATCCTTCAAATCTGGTTACAAGCACCAAGGTCTGACTGTGTATACCTTTTGGTATATATTTTAGAGAAATAACATTAGCCATTTGAATTCTCAATAGGGGGCCAAGTAGGGGGCAATTGAAGAACTGCATAGGGGTCAAAAAAAATGTTCCAATCATATTTAAAGCTATACCACATTATGTGTCTGATCACAAAGATTCCAAAAAGATATAGTTTGGACTATCTGTGACTGAATGTTCTGGAGTTATGGGGTAAAAACAGCAAGCATGGTGACAAAGATCACTTTTATTTTGTACAGGGGTCAAAAGTTAAAGTTGCTCCAATTGTGGTAAAACATGATGCAAATTATTGGTTGAGTTAGTAGGATTTTAAAAAGGAATAGTTTGCACCAGGTGTCATGCTTAGTTATCATGTTACGGGGTAACATACAGTAGTGTTCAGAATAATAGTAGTGCTATGTGACTAAAAAGATTAATCCAGGTTGTGAGTATATTTCTTATTGTTACATGGGAAACAAGGTACCAGTAGATTCTCACAAATCCAACAAGACCAAGCATTCATGATATTCACACTCTTAAGGCTATGAAATTGGGCAATTAGTAAAAAAAAAAGTAGAAAAGGGGGTGTTCACAATAATAGTAGAATCTGCTGTTGACGCCACAAACTCAAAACTTATGTTCAAACTGCTTTTCTAGCAATCCTGTGAATCACTAAACTAGTATTTAGTTGTATAACCACAGTTTTTCATGATTTCTTCACATCTGCGAGGCATTAATTTTGTTGGTTTGGAACCAAGATTTTCCTCATTTACTAGTGTGCTTGGGGTCATTGTCTTGTTGAAACACCCATTTCAAGGGCATGTCCTCTTCAGCATAAGGCAACATGACCTCTTCAAGTATTCTGACATATCCAAACTGATCCATGATACCTGGTATGCGATATATAGGCTCAACACCATAGTAGGAGAAACATGCCCATATCATGATGCTTGCACCACCATGCTTCACTGTCTTCACTGTGAACTGTGGCTTGAATTCAGAGTTTGGGGGTCGTCTCACAAACTGTCTGTGGTCCTTGGACCCAAAAAGAACAATTTTACTCTCATCAGTCCACAAAATATTCCTCCATTTCTCTTTAGGCCAGTTGATGTGTTCTTTGGCAAATTGTAATCTCTTCTGCACGTCTTTTATTTAACAGAGGGACTTTGCGGGGGATTCGTGCAAATAAATTAGCTTCACACAGGCATCTTCTAACTGTCACAGCACTTACAGGTAACTCCAGACTGTCTTTGATCATCCTGGAGCTGATCAATGGGTGAGCCTTTGCCATTCTGGTTATTCTTCTATCCATTTTGATGGTTGTTTTCTGTTTTCTTCCACGCATCTCTTTTTTTTTTTTTTTTGTCCATTTTAAAGCATTGGAGATCATTGTAGATGAACAGCCTATAATCTTTTGCACCTGCGTATAAGTTCTCTCCCCCCCCATCAAATTTTTAATCAAACTACGCTGTTCTTCTGAACAATGTCTTGAACGTCCCATTTTCCTCAGGCTTTCAAAGAGAAAAGCATGTTCAACAGGTGCTGGCTTCATCTTTAAATAGGGGACACCTGATTCACACCTGTTTGTTCCACAAAATTGACAAACTCACTGACTGGATGCCACACTACTATTATTGTGAACACCCCCTTTTCTACTTTACGAATAGCCCAATTTCATAGCCTTAAGAGTGTGCATATCATGATTGCTTGGTCTTGGATTTGTGAGAATCTACTGAATCTACTGGTACCTTGTTTCCCATGTAACAATAAGAAATATACTCAAAACCTGGATTAATCTTTTTAGTCACATAGCACTACTATTATTCTGAACACTGTCCTCAGTTCCCAAACACTTAAGTGTTGTTAAAGGAAAGATGATGTAACATAGTGATAAACATACCACTGTCCCAGATTTTTTGAAACGTGTTGTTGGCATCCATTTCAAAATGAGCAAATATTTGCACAAAAACAATAAAGTTTATCAGTTTGAACATTAAATATCTTGTCTTTTTGGTGTATTCAATTGAATATAGGTTGAAGAGGATTTGCAATCATCATTGGAATTGGGGTTGTACCTTCCCAATTTTTTCTGATTTGGGGTTGTTTTACACAATATAATCATATGTACATCTTCATAGTCAGAATGGTTCAGCACTGGTTCAGATCATCGATACAGATATCTACAAAAAAAAAACAAAATATACAGTCAGGTATGAAAATGAAACATACTTCTGTGACAATTAGTCCGTAATCACAGTGTAAAAGGAAGTAACTTATGTTGTCACTCCTCAGGGTGTTGCTCTGACTGGTGTGAAAATCGTGACCTACTGCTCTCGATCTATTTTGCAAATGCGGAAATATTTCACCAGAAGGTCATCAAGAAGGTAAGGTGAGCCAGGTATTAATGAATTCATGCATGTGGTGCATGAGTGTTTAGTTTGGCATGTTTGTGTTTAGACTGGATTGGACCCTGACAAACGTATTGTGGCCAGACAGAAACTGCTAGAGAAACAACAGAAAGCAAAAGCAAAAGAAGAGAAGAAACAAATGGCCTTTACAAAATGGAGGAAACGCTGCTCACTGGTATGAACATTCACTCACATACGAATGCTCAGGTGGGATTAGGCAACACATCAGATATGCCTTTGTTCTAAGAATCACAAGTTTGTGCAGAACTTTTTAGAATCAAAGTTCAATCTGGAACATCAAAGGATTTGATATTTTATTGTATGTATTTGACTTAATTCTAGGCCCCATCTCAGCTTGACCTGCAGGATGATTTCAAAATGAAAGAAGACGGTACCAGTCAACTGGAAGCTCCCATCAACTACATCAACATGAGCTAAAGTGCGTCTGATCCAGACGAGCAGACACCCAGTCCCCCAGCAGACACACTGGAATCCCCACCTTTCCACACCCTCATCCTGGATCTGTCAGGGGTCTGCTTCATAGACCTCATGGGCATCAAAGTACTGATAATGGTTGCAAATTTGTTAACAGTAGTAAATCTTTGTGATTAACACATTGAAATATTGGTGATTTAAAAAAAATGCTTGTTTTCTTTATTTCCCACACAGATGTACTCAAACTACTTAAAGATTGGCATTAACCTGTACCTGGCTCACATTCAAGGTAAATGCAAACGTGATCGCAACTGTTCAGTTTACTGGAACAGTTGGCACAGCAGTAGTAGTGTGGACATTGATACACTGAGACCCTCAGTGCCACCACAGCTGCATCTGGAGAGCTACGCTCAGAGCAGTTACAAATATAGGCGACAAGCAGTTGGCGTATGTCACTTGATGGGAGCTCCCCGGGCATGTTCCGCTCATGGTTACTTGGTGCTAATGTGCATAAAGTTTGAATAGGTTGTATAAGACGGGGAAACCCAAAGCTGTCATGATGAACCTTTGCTCCATGCTTGACTGGACCACAGGACCAAAGTTCAATTGATTTGTTTCAGTCCAACATCTTTCACACTGACATTCCTGTATCACTAGTTAGCATGCTAACATCTCCATCATGAAATACAAGAGAACCAATGCCAAATATTAGATTTATGCCCAAATACAGTCATCTTGGTGCATATTCTGCCATCTTGGATTATTTTGTTTGAGCACGCAGCTATTGTACAGTGTATCCAAAAAGTATTCACAGTGCTTCACTTTTTCCACATTTTTATGTCACAGCTTCATTTCAAAATGTATGAAATTCATTCCTCAGGATTCTACACACAATACCCCATAATGGAATGTGACAAAAGGTTGTTTTTTCTAGATTTTTGCAGATGTATTAATGTCAGAGCACAAACCAAGCATGAAGTCAACGAAATTGTCTGTAGACCTCCGAGACAGGATTGTCATGAGGCACAAATCTGGGGAAGGATACAGAAACATTTCTGTTGCTTTGATGGTCTCAATGAGCACAGTGGCCTCCATCATCCATAAATTCATCCAAAGAAGGTCAGAGTCACCAGGACTATTCCTAGAACTGGCCGCCCATCTAATCTGAGCGATTGGGGGAGAAGGGCCTTAGTCAAGGAGGTCACCAAGAAATCAATAGTCATTCTGTCAGAGCTCCCACATTCCTCTGTGAAGAGAGGAGAACCTTCCAGAATGGCAACCATGTCTGCAGCAATTCACCAATCACCTGTATGGTAGAGTGGCCAGATGGAAGCCACTCCTCAATAAAAGGCACATGGCAGCCCACCTGGAGTTTACCAAAAGGTACCTGAAGGACTCTTAAACCATAAGAAACAAAATTCTCTGAGACAAAGACTGAACTGTTGGTGTGAATGTCAGGCGTCATGGTTGGAGTAAACCAGGCACCATCCCTACAGCATGGTGGTGGCAGCATCATGCTGTGGGGATGTTTTTCAGTGGCAGGAACTGGGAGACTAATCACGATTGAGGGAAAAATGAATGCAGCAATGTACAGAGACATCCTGGATGAAAACCTGCTCCTGAGCACTCTTGACTTCAGACTGGAGTGACAGTTCATTTTTCAGCAGAACAAGGATGCTAAGCACACAGCCAAGATATCAAAGGAGTGGCTTCAGGACAACTCTGTGAATGTCCTTGAGTGGCCCAGCCAGACTCCAGACCTCAATCAGATTGAACATCTCTGGAGAGATCTGAAAATGGCTGCACACCGACGCTCCCCATCCAACGTGATGGGGCTTGAGAGGTGCTGCAAAGAGGAATGCACAAAACTGCCCAAAGATAGGTGCACCAAACTTGTAGCATCATAGTCAATTAGTCTTGAGGCTGTATAATTGCTGCCAAAGATGCATCAACAAAGTATTGAGTAAAGGGTGCAAAGACTTATGTACACGTGATTTCTTAGTCTTTATTTTTAATAATTTTGCAAAAATTTACAAAAACCTTTTTGATATTGTCATTACGGGGTGTTGTGAGTTGAATTTTAAGGGAAAGAAAGAATTCACTCCATTTTGGAATCAGGATGTAAAATAACAAAATATGGAAAAAGTGCAGCGCTGTGAATACTTTCCGGATGCACTGTACAGTAGTGTTATGTGAGTAAAAAGATTAATCCAGGTTTTGAGTATATTTCTTATTGTTACATGGGAAACAAGGTACCAGTAGATTCAGTAGATTCTCACAAATCCAACAAGACCAAGCATTCATGATACGCACACTCTTAAGGATATGAAATTGGGCTATTAGTAAAAAAAAAAAGTAGAAAAGGGGTGTTCACAATAATAGTAGCATCTGCTGTTGACGCTACAAACTCAAAACTATTATGTTCAAACTGCTTTTTTAGCAATCCTGTGAATCACTAAACTAGTATTTAGTTTTTAATTTTGTTGGTTTGGAACCAGGATTTTCCTCATTTACTAGTGTGCTTGGGGGTCATTGTCTTGTTGAAACACCAATTTCAAGGGCATGTCCTCTTCAGCATAAGACAACATGACCTCTTCAAGTATTCTGACATATCCAAACTGATCCATGATACCTGGTATGCGATATATAGCTCAGAGTTTGGGGGTCGTCTCACAAACTGTCTGCGGCCCTTTTATCCAAAAAGAACAATTTTACTCTCATCAGTCCACAAAATATTCCTCCATTTCTCTTTAGGCCAGTTGATGTGTTCTTTGGCAAATTGTAACCTCTTCTGTACATGTCTTTTATTTAACAGAGGGATTTTGTGGGGGATTCTTGCAAATAAATTAGCTTCACACAGGCGTCTTCTAACTGTCACAGCACTTACAGGTAACTCCAGACTGTCTTTGATCATCCTGGAGCTGATCAGTGGGTGAGCCTTTGCCATTCTGGTTATTCTTCTATCCATTTTGAAGGTTGTTTTCCGTTTTCTTCCACACGTCTCTGTTTTTTTGTCCATTTTAAAGCATTGGAGATCATTGTAGATGAACAGCCTATAATTTTTTGCACCTGCGTATAAGTTTTCCCCTCTCCAATCAACTTTTTCAACAGGTGCTGGCTTCATCCTTAAATAGGGGACACCTGATTCGCACCTGTTTGTTCCACAAAATTGACGAACTCACTGACTGAATGCCACACTACTATTATTGTGAACACCCCCTTTTCTATTTTTTTTTTACTAATAGCCCAATTTCATAGCCTTAAGAGTGTGCATATCATGCTTGGTCTTGTTGGATTTGTGAGAATTTTCTGAATCTACTGGTACCTTGTTTCCCATGTAACAATAAGAAATATACTCAAAACCTGGATTAATCTTTTTAGTCACATAGCACTACTATTATTCTGAACACTACTGTACGTCACACTCACATCATGCTGCCTACACTGGGATTGACATTCACTGTTTTACATTGCTCAGCATTTGAATAAAATAGACATCTTGTCTGTTTTGGTCCTGCCTAGTTGGCGGCAAAGTGACAAATAGCCTCTCGTGGCTGTAAAATGCCCACTTTGATTGAAAATGAACGTCATCTGGGGGCTGTGCCTGTCGCTTGTAGCTAATGTGACCAAAGCAGACAGGATTGTGTGTAAGAGAATTTTCTTATTAGTGTTTATGTTGGTACAGTCTTATGTGTGCACATAATGCCCAAATGCCTTATTCATGCCTTCTGTCTCAATGTCAATGTTTGTTGCTTAGGTCAAACAAAAACAACTTCTGCATACCTCATGCATGAATGATAATCAAAAATAAAATCAAGGAGATGTGCAATATTGATATGTCACTTCAGAACAGGGAGCTGCTGCGGGAAAGTGACCTGTGAGATTCTCAGACATGGATATGCATAGTTATGATGCTGCATTCACATGGTGCCAGTAGAAATTGGTGCTACTTGTCAATGTAGCTGAATCACTTCAACTGTTTTCACAAGACTTTAATCTTACCATTGTTACTTGGAGGACATAAATTTGCTTAATTGAAATATGAAATTGCATTTTAACATTTTGCACAAGGCAATAACTGAGTTCATCTACACAAAAATAATGAGTGCGGCAGTTTGTCTTCAATCACCTTTGACAATGAAGCAACATCAGTTATATCTTTGCAGCTGAAGCAAATGAAAACAGCTGAAAATTTTCAATAGTAGGTCATAGAGATGTCAAGACTATTCAGAGACCTCAGCACAGAAAATACACAGCTGGTAAGTGCAAAGTACCTTTATTCACGTGTACAAAAATCAAAGCGGAACTCAAAAATGGCAAAAGTAAAAACAAAAGAACAGTGATCAGAAGATCCTCAGAAAACACTCATCCCACAAACAGAACACAAAACAAGGACAATGGAGAAGCTGTGTCGTGTCATGATACATGATGTGATCTTGTCTGCAGCTCAGGTCTATGAAGATCTGGAGGCCGGAGGTGCCTTTGATGACGACAGTATTGCTCGCGGCAACCTCTTTCTTTCTGTGCATGACGCCGTTCTCTATGCTCAGAAACACTCTGGAGTCTGCTCAAAAGTAAGCCTGACCCTTACAAAGCGTATTATCTTTAAAGCGGGGCGGGGAGTGATTAAGAAGGGAAAAAAAGATTTTGTTTTCAAAGCAATCAATTTTCCATTTGTTTGCAGCTTTTTTCACCTGATCTGGTTCAACAACTGACTTTAAACATGTCACACAGGTGTTTTTAGCACACGACCAAAAGTGCCACAACTAACAAAGTTCTAAATCTCTGCATTGTAATGTTGCTTTGTGCAATGTTGATCCTGCCTAATGAATGTGGGCGACCTTTTCAGCCAGCTGACAGCAGCACCAAGAGGGTTTTTAAAAATGGGTCTGTCGGACACAGTTAATATGGAAAACAATGTTTGCAGGATCAGACATCTTTAATTTATAAGATTCATTGAGTCGGTCGATACACGTCGTCAGTGTCAACTGGAAACTATGGTGGTGATATTTCATGAACAACACCATTACCAATAAATTTAAAGTAAGAGTTAATTACATATTTATATTCATCTGCTGTCAGGTATGCAGCATAGGATTCAAACACTTTGGTTTTCTGAACAAATATGGTGTACTGAAAGTGCATAAAGGCCCTGAAGGCTCTGACTTCACTCTCCTTTGGCAATAATAGTCCTTATGACAACATTCCTGTTCCAAAGTGGCAGTAGGTTGACATTAGTTCATTCATTCATTCATTCTTTTTCTACTGCTTATCTGGATCCAGGTTGCGTTGGCAGCAGACTAAGCAATGCCACCCACACTTCCCTGTCCTTGGTAACCCAGTATCATGCCAGTTCATGATGGCATCACAAAACGGAAATGAAGCTATTACTTTGTGATACCGTCACGAAATATGCCACATTTTTGTGAGCATATCATGAAATGCAGGGTGACGCGGCGTGGTGGTGGTGGTGGGGTCTGTGGGGGTTATGGTTAGGGATAGGGGTAGGGTTAGAAATAGTAAAATTAAAAACGCATCACAATAGTGTGAGACTGGGCTGATCGTTGGCCAAGTCCTGTAACTTCCCAGGGATCCTGAGGCATTCCCAAGACAGCTGAGAAACATAATCCCCCCAGCATGTCCTGGGTCTTCCCCGGGGCCTCCTCCCACCTGGCCATGCCTGGAAGAACTCTCTTGGGAGAAAACCAGGGACCATCCTCAGCAGATGCCCGAACAACCTCAGCTACCTCCTTTCAATGCGAAGAAGCAGCCGCTCTACTCTGAATCCCTTCCAGATAGTTGAACATCTCACCCTGTCCAGGAGTGTAAGCTCTGATGCCCGACAGAGGAATGTCATTTGTATCAGCGACCTTAATCTTTTGGTCGTTACCCAAAGCTTACGACCATAGGTGAGGATAAGAGCATAAATTGACTGGTAAATTGAGAGTCTAATCTTCTGGCTCTGCTCCTTCTTCGACACAAACAGCCCAGTACAGTGTCCGTAAAACATTAGATGCCATCCCAATCTGTCTATCAATCTCATGCTCCGACTTACCCCCACTGATGGAAAAGAACCTGAGATACTTAAACTCCTCCACTTGGGGACCCAGTTATGGGAAAATTCAAAACTGTTCCACTTTCTAATTGAAGTGGGAAGCTCAGGCATCTGCAACATAACATTCAGTAAATGCCTGTCTTCCATA
Source organism: Thalassophryne amazonica (assembly GCF_902500255.1). Classification (NCBI taxonomy): domain Eukaryota; kingdom Metazoa; phylum Chordata; class Actinopteri; order Batrachoidiformes; family Batrachoididae; genus Thalassophryne; species Thalassophryne amazonica. Next base: position 107,198,605 of record NC_047108.1, on the reverse strand, counting down.
GGAATCACTAATGCAACAAGAGCAATCTGATTTCTGACATCTGCCAATCCGGAGCCGCATCACCTCTAAAATTCAGTGGCGTCTTCCATGTCCTAATATGTATCTTTAGTGCAAATTTGGTGAGAATCCGTGAAGTAGTTTTGACATAATCCTTAAAAGCCTATAAACTAATATGTATCTTTAGTGCAAATTTGGTGAGAATCCGTGAAGTAGTTTTGACATAATCCTTAAAAGCCTATAAAGTGAAATCCTGAGCCAGAACCTGATCTGGATCTGGATCACCTCCAAAATTTAATGGAGTCTTCCATGGCCTAATATTTAATTTAACCAGGTTAGTCCCATTGAGATCAAGATCTCAAGTTTCAAATTCACTTAACCTGCATGTCTCTAGATGTGGGAGGAAACCGGCGCACCCGAAGAGAACCCACACAAACACGAGGACAACATGCAAACTCCACACAGAAAGGCCACAGGTGGGAATGTTGTGTGGGCCGCTGAAGAGGAGGTACTGCTGGCTCACCACCACCGGATGGCGCCCTGCTTGGAGTGCGGGCTTCAAGCACAAGAGGGCGCCAGAACCACTGGGAGTGACAGCCGTCAATCATCCTCAACACCAGCTGTCACTCATCATCTCATCATCACCATCACCATAAAGGCCGGGTGGCGACTCCACCTCCTCGCCGAGAAATCTCCTACGATACAAGGTAATCTCTCTGCTGACTTATCCGTCAAATAATAATCTGATCTGTTTTGCAGCTGTTTTTTCCTGGTGGTATTTCCTTGACTGGATTTTCGGAGCTGCACGTGTGTATGATTGGAGGTGGAGGCTCTCCCTCCACAAGAATCAATAATCAAGGTTGCTGGGTGTGAGGATTCACACTCACTACCTTCTGTTTTTTCTGCCAGCAGTACCAGGGCCGACAACGGAGGACAGAGACCACCTGGGGACTCGGGGCTTGGCGGCTTCGGTGTTCTTCAGGCCGTTGGTGGTAGAAGCGGTGTGGGTCCCGGCTCTTCATTCATCTGAGGTCTCCTATCTTCGAGCCTGCCCGCAATCCTCTTGTGTGTGATTGGCAGTACCTTTGTTTATTTTACGTTGTGTTCTTGTGCAACATTAAATTGTTACTCCTTCCCTTATCCATTGTCCGTTCATTAGCGCCCCCTGTTGTGGGTCCGTGTTACGACACCTTCCCAACAGGATTTCTCGGCCATTCGTCATGGATCCCGAGGGGCGTCAACCACAGCTTGAACAGCCAATGGGAGAACAGGGAGCGCAGGCGTCAGCAGGAGGCGTGGTAAGTGATCTGCAGCAAATCCTTACCGCTTTCACTGCTCAGTTACAGCTGGTAACTGAGCAAAATGCAAGCCTCAATCAGAGGATGGAGGCTCTCACCGCCAGAGTGGAAGCACGCGAGTCAAGCGTCGCTGCAGTGTCTCCTCCTGCTGGTCCGGGGCCTAATGTAGATGTTCCACTGGCCGTTCAACTACCCCCCCCACCGTCCCCTGAAGCTTACATAAGTCCTCCTGAACCGTACGGAGGCTGTGTGGAGACGTGCGCAGACTTCTTGATGCAGTGTTCGCTCGTTTTTGCACAGCGTCCAGTCATGTACGCGGCAGACGCCACCCGGGTGGCTTATGTAATTAATCTGCTTCGAGGTGAGGCACGCGCTTGGGCTACAGCGCTCTGGGAACAGCAGTCATGGCTTCTGACGTCATACGCTGGGTTTATACGGGAGTTCAAACAGGTGTTTGATCATCCCAACAGAGGCGAGACCGCCTCGACCGTGCTGCTGTCACTGAGACAGGGGCGTCGGAGCGCGGCCGATTACGCTGTCGACTTCCGCATCGCGGCTGCGAGGTCGGGTTGGAATGACGTCGCGCTCCGCGCCGCCTTCATAAGCGGACTGTCTCCAGTACTGAAGGAGCATTTACTGGCTAAGGACGAACCGCAGACTTTCGACGGGCTTGTCACTCTGGTTATACGCTTAGACAACCGTTTGAATGAACACCGTCGGGAGCAGGCCGGGGGGCGTGGCCGGGCACAAGCCGTCCCTCTCTCTTCCGGGTCTGACGGGGTGACGTCGTCCTCACGCTCCATTGCCGGTGGGCTCCGTGTGGCAACAGCTCCCCCTGCTGACGAAGCTATGGACACGAGCAGGGCTAAAGTGAGATCAGATATTAAACAAAGGAGACTGGCCCGCGGGGAATGTTTTTACTGTGGCTCATGTGAGCACCTGTTAAAAGACTGCCCCAAACGGTCAAACACCAACGCCCGTCCTTAGACACTGGGCTAAGGGTGGGCCATAACATGTGCACGGGAAGTTCCCGCAAATCAGCACGAATCCCAGTGGTAATCCTGAGTGGGGATTTAACCCTTCACGCCCCAGCACTGGTGGACACGGGGTCCGAAGGGAATCTGTTGGATAGCAGATGGGCAAAGGAAGTGGGGCTCCCCCTAGTGGCTCTGCCTTCGCCCTTGAAGGTACGGGCACTAGATGGCACTCTACTCCCGCTAATCACACACCGGACCCAGCCTGTGACCTTGGTTGTGTCTGGGAATCACCGGGAGGAGATAGTGTTTTACGTGACATCTTCTACCTCCCGAGTGATTTTGGGTTTTCCTTGGATGGTGAAGCACAATCCCCGGATCGATTGGCCGTCTGGGGTCGTGGTGCAGTGGAGCGAAACCTGCCACCGGGAGTGTTTAGGATCCTCGGTTCCCCCCGGAATGACGGCTAAGGAGGAGGTTAAAACCCCTCCCAATCTGACGGCGGTGCCAGGGGAGTACCATGATCTGGCTGACGTCTTCAGCAAAGATCTGGCGCTCGCCCTTCCACCACACCGACCGTACGATTGTGCCATCGATTTGGTTCCGGGCAGTGAGTTCCCGTCCAGTAGGCTGTACAATCTCTCACGTCCGGAACGCGAATCAATGGAAACCTACATCCGGGACTCCTTGGCCGCCGGGTTGATCCGGAACTCCACCTCCCCGATGGGTGCTGGTTTCTTTTTTGTGGGCAAGAAAGACGGCGGACTTCGTCCATGCATCGATTACAGGGGATTGAACGAGATCACGGTTCGCAATCGATACCCATTGCCCCTCTTGGATTCGGTGTTCACACCCCTGCATGGAGCCAAAATATTCACCAAACTCGATCTTAGGAATGCGTACCATCTAGTTCGGATCCGGAAGGGAGATGAATGGAAGACGGCATTTAACACCCCGTTGGGTCATTTTGAGTACCTGGTCATGCCGTTCGGTCTCACTAACGCCCCCGCGACGTTCCAAGCCTTGGTTAATGACGTCCTGCGGGACTTCCTGCACCGGTTTGTCTTCGTGTATCTGGATGATATACTCATCTTTTCCCCGGATCCTGAGACCCATGTCCGGCATGTACGTCAGGTCCTACAGCGGTTGTTAGAAAACCGGCTGTTTGTGAAGGGCGAGAAGTGTGAGTTTCACCGCACTTCTCTGTCCTTCTTGGGGTTTATCATCTCCTCCAACTCCGTCGCCCCGGATCCGGCCAAGGTTGCGGCGGTGAGGGATTGGCCCCAACCAACGAGCCGTAGGAAGCTGCAACAGTTCCTCGGCTTCGCAAACTTCTACAGGAGGTTCATTAAGGGTTACAGTCAGGTCGTTAGCCCCCTGACCGCCCTGACCTCCACCAAAGTCCCCTTCACCTGGTCGGACCGGTGCGAGGCCGCGTTTAGGGAGTTGAAACGCCGGTTTTCATCTGCTCCAGTTCTGGTGCAGCCTGATCCTACTCGCCAGTTTGTAGTAGAGGTGGACGCCTCAGACTCAGGAATAGGAGCCGTGCTGTCCCAGAGCGGGGAGTCCGATAAGGTTCTCCATCCTTGTGCCTACTTTTCCCGCAGGTTGACCCCCGCTGAACGGAACTATGACGTGGGCAATCGAGAACTCCTCGCGGTGAAGGAGGCTCTAGAAGAGTGGAGACACCTGTTGGAGGGGGCTACGGGGCCTTTCACGGTTTTTACGGACCACCGGAACCTGGAGTACATCCGGACCGCCAAGCGGCTGAACCCCAGGCAAGCCCGCTGGTCCCTGTTCTTCGCACGCTTTGACTTCCGGATCACCTACCGCCCCGGGACCAAAAATCAACGATCTGATGCATTGTCCCGGGTGCACGAAGAGGAAGCCAAGGTCGGGTTGTCGGACCCCATCGACACCATCCTTCCCGAGTCCACTGTCGTGGCTACCCTCACCTGGGACGTGGAGGAGATCGTCCGGGAGGCCCAGACTAAGAACCCGGACCCGGGAAACGGTCCGAAGAATAGACTCTACGTTCCACCAGAGGCTAGGGCTGCCGTCTTGGACTTCTGCCACGGATCCAAGCTCTCCTGTCATCCTGGAGTGCGTAGGACCGTGGCAGTAGTCCAGCAGCGCTTCTGGTGGGCGTCACTGGAAGCCGACGTCCGGGACTACGTCCAGGCCTGCACCACCTGTGCCAGGGGCAAGGCGGACCATCGCAAGACCAGGGGTCTCCTCCAACCCCTGCCTGTGCCTCATCGCCCCTGGTCCCACATCGGTCTGGACTTCGTCACGGGCCTCCCGCCGTCCCAGGGCAACACCGCCATACTGACGATAGTGGACCGGTTCTCCAAGGCGGCCCACTTCGTGGCCCTCCCGAAGCTCCCAACGGCCCAGGAGACGGCAGACCTCCTGGTTCACCACGTCGTGCGTCTGCATGGGATACCGTCGGACATCGTCTCGGATCGTGGTCCCCAGTTTTCCTCGCAGGTCTGGAGGAGTTTTTGTAAGGAACTGGGGGCCACCGTGCGTCTCTCGTCCGGGTACCACCCACAGACGAACGGCCAGGCAGAGCGGGCGAACCAGGAACTTGAACAGGCTCTTCGTTGTGTCACCTCCGCTCACCCGGCGGCCTGGAGTAACCATCTGGCCTGGATCGAGTACGCTCACAACAGCCAAGTATCCTCTGCCACCGGCCTCTCCCCCTTTGAAGCGTGTCTGGGCTACCAGCCCCCGTTGTTCCCACTTGTGGAGGGAGAGGTCGGGGTACCCTCGGTCCAGGCCCACCTGCGGAGGTGCCGCCGGGTGTGGCGGGCCGCCCGCTCTGCCCTGTTGCAGGCCCGGACGAGGGCCAAGGCCCATGCAGACCGCCGGCGTTCCCCGGCCCCTACATACCAACCAGGGCAGGAGGTGTGGCTATCCACCAAAGATATCCCGCTCCAGGTAACCTCCCACAAACTCAAGGACCGCTTCATCGGGCCGTTCCCCATCGCCAAGATCCTCAGTCCGGCCGCAGTGAAGCTAACTCTCCCGGCTTCACTGCGGATCCATCCGGTTTTTCATGTTTCCAAACTCAAGCCATACCACACCTCACCGCTCTGCTCCCCCGGACCCGACCCACCTCCTGCCCGGATCATCGACGGGGAGCCGGCATGGACCGTTCGTCGGCTCCTGGACGTCCGTCGGATGGGTCGGGGCTTTCAGTACTTGGTGGACTGGGAGGGTTACGGACCCGAGGAACGCTCCTGGGTGAAGAGGAGCTTCATCCTGGACCCGGCCCTTTTGGTCGATTTCTACCACCGACACCCAGACAAGCCTGGTCGGGCGCCAGGAGGCGCCCGTTGAGGGGGGGGTCCTGTTGTGTGGGCCGCTGAAGAGGAGGTACTGCTGGCTCACCACCACCGGATGGCGCCCTGCTTGGAGTGCGGGCTTCAAGCACAAGAGGGCGCCAGAACCACTGGGAGTGACAGCCGTCAATCATCCTCAACACCAGCTGTCACTCATCATCTCATCATCACCATCACCATAAAGGCCGGGTGGCGACTCCACCTCCTCGCCGAGAAATCTCCTACGATACAAGGTAATCTCTCTGCTGACTTATCCGTCAAATAATAATCTGATCTGTTTTGCAGCTGTTTTTTCCTGGTGGTATTTCCTTGACTGGATTTTCGGAGCTGCACGTGTGTATGATTGGAGGTGGAGGCTCTCCCTCCACAAGAATCAATAATCAAGGTTGCTGGGTGTGAGGATTCACACTCACTACCTTCTGTTTTTTCTGCCAGCAGTACCAGGGCCGACAACGGAGGACAGAGACCACCTGGGGACTCGGGGCTTGGCGGCTTCGGTGTTCTTCAGGCCGTTGGTGGTAGAAGCGGTGTGGGTCCCGGCTCTTCGTTCATCTGAGGTCTCCTATCTTCGAGCCTGCCCGCAATCCTCTTGTGTGTGATTGGCAGTACCTTTGTTTATTTTACGTTGTGTTCTTGTGCAACATTAAATTGTTACTCCTTCCCTTATCCATTGTCCGTTCATTAGCGCCCCCTGTTGTGGGTCCGTGTTACGACACCTTCCCAACAGGGAATACATCCCATGACCTTCTTGTTGTGAGGCAACAGTGCTAACCACTAAGCCACCATGCTGCCACGGTGGCTGCCAATATGTATCTGTTGAAAATTTTGTCAAAATCCGTGCAGTAGTTTTGACGTAATCCTGCTACAGTAATCCTTCAAAGCCTGTATAAAGTGAAACTTGAACCAGAATCCGGATCTGGAGCCAGATCACCTCCAAAATTTAATGGAGTCTTCCATGGCTTAGATGTACCTGTGGTGAAAATTTCATCAAAATCTGTGCAGCGGTTGTGGCGTAATCCTGCTAACAGACAGACCGACAGACAGATAAATAAACGCCGATGATTTTATTACGTCCTTGGTGAATGAAATTAAATGCACTTCACACCACATCATAAAAAAAAACAATATACATATTTCTGTAATGGTGTTTTTGACTCTGTATGACATCATCACATGACCTCTGTGTGAATTCTTTATGAAGTCTTCATACCAATCAATGACATCATTTTTTGCTAACCTTGACCTTTAATCAAACTACTCCAAAAATCTAATCACCTCTCAATATCTATCCAAGTAATATTCTCACAAGGTCAAAGGAAATCTTTCCAGCTGTTGTCATTTTGTCTACAGACACATAGACACACGTACACCAGTGAAACTAATACGTTGCTATCTCGGCTTCATTAATGCACAGGTTAAAAAGAAAAGCTATTACTCAATACAGCATCAAAAACTGCATTGAGAGCAAACTAAATCATCAGACTTTGCATGAACACAAAGGCACTCTGTCAGATGGAACTTGTGAAAAAAACAGAATTGTGCACAGAGATAAAGGTGATGTTTCACTGCTCGTTGGACTGGTTTAACCTGCCAAAGTCTGCTTCACAATCCAGAGACCTGTGAGTAATAAACTGAGAGCTCAAGACATATTCCACAGCAAGGTGATTTTTTTTTTCCAAAGTCATCTTCCTTAGATCTACATCAGGAATGCTCATGTTGAAAAGGGTGAAAATTCTATATATTATATTATATATATTATATTTATATAGCGCCAAATCACAACAAACAGTCGCCCCAAGGCGCTTTATATTGTAAGGCAAAAGCCATACAATAATTACAGAAAAACCCCAACGGTCAAAACGACCCCCTGTGAGCAAGCACAGTGGGAAGGAAAACTCCCTTTTAACAGGAAGAAACCTCCAGCAGAACCAGGCTCAGGGAGGGGCAGTCTTCTGCTGGGACTGGTTGGGGCTGAGGGGAGAGAATCAGGAAAAAGACATGCTGTGGAAGAGAGCAGAGATCAATCACTAATGATTAAAAGCAGAGTGGTGCATACAGAGCAAAAAGAGGTGAATAAAAAGAAACACTGGGTGCATCATGGGAACCCCCCAGCAGTCTAATTCTACAGCAGCATAACTAAGGGACGGTTCAGGGTCACCTGATCCAACCCTAACTATAAGCTTTTTCAAAAAGGAAAGTTTTAAGCTTAATCTTAAAAGTAGAGAGGGTGTCTGTCTGCCTAATCTGAATTGGGAGCTGGTTCCACAGGAGGGGAGCCTGAAAGCTGAAGGCTCTGCCTCCCATTCTACTCTTACAAACCCTAGGAACTACAAGTAAGCCTGCAGTCTGAGAGCGAAGCGCTCTATTGGGGTGATATGGTACTATAAGGTCCCTTAGATAAGATGAGACCTGATTATTCAAAACCTTATAAGTAAGAAGAAGAATTTTAAATTCTATTCTGGAATTAACAGGGAGCCAATGAAGAGAAGCCAATATGGGTGAAATATGCTCTCTCCTTCTAGTCCCTGTCAATACTCTAGCTGCAGCATTTTGAATTAACTGAAGGCTTTTCAGGGAACTTTTAGGACAACCTGATAATAATGAATTACAATAGTCCAGCCTAGAAGAAATAAATGCATGAATCAGCATCACTCTGAGACAAGACCTTTCTAATTTTAGAGATATTGCGCAAATGCAAAAAAGCAGTCCTACATATTTGCTTAATATGCGCATTGAAGGACATATCCTGATCAAAAATGACGCCAAGATTTCTCACAGTATTACTGGAGGTCAGGGTAATGCCATCCAGAGTAAGGATCTGGTTAGACACCATGTTTCTAAGATTTGTGGGGCCAAGTACAATAACTTCAGTTTTATCTGAATTTAAAAGCAGGAAATTAGAGGTCATCCATGTCTTTATGTCTGAAAGACATTCCTGCAGTTTAGCTAATTTGTGTGTGTCCTCTGGCTTCATGGATAGATAAAGCTGGGTATCATCTGTGTAACAATGAAAATTTAAGCAATGCTTTCTAATAATACTGCCTAAGGGAAGCATGTATAAAGTGAATAAAATCGGTCCTAGCACAGAACCTTGTGGAACTCCATAATTAACCTTAGTCCGTGAAGATGACTCCCCATTTACATGAACAAATTGTAAACTATTAGATAAATGTGATTCAAACCACTGCAGCGCAGTGCCTTTAATACCTATGGCATGCTCTAATATCTGTAATAAAATTTTATGGTCAACAGTATCAAAAGCTGCACTGAGGTCTAACAGGACAAGCACAGAGATGAGTCCACTGTCTGAGGCCACAAGAAGATCATTTGTAACCTTCACTAATGCTGTTTCTGTACTATGATGAATTCTGAAACCTGACTGAAACTCTTCAAATAGACCATTCCTCTGCAGATGATCAGTTAGCTGTTTTACAACTACCCTTTCAAGAATTTTTGAGAGAAAAGGAAGGTTGGAGGAAGGTTGGAGATTGGCCTATAATTAGCTAAGATAGCTGGGTCAAGTGATGGCTTTTTAAGTAATGGTTTAATTACTGCCACCTTAAAAGCCTGTGGTACATAGCCAACTAATAAAGATAGATTGATCATATTTAAGATCGAAGCATTAATTAACAGTAGGGCTTCCTTGAGCAGCCTGGTAGGAATGGGGTCTAATAGACATGTTGATGGTTTGGAGGAAGTGACTAATGAAAGTAAGTCAGACAGAACAATTGGAGAGAAAGAGTCTAACCAAATACCAGCATTACTGAAAGCAGTCGAACATAAAGATATGTCTTTGGGATGGTTCTGAATATTTTTTTCTCTAATAGTTAAAATTTTATTTGCAAAGAAAGTCATGAAGTCAAAGTTAAAGGAATACTCGGCTCAACAGAGCTCTGACTCTTTGTCAGCCTGGCTACAGTGTTGAAAAGAAACCTGGGGTTGTTCTTATTTTCTTCAATTAGTGATGAATAGTAAGATGTCCTAGCTTTATGGAGGGCCTTTTTATAGAGCAACAGACTCTTTTTCCAGGTTAAATGAAGATCTTCTAAATTAGTGAGATGCCATTTCCTCTCCAGCTTACGGGTTATCTGCTTTAAGCTGCGAGTTTGTGGGTTATACCACGGAGTCAGGCACTTCTGATTTAAGGCTCTCTTTTTCAGAGGAGCTACAGCATCCAAAGTTGTGCTCAATGAGGATGTAAAGCTATTGATGAGATAATCTATCTCACTCACAGAGTTTAGGTAGCTACTCTGCACTGTGTTGGTATATGGCATTGAATTATACCATTGAATTATACCTTTATATTCATGGGTTGGCAGAAAAGTTCTGCCTCCTACACAGTTATTTTGCTTACATGAATCACATATCTACTTAAAGTTTGGAATGTTCTCTGTTCAGCAGTGACATGACTTTTCCATGTAGACACCTTCCCTTTCTACAAACATGCATTGTCATGGTGAAGAACTGGCAGGTAATGTCCACACATGCACATCTATGGTCAATTTAGAATCATCAATTCAACTAGTCTGCATGTCTTTGTATGTGGGAGAAAGCTGAAGCACCCAGAGGGAACCCAGATGAACATGCAGACTCCACACAGAAATGACCAGGTGGCAAGTGATCCCAGAACCTTCTTGCTGGGAGGCAACAGTGCTAATCACTATGTCACCCTGTGTGTGTGTGTGTTTGTGTGTCTCCCCAATTCCAATGAAGTTGGGACGTTGTGTAAAATGTAAATAAATGCTTAAAGAACACCTAATTGGAAACAGGTGAGTCATGATTGGGTATAAAAGGAGAATCTCCAAAAGGCTCAGCCATTCACAAGCAAAGATGGCTGAGGATCACCACTTTGTGAACAACTGTGTGAAAAAATTGTCCAAGAGTTTAAGAACAATGTTTCTCAATGTTCAATTGCAAGGAATTTAGGGATTCCATCATCTACAGTCTATAATATAATCAGAAGATTCAGAGAATCTGGAGAACTTTCTACATGTAAGCGGCAAGGCCGAAAACCAACATTGCATGCCTGTGACCTTCGATCCCTCAGGTGGCACTGCATTTAAAACTGACATCATTGTGTAAAGGATCTTACCGTGTGGGCTCAGGAACACTTCAGAAAACCATTGTCAGTTAACACAGTTTGTCGCTACATCTACAAGTGCAAGTTAAAACTCTACCATGCAAAGCGAAACCCATACAGTAACAACATCCAGAAACACTGCCGCCTTCTCTGGGCCCGAGCTCATTTGAAATGGACAGATACAAAGTAGAAAAGTGCTGTGGTCTGATGAGTCCACATTTCAAATTGTTCTTGGAAGTCATGGACGTTGTGTCCTCTGGACAAACAAGGAAAAAGACCATCCAGATTGTTACCAGTGCAAAGTTCAAAAGCCAGCATCTGTGATGGTATGGGGGTGTGTTAGTGCCCATGGCATGGACAACTTGCACATCTGTGATGGCACCATCAATGCTGAAAGGTACATCCAGGTTTTGAAGCAACACATGCTGCCATCCAAGCAACATCTTTTTCAGGGATGTCTCTGCTTATTTCAGAAAGACAATGCCAAGCCACATTCTGCATGTGTTACAACAACGTGGCTTTGTCCTTGTCCATCTATGACTTGTTCCAGTAGCCCATTTCTCATCAGTATGTCCTGGTTCCCCAACAACTGACGTGGCCCTTGTTAACCTGGATAACATCCAAGCCAGTAGAGTTTAATTTATGTCTCTCACTCATGGTTTAAGGGAGTAGTATGGGGGGGTCTTGAATGGGAACCCTTAATGGATGTATGTTAGACTGGGGTTAGAACCCCAATCTGTTGTTCCAAAAATACCAATTCTACTACTACACTATCCAACTGATGTCAAGACACAAAAACTCCAAACAAAAATCCAGTACTCTGAGGCTCTCTAAGCAATGGAACAAGGGAGGGAGAGGATTGTGTGTCAGAGCTGTGCACCAAAATGAGATAAATAGCATCTATGAATACATCAGAAAGATAGCAACCTGAGAACAGCTGGTACAAGAGTGCCTCAGACAGCTGAAGACAGATGGTGATAAGGCAGGAGGCAAGGATCATCAACACGAAGACCATTTGATGTATCTTCAACAGATAGAGGAAGTGGCTGACATCAAGAAGTCCTACCAGTGACTAGAAAAGGCTGAGCTAAAGGACAACACAAAGGCTCTGATCATGGCAGCACAAGAACAAGCCTGAAGTACCTGATCCATAAAGGCAGGAGTCTACTACATCTTAAAGGAACCAAGTTGCAGGCTGTGTAAATGTGGCCCAGAGACGGTTCAGCACATAACAGCAGGATGCACGATGCAAGCTGGGACTGCGTACAATGAGAGGCACAACCAAGTGTTGGAAATAGTATACAGGAACATCTGTATCATATGTCATGCTGGGTCACTTAGTATCAAGTACTCTCCATTATAATTTGGCTGTAAATATTCTTATTCATTTTGTGGCTGCAGATGGAGCAAAAAAACAAGTGAACTTACCTATTAATGATGACATCATTGTATTACAGGTATTTTTGCCTTGTCCAGACTCATAAAGCAACTGCTACCTTCTTATTTGTATCCATCATCAAGCCATTATGCTCTATTTACAAGTACTTTTACTTTTACAGGAAATGTTTAAAGCAGCAGCTTTTACCATGAAGAAGAGGACTCCACAAAAATACTGCACAATGAGCTGTTATGTGTGCAAATGAATCATTGCTGGAATGTATGCTGTACATTAAAAAAAAAAACAAAAAAAAAAACACTAATTTATGCCAATAAAATGTTTGACTTTGTGGCTGGCTGCAGTCATGAGTCTTTGGCTTCACCAGTGGGGGGCATTGCAGGCCCGATTAAGCGCAAGCTCATCAACAAGTTAGGGGGTAATGTGTGGGAGCCCATTCCTCACCAACTGTAGTGTGAACCCGCTGAGCATGCAGACATGCAGAAGTGGAGCTGTAATTAACTGAGAGTGTGCACGACCACAGCTGTGAGGTGCAGCCAGACACATATTGTGCGTCGGCCCCTGCGGGGGTGGAGAAAAGGCCAAACAGCAATCTTCTTTGTCTTTCGGCTGTTCCCGTTAGGGGTCGCCACAGCAGATCAATCGTTTCCATCTCACCCTGTCCTCTGTATCTTCCTCTGTCACACCAACCACCTGCATGTCCTCTCTCAGCACATCCATGAACCTCCTCTTTGGTCTCCCTCTTCTCCTCCTGCCTGGTGGCTCCATCCTCAGCATCCTTCTCCCTATATACCCTGGGTCCCTCCTCTGCACATGTCCAAACCATCTCAATCTCGCCTCTCTGACTTTGTCTCCAAACCGTCCCACCTGAGCTGTCCCTCTGATATGTTCATTCCTAATCTTGTCCATTCTTGTCACTCCCAAAGAGAATCTCAACATCTTCAGCTCTGCCACCTCCAGCTCTGCCTCCTGTCTTTTTGTTAGTGCCACTGTCTCTAAACCATACAACATAGCTGGTCTCACTACTGTTTTGTAAACTTTCCCCTTCACTCTTGCTGATATTCTTCGGTCACAAATCACTCCTGCCACCTTTCTCCACCCACTCCACCCTGCCTGCACTCTCTTCTTCACCTCTCTACCACACTCTCCATTACTTTGAACAGTTGACCCCAAATATTTAAACTCATCTACTTTCACCACTTCTACTCCTTGTAACTGCACTATTCCACTGGGCTCCCTCTCATTCACACACATGTACTCAGTCTTGCTTCTACTGACTTTCATTCCCCTTCTCTCCAAAGCATATCTCCACTTCTCCAGACTAGACTCAACTTGCTCTCTACTCTCACTACAGATCACAATGTCATCTGCAAACATCATAGTCCATGGGGACTCCTGTCTGATCTCATCTGTCAACCTGTCCATCACCACTGCAAACAAGAAAGGACTCAGAGCTGATCCTTGGTGTAATCCCACCTCCACCTTGAATGAGTCTGTCATTCCGACTGCGCATCTCACCGCTGTCACACTATTCTTGTACATGTCCTGTACTACCCTAACATACTTCTCTGCCACTCCAGCCTTCCTCATACAATGCCACAACTCTTCTCTTGGCACCCTATCATAAGTCCACAAAGACACAAGGTAACTCTTTCTGTCCTTCTCTGTACTTTTCCAACAGTATTCTCAGAGCAAACATTGCATCTGTAATGCTCTTTCTCGGCATGAAACCATATTGCTGCTCACAGATCTTCACCTGTTTTCTAAGCCTAGCTTCTACTACTCTTTCCCATAACTTCATGCTGTGGCTGATCAGCTTTATGCCTCTGTAGTTACTGCAGCTCTGCACATCACCCTTGTTCTCGAAAATAGGAACCAGCACACTTCATCTCCACTCCTCAGGCATCCTCTCACTTTCCAAGATTTTATTAAATCTGGTTAGAAACTCTACTGCCATCTCTCCTAGACATTTCCATGCCTCCATTGGAATGTCATCTGGACCAACTGCCTTTCCACTCTTCATCCTCTTCATAGCAGCTCTCACTTCTTCCTTGCTAATCTCTTTTACTTCCTGATTTACTCTCACCACATCATCCAGCCTTTTCTCTCGCTCATTTTCTTTATTCATCAACTCTTCAAAATATTTCCTCCACCTTCTCAGCACACACTCCTCACTTGTCAGCACATTACCATGTGCATCTTTTACCACCCTAACCTGCTGCACATCCTTTCCAGCTCTGTCCCTTTGTCTGGCCAATCGGTACAAGTCCTTTTCTCCTTCCTTACTATTCAACTTCTTGTACAGCTCGCAATATGCCTTTTCCTTTGCTTTTGCCACTTCTCTTCTCGCCTTACGCCGCATCTCCTTGTACTCCTGTCTACTTTCTTCATCTCTCCGACTATCCCAAAACTTTTTCGCCAACCTCTTTCTCCTTATGCTTTCCTGGACCTCTTCATTCCACCACCAAGTCTCCTTGTCTTCCTTCCACTGTCCAGATGTCATACCCAGTACTGCCCTAGCTGTCTCCCTCACCACATCTGCAGTACTCTTCCAATTGTCCAAAATTGCTTCCCCTCCAACTAGTGCTTCTTTCACCTGCTCGCTAAATTTCACACAACAGTCTTCCTCCTTCAGCTTCCACCATCTGATCCTTTGTTGAGCTCTCACTCTCTTCTTCTTCTTTACCTCTGAAGTCATCCTACAAACAACCATCCTATGCTGTCTAGTGACACTCTCTCCTGCTACCACCTTACAGTCTATGATTTCTTTTAGCTTGCATCTCCTATAAAGAATGTAGTCCACCTGTGTGCACCTTCCTCCACTTTTATATGTTACCCTGTGCTCCTCCCTTTTCTTAAAGTAGGTATTCACCACAGCCATTTCCATCCTTTTTGCAAAATCAACTACCATCTGTCCTTCCCCATTCCTATCCTTGATACCATATCTACCCATTACTTCCTCATCACCTTTGTTCCCTTCACCAACATGCCCATTGAAGTCTGCTCCTATCACCACTCTTTCATGCTTGGGCACACTCTCCACCACCTCATCTAACACACTCTAGAACTCTTCTTTCTCCTTCATCTCACAACCTACCTGTGGGGCATATGCACTGATGATATTCATCATCACTCCTTCATCACCCTTCCAACTTCACACTCATCACCCTGTCAGACACTCCCTTAACCTCCAACACACTTTTAACATACTCTTCCTTTAAAATGACCCCAACACCATTTCTCTTTCTGTCCTCACCATGGTACAACAACTTGTACCCACCGCCGATGCTCCTGCTCTTACTTCCCTTCCACTTGGTCTCTTGCACACACAATATGTCTACCTTTCTCCTCTCCATCATATCAGCCAGCTCTCTCCCTTTACCAGTCATACTACCAACATTCAAAGTCCCCACTCTCATTTCCACCCTTCTAGTTTTCTTCTTCTCCCGCTGTTTGTGGCAATGTTTTCCTCCTCTTCTTCGTCGTCGTCTTCGCAAAGCAGTAGCCCAATTTCCACCGGCACCCTGTTGGGCAATAGCACCAGTGGCGGACGTTGTTAACCCGGGCCGCGACCGATCCGGTATGGGAATTCGATTCTGAGTCTGCATAGTTGGGTTGGCTTGTTTTACGCCGGATGCCCTTCCTGACGCAACCCTCCTCATTTATCTGGGCTTGGGACCGGCACTCAGAATGTACTGGCTGTACACCCCATGTGGCTGAGTTCCAAACAGCAATGAAAAAAGGAAACCGTAACATCAGCAGTTTGAGCACTTTATTGTCTTGTGAACACTGCTCTGGACAACAGTTTCATTTATTCTCAATCAGGGAGAATAAAGCTACAGCCACATAGCACCAGCACTTAACAGTGTCTGGATTTTTTTAAATATGTGGCTAAGCCAGAATTGTATTTGGGTCACATAACATTGCATAATCTAAAGCGCTTACAAATTTGTCCGAAGGTGATCTGGAACACATCTATCAACTGTTGCTGAATTAGCCCTGCAAGTAATTACATGCTTACCGCAAGTAATTACAAGTGACAGCTGTAATTGGAAAGTCTCATCATTTAATGTGTTTACTCTGTCACCAAGTCATTTCTTCTCTCAGTTTTTCATGTCTGTCTTGTACCTTATGACATGCTGTAGTTGTTTGGCATTACCATACGTTTCACAGTGTCCTGTGTTCGGAAGTATGGACTGCCTGATTTACTAAATGTTTGCCCATGTAAAAGTGTGCACAAACACCATTGCACTCGCAAATACAGTACATCTGCATGCTGAGCTGCTAACAGAGCGGCTTGCATATGTCAAATGTGCAAAATAGTATGTATTGTCAATTTAGTGTGTTTGCCTTCCTCAATATGCAATATGGAGTTTGTCCACCTGAGAGCACAAAATTATGGGAGGAAACATGCAAATGGGTGATGTTTGTACAGGCAACATGATTTATCAAGGTCAAAAGAAATTTAGTGGGTGCTGATAGCATCTGGAGTTTGCAACTTTGAAACCATAACATTGACTGATTGCACTTGACAGAGTGCTGTTCCAGTACAGAGACTGCACAGAATAAAAAAACAAAAAAACAAATCTTTCATTGTAAACATCTGGCATACTTAGCTTTGTTTTGTGCTTGTTTCTTTAAGAAATGTATCCATGTGTAACAGGTACGCCAAAAAAAAAAAAGAAAAGATGCACGTATGAGAGCATTGTGCATCCTTTGTGGACAGCCGTGATGCCCCATACAGACAATGATATGTGCAAATAGAGACATTTATTCAAAAAGAAATAGGCAAAAAATAAAAGTTAGAATGAATGATTTTTTTTGTTTGTTTGTTTTGTTTTGTTTTTGACAGTATTGTGGTTTAGTGGTTAGTACTGTTGCCTCACACCAAGAAGGTTGTGGGTTCGATTTCCACCTGGGGCGTTTCTGTATAGAGTTTGCATGTTCTTTTCACACTTGCATGGGTTCCCTCCAGGTGCTCCGGCTTCCTCCCACATCCAAAAGCATGCATGTTAGGTGAATTTGAAACTTTAAAATGACAGTAGGTGTGCGTGCAGGTGTGAATGTGTTTGTTGATCTGTATATATGTGATGTCCTGCCCTGTACCCCAGCTCATAGCCTAAGACTACTGGGATAGGTGCCAGCCCCCACCCCCGTCACCCTTAACTTGAGTAAGCGGGTACAGAAAATGGATGGATGGATCTTTTGATTATGTTTTAATTCTGTGCAGCCCCTTTGCTGGAACAGCAGTCTGGAAATGCAGGATGTTAAGTGCAATCAGATAACATCAAGGATTCAAAAATGACATAGTATTATTTTCTTTATTTTATTTTTTGTTGTTGTTTTTGATTGCCAGCATGTGAACAGAATTATGCGTTAGAGTTTGTGTGTATCACATACTGCAGGCGAATGTGCTGCTGATCAAAGAAATTATTTAAAAGAAGGTCACCTCTGGATTTGAGGACATTCTCGTTGACAATGAGAATCTTGGATCCATGGAGCAGCTTGCCAGAGGAAGTGTTAACAGCACTTACTGTAATCAGCTTTAAACTTACATCAAACATTAGAGAAATGATCATAGTAAATAATACAGACTGCAATAAAATAATTTAAGTCAAAATCAATTAAATGTAAATATACTGCTATTTGAGTAATGAGTGTTGTCCATGTATAATAGATCTTGATAAAGAGGTACCTTGCACCTGCATCAATTAATTCCATTTATGTGACTCTTTAATTTCATTTTGCACTTAGGGCCATTGTACAAACTCGTCATTTACATACTGCTGTCAAAATCTAACACCTTGTCCCTGTTGTGACACTTGGACAACAGATCAAGTAGGGGATTGCCTGTATATGGTGGGGACCTTGTGTGCCCTGTGGCCACTAGGCTAGATGTGAGTGACAGAAGACACTCTGTCTCCAACTCACAAATGAATGCCATGCAACTGTCATGACGGCTTATGCCAACACTCAAGATCAACAATGAAGAGAGGGAAACCATGCCAAGGTGGACACCATTTTGTTTGCGATCCCAGTATCCTACAAGATCATTCTCCTCAGTAATTTCAATGCCCGAGTCAGACAGGACCACCAGCAGAGGAATAGAACCATCAGGAGAAAAGGAGTGGGGAAGTGTCAACGATGCCCTGCTCCTCGCAAAGAGTGCCAAATACAATCTTGTCATCATCAATACCATATTCAGGCAAACATTCAAAGTCGCCTGGCAAGACTCACTTGAAGCATTGGCACCTACTTGACAACACTACCACCTAAAAGTGCAACCAGAAATATGTCCTGTTCATCAATGCAATGACTGGCATAGAGGACTGTTGGAAGGGTCATTGTTCTGTTCCAGGATCCAGCTGAACATTCACTCCAATAGGAAGCCTGGACAATGCAAAACTGTCAAAAGTTTCAACATGGCCATACCACACAGTGGGCCACATTTGCGTGGCCCGCCCAAATATAAAGCACAACCACTGTCTGGGTGCGTTTGCAGTGGGGAAAGTTCGAATGGCGGTCAAAGTGCAGTTTGACTGCAGTCTCAGTATTCAAAACACCTGAACATGGTCAGCTGACATACCGCAATGGCCTGCCAATACAGATCCTGGCCGAATGCCCTGGATGTGGCACGGATAAGCTGGAACACACCTGAGTGCCTCCACAATGTCCCAAGTGGGGGCCGAATGCAACACCGATGTGAGTTGAATGTCCCAAGTGGCCCCTCAATGCAACACAACTGTGAGCCAAATGTGCCGAGTGGCCCCCACCAAAGCAACACCACTCGCTTGGGCATAAACTGTGGTTAGACCACAGTGACCTCAACAGTGGACAGTATTGAAAGGCACACACACACACACACACACACATACACCAAATCACATTGAGAGAACCCAATAAAGCATGAAAAGTCCCAGATAAGACAATGCCTCACAACCCATGTAACTGTGCCCGTGGATGTGCATTATGACACAAAATTGCTTTTTCAATTTCAATTTATTTTCATTTATATAGCGCCAAATCACAACAGAGTTGCCTCAAGGTGCTTCATACAAGTAAAGTCTAACCTTACTAACCCCCAGAGTAGCAGTGGTAAGGAACAGCTCCCTCTGAGGAAGAAACCTCAAGCAGACCAGACTCAAAGGGGCGACCCTCTGCTTGGGCCATGCTACAGAAACAAATTAGAGAACAACACAAAATGAATATACAGGAAATGTTGTTGGTGCACAGGACAGGGGGGTCTCCAGCACAAATACCACACCCATCTTTGGATGGAGCTGCACCTTAAACAGAGAGAAAAAAAACAATCAGGCATCAGAAAGACAAGAAATACAGTATAATTTGTCAGCATTAAACAAAAAGAAAAGCAGATCGCTGGCCACTAGCCCTAAGCTTCACTAAAAGACCCAAAGTGAAGGCTGCGGCACACTCCATTTCCTCATAAAAAGAATTAAAAGAGTAAAAAGTGCAGAACTATACTAAGTGCAGAACTATACTATGCCAGTAGGCTAGCCATACAATAAGTGCGTCTTAAGTCTGGACTTGAAAGTCTCCACAGAATCTGACTGTTTTATTGATGCAGGGAGATCATTCCACAGAACAGGGGCACGATAAGAGAAAGCTCTGTGACCCGCAGACTTCTTATTCACCCTAGGGACACAAAGTAGTCCTGCACCCTGTGAACGCAAAGCCTAGGCCAGTACATAAGGATTAATTAGGTCAGCTAGGTAGGGAAGTGCCAGTCCATGAACAATTTTATAGACTAGTAGCAGAACCTTAAAATCTGATGTCACTCAGACAGGAAGCCAGTGAAGGGATGCCAAAATGGGTGTAATATGGTTGAACTTTCAACTTCGTGTCAAAAGTCTGGCTGCAGCATTTTGAACCAATTGGAGAGCCCTAATGCTGGACTGTGGTGAACCAGAAAAATAGAACATTGCAATAGTCCAGTCTAGAAGAGATAAAGGCATGGATCAGGGTCTCAGCATCAGCCATAGACAGGATGGGACGAAACTACAGTATATTTCGCAGGTGGAAGAAAGCAGTCCTTGTAATATTTCTAATGTGGAGGTCAAAGGAAAATGTAGGATCAGAAATTACCCCAAGGTTCCTCACTTTGTCAGTGTGATGTATGACACACGAGCCTAGGCTAAGAGTTAACTGGCCAAATTGATGCCGATGTTTCACTGGAACAAGAACCATCATTTCAGTCTTATCAGAGTTTAAAAGTAGGATATTTCTACACATTCAACTTCTCACTGATGCAAGGTAATCTTCTGAGAATTTTATGTAAATGAGATTACCAGCAGTTATCGGCATGTATAACTGAGTATCATCAGCATAGCAGTGAAAGGTAATCCAAAAACGCCACAATATTATTGTGTGTTGGGGGGTTTGGCTGGATGTTTTTGTGTTGTTTTCTTTTGTTTGCTCTCCAGGTGGTATGCAAACTGGTTTTTGTCTGTGGAGACAGTGCTGGCAGAAGAGTCCTTCACCCTCATCAGCATTATTAGCTGCACCTGTGGATGATGCTCACGTTTAAACTTAAAGACTTTCAGCTGAAGCAGATAATGAGATGGCATTCTGCATTTAAGCCATGAGTGGTTCAAGCAGAATTGCCGGGAACTCGACCTTGTGACGTTCGTTTGTGAGACGCTGAGGACCGCGCCAGGGTTTGACACATCGTGCCTGTGAAGGAGGACGGGTGAGGGACACATGCTGTCAGCACACATCAGAGAGTCAGTTTGTCGTGTCCACCTGGGGGTTGTTTGGCGGTGAGTCTGGGTCCAGCAGCGCCGTCCTTCACTCCGCCAGACAAACCACATATTTGTGTTGTACACTAATTATTGCACTGGAGGGGAAATAAAATCGTTTTGTTTGTGGAACCGCTTTCTGGTTATTTAGCGCTGGGTTCAGTCAGACATTGGTCCGCTCCTCAACCTGCGTCTACACATAACAGTAGTTCCCGGCCATTCCAAAATGGACCCAGCGGCAGAAGCGGTTCCGTTTGCCGAAAGAGTTCAAAAACACTTGGAGAAAATATGGGAGCAATTACAGCATCTCGCAAACCAAATTAAACAAACAGATGCCCACGTTATGGAGCTTGCAGCACAAGCCGTTCCGCTTCCTGCTGCTCCAGCTGCGGCACCATCGATACCGGTGCAGATAACTCCGTCACCCAGAGATTCGGCTTCCGAACCAATCATTTGTCATCCGGAGCCTTATGCGGGAAACGTTGAAGCCTGTGCTCCGTTTTTGATGCAAAGTTCTCTGGTTTTTGCTCAGCGACCGGCTTCCTTCTCTTCTGATGGTAGTCGTGTCTCATATGTGACAAATTTGCTCCGAGGTGACGCTTTAGCTTGGGTCACTGCGTTGTGGAGTAATAACTCTCAATTGTTAGGATCCTTTAAGGATTTCTCTCGGGAGTTCCGCTTGGTTTTTGACCATCCGGTGAAAACAAATACCATTGCCCAACGGTTGCTGAATCTCAGGCAGGGGAGGCGGAGTGCAGCGGATTATTCCGTGGATTTCCGAATTTTTTCTGCTCAGTCCGGTTGGAATGCCGCAGCTTTAAGAGGAGTGTTTGTAGATGGTTTGAACGATCCATTAAAAGACGAGCTAGCAGTCCGTGACGAACCAAAAGATTTAGATGAACTAATATCTTTGGTTATTTGTCTAGATGATCGGATAAAGGAGCGTGGACGCGAGAGAGGACGGACATCAGAGCGGGTTTTTTCCGTCTCGGGGCTTTCCCCGACACAGATCTGGGCTGCCTCTTCTTCGCCCCACTGAGACTCCTCCGACGGGAACTCTGGCTCCTCTTGCAGATGAGCCAATGCAGCTCGGACGAGCTGAAGCTGCCATATTGCAGAGAAGCTGCAGAGAGGTGTGTAGTCTTACACACCTCTCTGCAGCTTCTCTCCCCCTGCCATCCCCTCATTACTCCATCCCCGTAGAGACGGTGCCTGCTCCCAGACCACCAATAACCAGCAAAAATCTATTTAAGCATAAAAATTCAAAAAGAAAAAATAAAGCACCTTCAACTGCACCACAGACTAAAACAGTTAAATGTGGTCTATTAAACATTAGGTCTCTCTCTTCTAAGTCCCTGTTAGTAAATGATATAATAATTGATCAACATATTTATTTATTCTGCCTTACAGAAACCTGGTTACAGCAGGATGAATATGTTAGTTTAAATGAGTCAACACCCCCGAGTCACACTAACTGCCAGAATGCTCGTAGCACGGGCCGAGGTGGAGGATTAGCAGCAGTCTTCCATTCCAGCTTATTAATTAATCAAAAACCCAGACAGAGCTTTAATTCATTTGAAAGCTTGACTCTTAGTCTTGTCCATCCAAATTGGAAGTCCCAAAAACCAGTTTTATTTGTTATTATCTATCGTCCACCTGGTCGTTACTGTGAGTTTCTCTGTGAATTTTCAGACCTTTTGTCTGACTTAGTGCTTAGCTCAGATAAGATAATTATAGTGGGTGATTTTAACATCCACACAGATGTTGTTCTTGTTCTGACTTATGGTATAGAAATTGAAGACTTAACAGTATTCCCTGAAAACTCCCTTCTGTCTGATCATTTCTTAATAACATTTACATTTACTCTGATGGACTACCCAGCAGTGGGGAATAAGTTTCATTACACTAGAAGTCTTTCAGAAAGCGCTGTAACTGTTGTATGGCTGGGGGGCCTGGCTGCCTTTTTGCTTCTGTCTTTTGTTTTTCCTTCCAGGTGGCTTGCATTTGGGACTGAGTGGCTGTGTTGCTGAGGTTATCAGGACCTCACCCTGATCACCTGCGGCTCGTCAGGACTCACAGCTGAGGTGCATCTATATGGATTGGAACATGGTGGCATTTAAGACTGGAGTATACAGTGTGTATTTGCCAGAGACTCGACCTTGTGACCAGACGGGTGAGATCGTCGTCTCGGGAGCCATCTCATCATCAGTGGATGCAGAGAACGTCCAGGGTTTGATGCACAGTCTGTGAAAGAGGAGGGGGTGAGGTCTCACGCTCGTCAGCACACTTCCTGAGGTACGTTAGATTTTGTGACTAACATTTATACAGTCAGTAAATGTGGTGTCCCTCACACCTTTTTATATTGAGCTGTATGTTAGTCATGTATCGGCTTCCACTGCAGTGGAGTTATGTGAACTGGATGTTCCATGCCTGCAGGTTGGGAAGTTGATTAGTAATCAAGCCAGGAAGTGTTTGCTGTTTGTACACCTTTAAGTGTTCTCTCTGTGTGTAGAGTGTGGACTCACATAATGGTTCCTTCTTTCACAGACTCGGTTTGTTGCGGCCACCTGGGGGGTGTCGGCGGGGTCCTTGGGTCCGAACAGCTTCTGGCTCCGGACCGTTAGCGCTGCTGGGAGCGCACCACGCCAGACCGCACTTTCTGTTATTTTTGTATCACTGTTATGTATTAAATTCAGTTAGCCTTTGTACCGTGCTCTGCTTATTTCATACTGGGTCCTTCAAACGCTGGTCGGTTCTCCGAGCTGCGTCCGACACATAACAGTAACTAGGTTTAAGGATATGATTCCTTCTTTATGTTCTCTAATGCCATATACCAACACAGTGCAGAGTAGCTACCTAAACTCTGTAAGTGAGATAGAGTATCTCGTCAATAGTTTTACATCCTCATTGAAGACAACTTTGGATGCTGTAGCTCCTCTGAAAAAGAGAGCTTTAAATCAGAAGTGCCTGACTCC
Source organism: Thalassophryne amazonica (assembly GCF_902500255.1). Taxonomy (NCBI): domain Eukaryota; kingdom Metazoa; phylum Chordata; class Actinopteri; order Batrachoidiformes; family Batrachoididae; genus Thalassophryne; species Thalassophryne amazonica. The sequence goes on along the minus strand of NC_047108.1, from coordinate 107,174,782 downwards.
GTGGTATAACTCACAAACTCGCAGCTTAAAGCAGATAACCCGTAAGTTGGAGAGGAAATGGCATCTCACTAATTTAGAAGATCTTCACTTAGCCTGGAAAAAGAGTCTGTTGCTCTATAAAAAAGCCCTCCGTAAAGCTAGGACATCTTACTACTCATCACTAATTGAAGAAAATAAGAACAACCCCAGGTTTCTTTTCAGCACTGTAGCCAGGCTGACAAAGAGTCAGAGCTCTATTGAGCTGAGTATTCCTTTAACTTTAACTAGTAATGACTTCATGACTTTCTTTGCTAATAAAATTTTAATTATTAGAGAAAAAATTACTCATAACCATCCCAAAGACGTATCGTTATCTTTGGCTGCTTTCAGTGATGCCGGTATTTGGTTAGACTCTTTCTCTCAGATTGTTCTGTCTGAGTTATTTTCATTAGTTACTTCATCCAAACCATCAACATGTCTATTAGACCCCATTCCTACCAGGCTGCTCAAGGAAGCCCTACCATTATTTAATGCTTCGATCTTAAATATGATCAATCTATCTTTATTAGTTGGCTATGTACCACAGGCTTTTAAGGTGGCAGTAATTAAACCATTACTTAAAAAGCCATCACTTGACCCAGCTATCTTAGCTAATTATAGGCCAATCTCCAACCTTCCTTTTCTCTCAAAAATTCTTGAAAGGGTAGTTGTAAAACAGCTAACTGATCATCTGCAGAGGAATGGTCTATTTGAAGAGTTTCAGTCAGGTTTTAGAATTCATCATAGTACAGAAACAGCATTAGTGAAGGTTACAAATGATCTTCTTATGGCCTCAGACAGTGGACTCATCTCTGTGCTTGTTCTGTTAGACCTCAGTGCTGCTTTTGATACTGTTGACCATAAAATTTTATTACAGAGACTAGAGCATGCCATAGGTATTAAAGGCACTGCGCTGCGGTGTTTTGAATCATATTTATCTAATAGATTACAATTTGTTCATGTAAATGGGGAATCTTCTTCACAGACTAAGGTTAATTATGGAGTTCCACAAGGTTCTGTGCTAGGACCAATTTTATTCACTTTATACATGCTTTCCTTAGGCAGTATTATTAGACGGTATTGCTTAAATTTTCATTGTTACGCAGATGATACCCAGCTTTATCTATCCATGAAGCCAGAGGACACACACCAATTAGCTAAACTGCAGGATTGTCTTACAGACATAAAGACATGGATGACCTCTAATTTCCTGCTTTTAAACTCAGATAAAACTGAAGTTATTGTACTTGGCCCCACAAATCTTAGAAACATGGTGTCTAACCAGATCCTTACTCTGGTTGGCATTACCCTGACCTCTAGTAATACTGTGAGAAATCTTGGAGTCATTTTTGATCAGGATATGTCATTCAATGCGCATATTAAACAAATATGTAGGACTCCTTTTTTTGCATTTACACAATATCTCTAAAATTAGAAAGGTCTTGTCTCAGAGTGATGCTGAAAAACTAATTCATGCATTTATTTCCTCTAGGCTGGACTATTGTAATTCATTATTATCAGGTTGTCCTAAAAGTTCCCTGAAAAGCCTTCAGTTAATTCAAAATGTTGCAGCTAGAGTGCTAACGGGGACTAGAAGGAGAGAGCATATCTTACCCATATTGGCCTCTCTTCATTGGCTTCCTGTTAATTCTAGAATAGAATTTAAAATTCTTCTTCTTACTTATAAGGTTTTGAATAATCAGGTCCCATCTTATCTTAGGGACCTCATAGTACCATATCACCCCAATAGAGCGCTTCGCTCTCAGACTGCAGGCTTACTTGTAGTTCCTAGGGTTTGTAAGAGTAGAATGGGAGGCAGAGCCTTCAGCTTTCAGGCTCCTCTCCTGTGGAACCAGCTCCCAATTCAGATCAGGGAGACAGACACCCTCTCTACTTTTAAGATTAGGCTTAAAACTTTCCTTTTTGCTAAAGCTTATAGTTAGGGCTGGATCAGGTGACCCTGAACCATCCCTTAGTTATGCTGCTATAGACTTAGACTGCTGGGGGGTTCCCATGATGCACTGTTTCTTTCTCTTTTTGCTCTGTATGCACCACTCTGCATTTAATCATTAGTGATTGATCTTGCTCCCCTCCACAGCATGTCTTTTTCCTGGTTCTCTCCCTCAGCCCCAACCAGTCCCAGCAGAAGACTGCCCCTCCCTGAGCCTGGTTCTGCTGGAGGTTTCTTCCTGTTAAAAGGGAGTTTTTCCTTCCCACTGTCGCCAAGTGCTTGCTCACAGGGGGTCGTTTTGACCGTTGCGGTTTTTACGTAATTATTGTATGGCCTTGCCTTACAATATAAAGCGCTTTGGGGCAACTGTTTGTTGTGATTTGGCGCTATATAAATAAAATTGATTGATTGATTGATTGATATTGCCCCGGTCACATAAGCGTCAGGAAAGATAGTGATGACGTATCTCCAGGTGTTCTGGGACAGGCATAAAAATGGACACATAAAAAAAAAAAAAAAAAAACACCCTTTGGTTGTTTAGTTATTTGGGCTATTTTTTATTTTTTTTTGTAAGGGGTTATAAATTGTTTGGGGATTTAGAGGCGGTTCCAGAGGAGTGAACGACTGGCAGTTCGGAGCTCGGCTGGACTCAGGTGATTGTTTGTTTTCATTATTTGGACTTAGGTATTTTCTGTTTGAGGATTGGGTCGTTTTGTTTTGTTGTTTTTTATTTCCCTGCTTCCCTAACCCCAACCTCACATTGCTCTGAGACCGTTTTGTCTTTTGGGTTGTGGGGTGGTGCAGGTTGGTCACGCTGAGCGTTTCTCAGAAGACCTCTGCACTTGGGGGGGGGGGGGGGGTTGTCAGGGGTGGTTTTTTGGGCTTGGTTAGGGCCCGGTTCCTCTCCAGCCCCGGTGGGCCTTTGACCGTTCGTCATTGGTGTTACCGGGGTGTGGTGCAGCGGGAACATACCTCAGTCGGAGTGGTGGGCCGATCTGTTGCCGTTCGCCATTTCGGTAGTTCCACCCCTCCCGATAAGCTGGTGGTATGGTCGGGTTGGGGCACCGGACGTCTTTCCGGTTTTCCGCTGCGCTTCGGGGATGGGACCGGGTTAGTTTTTCCTGTTTCCTTCCCCAGCTTAGTAGTTTTGTGCCGTTCGCCAAAATAGGGCTAACGATAGGCTCTGGGAGTGATCTGGGGTCTTTCGGGGTGCTGTGGGGGGGTAACAGGGTTTGCCAGTTGTTTTATTTTGCCCCCGGGGTGTTTTAATGAAGTCCGCCGGGGGTTGGATTTTTGTGTTGTTATGTTTCCTTCCAGGTTCCACCTCCAGGGTCGATGGGACGGTCCTCTGGGGGGAAATTGATTGAGGGGGCCGATTAACCAAGTGTGGCCAGGTCTGGGGTTCCTGGGTTGTGGGGAGGGTACCTCCTGGGGTTGATGGTATGGTCCTCTGGGGGGCGCTGTTCCTCCGTGTAAACCTGGGGACCTCTGTAAGATTCCGGTTTTGGTTGTTCTCTCCTGGAACGGTAAAGGTCTTCTGGGGGGGGGCTCTGCATATTGTTCTGGGGGGGGGGGTTATTTGTTATTTTTCTTTGTGAATTTATGTTTGTCTTGTGTTGTTGGGGCTGTGTTGGGTTATTGCATTTGGGGGTTTTTCTTTTCTTCCCAGGGTTGGATGGGACGGTCCCCTGGGGAGGGTTTGGGTGGGTTTTGTGTTTTTCTTCTATGTTGGGTTGTATATGGGACTTTTTGGGGGTTTTTGTTGATGCCAGCCGGCCTTCCAGCCGCGATGCCCTGTCCTGCCGTCTGCTTTCTGTCATGGACCCCGGAGGGAGGTGTTGTTCTCAGGCCTGGTCTGTTCGGTCGCCGGGAGGCTTCCCGTTGATGGGGGGGGTACTGTTGTGTGTTGGGCAGTTTGGCTGGATGTTTTTGTGTTGTTTTCTTTTTTTTGCTCTCCAGGTGGTATGCAAACTGGTTTTTGTCTGTGGAGACAGTGCTGGCAGAAGAGTCCTTCACCCTCATCAGCATTATTAGCTGCACCTGTGGATGATGCTCACGTGTAAACTTAAAGACTTTCAGCTGAAGCAGATAATGAGATGGTGTTCTGCATTTAAGCCATGAGTGGTTCAAGCAGAATTGCCGGGAACTCGACCTTGTGACGTTCGTTTGTGAGACGCTGAGGACCGCGCCAGGGTTTGACACATCGTGCCTGTGAAGGAGGACGGATGAGGGACACATGCTGTCAGCACACATCAGAGAGTCAGTTTGTCGTGTCCACCTGGAGGGTGTCTGGCAGTGAGTCTGGGTCCAGCAGCGCCGAGGCTTCAATCCTTTTGGGCGCTGGAAAGCGCGCCATCCTTCACTCCGCCAGACAAACCACATATTTATGTTGTACACTAATTATTGCACTGGAGGGGAAATAAAATCGTTTTGTTTGTGGAACCGCTTTCTGGTTATTTAGCGCTGGGTTCGGTCAGACGTTGGTCCGCTCCTCAACCTGCGTCTGCACATAACAAATATGTGCCCAAGGGGTGCTATATAAAGGGAGAAAAGCAGGGGGCCTAAGATGGACCCCTGTGGAACCCTAAATTTCATGTCACTAAGTTAGAGGTAGTGTTACTGTACAAAAAACAGAACGACTGGTCAAGTATGACGTCAACCATGCAAGGGCACTCCCAGTAATCCCAAAATGATTTTCCAGCCTATCAAGTGGAATATGATGATCCACGTGATCAAATGCAGCACTGAGATCTAACAGCACAAGAACCGAACCATAGTGGTGTCCGAATCAATTGCAAGCAGAAGATCATTCATCACTTTAGTGAGAGCCGTCTCTGTGGAATGATATTTTCTAAAAGCAGACTGCACTGGCTCAAAGAGATTATTCTCAGTAAAATAGTCTACGAGCTGCTGTGACACCACTTTTTCCAGAATTTTAGAGCAAAATGATAGATTTGATATCGGCCGATAGTTTTTCAATACACTAGGGTCAAGATTAGGTTTCTTAAGTAATGGTTTAATTAGTTTAATGCCGATTTGAAACATTTAGGAACAGATACAGAAGTTAAAGAAAGATTAATAATTTCCAGCACAGTGGGCCACAGGTCCTTAAGCAGTTTTGTTGGGTACAGGATCAAATAAACAGGTTGTGCTTTTTGATGATGTTACGAGTTTCATCAGCATGCCTAGGGAGATATTCTCAAATTCTGAAAATCTAGGTAATACCTCAGTAATGGCGCCCACCTCAATAGTAGGGTGTAGTAGCTGGGTTAAGGCATGTCTTCTATTTTGTTCTCAAAGTAATCCAGGAAATCTTGTACTGTAAAAGGAGAGCAAACTACAGGTAGTTGTCCATGCATATGTGTTGCCACCGTGTCGAAAAAGAACTTTGAGTTATGCTTGTTTTTGTTGATCAAATCAGAGTAATAGGTCTGCTTCGTTGCCAGTAATGCATGCTTATAGTCTACCTAAGATAGCGTCACGTCACGCCAGGTGGAATTCTTCTCATTTTGAACAACGCCATTTCCGTTCTAGACCTCTTGTCTTATGCTTGAGGTCACGCAGGTAATCATTGAACCAATTTGACTGTGATTTGGGGAGTGCGGTTTTAACAAAGGTGGCGCAATCATATCGAGTGTAGTTTTGAGCACTGAGTTTGAACTATCGACAAGACTGTCTACTGATTGTGTATTTGCCAAATGTGAAGCTAAGACATCAGGCAGTCTAGCTTCGAGTTCAGTCTTAGTTGAGGAGTTGATGCAGCGCCATAGTGATATATAAGGTTGTTGTTCCACTAAACATGGCAGCAAAACTATAAACTTAATAAGTGAGTGATCAGAGACCACTGATGTAAGAGGCATGATGTCAATATTCGTGACAGCAATACCACGTGCGAGAACCAAACCCAGGGTATTTCCACTAATGTGCGTTGAGTCCAGAATGCATTGCCGAAATCCTTATGCATCCACAATTTCCATAAATGATTTGCAGAGGGGAACAGAAGGCTTATTTACAGGGTGGGCCAATAAAGTATGTTACCACTTTTTAAATTCATACAATTTCCAAAATAACAAAGATTTCTTTCATTTTCAGAAACATCAATTCCTGAAAATGAAAAAGAAATTTGGAGAATCCCTCTTGAGATGTGTGGCAATGTCATCACAAACTTCAATGTGTGTGTTGCAGCTGTAATCCAAAGAAGACGAGCGTGGACTGGACATGTCATCAATTATTGAACTGTGTGGAAGACAAGAGACAAAGTAGGAAACCTTTGGTATCAAATGTTAATTTGATGCTTCTGTTACAAGTCTGTAAATAAAATTTTCGAATAAGTTCTCATTTCAAAAACTTGTGTACGATCAAAAAGTGGTAACATTTTATTGGCTCACCCTATATGAACATTACAGTCACCAATGATCAGAATGTTATCTGCACTAGTTGACAAGTAAGATATGAACGCACCAAATTCATCTAAGAATTCAGAATGTAGGCCAGGAGGCCTATATACAGTGACAAAGTAATGGGTAATTCTTTAACTACGGGCACTATTGGCCTTGTAAATGTAATTTCCACCACACCATTGCCTTACAATATAAAGCGCCTTGGAGCAACTGTTTGTTGTGATTTGGCGCTATATACATGTGCTCTGATGTCACTGTTTATCTCCATAGAAACTACCCAAACAATCTTTCATACAAACTGTTTAAATGGACATTACAGTGTTGTGGTGGAAATTACGGCAATAGTGTGGGACAACTACATTTTGTTTAAAAAAATCACAACAGTTGTATGACATTGAATACCCCAATTATGTTTTGATTATTTTACTGATATTTTATTCAGAGATATTTTAAAACACTAGAAAAAAAGTTTTTTTACCATTCATTTTTATCATTGAAGATCAAAAGTCTGGGTGTGGGACAAGCACAAAACGGCAATATTTGCATATAATGATGCTGAAAAAAGGTGAAAAAGTCATCATAGACTACTAGAACAAATTTCTTAAAACACTTTCATTGTAAAGATAACTATAAAAGTGTGAAATTTCCCCTTTTTTCTGTTTTTCATACAATATGATCAAAGGACATAAGTGCCCGTAGTCTAAGAATCATCCTAATACGGCTGATTTGCATAATATCCTGAGCAGAGCAGAGAATCAGATGATCAAACGAGTTATATTTCTGACCCCCCAACAGATAATAAGCTAAACGTAGATTCATAAATAAGAGCAACACCCCCGCCTTGCTTCGCATCACGAGGGACGTGACTAAATGTACATGCTGGTGGGCAGGCCTCATTTCAGGGGAGGACAGCTGTAGGTTTAAGCCAGGTTTCACATAACCCAATCATATCTAAGTGATTAGATATGTGCGCTTTGGGGATTGAGCTGGTGCATCAAAGTTAAAGAATGTCAAAACAGAGTCTATTTATTGTACACCCTTTTAATTGGGTTAATTAGAAAATGATATCAGTTTTTGGGGGGTTTTTTAGGGGGGGGAGTTGGAGTTTGTTGGGAAAGTGAAGTACACGGACCCATGCCAGGGGGCGTAAATGAACGGCCAATAGGAAGTCAGAATAAATAATTTATTCTGCAAATGTACACAAACAACCAAATATGCTTTTAGTCTGTCAATCACAAACTCAGTGATGAGTGGGCAGGCCCGAGGGTAGGGGACGACTAACCAGAGAAGAGTCGGGACCCACGAGGTTCCACTGTCAAGGGAGACCTGCAACACACCGGAGCCGCCAAGTCCTGAGTCCCCAGGTGGCCACCGCTTCCAGCTGTCAGATCCGGTACTGCTGGCAGGAACAGACACAGGTTAAAGGTGGGTGTGTGTACACCCAGCAAACAGTCAGCAAAAGTACAGTTCCTTCCTGAGGGAAAAACCTCCACCTCCAAACACAGGAACACAGAGTACTGCTGTGCCTTATGTATCACTTAATCAAAGTCTGAAGTGAGGAGTGGAGACGCCAACTCCTCCAACTTCCACAAACTCGGCTACAAGCTGCAAGTGTACAAAAAGGTTACGACTGCAAAAAGCTCTGCTGCAAAAACGTGTGCGTACGGCACAGAACGGCTGAGTAGTTTACCTGAAGGGTAAGCAGATAACTCGGCAGAGTTGTGATGTCGCTCCCAGGCTTTTATGGAGTGGTGTGTAGATGAGATGATAACTGACAGCTGTCAGTACCGGTGCTCCTGGTGCTCCTGAGAGGCGACTGCACCCTCTAGTGCCTGAAACCCGACGACAGGCAGGGCGCCCTCTGGTGGTGAGCCAGCAGTACCTCCTCTTCGGGCGGTCCACACAACAGAGTTATTGTTTTAACAAACTTAAAAAGGATGGACCAATTAGACCATTTACTCACTTGAGGCTGTTTACAAAGCCTGGGAATGAAAAACATCATGTATATAAATTTGAGACAAAGTTGTTTCCCATGACACCATCTGGCTTGGTGGGATGACCATGTTGACACTTTGTTGCCCTGTCATTTAGTTTATTTTTCATCTGTTGTCTCTCCAAGACATGATAATCATTGTTTTCCTTTCGGTACCAAGATTCACATTTGGAGCACTTACAAAAAAAAAAACAACAAAAAGGAACAACCGTTGTTCAGATGTGCTGCATCTTTGTAATACTAGATGGTGGCACATACGATAAGCCACTTATGTAACGTTAAATTCACATTAATCAAGTCACAGCATTGGTGGCGTTATCAGACTAATGGTGTGTTCGCAGGTCTCTCCTGCTTCTTGAACAAAACAGTTCATAAATCATGATTGTGCAATGTCAGCACAACGCACTGTGGTTGGACAGTGTTTGTTTGCAGGGTCGCTGAGAGCAAATCTGACCTCTGATGGCTGGTTTTAATTAATGCAGTGTATTGTCTCATTCCAGTTGTTCAACAGCAATTAAATGCACCAACAATGGAACCTTCTCTGGTGATTAATTAAGGCATAAAATTATTGAATCTGCCTCTGAGAGGAGGATTAATTATTTATAGTTAAATTAAGCTACCACTCCGTGTCTGTCGGAAATAACTACTCAACCTGTTTGCCATTAGTACTTTTCTCTTTAATGGCTTGTAAACCTTGATTATTTTATTTACAGCCATGTTCCATGTCCATTAGTATTTGGACACAGTATTTGAGTATTGAACACAATTTTGTGTGCAAATGTTGCGAGTTTGCCTCTGCACATCACCATACTGGAGGTAAACTGAAACAATCAAGATGTGCTTATTGTTAATTCAAGGGGTTTAACAATAATAATAACAACAATGCAAAAAGTCATTGTTTTTCTGTTCCTGTAAATCACATTGTATGATTTTTAAATAATTAATTTGCATTTTATTGCATAAAATAAGTATTTGACCCCAGAGAAAAACAGAGCTTAACAGTTGGTACAGAAACATTTGTCTGCCATTACAGAGGTCAGACGTAGTTCCTGTAGTTCTTGACCAAGTTTTCACACAAAGCAACAGGGATTTTGGTCCACTCCTTCATACAGATCTTCTCCAAATCTTTCAGGTTTGGAGTTTCAGCTCCCTCCAAAGATTTTCTATTGAGTTCAGGTCTGGAGACTGGCCAGGCCACTCCAGGACCTTGAAATGCTTATTACGGAGCCCCTCCTTAGTTGCCCTGGCTGTGTGTTTGGGGTCACTGTCAAGCTGGAAGACCCAGCCATGACCCATCTTCAATGCTCTTACTGAGGGAAGGAGGTTGTTTGCCAAAATCTCGCAATACATGACCCCATCCATCCTCCCTTCAATACGGTGCAGTCGTCCTGTTCCCTTTGCAGAAGAGCACCCCCAGAGTATAATGTTTCCACCCCCATGCTTCACAGTTGGGATGGTTTTCTTGGGGTTGTTCTCATTCTCTAAACATGGTAAGTGGAGTTGATTCCAAAAAACTCTATTCTGGTCTCATCTGACCACATGACCTTCTCCCATGCCTCCTCTGGATCATCCAGATGGTCACTGGTGAACTTCAAACGGGCCTGGAGATGTGCTGGCTTGAGCAGGGGGACCTTGCTGCCCTGCAGGATTTTAAACCATGACAGCATCATGTGTTACTAATGTAGTCGTTGTGACTGTGGTCCCAGCTCTCTTCAGGTCATTGACCAGGTCCTCCTGTGTAGTTCTGAGCTTTCTCAGAATCATCCTTACCCCACAAAGTGAGATCTTGCATGGAACCCCAGACCGAGGGAGACTGACAGTCATCTTGTGTTTCTTCCACTTTCTAATAAATAATCATAAAAGTTCTTGTCTTCTACCAAGCTGCTTGCCTGTTGTCTTGCTAGTTAGTAGGGGGTCAAATACTTATTTTATGCAATAAAATGCAAATTAATTATTTAAAAATCATACAATGTGATTTTCTGGATTTTTTATTTTTTTTTAGACAGTTGAAGTGTACCTACGATAAAAATTACAGACCTCTCCATTCTTTGTAGGTGGGAAAACCTTCAAAACTAACAGGGGGTCAAATACTTATTTTCCCCACTGTATATATATATATATATATATATATATATATATATATATATATATATATATATATATATATATATATATATATATATATATGTCTGTCTGTGTGTGTGTGTGTGTGTGTGTGTGTGTATTTTTGTATCTGTGTTTATCTGTGCATGTATGTATATATGTGTGTATACATTTCTTATTTTTAATTTTAATTTAATTTTTATTTTTATTTTTAGGGATGGGTATTTCTAAGCTTTGTTTCTGGCCACACCCTTTCAGTCACATGGGTACGTTATTGAGTTGTTTTGTTATGAGTTTTTGTTATTGCTGATTTGTGTTTCCATTAGGCTGCTCCCGTTTTTGTTTGGGGTCACCACAGCGGATACAGCCCGATCCGCACTGGTATTTGGCACAAGTTTCATGCCGGATGCCCTTCCTGATGCAACTCCAGTATTACCTGGAGAAACACACACACATCTGCCGGTGTTTCAAAGAGGTCTCCCATCCAAGTACTAACCAGATCCTGCACTGCTTAGCTTCTGAGATTTGACAGGATCAGGCTGACACAGAGTAGACCAGATGCGTTATTGTTGATTTGTGTGCTGAATAAATAAATTCATTCATTCTACACGCATATGTAATATATGGATCAGATCTGTTTGGAGTCAACAGTTCAACAATTAAGACTCAGGAGACTAGAGACTGTTAAACATTTGTTCCATAGATATGTTTCACAAATGGAAGTCAATCTTTTTGGCTGGTCCTGCTCCTGAGAGCATCAGGATACATCAAACATGGATCTTGCTGTTGGAGGAAGGCACATGTGGAACCTACCCCTGCCATTAGGCAGGGACTAACTGGTGGTTGCATGGCGAATAAGGGCACGGGCCTGGCCAGTAACGTTGACATCACACAGGGACCAACCAGTGGTGGCCAAGTGGATGAGGCAGAGCCATGATCCACACCCTGGCAACAGACCAGGGCCATAATAGATGGCGGCAGGGTGGAGAAGGGCATGCTCTGGGATAGCAACAGGAACCAACCAGTTGCAGTGGGGTGGAGGAGACAGAGTCCTGGTCAGTGACTGCAGTCAGCAGAGAGGCGAGTCATGATTGACATCTTTAAATGGCTTTATGGCTTTGACATTTCCTATTGGTTGAGGTTGATGACTACCTTGTGGAACAGCTGCTTCTGATGAGTTATACAGCTGTTACTGATTAGGCAAATCTGAATGAAGGCTTTGAAATCTCAGTTTTCCTGGTTGAACTTTCACTATGCTACATTTTTCAAAAAGATAGTGTGTCTGTACAAGAAAGACCATTGTGAGGTATATCTAGTGACTTAGAAATGTTTATGTATTCATGTCCAGATTTCTGTAAAGAAAACTGGCAGTAAAAATTAATTAACTATCTGAAAGGACATGATCTTTATGTTACACTACCACGTAAATTTTAATTTGAACTTGCAGAAAAATACCTTTATAATTTTAAATTAAATGCATACTGTTTATGTGCCAAAGAAAGGAACAATCCATTTCACCAGAACTATCATATGTCAATGCTGAACCATGAAGACAAACAGCATGATGAGCAGATAATTTGACCATCAAGACAAAGACAGATGTGCAGCTATTGTGAAGTGCAGATTCACATGTGTTTTTTACCCCTGTGGAGGTCATTACACAGAGCGTATAGTGCAGGTGGCTCTCTTGTCTTTTTATTAGATAAAACCAACGGTGTGATGACAGGTGATGCGCGCTCCTCACGGCGCTCTTGAGCATCAGCGGAGAAATTAAACATGAGGGTGCAAAACAACGCCATGTGGTTTAACGTGAAGGCAAGTCATTAGAACACTGCAGCATTTCACAGCACCGGAGGAAGGCCCAATGCACTCCAGCATGACGGCAGGGGTAGTAACAGTGTTATTACACAGTCAGAGTTTAATAGCTTATATATGATTTATTATACTCAGGAACAGGGTGAGAGGAACTCGGAGGAGAGCTGATGCTCCTTTGCATTGAAAGGGGCAGGTTGAGGTGGTTTGGGAATCTGGTGAGGACTCCACCTGGTCGTCTCTCTTGGGAAGTCTCCTAGGCACATCCAACTGGGAGGAGACCCAGGGGAAGACAGAAGACACACTGGGCGGATTATATCTTCCAGCTGGCTTGGAATCCCTCAGGAGGAGTTAGAGGGCTTGGCTTGGGGGAGCTGCGTGTCCACTGCCATCGCAGTCCGACTTGGACAAGTGTCAGAAAAGGAATGCATAGTATTTATGCCTCCATGAATGCACTCATGAATTTAATTAAGTCCAACTTGAAAATTATAGTGGAGAGAAAACTGTTGCATTGTTTTGTGGACATGTTTATTTATATTTAGGTTGTGCTTAATGTGTAACTATATGTGCTGTAATAAATAACTGCATATGATTATACATACTCGTATAGAATACTGAGCTATGCTGAATTTGCGTTTTCTGCTCTGATTACTGCACAATTTTAAAAAGCAGTTAAGTAAAAGGCACACAGTCAAAAAAAAAAAAAAAAAAAATCCCCAACACCTGTGTTGTTTCTGAAAGCTTCAGATGACTGAGTTTCACACATCTGTTCACAGCTAGAGAATGCAGGCTGATTTAACACGTCCAATTTCAACAGCCTCAAATTATTTGTTTCTGAAAAGATTCAAGCTTGCAAGATATTACACACACACACACACACACACACACTAGAGCACTTGATGAAATTCTACTGAAACTGCATTAATTCTATTGTAGGCATTACATTGTAGGCATAACATTAATGGTAAATGTCCACTATGTGAAGGCATTGCTCCATTTCAAGAACCTTGAGACATGACAATGTCCAACCTGCTGCTTCAAGTAGTAAATGCATGCTTTTGTTAGTGAGGTTTAGAAATGTGTGAAGTATCTATCTATCTATCTATCTATCTATCTATCTACCATGCATCTAGAAAGTATTCACAGCGCTTAACTTTTTCCACATTTTGTTATGTTACAGCCTTATTCCAAATTGGAGTAAATTCACCCCCCCCCCCCCCCCCTCAAAATTCTACTCATGCCCCATAAAGGCAACATGAAAAGTTTTGAAATTTTTGCAAATGTATTCAAAATAAAAAGAACTCACACGTACATAAGTATTCACACCCTTTCCTAAAAATGTGTTGATGCACCTTTGACAGAAATTGCAGCCTCGGGTCTTCTTGAATATGATGCCTCAAGCTTGGCACAACTATCTCTGGGCAGTTTTGCCCATTCCTCTTTGCAGCACCTCTCAAGCTCCATCAGGTTGGATGGGGAGAGTTGGTGCACAGACATTTTCATATCTTTCCAGAGATGTTTAATCAGATTCAGGTCTGGGCTCTGGCTGGACCACTCAAGGACATTCACAGAGTTGTCCTGAAGCCACTCCTTTGATATTTTGACTGTGTGCTTAGGGTCATTGTCCTGCTGAAAGTTGAACCGTTGCCCCAGTCTGAGGTCAAGAGCAGGTTTTCATCCAGGATGTCTCTGTACATTGCTGCATTCATCTTATCTTCAAACCTGACTAGTCTCCCAGTTCCTGCCACTGAGAAACATCCCCACAGCATGATGCTGCCACCAAAATACTATAGGGATGGTGCCTGGTTTGCTCTAAACATGATACCTGCTCATTCACACCAGAGAGTTTAGTCTTTGTCTCATCAGACCAGAGAATTTTGATTCTCATGGTCTGAGAGTCCTTCAGGTGCCTTTTGGCAAACCCCAGGTGGGCTGCCATGTGCCTTTTACTAAGAAGTGGCTTCCATCTGGCCACTCTACCACACAGGCCTGACTGGTGGATTGCTGCAAAGATGGTTGTTCTTCTGGAAGGTTCTCCTGTCTCTATACTGTAATACTGGAGCTCTGACAGAGTGACGACTGGGTTCTTGGTCACCTCCCTGACTAAGGCCCTGATCGCTCGGTTTAAATGTGCGGCCAGCTCTAGGAAGCGTCCTGGTGGATCCAAACATCTTCCATTTACAGATGATAAAAAGTCTGCAGGTCACAGAGCCTTCTCTTATCATGCACCTGTTTTGTGGAATGATATCCTATGTCAATAAAGCAGTCAGATACCTGTAGAGACTTTCAAATCTTGACTTAAGATGCATTTATTTTCCCATTTGTATGGTTGGCATACTGGCATAGTACTGTACTGTGCTTCCTATCATTTTAAAGTCATTTTAATAGCAACAGAACAGGTCTATGCCTCAGCTAATTCAGGGTCTGTTCGTGAAGCTTAAGGCTAGCGGCTGCTGATCACCTTAGTAATTTCTCTGTTTTCCGGTTGATTTACTGCTGATGAATTATACCTTAGGTATAGTTTTTCCTGCCTTCTGATTCTGCTCTTTTTCTCTCTGTCCAAGGTACGCATAGCATCGCTTAGGGCCCCGTCACACATAGTGCTAAGTTTGGACGAAGTGTGCACTTAGTGCGCATGACGTAGGAATCGTGTGCAAACTGTGTGAAATTGTCGCTGCCTCAAACGCCTCGTACACCTGTTGCTACAACAATTTGCACACTCCAGCGGCTGAATCACAGAGTGTGCACTGTACGAACCCATTGCACCCTCTCACGGCAGGTGTCAGCCAAATTACAGGTGACATGCATGAACATCTAACACTGCTCGCATGGCACTTGCCAGTCACACTGTTGGCACGACAACAGACTGCAGACTGTCTACTGTCGTACTCGCTGTGAAATTCGTCTAAGTTCCCCACAACTGTGGAGTTGCTGAGATATGCCGTCAGCTCCCCCCACAACGTGTGTGTGTGTGTATGTCGCACGCTTCCCTGCTCCACCCCAACACGTGCATGTGTGTGGTTCACACGGCCCCCCAGGCGAGGCGCGTCTCATCTGATCAGAGAGTGACACTTTGGTCTGTGCTATGAATGGACAGAGGCGTGGCAATTGTTGACATGGCTGGTCCTGGACATCGGAGCTGCAGAACACACACCATGTTTTGACGGACATGCGCATGTGTGCGCTTGCTGTACTCACATCAAAAACATAAGAACATATACGTATCGCTTGTGACAGGCTGGAGAGCGCGCATACTGACAGGTTTAGTTGGAAAAGAGTGTCAGTTTATGTGGACACGCAGCAGGCGATCTGAACATCATGTCTGTTTGACAGGACAGTGAGTGGGGCGCCACAGGACCATATGGCCAACAATACGACAAATACGCCACTTTCAGTCACATATCAGCAGAATTACACCATAGTAACCACTGTTTTTTCAGTTATCACAGCACTTTTCTTCTTTTTTTTAGAAAATACGTATGTCTGCCAGTTGATTTTAGCCATTTCACGCTCCTGTTATGAGACAGTGGTTGTGGTGCAGTGGTGAAGTTGCTGTCTGGTGATCAGGTGGTGTCAGTTCAAATCTTGGGAGTGGTGGGGATGTTTTTTTTTTGTTTTTTTTTACAAGGGTTGTTAACCGCAGGGTTCTGTATTGTGTCCCCCTTTATGTGTTATTTATATCAACCCAGTGATATTCACTAATTATGCAGATGGTTTTTATTTCATTTTCCTCCAAATCAGCAGCATAATGTGGTGCAGCTCGTCCCATGGAACACAATGCCGCTGTACCTGCTCGACAGACACCGTCACATGCACAAACCGTCACGCTGGCGTTGTGCAGGCCTGCCCGTCAGTGTGATGTTTTGTGGTGAGCAAATTTGAAGTGTTTCGCACTTTTTTGCTGTATTTGTCCAAACACCATCCAAACTTTGCACTATGTATAATGGGGCCTTTAGGATTGCAGGACTGACCACCACAGGGTGCCGGACTGCCTGTGAGATGCCAAGCCTGTAGCTGTGCAGTCTGCATTTGGAACAGATGTTGTCGCTGGAACAGGCCCACTGACAGCATGAGGAAGCCTGGTTGACTCCTGCCTGTGGTGCAAACACCTGCGTGGATTTCTCATCAAATGAATCTTTTTTCCTTTTTAAAGTTGTGTTGTTTGGTTTCCTGTTTTCTGATTCTTCTGCTTTATAAAACTTTGCAAAAACCTTGTTACTGTTAAAATGACCTAAGTAGTGGGTCACCCCTTTGAGTCTGGTCTGCTTGAGGTTTCTTCCTCAATATCATCAGAGGGAGTATTTCCTTACCACTGTCATCTGTGTGCTTGCTCTTGGGGTTGGTAAGGTTAGACCTTATTTGTGTGAAGAGCCTTGAGGCAGCTTTATTGTAATTTGGCACTGTGTAAATAAAATAAACTGAAATTGAATTGATGGAGGACGCTGTGCTCATTGGGACCTTCAAAGCAGCAGAAATGTTTCTGTACCCTCCCATGTGCCTCGAGACAATCCAGTCTCAGAGGTGTACAGACAATTGCTTTGATTTCATGCTTGGTCATACACTGTCAGCTGTGGGACCTTATATGTAAACAGGTGTGTGCCTTTCCAAATCATGTTCAATCAATGAATTTACCCCAGATGGACTCTAATTAAGCAGTAGAATGATCTCCAGGAGTAATCAGTAGGAACAGGATGCACCTGAGCTTTGTGACAAAGGCTGTGGAATATGTGTGTACATTTAATTTCTTAGGGGTTTAAATTAAATTTGCAAAAATCTAAAAAAAAAAAAAAAAAAAAATGTCATCCATTTTAGAAGGATGTAACATTTCTGTGAAGCCTCTCAGTTGTCCAGGTGGTTTCCATAGTAGAGAAGCTTGAATCTTTGACTGGACTGGGTTGCTTGACGCAAGGACGACAAGCAGTTTCAGTCTTTTGTTCATGGTAATGAGTCATTCACGTCATCAGGAGAGTTGTCAGGAGAGCCGTCAGGAGAGGCGTCAGTCCCATTGTTAGGAGGGACAGCTACCCTGCCATTAGGAGGGTGCTAACTAGAGCACAATAGGTGCTAATTAAAGCAATTGTTTAGTCACTAGCCTATAGCAGTCTGCCTCTCGGTAGGAGGGGTCTGGTTAGGTTTAAAACTGCAGCTTTTGGGGCTTCTGTTTATTCTTCTCTACAAGAGTCAAGACAGAAGTCAGACTACCAGAGCAAGAATTTTAGCTGAGGAAGCTTCTGCGATTTGAAGCGAAACATCCTTGCATCAAGCAACCCAGTCCAGTCGAAGATTCAAGCTTCTCTACCAGGCTGTAACATCACAAAATGTGGACAAACTGAAGTGCTGTGAATATTTCCAGATGCACCATATCCATCTATGTCTTAGTTGTGATCACAATGGAATTATTTCTATTTAAATTGATGTTACTTACCCATAAGCAAGTAACTTTGTGTGTCTCCAAAAAAAAAAAAAAAAAAGCCTCATCATTATTCTCCTCATCCCCACCAATCACAATTTTCGTGATGGGTGACACGTTGGCAGAGGTGGATTTCAGCACCTTGCAAAGAGGCTCAGTAGTTCCTCAAATGAAATGGAACACTTCCTTGTGCAGGAAAATCTCTGTCAGTGCCTTTGAAAGAAGTCATTGTGTTACTTCGAGAACAATAATTAAACAGAGCCAAGATTGTGAAATCTGATCTGCAGTTTCAGTCATAACCTTCTAAACAAAACATCATCAGTTTCTGCACCATTACCGGTTATTCAACAGCATTTCCCAATAAAACACACAGACGTGCACACAACACACTGTGACGTTTACAGTTTGTGACGTGTGCTGTGAAGACAATGCTGGAATTTGAGAAAAATAAAGGAAAAGGAAATGTACATCCTAATTTATATGAGTCCAAAATATAAACTTGTTTAAAGCTACAGTTTCCAGCTTGTGATGTTTATTAGCACAAATGGAGCATTCATAACCCTCTGTTTTATAAGGTTAAAATGAGCCCTTTATATCTACATGGGAGTGGCTTAGTGGAGGTCGCCATGTTGCTACAGTAGCTCAAAAGGGACATACTTATGCTGCCTTTTACATCTTGCAGTGTGGCCTAGTGACTGAAGGAATCGGTGGCTGCTCCCCTCTACTGATCAGAAGTGATGATGTCATTGCCCCTTGACAACCACTCAGCTGGTTCTACACAAATGGATGTAGTGGGGACAAAAAGAATATCTGCGAATATCCTTCAGAGCCAGAACACGAACATGAATCGTGCAACACTGCTGATATGCATCATCATTAAAAAAAAACATTTGAAAGTTTGTTCTCACTTCAGCCCAACATGAAATCACTCTGCAGTTGTAATCTGAAAACAGTGTGCCTGATTTACTAAAGGTGTGTGTGTGTGTGTGTGTGTGTGTGTGTGTGTGTGTGTGTGTGTGTGTGTGTGTGTGTGTGTGTGTGTGTGTGTGTGTGTGTGTGTGTGTGTGTGTGTGTGCAAAAACCATACCACCCAGAAACAAATGTACAACATAAATCTACCAACGGTGCACACTGGCAACTGTATCTTTCAAATGAGCAAAATAGCAGGTATTGTCCATTTCATAAATTTGCCTTAATGAATACATAACTTGGGGTGTATCTACACCAGTGCACAAATACTGGGTGATGAACATGCAAATAGGTTGATTTAGAACATGCAATGTGATTTATCAAGTTAGAAAGCAATTTCTGCGATGATTGTATCTGTATTTAGTACGTTTGAAAGCAGGGTGTGAACTGACCCAGCGTAGACTGCAGATACACGCAACAGAAACTGGAAATAAAAACAAAACACAAGTACACTAATTTATACGATTCTCATTCAGTGTCATGTTCTCTCCATGTAAATGTGAAGATAATATATTTAACTTGGACTCAGTACATGTGCCTTGAAAAGGACCTCCATCAAGAAAACACTCATTAAATGTTGTCACCTTAAACAACTCACTCACTCATCTTCAACCGCTTATCCAGGATCAGGACACGGACCTTAAACCAACCATTTAATAATACTTCTACTAAAAATAGATATATTTATTGAGGGGCAGCATGGTGGCTTAGTTGTTTGCCCTGTTGCTTCACAGCAAGAAGGTCCTGGGATCGTTTCCCGTCTGGTCCTTTCTGTGTGGAGTTTGCATGTTCACCCTGTGTTGACTTGGGTTCTCTCTGGGTGCTCCATCTTTCTCCCACTTCCAAAGACATGAGGATTAGGTGAATGGGTGACTTTAAATTGTCTGTAGGTGTGAGTGAGAGTGAGAATGTGTTTGTCTACATGTGGTCCTGCAATGGACTGGCTTTCTATCCAGGTCTGCTTGGAGGATCCTTGGGTACCACTGGAATGACTGTGTCAAATGAGCATTTACTAATTAAGAAGAAGAAGATGATGAGGAATATTGCTTTCACTGTGAAGGAGCATCAGCTTTGACACTTTGGCCATGTGGCACGTTTCTCTATGTATGCTCCAGCATACAGGTGGCTGAGTGTTGAGGACCCCAGTAGCTGGAGAAGGCCAAGGGGACACCCATGCGTCTAGTAGCAGCAGATAGATGGTTATGTTGGAGATGTGGTTATGGGCCGGTTTCTATCCAGAACCCAAGGCGGTTCTATGGTGTTGTAAATACAGTGAAGCGAGGCACCAGCTATGCTCCCAGACTTGACTTGTTATGTGTAGGGGCGGGAATTTCGATGGAACAGTGCTGAATCCAGGCTTGTGCCACACACATTGCACCTCCTGTGAAATCGCATGCACACCATTTTCAAGGTACATTCATTTCTGATTTTGCAAATGTTCAATATAACATTTTCAGCAAAAGTGTGTGTGTGTGTACCTTATTTTGTGCAAACCTGCAAGTGGCTGATTGAATTCCAGCTTCCATTCTCAGTCACCGCTGGGGCCAAACAACACATTTTGGGTGTAAATGACCCCCAATAGCCTAAAAATAAAAAAGACTCTGATGATAAGACAGACCCCCCCACAGAGACAGACAAACACACCTTTTGAAGACATGATTTTGGGAAAATATTTTCTGAAGACCAGATATTTTTTCAGTTAATATGGAAAAGATGCTTTCATTTGATAATAATCCTAATAAACGCACACAAGTGAGGGTCTCACTCAGTGTACTGTGATGCAATATGGCATGCATGCTCTAGCACAGTGCACACCATAGAGACCTATAGAAGAAGAAGAAGAGCTAAACTGAGCGGTTGGACATTCTCACACACCCACAAAGAGGCGGCGTTGCAGTTTAGCCCATCAACAAACAATCAGTGACAAAAAAAAAGATGCAAAACAGCCAAAACACCTGAGAGCTGTGTTTATTATGGATGTGTGTACTGAAGAAAGAAAGGAAGCAACATTTCCTTCCACTAGTGTGTATTTGTAGTGATTTATAATCAGTCAAATGAGTGCAGAAATGAATGCACTTGTATGTATCACGAGTGGAAGGATGGTTCAGAATCCAATGTAGAGATAACACCAGTATGCAAGGGTCAAAGGTCGGCACACAGGAGAGCAGTCTACAACTGGCAGCAGTGTCTGTAAGGAGATAGGCAGGAGAGCAGTCAGAGAGGCAATGAAAGGTCCAAAAACATGAGAGGCAATTAACAGCAAAAGTGTCCAGAGAGCAAGCAAAGTCATACATTCACAAGAGGCAAATAAAGGTCGGCAACAAGAGGACAATCACTTGGAAATACTAGAAGCAAAGGCAAGAAGACAGCAACAAAGTACAAACATTCAAGTCCCACAGAGGCGGAACACAGGGGTATAAATACACACAGAAGGCAATCACACAGATGGAAAACAGGTGAGGGTAACCACTAACTGGAAACAGCTGCATGGGGAAGGGACACAGAAGAAAGTGAACATACAAGGAAACTGTGACAATGTAATGAGATCGATACTTTAGTTTCAGTTGCATTCAGAAAAGAAGTGTACTGAAGGGAACAAAAAAATGTTTTATTTTGCGTTGTATTTCCTGAAACACATTATACTCAAAACTTGCAGGATCCAAGGTGGATCTGCATGTTGAATTGGCACAGGTTTTACGCAGGATGCCCTTCCTGACACAACTCCACATTACATGGAGGAATGTGGCAGGGAAGGGGTTTGAACCAGGAACCTTCAACAATCCAGAAAAGAAGTGCAATGAAGGGAGAAATTCTATTTAATTTTTGTGTTATAGTTTCTAAACACTCTACCTGAAAAACTTTTTTTTTTGAGTGATCATTTTGTACATTTTGTTGATTTAAGAAAAAAAAATCCAGACTTGACAATGTATTGGAAAAAAAAAATTTGTTACCATTCTGCTGTTTCTGAACAAAACCTTTTATTATGATAGTAAAGAATTTTCTATTTGCCTATAAACTTTGACCAAATTCTGTCCTGGGTTTTAACTAATGAATAATCCAAAGAAAAAAAAAATCACAAAAATATTTAAAGGTCATAAAAATTCATTCAGATTAACAATTTCATGATGCATCCACCTTAATTATTAAAAAGTATCAGTATCAGTACCAGTATCTGCGATACTGATACTGTATTTATGTGGTGTCAGATCTATACCAAATCTTACAGTATCACACACCACTATTCTCCATACTTAAAAATCAATTTTTGGACACCAGGATTGTCCAAATTGGTCCATGTGATAGGACTCTGTGCCATCCAACATGCCTCAGTAACTCTCTCAACAGCGAGTTATGTCTGAGGAGTATTTTGCAAAACCTGGTGCTTATATCACCATTTATTTCAGTTACCAAAGCCCCTTCTTTTTTAAGTATTGTCACTTCACACCCACTGGGTGGCACTGTGGATTCATTCGCAGACCCACAGAGCTGCTCCTGCCTGATAAGCAGTAAAAACTTTTGAACAAGTCTCAGCTTCCCGCGAGGAACCCATGAAAGACAAAGTTGTGAAAGCTGCAGCCAAGGTGATTAAAAAGAGCCTGACTTTAAAGGCGCTGGCATTGTGATCTTGTTTCCTGTGATCCATATATACTGAGAAAAGTGAGAGTGATGGTTGAATGGGGACTGCAGCAGCTTCGCAGCTCTGCAGATGAATGAAGATGCAAATGGAGGGAGTTAAGGTCTTTAGTGACACTAAGCACACCCCAGAGGCCTTGGCACAGAACGCTCAGCCTCAGCACATCAAGGACGCATCACCCCCCCATCTCCACCCCAACCCTGCGTCTGAACGTCCCCTCGGCACGCATCACATCCTGTCCGTCTGGATTCTCATCCAGACAAACAGTTGAGTCCTTAAGGGGAGCTGAGCTGCCGTCGACGGACAGATGTGCCCTCCCCAGAGAATCTGGGTTTGATAAGCTTCCTGCTGCACAAATGATTAAATACCCCCCCAACACACACACATACAACCCCTGGCAAAAATTATGGAATCACCGGCCTCGGAGGATGTTCATTCAGTTGTTTAATTTTGTAGAAAAAAAGCAGATCACAGACATGACACAAAACTAAAGCCATTTCAAATGGCAACTTTCTGGCTTTAAGAAACACTATAAGAAATTAGGAAAAAAAATTTGTGGCAGTCAGTAACTGTTACTTTTTTAGACCAAGCAGAGGGAAAAAAAATATGGAATCACTCAATTCTGAGGAAAAAATTATGGAATCATGAAAAACAAAAGAACGCTCCAACACATCACTAGTATTTTGTTGCACCACCTCTGGCTTTTATAACAGCTTGCAGTCTCTGAGGCATGGACTTAATGAGTGACAAACAATACTCTTCATCAATCTGGCTCCAACTTTCTCTGATTGCTGTTGCCAGATCAGCTTTGCAGGTTGGAGCCTTGTCATGGACCATTTTCTTCAACTTCCACCAAAGATTTTCAATTGGATTAAAATCCGGACTATTTGCAGGCCATGACTTTGACCCTATGTGTCTTTTTGCAAGGAATGTTTTCACAGTTTCTGCTGTATGGCAAGATGCATTATCATCTTGAAAAATGATTTCATCATCCCCAAACATCCTTTCAATTGATGGGATAAGAAAAGTGTCCAAAATATCAATGTAAACTTGTGCATTTATTGATGATGTAATGACAGCCATCTCCCCAGTGCCTTTATCTGACATGCAGCCCCATATCATCAATGACTGTGGAAATGTACATGTTCTCTTCAGGCAGTCATCTTTATAAATCTCATTGGAACGGCACCAAACAAAAGTTCCAGCATCATCACCTTGGCCAATGCAGATTCGAGATTCATCACTGAATATGACTTTCATCCAGTCATCCACAGTCCACGATTGCTTTTCCTTAGCCCATTGTAACCTTGTTTTTTTCTGTTTAGGTGTTAATGATGGCTTTCGTTTAGCTTTTCTGTATGTAAATCCTATTTCCTTTAGGCGGTTTCTTACAGTTCGGTCACAGACGTTGACTCCAGTTTCCTCCCATTCGTTCCTCATTTGTTTTGTTGTGCATTTTCGATTTTTGAGACATATTGCTTTAAGTTTTCTGTCTTGACGCTTTGATGTCTTCCTTGGTCTACCAGTATGTTTGCCTTTAACAACCTTCCCATGTTGTTTGTATTTGGTCCAGAGTTTTGACACAGCTGACTGTGAACAACCAACATCTTTTGCAACATTGCGTGATGATTTACCCTCTTTTAAGAGTTTGATAATCCTCTCCTTTGTTTCAATTGACATCTCTCGCGTTGGAGCCATGATTCATGTCAGTCCACTTGGTGCAACAGCTCTCCAAAGTGTGATCACTCCTTTTTAGATGCAGACTAATGAGCAGATCTGATTTGATGCAGGTGTTAGTTTTGGGGATGAAAATTTACAGGGTGATTCCATAATTTTTTCCTCAGAATTGAGTGATTCCATATTTTTTCCCTCTGCTTGGTCTAAAAAAGTAACCGTTACTGAATGCCACAATTTTTTTTCTTGATTTCTTATAGTGTTTCTTAAAGCCAGAAAGTTGCCATTTGAAATGACTTTAGTTTTGTGTCATGTCTGTGATCTGCTTTTTTTCTACAAAATTAAACAACTGAATCAACATCCTCCAAGGCTGGTGATTCCATAATTTTTGCCAGGGGTTGTACATCCCCAACTGCCTCTGCTGCTGGAATCAAAAAGAAAGAAAGAAACCCTCAATTTTACATGAGAATAGATATGCTGGGAAACTGTACTCTGGCGCGGCAGGTGCGCCTTAGCTGAAAATGTCAATTTCATGTCAGATTATTTCTCTGCTCATCCATAACGTCTATGATTGCTTCATCGCTTTGCATGAGAATGGCCTGAAAGAAATGTTGGCCTCTTCCTTTGCTCAAGGTTTCTGAGGAACTGCACCTCTGCAGACGATCACGTCAACACGTGCTCTTTAGACCAGACTGCACGGCACGTTCCGTCTGAGCGGACCCAGCATGTTCCAGCCAACTAGGGTTTTTTTTTCTTCTTCTTCTTTTTTCTCCATGATGCAGGCACCATGTGGCACGTTGTCTCTGGGACTTGTTCACGCATACAGTACTTGGGATTTCCTCTCCACTGCTTACAGAAATGCAGATGAACCTGTCATAGTCAGTACTCCCAGGATACAAATGGTTTCTGAGTGGTCCCACTGGGGAGCTTTAAAAATCACATTTTATGCATGTAATGTTGATTTGTTCTGGTAACATTAGAAATTTTCAAATAAAGAGATAAAGAAATCATCACAGAAAGCTGTGGGTAAATAAAGCTGTATATGAATTGAACTATAATCAAGGCACCCACATTGTGTATACGCCTGCAACCACTTGCTCCTGAATGTTTAAAACTTCTTCTGCAACAAAAATATGTTCCAGATCAAATTCAAAATAAAATTCCTCAATTTCTAGGATGCTATGCACTTGCTCACCAAATTCCTTCAACATACTCTCCCAGCTTTTTCAGTTAAGTGTTGCTATGTACCAAACATCCATCTGGATCTCAGTTCCAAAATATATCCCACCTCCAAAATAGAATCACTTGTTTCCTGGAACATTATCTATCTGCTCAGGAAATGTAATTGAAATCAGTTCATTACTTTTTGAGTTGTCATGCTAACAGTGAAACAAACAAAATAATAATAAATGCCTTTATATTGCACTTTAAGCATAAAAATGTACAAAGTGCTGAACATGTTGAAACAAGATCAAAACAATTTATATTAAATGTCAAATTTAAATGAATTTAAAATAGCAAATATAGTTCAAATAAGATAAATCAGTAAAACTAATGATAAACTGCAGAAAATAATTAAGTTTTAAGATTTACTTTGAAATTTTCAACTCAAGTGGACTTTTTAATAATATCATTGAAATTAAACTGAACTGAACTGAAATGTCTCAACTCTCAGGTCAATTCATTTTAGAAAATAAGTAGCAGGGCAACATAACTGATCCAGTTTCTTCTGAATCACTCAGAAATGGATCCAGATTTTCCGAGTCCGTTGAGTCACTTGCGTTGGTATCACAAAGAGTGCAGGAAGCCCACTGCTGCCAGTTACAAAGGTTTAGTCTATATGTGTATATTATGTCTCCTATATGTGTAATCTATGTATACTAGTGTAGTAGCTACACAAAAAAGCAAGTTGCACCTTAAACAGTACTTGTCTGGCAAGTGACTGGATGAAGTCTACACATCCGGAGTTGAAATCAGTTTCAATCTGTGCTCCGTGTGACTCTAACACTCAGCCAGGCTCAGTGAATGACCCATGTTTCATTTATAATGAGTCATTGATCCACATAACTGTTGACTCAGGGAGCGATCACCATCACAGCTCCATGTCTGCTCTGATTTGTGCTGATGAGGAAGGGCACAAATCCCGACTTCAGACTCAAGGAGTGATCCAAGTCAACATATCTGAGTTTGTTACTATTTGTGCCATCTTGGAGTGGGATCCAAGTGAGTCAGGGATCACCATTAGACGTACGACAGCGTGTGCCAGCATTTTTAATACAGCTGGCATACGCAGGGTAAATTGTCAAGGTGTGGCGGAGCCTAAAGGAGACTGTTCTTACCCTGAAAAATTACTCCATAGGCCTTTTGTGCAAACATTTTATTCCGACCTACAGCAGATATGTTTTAAATTTTTCAGTAACTATAGTGGCCATGTCAAAAAAATGCTTCACTTGTGTGATTTTAGAACTCAACACGCTTGTTTTACAGCTTGCTTCTTTGTAACTGACAAACCATGGTTTGGAGAGGAATGACACAATATAACTTGTTAGCCAGCTCTGTCATGACAGATGATATAATTACTTAAAGAGAATGTATGAGCTATATTCTTGAGTAATTGTAAACTATATCAGTCTATTTTGTTTAATGGCAGTGGCAATCTGTACGTAGCCGTACTCGTATTGTGAAATTCTATTCGTGCGTAGTGTCGCTCTCATTGGTCAGTATAGGTCACATGACCATGAGGCTACGTACTTGTACATGTATTTGCTATTCATACAGTGCCTTGCAAAAGTACGCTTTCAACAAAACATTAAATCTAGGCTTGCATCTCAGATGTACCTTCTGGTAAATTGTAGCTGAACTTTCAGGTCTTCTTAAGAAAATCCTCCTCTATACCACTTCATCATGAAGCTGTATAACTGGGGATACAAAATGCAAAATATGCACCTTGCACAATTTCTCCAATCACAGCCACAGAAGCCTGTAAGTTCTTCTGAGTTGTCTGGGTGTCTTGGTGGCTTTCCTCACTCTTCTTCTTACACAGTCACTCAGTTTTTGAGAACTTGTCTGACAACAACTGGCAATAAAACTGATTATTTACAAGTGGGGGGGATTTACAGGTATTATACCAAAGGGGCCCATTACTTATGCAACACACCATCTTGGCTTTTATATTTTTAATTAATTTATAACAAGTTGTAGAGATCTGCTTTGAGTTTGAGTTGAAGGAAGATACTTTTAGCATTTTTTAGATTGAGAAGCCTGATTTACTTTTTGTATTTGAAATGGTATAAATAAATTAAAGTGTGTGAAAACCCAAGGGGCCAAATTCTTTTGCAAGGCACTGTACATAGATTCCTAAACTACATTAACCACAACCACTAATCCTAACCCTAACCATAACAAGGGTGCATTATGTATGAAAAGAATTTAGATCTGGCTATGTACGAATAGCCACTTCCTTTTTTAAATTATGTATATGTATGCTCGTGTAGCAGAATATAATAAAACTGGATGACAAAACATGTCTTTCAAATAGCTAGCTCCATTTTGGACACAACGTTTGTCACATCAAAGTCCAACATTATCGATCAGGAATACAGGCTAAATTCAACAAAGTGGACACAATATTCTTGATAATAACTTAAAGAAATATTTTACATTCTTTAGTGAATTGCCAAAATATAATGTGATTGACCCCTTGTAATTGTGTAACAGTGACTGAAATCATGTTCTTCAATTGAAGAACATTTGTGCAATCAGATGTACTCAGTTATGTTTGTACAGTAATATTTCAGTATTGCCAGGCGATTTGATATAACATCTCGTAACATTAACAAAAAAAACAGCAATATTCATATTTAATTTATTGCAGTTAATTTTACATGACAGTTAGCAGACAGATCCATAGCAAACTGTATCTTTATTAATTACAGTAGTTAATGCTGTCAAAAAATGACATTTAATTTAGCATCACTGCAGTGTTAGCATAATGTATACACTTTATGTAATTCTGCCAAACATTATTGGCTGTCATGATGTGTAACAGTAATAACCAAAATGTCTTTTAATAAAGTTGATACTGTATGATGTTAGCAGTCTAAAAATGAATGACAAAATAATTCATTTTTAATACACTTATTAATAAAGGAGAAAAATCACAGTGACTATCAGATTATTTAATGACATAAAGAGACCAAACTTAAAATGTAAATAATTTAAAGTGCAGTTAATAGCAAATGATGGATATGAGTTTGAAGTGCAAAACTTTCAGATTTGAGGGTGTTTAAGTGGATGAACAGTTTATATATATATATATATATATATATATATATGAGGTTAAAATTATAAAACCCAAGATTGCATTGCTCATACAGTTCTGGTTAGCACTATAATTTGTTTAAATGTTGATTTATGAAGTAATTATTTGTAATGGCTGCTTAGCACCGCGGCTAATCCAGGCTGTCTGCCTCCTGAAGCACATTAGGCCCGATTTGTATAATGAAGTAATTAGTTCAATTATAAAGACGAAAATAGGAATAGTGATCAAAAAATGTCGACTCAAAAGCTTGAAAGGAATCTTCTGCCATGAATGCATTATTTTTTCTTTACTTTTGTGTAAGCACGGTATGCTAAGTAGCCTTGTTTTGAGCAAATTATTTCCTTAATTAGAGCTTGCACATGTCAACAAAGTTAATTTGGATCTTCTAATATGTACAGTTTTGTTCCATGTGCTTTCTGGTGCCAGTTTCTGTAACTAATTCTTTGCAAGAACTCATTTATCAAGTTAGTAAGCTTGTTAACAGTACTTGTTACTTCACACCTTCAAAAGGAAAAAAATAAATAAATAAAGCTGTTTTTTTTTTTCTAGCTGGCTTCAGCCACCTGTGAGAAGCTGCCATCACAACTAAGAGTGTTCTATTGTGTTGCGAGCGTTGTCACTGTTATTATTCTTTTGGACTGCCTGTGGACGTATCAGCAGGCTCCGGGTGAAACAGGCGCCAGGCTGGATAATTAGTCGTTCCTCGATGCCAGGCGGGCATGTTGCCTTCACTTGGAGGGGAAATAGAAAGTGGCATCACTATCACATTAACACCGGAAAAACCTTTGGTGTGAGGGCCGGGTTCCAGTGCATCTGTCACACCACCACTCGTCTCCCCACCGGCAGGACAATAACGCCTCCCAATAGCAATAAACAGCTCGGATAATTGCTTTATCTGAAACAGCGTGACTCTTGTTGTATTTTGTCATAATTAGAGGCCGCGTGGCAAAATCGATATTGAGTTGTTTAATTGATTCTGCTGATTATCGTGAACAAATAACTTGCACGTGACAAATTGAAACATTTTAACTTAATTTATTGGTGCATGCGTAAAGCAATTTAAAGTGCAGTTAAAAGCAGATGATGGATATGAGTTTGAAGTGCAAAACTTTCAGCTTTGGGGGTGTTTAAGTGGGTGAACAGTTTTATATATTATTTAGTCCCCCTTATACTACAGGGGATTAAAATTAATTGGACAGTGTGCTGCTCATGCAATTTATGGAAAACCAGATGAGCAAGCTGAACTTCCAACACCTGGAAAACCACTGATAACTTGTAGTGAATAACAAGTTCATTTTTCTGTTGTTTTTTTTTTAAACAGACAAGAAATAATAAGAAAAAAGATTTTGTTAAAAAAAAGCCCCATTTCATAAGAATTGGCCCAATCATGAACCCATCCAGGAAAGTATGTCACTTTCAACGAATCAGTCAAAATGGCAACCCCAGGGGGATAAAAGCCTAATAAGCTGGAAAAACACTGGTAAAACAAGAAATCTGCCTATTAATTAGCCCCCCCCAACCACCAAAAAAATCTTTCAACTAGAGCACCACGTTCATAGAGCAAAAACCTCCACCAACACTACTTTCTAATTCCATGATTTCTTACCTTTCAAGGTCAAAGTCCTGTTAGAAGTGGCTTTTCATAAGCTAAAATATAAAACAAAAATATAGCTCAAAAGTGCTTTTCAGTGTTAAAAAGAATCAAATATCTGCTAAATACAGATCAAACTTAGTTTATTCATTCAGAGCGCCAGTTTGTACGTCATTGTCACAAATGAGAGTGATTGAGGCACTTTTGATTGAGAGATAATTTAAAATGTACATCAAATGGGCCTTTCAATAGTAAATCCACAATCCAGTGAGTGCCAGTCTGCACCCCACTTTCAAATATGACAGTGATTGGAGCACGTTTGATTAAGATATAATGTAAAATATACATCAAATGGGGTTTTCAATATTACATTTAAATGGCCAGAAAACCTATAATCTCGATCAGATTCAGATCACTACATAAGGAAATATGATGAGGGATTTGAACATAAAAATAAGTGTGATTGCCACACTACACCATCCCCCCATCTGGATGTTCATACCCTCAAATTAAACCAGAAACACTGAAATGTGATCACACATTATTTATTTTCATTGAGCTCTAACATTTTATTATAAAAAAAACTAAACCAACAGCTTTCCTCTCACATAACCAGCATCACTGGTTATGTGAGAGGGCCTCATGTATCAACGTTGCGTACGGCGATATTTGAGCGTATATGGGGTGTACGCCAAAACGGCTGCGCTACTTGGCATTTATCAATGTGGTCGTTGGCGTACACTGCGCTGAAAATATACACCAGGTCGAGAGGTGGCGTAAATATACACCAAAATGAACCAGCGCTGGAATCCACATAAAAATGAAGATGATCAACATGATAAACAGTGCCATTATACAAATCAATGCATATGTTACATAAATAACACTTTCCTGATTATACTACATAATAATCAATACAAATCCCGCTGTTGCGGGATTGTTATGGAGCACGATCCGTGGCGCTGACAGGAAGGAAAGCGCTGCTCGCCTTTTTCTCCAGACTTCGAGCCTGGAGCCAGAGCAGCGCTGAGCTTAACCTCATGTGGTGTGATCGTTTTAGACTATGAAATTGATAACAACAACTGTAGTTTCGTCATTCCCTTAATTCGCCCGTGCTGCAACCAGGTTTTGTCGTCTCCATTCGGTTGTCACAATAAAATAAATACAGAAATACATTTAAAAAATAAAAAAATCTGACAGATTAGGCGTGTCTTATTAATTGAGTGAGCAAATATCCACATGTCAAGAATTATTGACATGTGAAAAGAGAATACAGTGGTCCCTCGCTATAACGCCGTTCACCTGTCGTGGCCTCAGAGTGTCGCGGAGTATTTAGTCCAATTTTGCATCCCTTTGTTTTTACAGTGTTCTGTGTTCTGCGTATCTGTTTATAAGAATCTTGTTGCCCAGAAGAGAAAACAGCGCCAACAACTACTCATAACTGTGTTTGTCACACGGAAACAAACACCTGCTGCAGCGAGATGTGAGTGGGAAAAGGCGCTGCGCCACGACGCAGAGGCCCGATCTGTGAAATACTGGTGAGTCACTTTTAATAATTTCTTATGTGTCCGACCTCGTTCGTTGATCGTTAAAATTAATTCGTTAGTTCTAAATGCCATCATAATTATTTATAGGAAAACGTTCTATTTTTATTTCTCAAACAAATGTTTGGACCTGAAAACAGTTTGGTATTATTTTCCTACTAAGGTTTGAACTTTGAGAGTGTTTACACACGAGAGAAAAGTGAGAAAATGTTCATGCCTGAGTGAGAAAGTGTATAAACTGTGTAGTGAGGGGTTTTACAGCTTTGAAACGTCTATAATAATTGTAAAAAATAACGCTGACTACGTCGCGGTTTCGCGTATTACGGGCTATTTTTTAGAACGTAACTCCAGCGATTAATGAGGGACCACTGTAACACTTTATTGATTATATACTACAAAACAATTGATACGACGGCCGCTTTTGACGCTCTATTGGCACGCGTCGTGATTGGTGAAGTTCTTTTTCATTACCGTCTTCCCGGCTTCCATGTCGTAAAATGAGGGTGTGTCTGAAGCGGAGTCTGAATATTTATGGGCGTGTTTATTATAATTACGATCGTTTCCACCCGCCGCATTTATCAAGATCACGTCAGGCGTACGCCAGAAATAGGCAGGTGCGCACTGCTTGATACATGTCACGGCGACTTTGGAGTATTTCAAGTTTACGCCGTAAATTTACGCCACAAGTGCGCAACATTGATACATGAGGCCCATTGTGTGTATTATGGATCCAAATGGACTGGCTGATCAGCTGGTTTCTGTTGGAGAGGTAGCTGAAGAAGATGATGAAGAAGACCAGTACGACAAAGGAACTTCCAAACCCCACCAGCAGTCCATACAGCAGTGGCAGAAACAAATCCAGAGGACCTTTCTGATACTCAGTGTTTGGAGTCCGCATCATGATCAGATCCAGATCACGCCATGACAGGTCCCTCACTAATCCAGACACAAAGAAAATATGGTTTTGTCAGTTCAGAATTCAACAGTCTTAAAATGGCTACAGATTTCATTTGACAGTGTGGATGACAACAAAGAAACAAATAACTACAAGAATGTGCATGACGCAGCTTGTAATGTTCTGATTCTGGTGGTCTGGTGACCAGGCTTTGAATGTATGAACATTTATTTATTGGTTGCATAACAGCACCACTCTGGCAGAGTATTTGTTTCTCTTCCAAAGCCCCATTCAACTGTAGTTGCATGACTTCTAAGTGAGACTGCAACAATAAAAAAAATTAATTGATAACCATTGTAATAGCACCTTGATTCAATTTAATATGCTACAATCAAAGTGAAGGAACAGTATTAGGTTTGAGTCTACACATGGTTTTACAGATGATACTGTATTTAAAACAAATATCACTGATCAACAGCCAAAAACCTCTGAAATAAATGTAATGACCGAAAATGAAAATGATGTTTGAAATTGCTGATTGGCTTGAGTTTTTATTTTGTGCTACTGGGTCAGCATATATGACCCTGACATAGGAACTACAGAGGACGTGTGAATTATAGAGGAAGGGATGTTTGCACTGAAAACCGTGCATTCCTACACCAAAGGCCACAAATCACCTGGAACACTTTGAAGTACTTGTTTCAAATCATCTGCTGATGAACTGAGGTCTCTTTTAGCACCATTAGTGATGTCTTCCATTTGATACGGGCTCTTGAACAATGTTCGAAACCTGTTTTGAAGCATTCTGGGACCTTGTTTTGCATCAGCACTACTAATTTGCAGCACTGACAATGTAGAGTGGTAATACCTACAGTAGAGTTCAGAATAATAGTGCTATGTGACTAAAAAGATTAATCCAGGTTTTGAGTATATTTCTTATTGTTACATGGGAAACAAGGTACCAGTAGATTCAGTAGATTCTCACAAATCCAACAAGACCAAGCATTCATGATATGCACACTCTTAAGGCTATGAAATTGGGCTATTAGTAAAAAAAATTAGAAAAGGGGGTGTTCACAATAATAGTAGTGTGGCATTCAGTCAGTGAGTTCGTCAATTTTGTGGAACAAACAGGTGTGAATCAGGTGTCCCCTATTTAAGGATGAAGCCAGCACCTGTTGAACATGCTTTTCTCTTTGAAAGCCTGAGGAAAATGGGACGTTCAAGACATTGTTCAGAAGAACAGCGTAGTTTGATTAAAAAAACAATTAGAGAGGGGAAAACCTATACGCAGGTGCAAAAAATTATAGTCTGTTCATCTACAATGATCTCCAATGCTTTAAAATGGACAAAAAAAACAGAGACGCGTGGACGAAAACGGAAAACAACCATCAAAATGGATAGAAGAATAACCAGAATGGCAAAGGCTCACCCATTGATCAGCTCCAGGATGACCAAAGACAGTCTGGAGTTACCTGTAAGTGGTGTGACAGTTAGAAGACGCCTGTGTGAAGCTAATTTATTTGCAAGAATCCCCCGCAAAGTCCCTCTGTTAAATAAAAGACGTGCAGAAGAGGTTACAATTTACCAAAGAACACATCAACTGGCCTAAAGAAAAATGGAGGAATATTTTGTGGACTGATGAGAGTAAAATTGTTCTTTTTGGGTCCAAGGGCCGCAGAAAGTTTGTGAGACAACCCCCAAACTCTGAATTCAAGCCACAGTTCACAGTGAAGACAGTGAAGCATGGTGGTGCAAGCATCATGATCAAATCAATTTTATTTATATAGCGCCAAATCACAACAAACAGTTGCCCCAAGGTGCCTTATATTGTAAGGAAAGGCCATACAATAATTACGGAAAAACCCCAACGATCAAAACGACCCCCTGTGAGCAAGCACTTGGCAACAGTGGGAAGGAAAAACTCCCTTTTAACAGGACGAAACCTCCAGCAGAACCAGGCTCAGGGAGGGGCATTCTTCTGCTGGGACTGGTTGGGGCTGAGGGAGAGAACCAAGAAAAAGACATGCTGTGGAGGGGAGCAGAGATCAATCACTAATGATTAAATGCAGAGTGGTGCATACAGAGCAAAAAGAGAAAGAAACACTCAGTGCATCATGGGAACCCCCCAGCAGTCTAAGTCTATAGCAGCATAACTAAGGGATGGTTCAGGGTCACCTGATCCAGCCCTAAGTATAAGCTTTAGCAAAAAGGAAAGTTTTAAGCCTAATCTTAAAAGTAGAGAGGGTGTCTGTCTCCCTGATCTGAATTGGGAGCTGGTTCCACAGGAGAGGAGCCTGAAAGCTGAAGGCTCTGCCTCCCATTCTACTCTTATAAACCCTAGGAACTACAAGTAAGCCTGCAGTCTGGGAGCGAAGCGCTCTATTGGGGTGATATGGTACTATGAGGTCCCTAAGATAAGATGGGACCTGATTATTCAAAACCTTATAAGTAAGAAGAAGAATTTTCAATTCTATTCTAGAATTAACAGGAAGCCAATGAAGAGAGGCCAATATGGGTGAGATATGCTCTCTCCTTCTAGTCCCTGTTAGCACTCTAGCTGCAGCATTTTGAATTAACTGAAGGCTTTTCAGGGAACTTTTAGGACAACCTGATAATAATGAATTTCAATAGTCCAGCCTAGAGGCAATAAATGCATGAATTAGTTTTTCAGCATCACTCTGAGACAAGACCTTTCTAATTTTAGAGATATTGCGCAAATGCAAAAAAGCAGTCCTACATATTTGTTTAATATGCGCATTGAATGACATATCCTGATCAAAAATGACTCCAAGATTTCTCACAGTATTACTAGAGGTCAGGGTAATGCCATCCAGAGTAAGGATCTGGTTAGACACCATGTTTCTAAGATTTGTGGGGCCAAGTACAATAACTTCAGTTTTATCTGAGTTTAAAAGCAGGAAATTAGAGGTCATCCATGTCTTTATGTCTGTAAGACAATCCTGCAGTTTAGCTAATTGGTGTGTGTCCTCTGGCTTCATGGATAGATAAAGCTGGGTATCATCTGCGTAACAATGAAAATTTAAGCAATACCGTCTAATAATACTGCCTAAGGGAAGCATGTATAAAGTGAATAAAATTGGTCCTAGCACAGAACCTTGTGGAACTCCATAATTAACCTTAGTCTGTGAAGAAGATTCCCCATTTACATGAACAAATTGTAATCTATTAGATAAATATGATTCAAACCACCGCAGCGCAGTGCCTTTAATACCTATGGCAAGCTCTAATCTCTGTAATAAAATTTTATGGTCAACAGTATCAAAAGCAGCACTGAGGTCTAACAGAACAAGCACAGAGATGAGTCCACTGTCTGAGGCCATAAGAATTGTAACCTTCACTAATGCTGTTTTTGTACTATGATGAATTCTAAAACCTGACAAACTCTTCAAATAGACCATTCCTCTGCAGATGATCAGTTAGCTGTTTTACAACTACCCTTTCAAGAATTTTTGAGAGAAAAGGAAGGTTGGAGATTGGCCTATAATTAGCTAAGATAGCTGGGTCAAGTGATGGCTTTTTAAGTAATGGTTTAATTACTGCCACCTTAAAAGCCTGTGGTACATAGCCAACTAATAAAGATAGATTGATTATATTTAAGATCGAAG
Source organism: Thalassophryne amazonica (assembly GCF_902500255.1). Taxonomy (NCBI): domain Eukaryota; kingdom Metazoa; phylum Chordata; class Actinopteri; order Batrachoidiformes; family Batrachoididae; genus Thalassophryne; species Thalassophryne amazonica. Next base: position 107,138,838 of record NC_047108.1, on the reverse strand, counting down.
CATTAATTAATGGTAGGGCTTCCTTGAGCAGCCTGGTAGGAATGGGGTCTAATAGACATGTTGATGGTTTGGAGGAAGTAACTAATGAAAATAACTCAGACAGAACAATCGGAGAGAGAGAGTCTAACCAAATACCAGCATCACTGAAAGCAGCCCAAGATAACGATACGTCTTTGGGATGGTTATGAGTAATTTTTTCTCTAATAGTTAAAATTTTATTAGCAAAGAAAGTCATGAAGTCATTACTAGTTAAAGTTAAAGGAATACTCGGCTCAATAGAGCTCTGACTCTTTGTCAGCCTGGCTACAGTGCTGAAAAGAAACCTGGGGTTGTTCTTATTTTCTTCAATTAGCGATGAGTAGTAAGATGTCCTAGCTTTACGGAGGGCTTTTTTATAGAGCAACAGACTCTTTTTCCAGGCTAAGTGAAGATCTTCTAAATTAGCGAGACGCCATTTCCTCTCCAACTTACGGGTTATCTGCTTTAAGCTGCGAGTTTGTGAGTTATACCACGGAGACAGGCACTTCTGATTTAAAGCTCTCTTTTTCAGAGGAGCTACAGCATCCAAAGTTGTCTTCAATGAGGATGTAAAACTATTGATGAGATACTCTATCTCACTTACAGAGTTTAGGTAGCTACTCTGCACTGTGTTGGTATATGGCATTAGAGAACATAAAGAAGGAATCATATCCTTAAACCTAGTTACAGCGCTTTCTGAAAGACTTCTAGTGTAATGAAACGGATGATGTGATGATACATGCCCATGATATGGGCATGTTTCTCCTACTATGGTGTTGGGCCTATATATTGCATACCAGGTATCATGGATCAGGTGGATATGTCAAAATACTTGAAGAGGTCATGTTGCCTTATGCTGAAGAGGACATGCCCTTGCAATGGGTGTTTCAACAAGACAATGACCCCAAGCACACTAGTAAATGAGCAAAATCTTGGTTCCAAACCAGCAAAATTAATGCCTCGCAGATGTGAAGAAATCATGACAAACTGTGGTTATACAACTAAATACTAGTTTAGTCATTCACAGGATTGCTAAAAAAGCAGTTTTAACATAATAGTTGAGTTTGTAGTGTCAACAGCAGATGCTACTATTATTGTGAACACCCCCTTTTCTACTTTTTTTTACTAATAGCCCAATTTCATAGCCTTAAGAGTGTGCATATCATGAATGCTTGGTCTTGTTGGATTTGTGAGAATCTACTGAATCCACTGGTACCTTGTTTCCCATGTAACAATAAGAAATATACTCAAAACCTGGATTAATCTTTTTAGTCACACAGCAGTACTATTATTCTGAACACTACTGCATACAGAATGTGACATAGGTGCTTTTATTGACATTTGTTACTTTTATTTGTGGAAAAAGATGGAATCCATAGTGGGAATTGTGGATTTCGTTTTTTCTTCTTTCACCTGTTATCATCCAACTTTTTCCCAGAAGGTTAAATCGGAATCAAACAGCTGCCATTATGCAAATTTTAGGGGCTGTGCTACTGTGGAACAGCTCAGAAAAACACAACTGTAGGAACCAGGATTCAAATTATTACTCGAGCCCCCACAGAGGTTTGAATTTGTTAGTGCATCTGCCTAATATCTCAAAGAACCCCTTGCTCTATTTCATTGTAATTTTTTAATCGAATCAATTTAATAATAGTTTTCCATCGCTGCTACTGTGTGGGGAGATAGCTCGCGGCGAGGCTACAGATTCTCAAATTGCTTCACATATAGACAGATGATAACAAATTTGTTGAAATTTCCAGCTACAATTGATACATTTCATTTTATTAATCAAACATGTGCAACGTCATATGCCATACAAGTACAACGAATGACGTTGAAAACATTAGCTTCTTCGCTCCCAAAACTAATCCAAACCTTGTCTTGCTTCTATTTTTATTTCCTTTCTTGCATCAAAATGATGGTTCCCATACGGTATGAGTGAATATTACGATACCCGCTTATACATTTTGGAGCAAGAAAGGAAACGAGTTCCCACAACATGACTAATTACAAGCACGCACACACCCACACACCCTAAACAGGACACACATTTTGAATCTCAAAGGACTGCGGCAGCATCCTTTGTTAAGTTTCATCTTGAATAAGGTGCCCAGGAGGCTTCGGGGTGGAAAAATGGACAGGTGATAATTACATTTTTAAATTTCTGGGTGTCCTGGGAAATTCGCCTCATAAAGTGAGAGTGTTCAGAAGTAATAAGTTGAAAGCGTGCCCACGGCCACCAAATCTAATCCAGCATCTCATCTAAACACTTAATAGAGTTAGTGTGGAGTGAAATATTATATCATTTGTCATTGAGACAGTCTCCAGAGGGGAAACCCAAAATATTCACTTGACATCAATAACACAAGATGCTTGTGCTTCAACAGTCACACATGCTGAGACTTCATCACTAAGCCCTTATTGATTACTGGTAATACACACTCACAGTTTTTTTTTTTTTAATCGTTTGGGGGACCCTGTGATTTATACCCAGGGGCAACGTATATACTGAAAAATCATGAGTTTGTTATTCATAATAATAATTAGAATAACTATTTATATAGGACTTTCGCAGGAATCAAAGCACTAAACAAAATAAACTTCAATAATAAAAGGATAAATGGTAATGATAAGAAGTACACTTCAACAATGCACAAGAATCCCAAATTAATGAGCTGATGATACTCCAGCAAATATGGTAAGTATATATAACGACAGATACATCAAATATGCATTTTCTGTGTGTGTGTGGGGGGGTCATTTTATGACGAGCTCACTGCATTGTTATGACTTTATTTGTAAATGAAAGATATCAGAGGGTTAACATATATGCTACACACTGAGATATGTTTATATTAGGAATTCTGAATACTTACTGTCAGCAATACGTACAGTTTCCTTGAAGGTACCACTCATAGTTGATTAAAGTGTATGTATTTTTGTTACTGTATATGACTTCATATTATAACTTCTTTGTGAATTGATCACAAATATTTTACTGATCAAAATCTTGAACCACACTGGCAGCTGAGATATTATGTTAAACATTTTTTTTTTTACTTGACCTTGAACAGTTTGTACCAAAAGTTAATGATCTGCAGACACTAACCCAGGTAATATCCCGACCAAGTTTGGTGAAAATCCATCATGCCATTGTTTAGTTATTTTGTTCACACACAGACACACACACGATTACAGTGACTATACCTTCTCTTTTAAACATCTTCAGCTCCCCATGCTGGTGCTCCTTCTTCTCTACCTTCGCCTTTGGGATCTCGCAAGAGCTCAAAAATCTGTGATAGTCTTCAACGTAACGCTTCAGGGCCAGGATCTTATCCTGGTTAATGTTCTTCCCCGCTTCTGTAACAAGAAGAATCAGACAGATTCTCTCAGCGTCAAAAGTGAATGAATTTGTTTCTATAGTAGTTTGTCAATGCAAATATAATTGTTGTTTGATTTCCTTGAGTGTAATTAGTTCTGGCAGTAGACCAACTGCTGTCATTCTTTTCAAACTCGAACAAAACCAGGCTTGGTGTGTATGAGCCCAACTCTTCAAAACCGCAATCAAGTGTGCAATAATTGCCGGATTTTGCATACTTTTATTTTTTAAGTCTTTTTCATCAAAGCCTCGACTCCCTCCCCCTCGATGTCTTATCATTCATCCATACTGTGGTCTCCTTGTCTTTTTTTTTTTTTCCAAAGCTGCTGATGAAAGGAGCAGATGGTTTGTTCTGAGGCTGGTGTCAGCTCCACTGAGTCCGCTGTCAGATCATTTACACCTCCTTCTATCTAACGCAGCTCAACTGTGGAGCTGCATGCACGCTGGACCGCGGCACGTGCCAGAGTGGCAATGCGCAAAATATTCCACTTTTGAAGTTCCAATTTAATTGGATCTCAGAGTAATGAAGCAATTACAGACTGTTGTTAAACTCTTGAGGAGGTCTTCTTGACCGAAATAAACCAATTTTTGAAAATATGTCGCAGTGCACCCAAATGAGGCTTTGTTCCAATTTGCTTTTGCCCAGGGACTTGCTGTGATGTTTGCTCAAAGAAAGTTGCTGTTATCAAAAACACTGCACTGTGCGCACGACATGAACTGTTGTAATTTGAAAGCACTTTATTAGAAGTGCTATAAAAAGTATTTTATTTAAAACAGAACTGTTGAATGTCACAGAAAACCAACATCATTTGCTCTGTATGTTTCTAGTTGTGTCTTACCGAATGCGATGTCTGTTCTCCTGATGTGATGCAGGGCACGAGAAAGCCTGTCGAAGTAGATCTGCTCACCGTACCTCAGCAGCCATTCTGTTAGGGCCAACCGGCACTCGATTTCAGGATCTAGTAAACACAAAACATGTCAATCGATCAACACTGTACTGCACATTTGAAAAAGAAATTCATAGCAGGCTTCATTCATGCCCCTTGACAGCTCATATTTTGCTTATTTCTATAATTTAGCAGAATTTTCTGCAATTCTTTATATATAAAGTATGAATAGGCAGACATTTGTAAACTTTACCCCTCTTAGTTATAGATGACAGAGGAGAATCAAACAGAAGATGGCAGTTTATAACATAACAGATGCCTGCCCATACCATAACCCCACCGCCACCATGGGCCACTCGATCCACAACATTGACATCAGAAAACCGCTCACCCACACAACACCACACACGCTGTCTGCTATCTGCCCTGGACAGTGTGAACCGGGATTCATCCATGAAGAGAACACCTCTCCAACGTGCCAAACGCCAGCGAATGTGAGCATTTGCCCACATCAAGTCGGTTACGACGACGAACTGGAGTCAGGTCGAGACCCCGATGAGGACGACGAGCATGCAGATGAGCTTCCCTGAGACGGTTTCTGACAGTTTGTGCAGAAATTCTTTGGTTATGCAAACTGATTGTTTCAGCAGCTGTCCGAGTGGCTGGTCTCAGACGATCTTGGAGGTGAACATGCTGGATGTAGAGGTCCTGGGCTGCTGTGGTTACACGTGGTCTGCGGTTGTGAGGCAGGTTGGATGTACTGCCAAATTCTCTGAAACGCCTTTGGAGACGGCTTATGGTAGAGAAATGAACATTCAATACACGAGCAACAGCTCTGGCTGACATTCCTGCTGTCAGCATGCCAATTGCATGCTCCCTCAAATCTTGCGACATCTGTGGCATTGTGCTGTGTGATAAAACTGCACCTTTCAGAGTGGCCTTTTATTGTGGACAGTCTAAGGCACACCTGTGCACTAATCATGGTGTCTAATCAGCATCTTGATATGGCACACCTGTGAGGTGGGATGGATTATCTCAGCAAAGGAGAAGTGCTCACTATCACAGATTTAGACTGGTTTGTGAACAATATTTGAGGGAAATGGTGACATTGTGTATGTGGAAAAAGTTTTAGATCTTTGAGTTCATCTCATACAAAATGGGGGCAAAACCAAGTGTTGTGTTTATATTTTTGTTGAGTGTATATTTAGGCCATATTCATTAGTGTACTCAGATGACAAGCACTGCAAAATTATCCCAAGATTAACCTTCATAAAATTCCAGAATATGAGCGATAAATGTAGTTGTTTTTGGCTTTTCCCAATTTGCTCATGGTTGTCACAGGAGTTTTGATGTGGCACAATTTCTCCTCCAGATCTTGACATATGCTGTGTTCACAACCCTCAGAAGCTCAGAAAGCCCCGACATAAAATCCCCTACTTCCAGAAAAAGTGAAATCATGCGATTTCCTCAAAGACACATATGGATCGACTACTTAGCCTATCACAGTACAGCTAGGCTAACATTTTTTGGGCTAAATGAATTCGCCACTGACATTTTTTGCTGATGTGTGATGCTGGAAATGTAACTAATTGCACATAGAATGTGAAAATATGATATATAGCAGCAATGTATTTTCAACATTAGTAACATTGCTGCCTCATGAGTCGCAAACGTGGCTCCCATGACTGTGATGTCAAGTCAGATATCTCCGGTTCCTCAATTTATTCACTAATTTTTGAGTGAAAATTCCAGCCCGACGGAGAGTTCAAAGCATTTTTCCCTGAGCTAGAGGTTGGAGTTTCTATATATGCACATCAACTGGTAGGCAAACAAATTTTAAGCTAACCATCATGCTAACAGCTAAGGCAGTGCTTTGCTAATATACATGTGCAAGAGCAGGCATGGTATAATACCAACTCAACTCAACTTTTATTTCTAAAGCACGTTTAAAATGACAGCAGCCGACCAAAGTGCTGTACATAATTTAAAAATGGTCACCAAGTTACCAGTTTTATATATATATATATATATATATATATATATATATATATATATATATATAAACCACAATATTTAAGAGCTTCATGGGCATTTATAATGTCATCATAAGTTGGATAAGAGGTTGAATTTATGTTATGAGACATGCTACTTATGTGGTTACAGTGACAGTGGAGAGTTGATTAATCCTCTGGATGATGTCTTCCTCTGGCTTTGAGAGGACAGCCAGGAGGTTCTCACACTCAGCAATGGTCAGCATGTCCACTAATAGCTCCAGCTGATGGGGACCCATGTTCTCTAACACTGAAAAAGAAGAAAAACTATTTTTAAAAAAAGAGTACAAAGCCAGTTTAATAGGAAAGGCACCAGATTCAGCCATGTGATCTGTACACTAATGTGACCGCGGCTAATGAAGCGTACGGCTGATCCTGCACAACTCTACTGCAGCATGGTTGTTCTCTCAGTTAGAAAGGCCTGCTTGCATGGTGTCAAAATGTCATATTACCCTCCTTTGGCTGCAGAGAACAGATACTGAATAATGAACATTTCCCAACACTCAGAAGAGAGAAACCAGAAAGTTCTGGCTCACTTCGAGTTTCTTCAAATGAACCCATGTTTTAATGATTGCTGAAGTTGTAACTTAAGATGCTCTCACCTGTGTCCTCTGCTCGAGTTGAACTCAGAAATACAAGTAAGATGAAAGCACACATTATCCAGACTTTCCTTTCAGCTGAGTTGATGTGGACACCATACATGATCAAGTATTGCAAAGCCCAGAGATCATGAATATTAAAATCTAACTTGAAGGATAATGTATTTCTTTTTAAACTGTCACACCCGGGCTATGAAACTGACAATGTGCCAAAGTGTCCAGGTGGACCTCCTGAGAAAAAAAGTGCTGTTGACTCAAGATCTCACTTGCATTCATACATCTTTGTTCATGATTCCTTCCTGTTCCGGAGCACAGCGGTGTTTTGCTGTATCTGTTAATTTTGGCTCTCTGTTGGGACTGTTTACACAGAGACTGCTACCTGCTGCTTTGGACTTTGAACTAATAGTCTTTTTCAAGACTTTTTTACTTTTTTACCTTTTTATTTTTTTTTTTTTTTTTTTACTTTTTTACTTGACTCTACTGGTGGTCGGCTCTCACTGCGGTATTGTATCACTTCTTGTTCCGGAGCACAGCGGTGTTTTTCTGTATCTGTTAGCTGTTTGATCTGCGCAGTTAGATTGATCTAGTTATCTAGATTACGATTTGTTTCCCAGTGTAATCTTTACGTGCCTTAACTAAAGCACTCCTTCTGCTGAATCACCTCTAAATTATTTACACATTATTCGCTTTGCGTGTTTTTAGGAATCCGCTAGCTTAGCGTAGCTACTAGCTCTTAGCCGATTTAGCATGGCGGCTTCTCCTGTCTCTCCCGCACTTTTCTGCTCTGGGTGTGAAATGTTTAGTTATTCCTCGGCCTCCTTTAGCAGTAATGGTACTTGTAATAAGTGTAGCTTATTCGTAGCTTTGGAGGCCAGGCTGGGCGAATTGGAGACTCGGCTCCGCACCGTGGAAAATTCTACAGCTAGCAAGGCCCCTGTAGTCGGTGCGGACCAAGGTAGCTTAGCCGCCGTTAGTTCCCCCCTGGCAGATCCCGAGCAGCCGGGAAAGCAGGCCGACTGGGTGACTGTGAGGAGGAAGCGTAGCCCTAAACAGAAGCCCCGTGTACACCGCCAACCCGTTCACATCTTTAACCGTTTTTCCCCACTCGACGATACACCCGCCGAGGATCAAACTCTGGTTATTGGCGACTCTGTTTTGAGAAATGTGAAGTTAGCGACACCAGCAACCATAGTCAATTGTCTTCCGGGGGCCAGAGCAGGCGACATTGAAGGAAATTTGAAACTGCTGGCTAAGGCTAAGCGTAAATTTGGTAAGATTGTAATTCACGTCGGCAGTAATGACACCCGGTTACGCCAATCGGAGGTCACTAAAATTAACATTGAATCGGTGTGTAACTTTGCAAAAACAATGTCGGACTCTGTAGTTTTCTCTGGGCCCCTCCCCAATCAGACCGGGAGTGACATGTTTAGCCGCATGTTCTCCTTGAATTGCTGGCTGTCTGAGTGGTGTCCAAAAAATGAGGTGGGCTTCATAGATAATTGGCAAAGCTTCTGGGGAAAACCTGGTCTTGTTAGGAGAGACGGCAGCCATCCCACTTTGGATGGAGCAGCTCTCATTTCTAGAAATCTGGCCAATTTTCTTAAATCCTCCAAACCGTGACTATCCAGGGTTGGGACCAGGAAGCAGAGTTGTAGTCTTACACACCTCTCTGCAGCTTCTCTCCCCCTGCCATCCCCTCATTACCCCATCCCCGTAGAGACGGTGCCTGCTCCCAGACTACCAATAACCAGCAAAAATCTATTTAAGCATAAAAATTCAAAAAGAAAAAATAATATAGCACCTTCAACTGCACCACAGACTAAAACAGTTAAATGTGGTCTATTAAACATTAGGTCTCTCTCTTCTAAGTCCCTGTTGGTAAATGATATAATAATTGATCAACATATTGATTTATTCTGCCTAACAGAAACCTGGTTACAGCAGGATGAATATGTTAGTTTAAATGAGTCAACACCCCCGAGTCACACTAACTGTCAGAATGCTCGTAGCACGGGCCGGGGTGGAGGATTAGCAGCAATCTTCCATTCCAGCTTATTAATTAATCCAAAACCCAGACAGAGCTTTAATTCATTTGAAAGCTTGTCTCTTAGTCTTGTCCATCCAAATTGGAAGTCCCAAAAACCAGTTTTATTTGTTATTATCTATCGTCCACCTGGTCGTTACTGTGAGTTTCTCTGTGAATTTTCAGACCTTTTGTCTGACTTAGTGCTTAGCTCAGATAAGATAATTATAGTGGGCGATTTTAACATCCACACAGATGCTGAGAATGACAGCCTCAACACTGCATTTAATCTATTATTAGACTCTATTGGCTTTGCTCAAAAAGTAAATGAGTCCACCCACCACTTTAATCATATCTTAGATCTTGTTCTGACTTATGGTATGGAAATAGAAGACTTAACAGTATTCCCTGATAACTCCCTTCTGTCTGATCATTTCTTAATAACATTTACATTTACTCTGATGGACTACCCAGCAGTGGGGAATAAGTTTCATTACACTAGAAGTCTTTCAGAAAGCGCTGTAACTAGGTTTAAGGATATGATTCCTTCTTTATGTTCTCTAATGCCATATACCAACACAGTGCAGAGTAGCTACCTAAACTCTGTAAGGGAGATAGAGTATCTCGTCAATAGTTTTACATCCTCATTGAAGACAACTTTGGATGCTGTAGCTCCTCTGAAAAAGAGAGCTTTAAATCAGAAGTGTCTGACTCCGTGGTATAACTCACAAACTCGTAGCTTAAAGCAGATAACCCGTAAGTTGGAGAGGAAATGGCGTCTCACTAATTTAGAAGATCTTCACTTAGCCTGGAAAAAGAGTCTGTTGCTCTATAAAAAAGCCCTTCGTAAAGCTAGGACATCTTTCTACTCATCACTAATTGAAGAAAATAAGAACAACCCCAGGTTTCTTTTCAGCACTGTAGCCAGGCTGACAAAGAGTCAGAGCTCTATTGAGCTGAGTATTCCATTAACTTTAACTAGTAATGACTTCATGACTTTCTTTGCTAACAAAATTTTAACTATTAGAGAAAAAATTACTCATAACCATCCCAAAGACGTATCGTTATCTTTGGCTGCTTTCAGTGATGCCGGTATTTGGTTAGACTCTTTCTCTCCGATTGTTCTGTCTGAGTTATTCTCATTAGTTACTTCATCCAAACCATCAACATGTTTATTAGACCCCATTCCTACCAGGCTGCTCAAGGAAGCCCTACCATTATTTAATGCTTCGATCTTAAATATGATCAATCTATCTTTGTTAGTTGGCTATGTACCACAGGCTTTTAAGGTGGCAGTAATTAAACCATTACTTAAAAAGCCATCACTTGACCCAGCTATCTTAGCTAATTATAGGCCAATCTCCAACCTTCCTTTTCTCTCAAAAATTCTTGAAAGGGTAGTTGTAAAACAGCTAACTGATCATCTGCAGAGGAATGGTCTATTTGAAGAGTTTCAGTCAGGTTTTAGAATTCATCATAGTACAGAAACAGCATTAGTGAAGGTTACAAATGATCTTCTTATGGCCTCGGACAGTGGACTCATCTCTGTGCTTGTTCTGTTAGATCTCAGTGCTGCTTTTGATACTGTTGACCATAAAATTTTATTACAGAGATTAGAGCATGCCATAGGTATTAAAGGCACTGCGCTGCGGTGGTTTGAATCATATTTGTCTAATAGATTACAATTTGTTCATGTAAATGGGGAATCTTCTTCACAGACTAAAGTTAATTATGGAGTTCCACAAGGTTCTGTGCTAGGACCAATTTTATTCACTTTATACATGCTTCCCTTAGGCAGTATTATTAGACGGTATTGCTTAAATTTTCATTGTTACGCAGATGATACCCAGCTTTATCTATCCATGAAGCCAGAGGACACACACCAATTAGCTAAACTGCAGGATTGTCTTACAGACATAAAGACATGGATGACCTCTAATTTCCTGCTTTTAAACTCAGATAAAACTGAAGTTATTGTACTTGGCCCCACAAATCTTAGAAACATGGTGTCTAACCAGATCCTTACTCTGGATGGCATTACCCTGACCTCTAGTAATACTGTGAGAAATCTTGGAGTCATTTTTGATCAGGATATGTCATTCAAAGTGCATATTAAACAAATATGTAGGACTGCTTTTTTGCATTTACGCAATATCTCTAAAATCAGAAAGGTCTTGTCTCAGAGTGATGCTGAAAAACTAATTCATGCATTTATTTCCTCTAGGCTGGACTATTGTAATTCATTATTATCAGGTTGTCCTAAAAGTTCCCTAAAAAGCCTTCAGTTAATTCAAAATGCTGCAGCTAGAGTACTGACGGGGACTAGAAGGAGAGAGCATATCTCACCCATATTGGCCTCTCTTCATTGGCTTCCTGTTAATTCTAGAATAGAATTTAAAATTCTTCTTCTTACTTATAAGGTTTTGAATAATCAGGTCCCATCTTATCTTAGGGACCTCGTAGTACCATATTACCCCAATAGAGCGCTTCGCTCTCAGACTGCAGGCTTACTTGTAGTTCCTAGGGTTTGTAAGAGTAGAATGGGAGGCAGAGCCTTCAGCTTTCAGGCTCCTCTCCTGTGGAACCAGCTCCCAATTCAGATCAGGGAGACAGACACCCTCTCTACTTTTAAGATTAGGCTTAAAACTTTCCTTTTTGCTAAAGCTTATAGTTAGGGCTGGATCAGGTGACCCTGAACCATCCCTTAGTTATGCTGCTATAGACGTAGACTGCTGGGGGGTTCCCATGATGCACTGTTTCTTTTTCTTTTTGCTCTGTATGCACCACTCTGCATTTAATCATTAGTGATCGATCTCTGCTCCCCTCCACAGCATGTCTTTTTCCTGGTTCTCTCCCTCAGCCCCAACCAGTCCCAGCAGAAGACTGCCCCTCCCTGAGCCTGGTTCTGCTGGAGGTTTCTTCCTGTTAAAAGGGAGTTTTTCCTTCCCACTGTAGCCAAGTGCTTGCTCACAGGGGGTCGTTTTGACCGTTGGGGTTTTACATAATTATTGTATGGCCTTGCCTTACAATATAAAGCGCCTTGGGGCAACTGTTTGTTGTGATTTGGCGCTATATAAAAAAAAATTGATTGATTGATTGATGAAACAAAGTGGATCATAGGTGATAAAACACACTGATCTATTGTAGTTGTCTTTATGACATCACACAGTGGATGTGCCACCAGTGTTGTGAGATGAATTCCTGCCCAGGTCATGAACATTAAAGTGTACTTTGCAGGTAGATTTATTTTTTTTAATAAATTAAATTCACAAACCCAAGCCATGAAAATGATAATGTGCAGGGGCAACATTTTACACAGTGAGGCCCACACACATATATACACTCAACAAAAATATAAACGCAACACTTTTGGTTTTGCTCCCATTTTGTATGAGATGAACTCAAAGATCTAAAACTTCTTCCACATACACAATATCACCATTTCTCTCAAATATTGTTCACAAACCAGTCTAAATCTGTGATAGTGAGCACTTCTCCTTTGCTGAGATAATCCATCCCACCTCACAGGTGTGCCATACCAAGATGCTGATTAGACACCATGATTAGTGCACAGGTGTGCCTTAGACTGCCCACAATAAAAGGCCACTCTGAAAGGTGCAGTTTTATCACACAGCACAATGCCACAGATGTCGCAAGATTTGAGGGAGCGTGCAATTGGCATGCTGACAGCAGGAATGTCAACCAGAGCTATTGCTCGTGTATTGAATGTTCATGTCTCTACCATAAGCCGTCTCCAAAGTCGTTTCAGAGAATTTGGCAGTACATCCAACCAGCCTCACAACCGCAGACCATGTGTAACCACACCAGACCAGGACCTCCACATCCAGCATGTCCACCTCCAAGATCGTCTGAGAGCAGCCACTCGGACAGCTGCTGAAACAATCAGTTTGCATAACCAAAGAATTTCTGCACAAACTGTCAGAAACCGTCTCAGGGAAGCTCATCTGCATGCTTGTCGTTCTCATCGGGGTCTTGACCTGACTCCAGTTCGTCGTTGTAACCAACTTGAGTGGGCAAATGCTCACATTCGCTGGCGTTTGGCACGTTGGAGAGGTGTTCTCTTCACGGATGATGCAAAGGAGATGTGTTGCACTGCATGAGGCAAATGGTGGTCACACCAGATACTGACTGGTATCCCCCCCCAATAAAACAAAACTGCACCTTTCAGAGTGGCCTTTTATTGTGGGCAGTCTAAGGCACACCTGTGCACTAATCATGGTGTCTAATCAGCATCTTGGTATGGCACACCTGTGAGGTGGGATGGATTATCTTAGCAAAGGAGAAGTGCTCACTATCACAGATTTAGACTGGTTTGTGAACAATATTTGAGGGAAATGGTGATATTGTGTATGTGGAAAAAGTTTTAGATCTTTGAGTTCATCTCATACAAAATGGGAGCAAAACCAAAAGTGTTGCGTTTATATTTTGGTTGAGTATATATATATATATATATATATATATATATATATATATATATATATATATATATATATATCCAAAATGCATGCACAATACTCTCTTTACATTTTTAAACTGTCATTTCTTTGCCATGAGCTACAATATCAGATTTGCAGAAGTATGCATCATTGAAAATATTTTGGAAAGTAATTCTTGTTCAAACACATTGTGAACTTTTGAAAAGCTTAGAAAATAAAAACTCTTAATTTTCGAATTAATTAAAAACTGTGGCACATATTGTAGATTATTGGCAGTTCTTGTTTTACTGTGGTTGGCATCCGATTCAGTGGAGCATAACCGCCACCTTCTGATTCAGATGGGGAATTATACAGTAAATTCATTCATTCATTCATGCTTTTTCTGAACCAGCTTATTCCAGTTGGCAGTCATGGGGTGGTGCCTATTCCAGTAGTCACAGGGTGAGAGGTGGGTACATCCTGGACACATACAATACAGACAAACATAATCACACTAGCAAATTTATAATATACAAAAAATAATTGCAGTTTAAAGGGGACAGGGATACTTTTGGGGCCAATCAGATTTTAGTGGGGGGGGCAGTATTCCTCTGGCACCTCCCTGGATCCACCTCTGTTTACATTTATTTCGTAATTCTCGAGGTCAGTCATCTGGGCATTTAACCTCAAGAAGCTGGTTTTGTCAGTGAAATCGTCACCGAGCTCAATACAAATGCATGCAATTTGTTCACTTTTAAAAGGGGTCAGTCGTGTCAATAAAGTCAATTTAATGTACAAATGTTCATTTCAGGTCAGCTTGGTGTATAAATCTTACCGTTCCAGGCAATGAGAGCTGTCAGCTGGCTGTTTGAAGCAAGTTAGAGACTAAAGGAAACCAGCTGATTTCAACAGAACAACATACAGACTAGGGCTGCAACAAACGATTATTTGGATCATCGATGAATCTGATGGGGTTTCGACACGGTTAATCGATTAACTGGATTAGCGGGGAATTTTTTAAAAATGTGCCAGGGAAACAATTTTTCTCTCCTTCCATCACTTTATTTAACAACATATTTGAAAACTTAAAATACTTGAAAATCAACAAATCGTCAAATGTCCCTTGGCTGTTGAAATATAAAATAATAAAGAATAAAACAGTTTATAATAAAGAACAAAAATAATTATTTCAAATGGCATTGCTTTATCAAAGTGCTGAGTTGCCATAAAACAACATTGAAACATGTTATAAAATATATGGTGAAAAAAATAAGTATTTTTGTTGCTGCAAATGCGCAATTAGCATAACAGTTAACCATAAAACCTAAATCAAAAACTGTAGCCTGATTCATTATATGTGCAACATTGACTCTTTTACAACAACAAACGCTGAGCTATTAATTATTATACAGAAAACAAATGCACAAACATGCTGAAATGCCAGCAGATTAATGCTAACTTTAACATTGAAAATGCCATAGACATGCTAACATGTTAGCATCGGCGTTAGCATAAAGTACATCTATCAACAGTTTCAGAAGACCGTAACAGATCAGTTTAACATAAAAAAGGTAAATATTCCTCACAGACATATGTTCTTTAGGGTTTTAGTGGGGAAAAATTAAGATAAAGCGAAATAAAACAAATGAAACCAACAAAGCAGCAGCTCGAAGCACATTGGTTCAAGATTCAAAGCAAAGCTCGGTTGATTATATGGATGAAATGAAACATTTGCGGTAAAACAGTTATTTAGCAATTAATCGACTCAACTAAATTAGTTGACAACTATTTTAATAATTGATTTTAATCAATTAGTTGTTTCAGCTCTAATACAGACCGAGCGCGTTTTCACCGAGCGACCAGTCGCGGAAGCATGAATTCTCGCCTTCGTATTGGCCACTTAGGCAAAGTGACGGAGCGTTTATCATTTTAACATTTATCAAAGACAGTCATCACATCATTCTAAACAATTTCAAAGGTGGTGCTAATGCTACTTTTAGTCACTAATCAAAATATTTTCCTGAACAACCAGGACATATGCCTACATACAAAATTTACAAATCTCTCTCTCTTTCTGTGAATATATATACGTATATATATATATATATATATATATATATATATATATATATATATATATATATATATATATATACACACACGTATATATATATATATATATATATATATATATATATATATATATTTTTTTTTTTTTTTTTTTTTTTTTTTTTTTTTTTTACACACACACACACACACACACACACACACACACACACACACACACACACACACACACACACAGTGAGGAAAATAAGTATTTGAGCACCCTGCGATTTTGCAAGTTCTCCCGCGTAGAAATCATGGAGAGGTCTGAAATTTTCATCTTAGGTGCATGTCCACTGTGAGAGACAACATCTAAAAAAAGAATCTGGAAATCACAATGTATGATTTTTTAATAATTTATTTGTATGTTACTGCTGCAAATAAGTATTTGAACACCTGTGAAAATCAATGTTAATATTTGGTACAGTAGCCTTTGTTTGCAATTACAGAGGTCAAACGTTTCCTGCAGTTTTTCACCAGGTTTGCACACACTGCAGCAGGGATTTTGGTCCACTCCTCCATACAGATCTTCTCTAGATCTTTCAGGTTTGGTGTTTCAGCTCACTCCAAAGATTTTCTATTGAGTTCAGGTCTGGGGACTGGCCAGGCCACTCCAGGACCTTGACATGCTTCTTCCGGAGCCCCTCCTTAGTTCCCCTGGCTGTGTGTTTGGGGTCACTGTCATGCTGGAAGACCCAGCCATGACCCATCTTTAATGCTCTTACTGAGGGAAGGAGGTTGTTTGCCAAAATCTCACAATACATGACCCCATCCATCCTCCCTTCAATACGGTGCAGTCGTCCTGTCCCCTTTGCAGAAGAGCACCCCCAGAGTATGATGTTTCCACCCCCATGCTTCACGGTTAGGATGGTTTTCTTGGGGTTGTTCTCATCCTCTAAACATGGTAAGTGGAGTTGATTCCAAAAAGCTCTATTCTGGTCTCATCTGACCACATGACCTTCTCCCATGCCTCCTCTGGATCATCCAGATGGTCACTGGTTAACTTCAAACGGCCCTGGACATGTGCTGGCTTGAGCAGGGAGACCTTGCTGCCCTGCAGGATTTTAAACCATGACAGCATCATGTGTTACTAATGTAATCTTTGTGACTGTGGTCCCAGCTCTCTTCAGGTCATTGACCAGGTCCTCCTGCATAGTTCTGAGCTTTCTCAGAATCATCCTTACCCCACAAAGTGAGATCTTGCATGGAATCCCAGACCGAGGGAGATTGACAGTCATCTTGTGTTTCTTCCACTTTCTAATAAATAATCATAACAGTTGTTGTCTTCTACCAAGCTGCTTGCCTGTTGTCCTGTAGTCCATCCCAGCCTTGTGCAGATCTACAGTTTTGTCCCTGGTGTCCTTAGACAGCTCTTTGGTCTTGCTATGGTGGACAGGTTGGAGTGTGATTGATTGAGTGTGTGAACAGGTGTCTTTTATACAGGTAACAAGTTCAAACAGGTGCAATTAATACAGGTAAAGAGTGCAGAATAAGAGGGCTTCTTAAAGAAAAATTAACTGTGAGAACCAGAATTCTTGTTGGTTGGCAGGTGTTCAAATACTTATTTGCAGCAGTAACATACAAATAAATTATTTAAAAAAAATCATACATTGTGATTTCTGGATTTTTTTTTTTTTCTCTTTTAGATTATGTCTCTCACAGTGGACATGCACCTAAGATGAAAATTTCAGACCCCTCCATGATTTCTAAGTGGGAAAACTTACAAAATCACAGGGTATTCAAATACTTATTTTCCCTCACTGTGTGTGTGTATATATATATATATATATGAGGTCAAGAAATGCGGCCGCCATCTTGGACTAGTCATAGTCGTGATTCTATCACAAGGCCGACAGTACACAAACATACACATTATAAATATACTATTATAAAGAGGAGTAGAGATTCTATCACAAGGCACAGTGAAGGTTTGATTTTATAATCTTATTTCTTTTATAATCTTTCTAACATAAAGCTCCCCCCCAGAAGCTGTAAAGTTTTAGCCATGCTCATGCTCCCCCGAAGCATTTACTCAAAAAATAAAAAATAAAAAATAAAAAAGTCTGAAGGACCTAAATGACATGGTGAGATGCTGAAGTGCTTTGCTCGTCATGTCCGCAACATATTACCTGCTCTGAGCTTGATTTGGCACAGGTTTGATGCCACAT
Source organism: Thalassophryne amazonica (assembly GCF_902500255.1). Taxonomy (NCBI): domain Eukaryota; kingdom Metazoa; phylum Chordata; class Actinopteri; order Batrachoidiformes; family Batrachoididae; genus Thalassophryne; species Thalassophryne amazonica. The sequence continues at coordinate 107,121,171 of NC_047108.1, read as the reverse complement.
TACATGGAGAACAGAAAAGCACACTGACTGCCTATCCAATAAGATCATTCTACTGTCCCTTATCCAATCACATTCTCCTTGCTGTCTCTGGGGGGAAAAAACAAAACTTATCCAAGGCCTCTGCTGGTATTAGTATAGGCTCAGGGGGGGGGTTTCGTGTACATTTCTCTTTGAGAGCCAAAACTTGCATTTTCACCTTACATATGATGAGGACATTCAAAAAAGTTAAGATTTTCATCCGTGGTACGTTTTTCTGCAGCACGATTTATGCCATCACAGTCCATGGCTAATGGGTCGAAATTCAAGAATTCAGGTTTGACAGAATAATTAACAAGAAGACAGTATCAGAATGAAAAAAATCACCATTATCTATCATGTTTAGACACAGCATACACATTTGCTACATGATTTAATGTCATTAACAACATTTTGTATCCAAAAACATTATTTTTTCGTTTGATATGTGGAGGAAGTCCCTGGCTGGTTGGAGGCAGATTTTGATGAGAACTATCCTTTTTCTGGTGGAAAATCTCTGCCCGCATAGTTGAGAAATCCTTGGCGTCACTTCCTGGTCTGAACACTTTCACCAAGTACTGTTCTGCATCACTGATGATGGCCGCAGAAAGGTGTTGCAGCTGCCCAAATTGCTTCAGCAGCTCCTCAGGTGTAGCTTTTAAGGCAGCCTTCTTAGTACCAATTTTTCTCGTGATGTCACATCCAGTAAGGCTGTGCACAGCCGGAAGGACTGAACAAAGGTTACTTCCAAGTTTGTCATACAGAGTATGAAGTGGCACATAGCGAGTAGTGTCTCCAACTCCTGCACGTACCCACAGCTCCAGAAGGTTTTTCCTTAGAAATACAGGCATTTGGTACAAAAGGGCAACAATCACATCAGTGTAGCTCGTAATCACAACACATACTCTGTGTCCATTCTCAAGACAGTCAAGGACATGAATAGGGATGCGCAGGTCAGCTTCTTCAAAGTTGGACTGAAGATGTGGACTCACACTCAGTTTCCTACTGTATACCATTGGAATTTTAGTACAAAAGCTCAAAAAACAGGGCAGCACTAGTTGTTAGAGTCCCTTCTTGTTATGAAATCAAATAAAAGTACAATTCTTGATTTAGATGAGATCACTGTGTCCATACACTAATGACATAAAAATAATCTATTTCTGTTGTAGGCTACTAGTGAAATATGCTTGGGTTCAATAGGCCTACACACCAGACATCCATGAAATCACTTCTTGGCCACTTAGGCCATTGTGAATTCTAAGAAGGCCTTTACAAATACATAAAGGTCAGAACAGACTGTGATGATGTAGATAAGATCATCTGTTATTACTCTGGAAACTTACCTATCAGCTCTACTTTGTAATAGCACATACAATAGCTTAAATCAAATCAAATCAATTTTATTTATATAGCGACAAATCACAAGAAACAGTTGCCCCAAGGCGCTTTATACTGTAAGGCAAAAGCCATACAATAATTACAGAAAAACCCCAACGGTCAAAACGACCCCCTATGAGCATGCACTTGGCAACAGTGGGAAGGAAAAACTCAGTTTTAACAGGAAGAAACCTCCAGCAGAACCAGGCTCAGGGAGGGGCAGTCTTCTGCTGGGACTGGTTGGGGCTGAGGGGAGAGAATCAGGAAAAAGACATGCTGTGGAAGAGAGCAGAGCAGAGCTTAGAGAAAGGTGACAAGGTCACTTCACTTTCAAAACAAAGAGAAGAAAATGGCTTCTTCCTAAAAACAGAATGGCTTAAGGTTACAAGGTGTGGGTCACTTTATGAACAATAGATGGCAGCGTGGTCTTGGATATGCTTGGCTCTAGGGAAATGGATGGGGAACTTAGGCCTTACATGCATGTATTAGACATAGACCAACTTCATGTCTCCTGGGGCCATGTGGAGGACATTTTGGCAGCCATTTTGAAATAATAAAATCAAATCAATTTTATTTATATAGCGCCAAAGCACAAGAACAGTCACCCCAAGGCACTTCATATTGTAAGGCAAAAGCCAAACAATAATTACAGAAAAACCCCAACGGTCAAAACGACCCCCTATGAGCAAGCACTTGGCGACAGTGGGAAGGACAAACTCCCTTTTAACAGGAAGAAACCTCCAGCAGAACCAGGCTCAGGGAGGGGCATTCTTCTGCTGGGACTGGTTGGGGCTGAGGGAGAGAACCAAGAAAAAGACATGCTGTGGAGGGGAGCAGAGATCAATCACTAATGATTAAATGCAGAGTGGTGCATACAGAGCAAAAAGAGAAAGAAACACTCAGTGCATCAAGGGAACCCCCCAGCAGTCTAAGTCTATAGCAGCATAACTAAGGGATGGTTCAGGGTCACCTGATCCAGCCCTAACTATAAGCTTTAGCAAAAAGGAAAGTTTTAAGCCTAATCTTAAAAGTAGAGAGGGTATCTGTCTCCCTGATCAGAATTGGGAGCTGGTTCCACAGGAGAGGAGCCTGAAAGCTGAAGGCTCTGCCTCCCATTCTACTCTTAAAAACCCTAGGAACTACAAGTAAGCCTGCAGTCTGAGAGCGAAGCGCTCTATTGGGGTGATATGGTACTAAGAGGTCCCTAAGATAAGATGGGACCTGATTATTCAAAACCTTATAAGTAAGAAGAAGAATTTTAAATTCTATTCTAGAATTAACAGGAAGCCAATGAAGAGAGGCCAATATGGGTGAGATATGCTCTCTCCTTCTAGTCCCTGTTAGCACTCTAGCTGCAGCATTTTGAATTAACTGAAGGCTTTTCAGGGAACTTTTAGGACAACCTGATAATAATGAATTACAATAGTCCAGCCTAGAGGAAATAAATGCATGAATTAGTTTAGTAGTAGTTTAGTAGATAAAGCTGGGTATCATGTGCGTAACAATGAAAATTTAAGCAATGCTTTCTAATAATACTGCCTAAGGGAAGCATGTATAAAGTGAACAAAATTGGTCCTAGCACAGAACCTTGTGGAACTCCATAACTAACCTTAGTCTGTGAAGAAGACTCCCCATTTACATTAACAAATTGTAATCTATTAGATAAATATGATTCAAACCACCACAGCGCAGTGCCTTTAATACCTATGGCATGCTCTAATCTCTGTAATAAAATTTTATGGTCAACAGTATCAAATAATGCAAATGAGGCAAAATTGAAAGGGGTTAAAATGGTGTCAGTGAACTTCCAGATAACAACACCCTGTACCCTAATAGCAAAATCAAGTTTCAATATCAATTATTCCATGAATTAGAACTAATCAGCTGATTTGGTAAATACCATTTTTGGGGGGTAGGGGAAACTTTGGGTCACATTAACCCCCTCAATGACCCTGCAGTATACTGAAAATAAAAATTGAAAGTGTTTTTATTGAAAGGACCCCATAAGGATGTTTTTCACAAAAGCTGGCTTATTTTTGTGTACAAATAGTATCTAGGGAGGCTTGCAATCTTTTAGTGGTTTTCAAACTGAAAGTGATTTTCTGCAAAATTAGGGGGAAAAATCTTTTTTTTTTTTGTCAAAATATGAGGTCTGTTAGAAAAGTATCCGACCTTATTATTTTTTTCAAAAACCATATGGAGTTGAATCACGTGTGATTACATCAGACATGCTTGAACCCTCGTGGGCATGCGAGAGTTACGTCATTCGCCTGTGGGCAGTCTGAGTGAGGAGTCGCCCACCCTCTCGTCGTTTTTTTCATTGTTTAGGAATGGCTCAGAGACTGCTGCTTTGTTTGATAAAAATTTTTTCAAAAACTGTAAGGCACAACTAAGTGGACACCATTCCATAAATTCAGCTGGTTTTCTGTAAAAATTTTAACGGCTGATGAGAGATTTTGGTCTGGTAGTGTCGCTTTAAGGACGCCCCACGGTGCCTGACAGTGATCTGCGCTTCGAGGCGGCAGTGTCCCGCCGTTTCAAGTTGAAAACTTCCACATTTCAGGCTCTGTTGACCCAGTAAGTCGTCAGAGAACAGAGAACTTTCAGAAGAAGTTGGCATGAGGAGTTTATTCGGACATTCCATTGTTAACGGACATTTTGTAATGAGAGAACGTGCGGGCAGAGTCGCATGTTGGGCTGGACCCGACCGTGGGGGGTCACGACAGGAAAAACACCTCCGTTGGAAACCTTAACGGGCAAGTTGGAACATGCCCAAGCTGTTAAACAATTTCTCAGTTACTCACTTGTTGAAAGCCATCAAAAGCCGCCTGAATTTTACAAATGGTTTTCAACACGGAGGTGTTTTTCCTGTCGTGGCGCACACAGATTCGCCGAGTCGTCACGGAAACGACTCGGCGAATTTGCGCGCACGTCTTTCATTACAAAATGTCCTTAAACAGTGGAATGTCCGCATAAAGTCCTCATGCCGGCCTCTTCTGAATCTTCTCTGTTCTCTCACGACGTCCTGGGTGAATTAAGCCTTAAATTAGGATGTTTTCAGGTCAAAACAGGCCGACGACAGCGCCTGGAAGCGCTGCGCGACGTCCCGCTCTGTGGTAAGTCCTTACAGCGACAGAAACACCCCATAATCTCTCATCAGCCGTTAAACTTTTCACCGAAAACCAGGTAAATTTCTCGAATAGTGTCCACTCGGATATTCCTCACAGGTCCAGAAAAAATTTTGATAAAGCAACACGCGCCGTCTGGAGCAGCGTGTGAAACAAAGGAATTCAGCCGAGAGGGCTGAACCACATCTCACTCAAGGCCTGCCCACAGGGAAATGACGTCACCCACGCGTGAAAAAACTCACGCATGCGCACGAGGGTTCAAGCATGATTAGTGTAATCGCACGTCATTCAAATGCATATAGTTAAAAAAAAAGTGTCGGTTTCTTATCTAATAGACCTCGTATTCTCTAAATGACATCTAAACATGGTGCAAGTGTATATGCTACATCTAAACATGACAGGTAAAGGTAATTTATTTACTATGCCACTGTCGTCTTGTTAGTTATTCCGTAAGATATGAATTCTAGAATTTTGGCCAAATAGCACTGAACCATAATTGAAAATTGGGCGCTGCAGAAAAAAAACATACCACAGACAAAAATCTTAACCAAGCTTTTTGGAATGTCGTCATCATAGGTAAGGTGAAAATGCAAGTTTTGGCTCTCAAAGACAAATGTACACGAAAACCTCCCCAGAGCCAGGACTATATGGGGCATAATGTAGTTAGACCATCACACTGGAAAGCCAATCAGATTTGTAGTTTGCAATAGTGGCTGTTGTTTGACACTGTGGCCTGCTAGCTAGCGTGTAGCTACATCAGCAGTATGAGTGGTCAGAGAGCCAGTTAGCTCGCTAAAAACAAGGTTAACACATAAAGTAGCCTTTAAGTTCATTTTCTAATTCATTTAAAGTTTCTTTCTTGGCCTTCTTTTTGTGGTAGTTTATTTATTTATGTATTTTTGGTCCATTTTTATTTTCTACTTAGCTATTTTTTTTTTAAACACAGAGCAGCTGGAGGGGTTAAAAATAGATTCGGTGGTGAACTTACTGGGCAGCTGTGTAATGCACAATGTTGTCAGTGGATGTTTTATGAAGAAAGAAAGGACAACAGACTTTGTTTTCAAATGAGGAGCAGCTTTGGTATGTTTAAATGATTCTTATGTGTGATTTCTTGCTGCTTTTTATTGCTCTTCTCAGACCATAGCTGCTGGGGTGAATGACGTCTGTGTCAATGTGTTATTTGGCTCTGTTTAACAGGTGTATTATGTTGAGCCAACCTGACAGCATCATGAAAAAGTGACACATTTCATGGCACTATCTTGAAAAAAGAGAGTGAGACTGGGCTGTTTTTTTTTTTTTTGTGATACCATCACGAAATGTGTCACATTTTCATGGCATGGTCAAGTTTCAGTCATTATTTTTAACTCTAACCCTAACCACAAAGGCCCCCTGTGTCACCCAAATTTTGTGATACAGTCACAAAATATTTTCACAAACTAATTAAATCACTTTTCGTGACACCATTATCAATCAATCAATCAACTTTTTTTTATATAGCGCCAAATCACAACAAACAGTTGCCCCAAGGCGCTTTACACTGTAAGGCAAGGCCATACAATAATTATGAAAAACCCCAACGGTCAAAACGACCCCCTGTGAGCAAGCACTTGGCTACAGTGGGAAGGAAAAACTCCCTTTTAACAGGAAGAAACCTCCAGCAGAACCAGGCTCAGGGAGGGGCAGTCTTCTGCTGAGACTGGTTGGGGCTGAGGGAAAGAACCAGGAAAAAGACATGCTGTGGAAGGGGGCAGAGATCGATCACTAATGATTAAATGCGGAGTGATGCATACAGAGCAAAAAGAGAAAGAAACAGTGCATCATGGGAACCCCCCCACAGTCTACGTCTAAAGCAGCATAACCAAGGGATAGTCCAGGGTCACCTGATCCAGCCCTAACTATAAGCCTTAGCGAAAAGGAACGTTTTAAGCCTAATCTTAAAAGTAGAGAGGGTATCTGTCTCCCTGATCTGAATTGGGAGCTGGTTCCACAGGAGAGGAGCCTGAAAGCTGAAGGCTCTGCCTCCCATTCTACTCTTACAAACCCTAGGAACTACAAGTAAGCCTGCAGTCTGAGAGCGAAGCGCTCTAATGGGGTAATATGGTACTACGAGGTCCCTAAGATAAGATGGGACCTGATTATTCAAAACCTTATAAGTAAGAAGAAGAATTTTAAATTCTATTCTAGAATTAACAGGAAGCCAATGAAGAGAGGCCAACACGGGTGAGATATGCTCTCTCCTGCCAGTCCCCGTCAGTACTCTAGCTGCAGCATTTTGAACTAACTGAAGGCTTTTTAGGGAACTTTTAGGACAACCTGATAATAATGAATTACAATAGTCCAGCCTAGAGGAAATAAATGCATGAATTAGTTTTTCAGCATCACTCTGAGACAAGACCTTTCTGATTTTAGAGATATTGCGTAAATGCAAAAAGGCAGTCCTACATATTTGTTTAATATGCGCTTTGAATGACATATCCTGATCAAAAATGACTCCAAGATTTCTCACAGTATTACTAGAGGTCAGGGAAATGCCATCCAGAGTAAAGATCTGGTTAGAGACCATGCTTCTAAGATTTGTGGGGCCAAGTACAATAACTTCAGTTTTATCTGAGTTTAAAAGCAGGAAATTAGAGGTCATCCATGTCTTTATGTCTGTAAGACAATCCTGCAGTTTAGCTAATTGGTGTGTGTCCTCTGGTTTCATGGATAGATAAAGCTGGGTATCATCTGCGTAACAATGAAAATTTAAGCAATACCGTCTAATAATACTGCCTAAGGGAAGCATGTATAAAGTGAATAAAATTGGTCCTAGCACAGAACCTTGTGGAACTCCATAATTAACTTTACATTACAAATGTGGGGTGAGATTGGAGAAGAAAAAACATGTTCATGGTATTTTTGCTTGGTTGATGCTCATATATTATTGGTGCTGGCTGTTGTGAGCTTTCTCTTGTTTTGTTAAGAATGACAATCATATCCAAAATATGCAATGTGTAATTGAGATGCAGCGTTCTGTGTTTACTTGTGAAAAGAGTTCTGAAGGACGAGGTGTAAAATACTCGACCCACCATTGTGTTTATGACTTCAGACAGTGGGTCATGACTACACAACCAGTGTTACAAGACTGGATTGATTCATGCCTGATTGAGGTACTTTTAACATTTAAATGAGGAAAAAAATTTCAAATGGCATGCAAGTCTTACATGTAGGGGTCATCAGTGTGACAGTGCACCATCACATAAATTGGTCAAAGTTTTAATGTAGCCTTACAGTATTAAACTCAACCACCACCACACACACTCAAACACTGCAATTTACATACTCTTCCATGTCCACATTACTATATATAAAATTCCCTTGCAATAACACACCTGCCCTGCTACAATATTCCTACAAATGATTTACATTTACATACAACTGATTTCACTTCAGTTTGGGACATTTGCATGATGTCATTAAATTATACATTTGGAACCTGATTTACTAAAGGTTTGTGCGAGGTAAAGTGTGCACAAACACCACTGCACTCACAAATACAACTGCATACTAGATTAAAAACAGGGCACAATGAGGACAGTGCCTATCAAGTGCAAAAAATAGCACAGATTTTCAATTTAGCCCATTTGCAATCATGCATATGCAATTTGGGGTTTGTCCACCTGAGTGTACTTAATATGTTATAATTAACATTAGTATAATTAGACTCAATATATATATATATATAATTTAACTGTAAATGCTCTTACCTGTGTCCTCTGCGAGAACTGAATTCATAAATACAAAGTAGATGAAGACACACATTTACTTTACTTTACTGTCAGCTGAGTTGGTGTAAACACCACACATGCTTCTCCTGATCAAGTATTTCAAACTCCAAGTCATGAATATTAAAATTTATCTGGCAGGTTGATTGTTTTTTTTTTTAATTATTATTATTATTAAATCCACACAATCAAGCTATGAAAATGATACTGTGCAATAACATGTTGTGGTTGATCTCATGAGACAAAGTTGGTGTTAAGCAAAGAGCTCATATGCAAATTTCTTGCTCACAGGTCATGAAGCCATTCAGTGCACTGCTGTATTGTACTTGACTTTATGACATCACTCACCACCCCCTCCCCCACCCACTCATTCCAGTTTTTTGTTTTTTTTCGGGGGGGGGGGGGGGGCTGCAATCCATGTACATATTAAAATTAATATATTATCAAAATATGTTTTATTTACATGAAGGGAAAGGACATTGCACTCCTCCCAAAACTTGAAAAAAGCAAGCAAACAACAACAACAACAAAGAGTTATACTTTGATATAATACCTTTACATTTCAAAAAGTGAAAAATACAGTGATATTAATTTGAGGTCATATCGCCTGTGCCTATTTGGGTCATTTCATGAAAAGGGGTCACCATTACACAAGTTAACATTATTGGTCAGTAAAAACAGAACAGCCCTATGTGCAGGGAAAAAAAAATATATAGAAAATGATTTTCTCTATATTGATTAAATAACTGTAATAACATAAATGACATAATTATCTTGGAATTTTTCTTAGAGTTTTTATCTGAAAAGGGGGCCACCAAACCCCACCAAATTTTTCACCCACAGCACCTAAGTATTATTTTGATAAAAATAAACAGAAATCACTTCAACTAATTTATCTGAATTTACTTCTGATTTGATGGGCATGTGATAAAATTAATTTCCCCCATGGACCAGTGTCTTAATCACTCAGTACAGATGCAGAGAGCATGGCAAAAATGTGGTGTTGAATCTAACCCACAGTGTCCCAGTGTTGCAGACTGAACAGTCCTCCTAAAAATCGGTCCACCCTGCCTTCTCTGCGTATGCGTCATTTCGGACGGTCTGCAGTATTTCACTGATTATTGTCTCGTTTCTGCTTAAAACTACACTCCAGTCATCATCTACCTCAGGGACAGATATCGACAGATATACTGTTACTGTCTGTTACATTTAAAACCCATGTTCCTAAACTGCTAATTTATTCAATAAATAAAACTCCAGTTGTGTTGTTTGAAAGCACCACTCTTGAGAGTCTTAAACCCATGGGGAGATCGAATTTAGTTGAACAATAAAGTAACAGATCAATTATTCACTTTATGTTTGTTTTGTGCTCAAGTCCAAATACAGCCACCAAAAATAGGGGAGGTGATGGTGATGGAGTGGCTGAGCATTGGGCTTGAGATCAGAGGATCCTCGGTTGAAATCCCAGCCTGACCGGAGGATCACTAAAGGCCCTTGGGCAAGGTTCTTGATCCCCGAGTTGCTCCTGGTGTAGTGGGCACCTTTCATGGCAGCAGCCTGACATCAGGGTGAATGTGAGGCATTGATGTTTAAAGCGCTTTGAGCGTCTGATGCAGATGGAAAAACGCCATATAAATGCAGTCCATTTAAAAATAGCACTCTGGGGTTTTCCCACAAGCCCATCCAAAAAAATATAACATGACTTATCTCAATAGTGGATTTAATGTATTCCCCATGGTCCGTATATTCATATCTTACAGTCTATAGCACCTTGCTAGGAAATTTAAAAACTGACCCTCATGTCACATACTGGTGACCCCTTTTCATGAAATGACCCAGTTACATGGTATCAAACTGTCATATTCGCCTGAGTTCCTTCAAATTAATACTTATTTTAATATTTGCTAATAAGATTAGATTATATAGAACTTTATAGGGCAGCGCAGTCTTGTTTGAACCCCTACGTGACAGCTGGCATGAACACGGCAGAGAATCCCCGGGCAGAATGTGGGAGTTTCAGCACAAACCATTCAGCACGACTCGGTAAACGTAAAAGCATAGTTGCTGTCACCTAGCGAACCTGCCGGTTTAAAATGGTTTCCACTGAAACCCCATCCTCCGAATGGTTTGTGCTGACAGTCCCACACTCCGCCCAGGTATTAGTCTGTTCCCACAAACAGCATCAATTCTAACGCGAAAATGGTGTACCAGATTTTTTTCTGTTGCAATCACCGAAGCAGTCACGAAAAGTGGAGTTTTTTTGGTTCCCAGTGGAGAAGGGAAGGTAAGTGTTAGCCTGCACAGCTAACAAGAGTCCCTGCTTTCTCTCGTCTGCACAACTGCCTCAACACATTTGAGCTCCGGGTCATAAACAAACCATAACACATGTCCACTTTCCACCATATCGTCACTTTTTCTTTGCATTTTCACTTTGTTTGTGTGTAATTTGCCTAAAAACTTATAGAAAGTGTGGCGTTTCTGTCCCCAGAAATAGAGAAATTACATCATATGCGTCATATTTTGCCCCTTTAGCGCCCACCCTCAAACGAGACTGCGCTGCCAAATTAATCCCTCTTGGGAAGACTCCCACAGGGAAACTGAGGATCCAGCAGCATTGTGTAGCAACACACAGGGTAAGAAGCACACAGAGGAAAAAAAACAATTATGTAACGTCAGAAGCTCTTACCTGTGTCCTCTGCCAGAGCTGAAGTAAAAAATACAAGGTAGATGAAGGTGCACATAATCCAGACAGTCCTATCAGATGAGTTGGTGTAAACACCAAACATGCTGCTCATGATCAAATATTTCACAGCCCAGGCCACAAATATTAAAGTCTAACTTGTAATGTTAAAGTTAAATCCACACAATCCAGCTATAAAAATGATCAAATTCGTTGTTCAGGTCAACCTCCTTACAAACAGCTGTGGTTGAGTCAAAAGCACAAAGGCAGCTAACTTTTGGCTCACATGTCATAAAGCCCCTCACAGTGCACTGCTCTGTTGTCATCTTTATGACTTCACGGAATGGGAGTGATGGATTTCAGACGGGGTGGGGCAAAGCGGTGGCGTATTGACATCAGCGACGTACGCCGACGTAAATACGTCGATTTACGTAACGTCGACGTGCCGCAAGATGGCTGCCTGTAGTGAGAGCGTTGACTCTGAGGATCAACTAGCTAAAACAGAGATAAAAATACAAATTTGTACACGCTCTTCTAAAGTGTGAGAGTATTTTAAGAAGACACCGAATAACATGGTGTTTTTCAAAGTCTGCACGTTAGAAATGGCTTGTCGCTGCAGTGCTGAAACATCCCATTACTGAGCAAAACAGCGCGTCTTAGTCGTGTATAAACTTTGTCCCTGTGTTTGTTAAGGTTCTTAAATGTAACGTTACACCCCTTCAATTCATCCATATTTGACTTCGGTCGCTGTCGATGACGCTTTTATTTTTAAAAACGTGATTTGTGTATGTGAGTTGAGAATATGTGACGACGCTCATTACAAAAGTTGACGTTTTTATACGATTTGGGTTAAGATTTCACGGATGGGATGTGCGCCGAATAGCGACGCTGCCTAAGATGATTTTAAATCTGTGCAGAATGATGTTTTATGATATGACGTCATTGGCGCAAAATCAAATAAATTTAGAATTGACAAAATATTGAAGGGGGTCAGGGTCGAGCGCGTAACAGTGAAAGTACATCAAAAACCCTCTTACCGAGCGAAGAACTTCATCCAGCACGACAAACAAAATGTTAATCCATTTCAAAAACGCTTCATGAAAAAAGAAAGTTCATATTTATACTCCGTCTCACGGTTAGATGGAGAGGAACAGCAGCTCTGCCTCCCTCGATTAACAATTGACAATAAAGCTTTGAGTTGAATAAAGCTACTGTATGTATGTAAGCTGTGTCCATTCGATATTAATGTATTTTTAACGTTTTAAAGATTATTTATGACCCATATAACATCGAATCACATGAAATATAACACCACATATTTTAATGGAAGATATTTTGTTGCATTCATAGATTTAAGTTTATACTTTTGTTACAACTAAAAGTGAATTGAATTTTATATTTTTATTTATTTTACCGCTTGATTGCTAAATCCAGCACTACAATACTTACTGTAAAAGACAGATTTCCAGGAAAGACTGGGCTTTTTTATTGTTATTATTTTTGGTAGAATAATGTCCAGTGGTGCATACTTTACCATATATTTTTTTTTAATATTAGAAAAGTCACCTCAATAAAATATTGTGATGTAAATTACAAGTTTTTAGAATGTCATGTTGGTAAATTAAGTGTTATATTACTCAAGTAATGCAAATAATATATTAAATGAAAAAAGATAGATCAATCATTAAAAAAAATCTTTAGGTGCAGATTCCTGCCAAATTGACATTAGTTACTTTGTGTCCATAAGCAGTTTTTATGGCCCAGTCCATTCCCACTCCAATTCAGTGCACTTAATTCATTCAGTCATTCATTTTTTTGGATCCTCTTATTCCAGTTGAGTCATGGGGTGTGGGTGCTGGAGTCCATGAACTTAATTTATTATCAAAATGTTTATGCTTTACATGAAGGCCAAAGGCATGCTACTCCTCCCAAAATGTGCAGAAAAAAGTCACATTGAGATGCAGTAAAACTCATCTAAACCATCATTTTATAAACCGGATAGTCATACTCAGTGGACAAAAGCAAAAGTCCCTATGCTTTTGTATGGTTTTCCATGTAATAAACACCATATACAGTTCTGTGAAAAGAGCTTTTACATGTTTTAATTTTTTTTTTTTTTTGGACATCAAAAACAAAACAAAAATTCTTGCTTCTTATATTAAAATTTGGAAAATTCTGCGCTTTAAACTCACAGTGAAAAGTAATCTATACATCATGAATTTAAAAAATAAAAATCTAAAAGCCAAAATGATAGTGTGAATAAGTAAGTGCCCCCTTTTAGTATAACACATACAAACCATCACTTTTACATCCAGTCTTCCTCAGACAAGTCAGGATGGATACATTAACATTTCCAAGACACTCAATATGTTTTGGTATTTATTTACATGTATAAATACAAACAATATGATATTCTGTGGTAAATCTGTGTGGAGCAGATAGTTCTCAAAAACTAAGGGACCATGCAAGAAAGACAAGTGAGGAAAGACACCAACACACCCAGACAATTCTGAGCAAGTTATAGGCTTCTGTGGTGGCAAGTAGAGAAATTAACTACAGAGCAAGTTTTGCGTCACCAGTTATACAGCTTCATGAAGTGGTATAGAGAAGGATTTTCTATATATTAAAAAAAAGAAAACTTGAAAGTTCAGCTACAATTTGCCAGAAGGCACATCAGAAATGCAAGCCTAGATGTGATCTGTTTTGCTGGAAGAAAATTCTTCTCTGCTCTATTCTGCTTTCCTTCAAAATTTGACTCACAACACCCTGTAATGATGATATGATTTTTTTTGGTGGTCTAGTGGTTAAGGTGTTGGGCTTGAGTCCAGAAGATCATGGGTTCAAATCCTCGCTTGACTGGAAAATCACTAAGGGCCCTTGGGCAAGGCCTTTAATACCCTATTGATCCCGGTGTGTAGTGAGAACCTTGTATGGCAGCACCCTGACATCGGGGTGAATGTGAGGCATAATTGTAAAGCGCTTTGCAGTGTTGTATAGCAACAAAGTAAAAATACTTCACTACTGTACTTAAGTTCGTTTTGGGAGACTTTGTACTTTACTTGAGTTTTGTAAATTCAGCTTACTTTCACTTTTACTTCACTACATTTCCGACCTTAATTGCATACTTCTACTCCGATACATGTTCTATGCGCCATGCCATTACTCGTTACAAAAAAAAACAAAAAAACACATACACACACACATGAATAACGTGTTTTCACCCAGAGACACCACTGATTACGAGTGACTGCAACGAAGTCAGGCCGATTTGTCATGAGGCATGTCCGGTAGGCTTTTTGCAGTTGCGCACTTGGGGGGTGTTTGTCAGGAAAATGATCATTTCTCTACTTTGATTACAGACCTGCTGCATGTCTGTAATCAACTTTTCTGCAGCGCGGCTTTGTTTTGAACCTCGAACCAATCGAAGCAGTGATTCACAGGTCGAAGCATTGCTTCGATCTACGATTCATGGATTGATTGCTTTATTTCGCTTTATACTAATTTTTCCCCGCTAAAACCCCGAAGAGCATATGTCTGTGAGTAATATTTAATATTTTTATGTTAAACCAACCTGTTATGGTCTTCTGAAACAGTTGATAGATGTATTTTATAACTAAAAACGGGACCAATGCTGACGCGTTAGCATGTCTATGGCGTTTTCAATGTTAAAGTTAGCATTAAGCTATTCGCATCAGTTGATTTGTTTTCTGTATAATTAATGGCTCAGCGTTCATTGTAAAGGAGTCAAATTGTAATTTTTTTAAATTTATTTTTAGTCATATATTATAGCAACAACAATAATAGCCTACATAATAAACAATAATAGTCAATAATAATAGACTAATAATGTTACAATGCAGTTTTAGAGAGAGACAAAAAGAACCTAATAAAACAAAACAACAGAAAAGATAAAACCATGTAACAATGAAAATAAATAAATACATATACAATTAAATAACTGTTTTCTGTGAACACCTAGTGAGTAGCCTACTCTCATTTAGGTTTTGAAACCTTGTTTCTGAAGTGTTTTTGTGTGATGTGCACAATTTTCAGTATTTTGACTAATACTACCAGTCATTTACAAGCCTAGATAAACTTTAATATATATAAAAAAAACATCAGTCCGTTTTTGATTATTAACATTATTTACTTTCAATACTTGAGTACATTTAGTTGTACATTACTTGTCATACTTAAGTACAATAAATACTAGATACTTTAAGACTTTTACTTGAGTAACATTTCAATCAGTGACTTGAACTTCTACCAGTCATTTTTTTAATGGGTATCTGTACTTTTACTTAAGTGTGATTTTCCGGTACTTTATACAACACTGGCGCTTTGAGCATCTGATGCAGATGGAAAAGCACTATATAAATGCAGTCCATATTTACCATTTTTTTTCTAACTTTATGAAAAATAAAACCTAAGAAGTCACGTGTACATAAGTATTCACACCCTTCACACCGCTCAATAGTTTGTTGTTGCACCTTTGGCAGCAATTACAGCCTCAAGTCTTGTTGAATATGATGCCACAAGCTTGGTGCACCTATCTTTGAGCAGTTTGGCCCATTCCTCTTTGCAGCACCTCTCAAGCTCCATCAGGTTGGATGGGGAGAATCTGTGCACAGCCATTTTCATATCTCTTCAGTGATGTTCAATCAAATTCAGGTCTGGGCTCTGGCTGGACCACTCAAGGACATTTCTTTGGAGACAAAGGAGCTAATTTTGTTACTAATTCTGTTTTGGAAATTTCTCTGTCTAAATTCACATACTAATCAGGAGTATTATCTCAGGACTGCAATGGAAGGAAGTGCTAGTTGTATTATTGTGTTATCCTTTTATTATTACATTATTTTATCTGTATTATACAGTGGCATTTTAGAAATGAACAAATCAATCAAACAAATATGATATTTTAGAGACTATTTCTCCATGGTACTGACCGATGGAAAGTTCCTATTTGTACCATGGATTCCTCATGTAGAGTAGCTAGATGTTGTAGCATGCATGTGATGCTATAATATTTGCAAAAATTTAAATGGTACCTTTGGAGGACCCCAAATCCTTCTTACTTCAACCAATGGGTCATGTTTTTGGCCCCATATGGTGTCTGTTTTTCTTTGTCAACAGAATATGTAAACTTAAAAAAAAAAATTTGACCCCAAATCATTTTTAATGATTATTTTCTTCAGTTACTGGCAAGGTATCTCTTGGGTCTGGGAACAGTTGGTTAAATAATTATCCAGATGATAATATTGCATAGTTTTTAACTCACGTGTTGCCCGTGGGGATTCACTGGCTCTAGATTGGGGAGTGTTTATAAAATAGGTAGCTGACATTTGTCAAGGGTGGTAATAAATTATGCAAAGTTTCTATAATGAGTTGGAGTAGTGTGTGAGTCTAGAATGTTTTTAGAACCTTACACCTCAACAATTTTTAGAAGAACTCAACTCTTTTATTTCCAGTTAATCACATATTTTTTAATCTTAATTTACTGTCTGGAATTGTTTTATGTTCTTGTTATCATATACACTGTTGTTCATTATTATTATTATTTTATTTTACTTCTATTTTGTCATTTGATTTTTAAATGGACCACAATGGAAATTAAGTGTTTTCACTTTTTTGTGTCATCCATGTATTTTTAACATATTTGCAATTATATTATGCACTTATATTGAACTTACTAAATAAAAGCAAGTACACACACACTCATATTTTTAATATAAAGATGATTTACTGCCCCTGCTGGAATGGCACGTGAGTCCAAAATGCCGTTAGCAACATTAGCTAATATCCATAGCATCTCCCAAAATATTTGTCCTATCAATGTTCAGTTTTGGTAGTGTTCATCCTTTACCCAAAATATAAAGCCTAACAAATGGCAAATGTCAGCTGTCCTCAGTTTCTCAATCGAAGTTACACACATATGCAACTCACACAGAGCTTTTTGTCTTTTCCGCATTCTGGAATAAGCAAGTGCTTCTAATTTTAGACACAAACGGATACGGTGGTGGAAGACATCAAACACAATGAACTTCTCGCTTATACCAGCAACAAAACTAAACTAAATTAACAGCCTACTAAACCAATTGAACTACAAAAACACAATAAGTCAGTAACACTAGCAACACTGTTGAGTCTCATCCACTTAATGCTATGAAATCATAGGATAAGTACTTGTACCAATGGGTCTCTGGCCTGTATAGAATAGACTTTATTAAAGAACATGAAAATATCATGTGGTATTACTGTTTATTATATTCGGTATTTTGGATCTGTGTTTCAATTATTGGGGGTTTTACAGCCCATCCTGCAGTTTGATGTTCACATCTGTTGCAGGTTGAGGCGTACAAGAAGCATAGTACTATCTTCTCAGCAGTTTGGCTCTTCTAAGTGTGTTTTGTGTTGTCTGAGATAATAACACTGCTTGCAGTGCTGCACTTAATGGCCTGACACTGTTGCGGTACTGAAATACATTTAGAGAAAAAAAAATCCACACCAACTAGACCAACAGGGTACATTTATATTTATATGAGGATACTCACATGCATAACCATGGGCCAAAATATGTTGCTTTGTTTTGTGCCATTATTTTTATTTTGCATTTCAAATGCTCTCCAGAGGAGAATTGATTGGCGGCAACCAAAAACAAAACAGACCCCGGCAGTGAAGGGCACGCTGACAAGCCTCCAGATGTAATTTTAATTCTATTGAACTTTAAAGCTTTATCCAGACCCAGCCTGACTCAGAACCCTGCAGTTATAGAGCTTGATTTGATTTTATTTTTTGAATAAAAGAAAACAAACCTCCAAAGCATGCACATGGAATCTGTGTCGTGTGCAGTGCAAAGTGGCTTATGCACATATTTAAAATTAAATTGCCTTAATACAAGGTACCGGCGACCTGGTCCCGGATAAGTGGTTGAAGATGAGTGAGTAATGCTGATGTATGTAAAACAGCTAAGCCGTTTGATTTTAATGTGCACATGCTGAAGTGGAGTGCACAGAGAGGAGTGAAGATGCATCTCCTGAGCAGGGAGAAACATGTTTAATGACATTATTGTGTGGGCTACAGCGAGGGGCATGTTTTAAAATTTTAATGAGCTTCATTTGCCAAACAGTGAAGGTTGTTTGTGTGGGCAGAGTCTGCAGTTCTGCATGTTGGCTAATGAAAATAATCATGCTCTGGGGTTGAGACCGCACAAAGTTGGGTGTGGGTGGTATAATGACTCCATAATGTTTTGAGATGTTGCATTTGTAGAAAAAATAAATACTGAGCACAAGGACAGGAGACTTATTATATTTACATCTATCATCGTCTCACTCTGGATAGAACATTACTCCTGATGATATGTACAGTAGTGTTCAGAATAAGAGTAGTGCTATGTGAGTAAAAAGATTAATCCAGGTTTTGAGTATTTCTTATTGTTACATGGGAAACAAGGTACCAGTAGATTCAGTAGATTCTCACAAATCCTACAAGACCAAGCATTCATGATATGCGCACTCTTAAGGTTATGAAATTGGGCTATTAGTAAAAAAAAGTAGAAAAGGGGGTGGTCACAATAATAGTAGCATCTGCTGTTGACGCTACAAACTCAAAACTATTATGTTCAAACTGCTTTTTTTTAGCAATCCTGTGAATCGCTAAACTAGTATTTAGTTGTATAACCACAGTTTTTCATGATTTCTTCACATCTGCGAGGCATTAATTTTGTTGGTTTGCAACCAAGATTTTGCTCATTTACGAATGTGCTTGGGGTCATTGTCTTGTTGAAACACCCATTTCAAGGGCATGTCCTCTTCAGCATAAGGCAACATGACCTCTTCAAGTGTTTTGACATATCCAAACTGATCCATGATACCTGGTATGCAATATATAGGCCCAACACCATAGTAGGAGAAACATGCCCATATCATGATGCTTGCACCACCATGCTTCACTGTCCTCACTGTGAACTGTGGCTTGAATTCAGAGTTTGGGGGTCGTGTCACAAACTGTCTGCGGCCCTTGGACCCAAAAAGAACAATTTTACTCTCATCAGTCCACAAAATATTCCTCCATTTCTCTTTAGGCCAGTTGATGTGTTCTTTGGCAAATTGTAACCTCTTCTGCACATCTTTTATTTAACAGAGGGACTTTGTGGGGGATTCTTGAAAATAAATTAGCTTCACACAGGCGTCTTCTAACTGTCACAGCACTTACAGGTAACTCCAGACTGTCTTTGATCATCCTGGAGCTGATCAATGGGTGAGCCTTTGCCATTCTGGTTATTCTTCTATCCATTTTGATGGTTGTTTTCCATTTTCTTACACGCGTCTGTTTTTTGTTTTTTTTTTGTCCATTTTAAAGCATTGGACATCACTGTAGATGAACAGCCTATAATTTTTTGCACCTGCGTATAAGTTTTCCCCTCTCCAATCAACTTTTTAATCAAACTACGCTGTTCTTCTGAACAATGTCTTGAACGTCCCATTTTCCTCAGGCTTTCAAAGAGAAAAGCATGTTCAACAGGTGCTGGCTTCATCCTTACATAGGGGACACCTGATTCACACCTGTTTGTTCCACAAAATTGACAAACTCACTGACTGAATGCCACACTACTATTATTGTGAACACCCCCTTTTCTACTTTTTTTTTACTAATAGCCCAATTTCATAGCCTTAAGAGGGTGCATATCATGAATGCTTGGTCTTGTTGGATTTGTGAGAATCTACTGGTACCTTGTTTCCCATGTAACAATAAGAAATATACTCAAAACCTGGATTAATCTTTTTAGTCACATAGCACTACTATTATTCTGAACACTACTGTATATATGTTATGTGCTCCGGCTTCCTCCCTCTTCCATAGACATGCAGGTTTGGTGACTTGATATGTGAAACTTTGTAAGATAAATAAGTAATTTAAATTCCATGTTTTTGTTTTATTACTTCTGATAGTAAGTCCCTTCAGCTGCTACCTTGTTTGCACTCTGGGTCGCCACAGCAAGCCCGAGGTGGATCTGAATGTTGAATTGGCACAACTAACCTGGTTAAAGTAAATCAAGTTTGCCAGATGCCCTTCCTGATGCAACTCCACATTACATGAAGAAATGTGGCACGGGTGGGGTTTGAATTGAACTGGGAACCTTCCCCACTGAAACCTGAAGTGCACTAACCACTTGGCCACTACCCCCTGCTGTTTTGAAAAAAAATATTTTTGGGTAATTTAAAAGTAAATAGATTACATTTGTTCGACACACAACAGCAAGATAAAAAAAAATTGTCAAAGATATTTTAGTTTTTATTCACGTCTCATGGTGGGGTAGTAGCACTGTTTCACAGCAAGAAATTACCAGGTTCACTTCCGACCTGGCCCTCTGTATGTTGAATTTGCATGTTCTTTCCATGTTTGTGTGCATTTCCGCGGACCCTGTGTCGGCCTTCCATTAGAGTGGTGGCCGGTCCAGGGTGTACCCCGCCTCATACCCTATGGCTACTTGGATCAGCTCCAGCCCCCCCACCCCCGACCCTTACCCAGAACATGTGAGTTTGGAAAATGGATGGACGGTTGGATGGGGTGGTCATGGCTCCCTCATCCCCCGCAGTACAATACTAAGAGAAATTATACGAATCACTGCTTTGAAATACTCAAATCACTATAAGAAACAACTGCTTTGAAAAATGGTTCACTTGAAAATAAAATGAAGCAATTGCTTCTTTAAAAATATTTTCTATTTTTAAAAAAATCACTTAAACCACAGAAAAGAATCTGTTGCTATTTTGAGTGACTCAAACCACTTCTTTAATCAAATGCTTCAGTCTTTTGAAATACAGCAAAAGCAATGATGGTAACATCTAACGAATAGTGAGACTCCTCAAAATTAATTCCTGGCCACACCTGTGTCAGTAATAAATCCACAGTATCACAGCAAGATATGAAAACCTGTTCAATGTCAAATAACATCTTACATACAATATTACATTAAATACATTTGGAATTATGAAACGGTGGAAGAGAAAAAGCTCTTTTGCTTGGACTTCTGAGGTGGACTCGTCCTGGTATTGTGACGCGGTGTCCCCATGCCTCGTACACTTCACGCCACTGAAATCTGCTTAAACACAGTACAGACTCCGGTGGAATGAAGGATAGATAACATGGAATATTCTAGCAGAAAGAACGAAAGCAAGCATCTGAAATGTAAAACAAATATACAGTTGTAAGAAAGAAAAAACAACACAGCTTTGTTAAACTTAGTTCCAGTCTGAAACACAACAAAAAGATTTTTTTTTCCCCAAAGAAGTTTTGTGAAGAAAAGCCTCAAGCTTCCACAGCTAAGATTCAGAGTGGAGGTTGGCCCTTGCCCCTGGTGTAGAGGAGGTACTGACTGTGTGATTTACAACCGATCCTTTGGAGAGGAGGGGGCGGCATCGAACCTGGCGGGAATTAAATGCTGGTCTCTCCCACTGCTTGAGTTTAAGTTTGAACCTGAGCCCGAGCGAGACCAGGCCTGCCCTGCTCTGTTGCTCCAGGGTTTTGGGCTGTGCTGTGGAAATCATGAGCTCTGGCACGTTATCACAGGTCTGAGGTGAATGAGCATTTAGTCATCGCTGATGCAGCCCCACCTTAGCCCTTCTCACAACCGTTACCACCCCAGCCTCGCTATTTCACAAAGTTACAAACACAGTTAAATTGCTCCCTCCAAAAAAAAGTCTTAGAAGCACACATGTAATCACTTATAATAAATTAGCTCCGTGTTATATTTTGAATAGACGATTCGTTTTTATAATCTGTTTTTGTTTCAAGACTTTTTATTTTATTCCTTTTTTTTAGGACCAGTGGGTCATCCTGATTGAAGGCCTTACCTTGCTTAAAATGTGCCACTCACCTTATTTGGTGCCTTTATTTTCTCGTTCACTCTGTGCAAAACAAACAGCACCAACACTCAGATCAGCGTTCACAGCGAGGGACTAAAACTACAACTGCTGTCTGTCTTTTCTCTGAGTTTTTTCTCTACCTGTCTGAGGTATTGATGTTTTAGAAGGACTGCGTCGACCAATAAGACACCAGCACCTGAATGATTCCGCCCCCTATTCAGCTGCAAAGAGCAGCCACACCCTGGTTTTGTTTTGTTTCCAAGACTTAAGAAGAAGAAAAAAATACTTATCAACACCAAAGTTGCATTTCTCAATGTGCTGTGCATCATTATTTAAAAATTACAGCTGTTTTTATAACATTTACCATTTCCAATGCCTAAAATTCTTTAAAAAAAAAAGACTTGAATCATAACCCAAATGAATTTAATGGATTTAATGTAATAAGCACCCGATGTTCATTATTTGATGAGTCCCTGCACTATAATTTGCTCTTCTTCACCTCGTTCTCTTGAGTAAATGACGTTCTTCATTAGGCAAGATGCTTTCTGCAGCACTTCATAAATTCTGCAAAATGCATGTGCACAGCAACATTTGAAAGATAATTGGAAACCCGAAAAAAATGTCCTTTGCATGCATTCCAGCACAATTGAAGTATAAAGTCAAAATAATCCATCAGTACAACTAGCTGAATAGCTCTGTGCACTGTAGCCTTTATTTTCTGCAGAAGTCCTTGTGCATTTATTTTATCGGGTAATACTACAGCTCTGTTGTGTTGCAGCCGTTGTCTATCGTGCATGAAAAAGGGCAGAGGCCTGACATCTCTCACCGTGAAGGGGTCGACTCTTTAGAAAAGCATTCTTTGCCTGCACAATAGCAGGTTTAAGGGGGGGATGGGTGAGGAAGGCCAGCTCCAACACATTCCTGAGACCGCCGCCAAACCTCACCTAATATTTTCCTTGAGAGCGACATCTTCTGAGTATGTGATTTTATTGATAAAGACACCCCGTGGGACCCGTTTGGAGCGAACGTATGGCCCACTGGAAGATCATGGCCTTTAGGAGACTTGGTTCCAAAGCGCCGCAGTTTCCAAACAACGCTGACAAAGAGCTTAGTGGAGTTCTTTTTCTTCTTTGCACTGTAGACTTTGAAAAATATATTTCATCGCTTGTTTAAAAATGAATGAATAAATGTCATTGCAAGTGCCACAAAATTATCTTCACACCCAATGACCTCAGACAAAAATACAGCAATTAATCCACAATTATCCACAGTTATCATTATTATTATTATTAAAAATTATAACAAAAGTGTGATTTTTCGATATGTAAGTCACACCAGAGAACAAGTTACAGGGCCTCCCAAACTAGCTAAAGAAACTGACTAATACTATGGAAAATGTGGTGCGAGCTGCTGATATAACCTGGCTTGAGAGTGTGATTTTTGCTTTTCATTCGTTCATTCATTTTCTGCTGCTTATCCAAGTCAGGTTTGCAGAGGCAGTCAATCAAGCAGCTCATTCCTCGACTAGTCCTCCATCTCTTCCTGGGGGATCCTGAGGTTTTCCCAAGACAGCTGGGAAATATAATGCCTTCAGCATGTCCTGGGCCTCCTCCCAGTTGGATGTCCTTACGGAGACAACCAGGGAGCATCCTCACCAGATGCTCAAACCACCTCAACTGGCGGCAGCGGCTCTACTCTGAGTCCCTCCTGGATAGTCAAGCTTCTCACCCTGTCCAGTAGTGTAAGGTCAGAATCCTGACGGAGGAATCTCATTTCCGCCGCTTGTATCTGTGACCTTGTTCTTTTGGTCATTACCCAAAATTCATGATGATAGGTGAGGATAGGAGTGTAACTCAAGAATCTCGCCTTCTGGCTCAGGTCTTTCTTCACCACGACGGTCCGGTACAGCATCCTTAAACGTCAGATGCTTACCCAATCCTTCTGTCGATCTCACGCTCCAAGTTACCCCCCACTCATGAACAAGTCCCAGAGATACTTAAATTCCTCCATGACATATTTTAACCATAAACACATCAATTTGTTGTGCACATTTACATCATGATATTGATTAAAATCCTGGTGGACCTCACTGATCAACACAAACTTTTTGACAACCACACATGCAATTTACAAGTTGAGTTTTAATTACTGATATTTAGCAACATGGGCAGCATGGTGGATTAGTGTTTAGCACTGTTGCCTCACAGCAAGAAGGTCCTGGGTTCGTTTCCCACCTGCTTCTTTCTGTGTGGATGGAGTTTGCATGTTCTCCCCGTGTTCATGTGAATTCCCTCCAGGTGCTCCAGATTCCTCCCACTTCCAAAGACATGCAGGTTGGGTGAATTGGATACTTCAGAATGAGTGTAAATATGTTTGTGTATATGTGGTTGTGCAATACACTGGCGTCCCGTTCAGGGTGTGCCCAGCCACTCACCCCATGACTGCTGGAATATGCTCCAGCCCCCGTGACCCTTGAGTGGAGTAAGTGGGTATAGAAAATGAATGAATATTTAGCAACATGCTAATGTTGCAGATATCAGTGCATTGTGAATGAAAATTCACTCTTCTTTCTTACCCACCGTCTTTCCTTTCTCACCCATCCATGAGACGGAATCTGTTTTTGCTGATTTCAAGAGTTTTCTTTCATCTTCATCTTTCATCATCAACAAAATCTTGTAATGGACAAAATTTGGGCCACAAACTGGTGGTGTTTGGTTGCTTCACTATGAAATTTTAAGCGAACATGTCCTTTAGTGCCAGTTTCAGTCTCAATTAAAAAACAACAAATCTTTAAAATTGATGATGATAAAAGTCCATCTTCTAACATCACCCAGCATAATTTCTGACTCCTCCATTTCATCTGACATACCAAAAATTTACCAAAAATATAAAATGCTGAACTACTTCTCCCTGTTTCCTACTCTATTCACACAAAAAGCACATAGTAAAAACATTCATGTTGAGCATCTCTTGAAAGACCTCACATCATGTGTAAATTTAATCATTTTTGTTATTCATCGTGTTTATGCAGTATTTTGTGATTTGTTCATTGCATGCATGTCTCAATGATGATGAAAATTCAGCACTAATGTCTACACAATATTTTACATACTGTTTTCTTCTTATATGCACACATATAAACAGAAAAAAAAAATTAATGTGAGAAGATACAGATCTCTATTTTAATCTGATTAATGTGTTTAAAATGGTGTGAAATAATACATAATGTAATTGTATTACCATAATTATTCCCTTGACCCAGGAGGTTACGTTTTCACATTTTTGTGTTTGTTTTGTTCATCACCACAATTACTAAAAAACAGATGAACCTCAGTGAAGGGATGTGGCATTGGCACAGAAGCAAATTCTTAAATTTTGGTGCCACTCCAGAATTTTTTTCTTTTGTCAACACTAGAAAAGGCAGACATTTTTGTCCGGAAGGAAAACATTGACGGGCCCAAACATGTATTGCAATCGACTACATGCTTTTCATCTGTTGTTTATATGTTTGTGTTTTGAACACTTTTGTGTTGAAATGTTCCATATTGTGTTGATGTTATGAAGCACTTTATCACAATAGGAGACCGCAGTCTCGTTTGAACCCTGCGTGATATCACCGGATTTGACCACTTACAGGGACCTCCATTTAATATATATATATATATATATAGCATAAATTTACACGGATAAATGGTGTGCTGTTTTGTTTTCCGCTGCAATCACCGAAGCAATTGCGAAAAGTCTTTTTTTTTCGGTTCCCAGTGGAGAAGAAAAGACAAAGCGAGTGGGAGACGTTGTGTCGGTAAGAGTTAGCCTACACAGCTAACCAGAGTAGCTCCGTTCTCTCGCCTGCAAAACCGCCTCGACACGTTTGCGCTCCGGATCATAAACAAACCGCAACACGTCTACTTTCCCACCGCATTGTCACTTTGTCTTTGCATTTTCACTTTGTTTGCATGTAATTTGGCCAAAAACCGATTGCAACTGCTGTGGTTAGTCCCCCGGAAGTAGAGAAATTACGTCATATACGTCATATTTTACCCCTTTAGCTCCTGCCCCCAAACAAGACTGCAGTCTCATATTGTTTGAAAAGCTTGATGCAAATAGATAAGTGATATTAGGATTATTATGTTATTATTGGGGCAGCATGGTGGTTTAGTGGTTACCACTGATGCGTCACGGTGAGAAGGCCATGGGATCACTTCCCACCCTTTCTATGTGGAGTTTGCATGTTGTCCCTGTGTCTGTGTGGGTTCTCTCCAGGTGCTCCGGTTTCCTCCCACATCCAAAGACATGCGGGTTAGGTGGATTGGAAACTTTAAATTGTCCGTAGGTGTGTGTGAATGTGTTTTGTGTCTATATGTGGCCCTGCCACAGACTGGGGTCCTGTCCAGGGTATACCCTGCCTCATGCTGTATGATTGCTGGGTTAGGCTCCAGCCCCCTGTGACCCTTAATTGGAGTAAGTGGGGTAGAGAAAATGGATGGATGGATGTTGTTTTTGGTAAGGTTGAAGGGCCTGTTGTCTTTTGGCCGAGGTCTGCACTCTAATGACTGTCCCTCACAGTTTGTTTATGTGTTGTACTTTAGGAAAAGAACATGCTTTTGGCTCTGAATGGAGGACTGGATCCAGGATTTTTTTTTTCCTCCGACTAACATAGCCTCTTGCTAACATTGTAAGACAGAGCATATTTTTTACAGAATTTTAAGATGAACATATATGGTGTCACAAAAATCTGGGTAATGGTGTAACCCTAATGAAAAAACAAATTAGCCATAATTGAAATAGGTTGAAATCACACCACCAGTACCAGTTTGCAAACAGTAACATCAATTCTTTGTGTCTGCATTCAACAGCTAACACATAAAAAAGAAATATATATATATATATATATATATATATATATATATATATATATATATATATATATATATATATATATATATATATTCTCCACTTAGATTGCAATAGCCAATCACAGATTAGCCTTTCTGTCCATCACGTACCAGTATTTTGGCATGTTTGGTGCCAGAAAGTTATGTTAGATCAGTGGTGTCCAAACTATTCCAGAAAGGGCCGAGAGGGTGCAGGTTTTCTTTGCAGCCAGACTCCAGCAGGTGATTTCATTGATTAACATCCCTTTGAACAGGTGGGATGAGTTGGCGTAGCCAAGTCCAATATAACTTTTCTTCATCCAATATTTCTCTATGTTGGACTCCTTACCATCCATTATTTGTGTAATATATATATATATATATATATATATATATAAATATATATATATATATATATATATATATATATATATATATATATATATATATATATATATATATATATATATGTAGGTGCTGGTCATATAATTAGAATATCATGAAAAAGTTGATTTATTTCAGTAATTCCATTCAAAAAGTGAAACTTGTATATTATATTAATTCATGACACACAGACTGATATATTTCAGATGTTTATTTCTTTTGATTTTGATGATTATAACTGACAACTAATGAAAATCCCAAATTCAGTATCTCAGAAAATTAGAATATTGTGAAAAGGTTGAATATTGAAATATTGAAGACAGTTGATGTCACACTCTAATCAGCTAATTAACTCAAAATACCTGCAAAGGCCTTTAACTGGTCTCAGTCTAGTTCTTTAGGCTACACACAGCAGACTGCTGACTTGACATGTTGCCTGGGTTAAAGACAAAAAGGACTGGACTGCTGCTGAGTGGTTCAAACTTATGTTCTCTGATGAACGCAAATTTTGCATTTACTTTGGAAATCAAGGTCCCAGAGTGTGGATGAAGAGAGGCACAGAATCCACGTTGCTTGAGGTCCAGTGTAAAATTCCCACAGTCAGTGGTGTTTGGGGTGCCTTGTCATCTGCTGGTGTTGGTCAGCTGTGTTTTCTGAGGTCCAAGGTCCAACGCAGCCGTCTACCAGGAAGTTGTAGAGCACTTCATGTTTCCTGTTGCTGACCAACTTTATGGAGATATAGATTTCATTTTCCAACAGGACTTGGCACCTGCACACAGTCCCAAAGCTACCTGGTTTAAGGACCATGGTATCCCTGTTCTTAATTGGCCAGCAAACTCACCTGACCTTAAAATCTATGGGGTGTTGTGAAGAGGAAGATGCGACATGCCAGACCCAACAATGCAGAAGAGCTGAAGGCCACTATCAGAGCAACCTGGGCTCTCATACCACCTGAGCAGTGCCACACACTGATCAACTCCATGCCACGCTGCATTGCTGCAGTAATTCAGGCAAAAGGAGTCCCAGCTACGTATTGAGTGCTGTACATGCTCATACTTTTCATGTTTATACTTTTCAGTTGGCCAACATTTCTAAAAATCCTTTTTTTTGGTCTTGGTCTTAAGTAATATTCAAATTTTCTGACATACTGAATTTGGGATTTTCATTAGTTGTCAGTTATAATCATCAAAATGCAAAGAAATAAACATTTGAAATATATCAGTCTGTGTGTAATGAATGAATATAATATACAAGTTTCACTTTTTGAATGGAATTACTGAACTAAATCAACTTTTTCATGATATTCTAATTATATGACCAGCACCTGTGTATATATTTTGCTGAATGTACAGCCTTTTGGGTTCTTCCTTGTTTTCATCTGGGGTCGCCACAAGAGATCTGAGGTGGCTCTACACATTAATGCATAGAGGAAATTGGTCAGAATGTCCTTGAACCAGGAGCTGTCTGCACTGGAAGCAAACACACTTAACCGCTTGGCCACCACCATGCATACATTTTGTTGAAGGGAAGATTTGTGATTGGCTGGACTGCTCTGTGCAGATCCACTGAGATGACTTTAACATTACTGGCAGTTTATGGGTTTATAGTTAGAATGGTTGGTATACAGGATGGAATACATAAAGGTACAGTCTGCAAGATTTAGTGTCATCTAGTGGTGACTTTGCAGATTGCATTATTGCAAAAGGAGTCACAATTTTGCGTCTTTGGATACTCATGCACCCTTGTTCTCTCTTGCGATAAGCAACATATATGATCACCTCTTTCACAAAAATGAGGATCCTCAAACTCTTTAGCCTGCACAAACAACCACCAGTTCCTCTTCTTTTTCCTCCAGTGTGTTTGCAGCATTTTCCACACATTTCACTAAAACAATATTGTAAAAATAAGTCATTTGAAAATCTGAGACACGAGAAAACAGAAAGATCAGTGTTGTATTTCCAGCCAAAACGTAGATGAGTGGGTGAGTGAGTTCATCCATCCCAGTCAGCTTGTGTAGACAGTAACTCAAAAACAATAAATTCTATCATCTTGTAACTCAGCCCATGAAATGAAGTTAGGAGGACAAATCCTATGACATCTGGTGAACTTTAATGCACCAGACTGATTGAATAGTATACAAATAATAAATGTTTATGAGTTCAATGGTACGAATATTTCATGAGGTGAAAGCTGGAACATACCATTCAATAAGACAAAGCCGAGATGAATGGTTTGTTCACTGAATTAAATATTCATTCCATTGAAAGAATGTAAAAACATTCATTATGTGTGTTATATAATAGCTGCAGTAGATCCTTGTCATTTGATATTTTACAGAAAAGAGACTTACATTGTGGTGTTCCACTGCTGCTAAGGTCCAACACGAACTTTGAATAGGAGCCCAAATTGTGACGATGTAGTCCGGTGATGCTGTGCACTGACTTTGTACTTCAAAAAAAAAAAAAAAAAACTTTGTGTAGTTCCTCAGTCCAGCAAAAAATCATGTCAGCTTTTCATCATAACAGCTCTTCATGCCTCTAGACGGATTACAGCAGAGTGGATTGTGTGTGTGTGTGTTAGAAGAATTAGCACCATCATTTATCTCCTTGAAGTCATCATCTGTCAGCAAAACAGACTCCGCATGTTTAACTAAATACTGCCGCCACTAGTGGGCGGGGTTCACAGCGTGCAATGGTACCAAACGTGTGGAACCAAATTGCACGCTAAATGGAACAAAATTGTATGCTAAATGCAACGCAACACAAATGAGACGAATAATCCATGTCACATGACATACAAAGCATCAATAGCATGACAAGGATCAACCGTTATATAATGCCACCTGCTGCATAGTTAGTGAATGTGCCTGCTTTCACGAGAGTCAGTGAACAAGTTATGGATGGTAAATAGACGCTACAGCCGGCTAACAAGCTAGCAACTGTGAGAAGAACCAATATGGAAACTATGTGGGCAAATTCTAAATGAAATATGCAAGAAAAACAGGAACCCAAAACTCAAATTAAACAACAGAGAGAATATGTGGCTGGGGATCATGCCAAACGTTTTTGTTGATTCTGCAAATTAGTGAAGCTAAGTGCAAACTCTCCTTGTAAATATTTGCTTGTAAGAAATGGAAGACATTATTACTACATGGACAAATACTAGAAAAATGGATGTTAGAATATAAAACTGGAATTAAACAACATATAGAACATGTGACTGGGCACAGTTCCAACACTTTTAATTGGTTCTACTAATTTGAGAGAGTGGATGGTTGCCCCCTTCCAGGGGAAACTTCCCAGTAGTCCTAGGGTCCACTACTCCTAGTATTAAGGAGAGCATTTTGAGGTTGTTTTAACATTTATGGTAGGCTATATGTTGCACTAAAGTAGGTTAAGTAATGTTACAAATGTATGACAATTAAAAAAAACATTTAATTATGGTGAATTACCATTATTTGTTGATTTTCAATTCAACATATTTATAGACAACTGTACAATTAAAGGTGATTAATGGTGTATGTCAGCACAATCATATGTCTTACATTTGTAAATTTAACAAAACTGGATCTGGTTTGTTAGCTATTTGAAAGTATTACATTTATTTGTGAACTTTAAAATCAGTTTGGGGTTGTAATATACACTATCAAATAATATCAAGAGGTTAGGACCAGTGGACCCATCCTCTTACAGGACCAAAGGTGGTTCCATAGTGTGTTGGATGCGGAGACACGTAGCACAAATGCATGTTCCCAGACTGACCTGACCTACAAATTAGTGACTCTAACTGGAAACACTGCACTGGAGTATTTTGGAACCTGTTTTTCACATTGTTACTGAGGCCATATAAAAAGGAAGACATCACTACATGAGCAAATATTAAATAAAATATGGCACGTAATTTGAAACTAAAACCAGAATTAATCTATAGATAGAACATGTGGCTGGGGATAGCACCAAAACTTTTTGTTGGTTCTACAGATTATCAGATTACCAGGCAGAACCTGGATGATAGCCTCTGAAACCTGGTTTGAATATTGTTTTGAAGTCTGTATCAAAAGAAACACCCCACCAGCTGTGCTAAATGGGGCCTTTGTAGATCCCAAAATGACTTGAAGTAAATACATTAAAATTTTCCAGTTGATTTGGTTATGAAATCTGAAAAGACAAGGGAATGTTCTAGGATGACACTACTTTAGAATTTTACATTTAAAGGCTACAGCCAGCACACCATGTTGTCACCTGTTCATGTTTTGGAAAAATTATATTTGAAATGTTTCTGTGTTATTCTACAGTCCTGTAAGTTGTGCATAAGAAAACTCTGCTGCTGTGAGCTTAAATTAGATTTTTTTTTTTTTTTTGTCTAAATGAGTTCCAAACTTTTAACTTTGACAGGTTGGTCGACAGCACTTTCAGCCCCAAGATGACCTAACTCCATGTTTGCTGGAATGACTAAAGGGCTGCTTTAAAAAGAAGTAGAAGAAAAGAGAAGTAATTTAGTGATGTTTGAGCGTGAGAAGTGACAGAGAGATTTGTTGAATGAAGAGGCGCTGTGTTTCACCACACTGCCTGAAGCCAGCACACACAGGCTCTGTTGGAACATGTCACCTTAAAGAATGCAAGCTTCAATCGCAAATACATTCCTGTTAGCTCTCTGAGACGCCACATCAGCAATCTGATCCAGAGTAGAGCTGCAACAATGAATCATTTCATCAATTGTTATTGACTGTTAAATTAACTGACAACTATTTTGATCAGCGAACAGATGTATTGTCACATAAACAAACAAACAAACAAACAAACAAACAAACACAATAAAAAAAACAAAAATTCTCAGCTCTCAGCTTTGTAAATGTGAATATTTGCCTGGTTTGTTTTAACATTTTTATCAGTTTAATCGACGACAAGAATGCTCTCGAGTTGCAGCCATAATAGAGAGCAACTGAGTTTGTAGATATTCAGATGGACAGGAACTCAGCTCGCATCTCGCCTATACAGTGCAACAGATTGGCATATGCACACTCACTTATCTTCTGACAAATTCAACGTTTGCATAGAACAAAGAAAATCTTCAGCTTAATGATGACAAAGAAATGTGGTGTCAACTGCAGCAGTCACACCTGACATCTTAAAAATCCAAAATATTCTACATTCTTGCTTAAAATGAATGAATGATTCAGCACACAAAACTCCATATCAAAAAAGAAAATATTTTACAGTAGCACATGTGACTGAAAGGGTGTAGGCAGAATCAAAAGCTTATATACACCCACCCCTTTTACCATATATATATATATATATATATATATACAGTAAAATCACCAGTGTAAAAATAACACTGACAGACAAAATAACACAACAAAATAAATAATAATGCACAATCCAAAGGAAATAATACCAACTCAGTAAACTTATTTGTCTATACTGTAACGACAGATTAGATTATTTTTATAAGGTCTTTTAAAGCTGACTAGAGTAGGGTGTAATTTAATATGTTCAGGACAGATGTTCCAAATGTTTACACCTTTTACAGAAACACAGTGACTTTTTACAGTAGTTTGAGCATTTAATTTATCAAATAATAATGTTCCTCTCAAATTATAACTGCAGTCTTTCATTTTAAAAAGATTTTGGACATGTTGAGGTAGAAGTCTGTTTTTTGCTTTATACATGGTTTGTATTGTAATATAATCAACTAAGTCCCTGAATTTCAGCATATTCAAACAAATAAATAGTGGGTTTGTTGGCTCACGGTAAGGTTTAATACTGATAATTCTTATGGCTTTCTTTTGCAATAAAAATATTGAATTAGTGTTTGTTTTATAAGTGTCTCCCCAAACCTCAATACAATATGTCACATATGGAGCTATTAATAATACAATAACATGCTTTTGGAGGGCGGTAATACAATATGTCATATATGGAGCTATTAATAATACAATAACATGCTTTTGGAGGGCGGTATGCATTTTCAGAGGCTCGACGTCCATGCCCAGTTGCCCAAAATGACCGATATTTGCCCGGGTTAGACAGTTCTTATGTTGCGCATTCTATGACGTCATCACTTTATCACTTTATGCACCGCTACCCAATACCCACCCGCTACTGCGGGCAGGTATGGACAGGTAGCGTAAATGTAAATCTATGCTACCGGCCCAGCAACACCTCAGTAAGTGATAATAATGAATAATATGAAGTGATTAGCGAATATTGAGGGAGGAAATGTTGGGCTTTATACAGGATTGCAATGGATTTTGACATGTGGGATTTAACATTATTTTTTATGTATGTTTTCCATCTTAATTTATCATCAATGATAACTCCAAGAAATTGTGTTTCAGTTATAATTTCAGTTTCAGCATCCTGTAATAATACATTTCTACTTCAATTACTGTGCTTATTTCCAAATATAATACACTTTGTTTTACCAAGATGAAGTGATAATTTATTTAAATCAAACCATTGTTTAAATTTCTGCAATTTTCAAGGTACCTGACATCAAATGTACATTTTAAGCATTTGAATAATGAAAGCATTTTAAAAAAGATATTAGCTTGAGAATTTGTTGAGATTTACAGCTTTCTTTGTTGGTGGTTCCTGGGTGTCGTCCCTGTCTGCAGGCTCTACAGCCTCAGGCTGCCCACAGGTTGTTTCCTTCTAGCCCCCCCGCCCCGCACGCTGGTGTCTCATTGGTTGATGCTTCTCTGACTTGCCTGGGCAAGAATGCACCTACCCTCTAATGCACTTTTATGTTCAAGCAAATTGACAAGGAAGAGGTGCCAGCGTTTTGCAGCATAAATATTTCATTCCCCATTTGGATGCAGATTCGAGATGTCACACCCGGAATACAAATGCGCCGCCTCCTCCGTGGAAAGGAACGCAAGCGCTGTGTGAATATGATTTGTGTTAGAGCTCGACCAATATGGCACAATATGATTAGGTTTTATTGAGAATAGCTGACACTGTAAAAAAAACAACTAAATATTAAAGTCTGACTCACAATCAAATTCCAAAATTTCACATGCAGGAAGGAGGCAGGCGAAGAAATTGCTTCAGTGTCCTACATTTCTGCATTTTTAAAAGGGTGTTTTAAAAATTTTATTATTGCCACTGCAGTCTTATTTTAAGTAGATATCAGAAAGTTTCAGGTGCATTCATTGAAGTCTTTGTGGATAAAGCACACGTTCCTCTTTTTAATACATCATGTGAAACTTTTTTTTTTTTTTTCTGACCATGTGTGATCTATATTAGCCAAACCTAAAACTGCTGTCTTGTCTCATCACTGACATTCACATCTGTGGGTCCTTGGCCTTTGAGATCAAGTGACTCCTGGCAAAAGTTATGGAGAGGTGTTCAACTATGCTGACACCGTTGAAGGAGAATGAAGGTCCAAATCTTTAGGGTCCTGATGCTTCCTGTCTTACTGTATTATTGTGAGATGTGAAGACTAACCAGTGACCTAAGGTAATGACTGGATGACTTTGGTATTGAGTGTCTTTGGAGGATCTTTGGGTACTACTGGAATGATTTTGGATCAAATGATGTGTTGTGAGGGAACATTAGGTATGGCATTTTGGTCACATGGCACATGTCTCTGGGCATGAGCCAGCACTCAGATGCCTATTTTGACAACTGCAGTGGCTGGAAAAGGCAAAGGGATGTCCACTTTTCATCCAGCTGTGACAGACAGGTGGTTACAGGTGATGGCGGATTGTTCTCTGTGTGGATGATTGTCATCCAGGAACCAAGCCTGTTCTGTAGTCCAGTAGATTCCAGTTTTTGCGGTATACCAGCGCATGTTCACAGTCCTGTCCTGACCTGACTTTTAATCTAGTCAGTGGGATGCAGAAATAATTGCTCAGTTTTGTCTCAAAGCACCAATTTTGGCACACATGTAGACTGATAAATTCTAATCAGTCCTGGACACTGAGCCTTCTAGAATTTTGTCCAGGAGAGTCATGCGAGCCATTTTTCCAAAATGGCCAACGTTAAGGGCCCCTTCACACATAGCACGAATAAGTAGGAATCAAGGTAGGAATCGACTCACGGCAAACAGTCTGAATGAGCAAATCCCTAAAACATTGAGCCGACGTTGGGAGGGACACACGGTTGGGCAGGCATGAATGATCCTGCTGCGACAGTTTTGTGCATGCTCGTGTGAGCAGCGGGAACGTGTAGAACCACATCGCATCTCTGCTGTGGAGAGAAAACAGTAAAAACCACACACCATAAAAACACCAAAATGTCCAATATTTAATCCCTTTTATCGAGTGGACAATACACGTATGATCCCTCTGTGCCTCTTTATATGACCCATGGTCATAGACGTACAGTCATGAAATGACATGAATGAAGCAGTGCGCTCTCATTATGTCTTAATATGTCCAGCAGGAATATACATAATTACTACAATCGCCGGACACTGATAGTTTAGATATTGGTGAATAATTTGTGAAAATCATTGGGTTGATATAAATAATAAATAAAAGGGGACCCAATACAGAACCCTGCGGTTAAATAAAAAACTAAATGCCACTCACAGGATTCAAACCTGCAATTTACAAAAGCTCTGATTAACAGACGGAAACTTTACCTCTGCGCTACAGTCCCTGTCTTACAACAGGAGTGTAAAATGCTTTAAATCATCAAGGAGATAAATGTATTTAAAAAAGAGAGAGAGAAATTAGACAATTCATAGAAAAGGAAGTTTTTAATGATGGCAAAAACGCACTGTGATAACTGACAAAATGATTGTTATGGCGTATTTTTGGTGATACGTGATTGAAAGTGCCATATTTGTTGCACTGTTGGTTTGTCATATAGTCCTGTGGCGCGCCACTCACAGGACATGTGTGTGTCCTGTCAGACAGACGTGTCATTCAGTTCGCCTGCTGCGTGTCCACGCGTGTCCTGTCAGACAGACGTGTCATTCAGTTTGCCTGCTGCGTGTCCACATGATCTGACTGTCCATTTCAACTTGGACAGCCTGTCAATGTGAGCGCTGTGTGCATGCTTCAGCCTGTCGCAAAAGCGATATATGTTTTATGTATTTCCACGTGGTGACAGCAAGCACACATACGCGTGTCACAGTGGACAGTTGTTAGGTCATGTCCTTCAAAACACAGTACGTGTTCTACAGCTGTGACGTCCAGGACCAGAGATCTCAACAGCTGCTGCTGTTGGCAGTCAGCCACACCCGTATGTTCAGCGCAAAGACCAAAGTGTCACTCTCTGTGTTATGTGATCATTTTTTTTAAGTTATTTAGGCATGTAATTGCGTATGTAGTTATTGTCGTAATTATTTCTATAGTTGTGCTGGCTGTGGTCGTGGGCACTGAGCTGTCATTTCCAGCTGTCAGTGAGTCTCTGGTGGGCGATCAGCTGAAAGACGGCTCACTGTGCTGTGTGTTATCTGGCTGTATAGGGCTGCAGCTATTGATTATTTTAGTAATTGAGTATTCTATCGATTATTCTGGCGATTAATCGAGTAATCAGATAAAAACAACTTTTGCGTTTTAAAACATTAACAGTCCAGGGCTCTCCCTAAGTAATGGCACAATGTCACTGCGCCACTAATTATTTATTTTTTCACATCTTTACAAGTTTTAGGTCTTTCCTGGTGTCAGGAGCTCAGCCAAAGTCAGGCCAAATTCTTGACATGCTGAAATGGCGATGGGTTGTGGCTTTCTGGTTTTTGTTTTCCCCAATTTGTAAAATTTAACCATTTTTATTTATTTATTAAGGTGGTGGACTGGGTGGGGGACTGCATAAATTTCGTTTTAACACTTTGTGATTCAGCCAATGCATTTCATTTTCAGCTGGAGGATGAACATGGAAGCCTCGCAGTCACTGTTTTTTTCTTATTATTATTTTATTTGAGTTCCCGAGTTTGTGATGCATTGTGTGTTGCCCAAAAAAGTGAAAATTAAAAAGCGAAACACTCATTGCGAGTCTAAGCAAAACACAGGAGAAAGAGTGGACTTCTTCCAGAGACTGTCAGTGGCCGGGATGGAGCTGTGTGAGGGGAGTGCTGAGCCGCTCACACCAGGCAGAGAGAGGCAGCAGCTGGCTGCCGCGCGTAGAGCGGCCAGCGGACAAAACTGTTTTTTTTAAAAAACAAACACACTGCTTTACTTTAAATGCACAGTAAGCTATTTCAGATGATCAGCGTGGACTGTCTTTTTCCTAAAAGGCTTTATTTCACTCTGTTTGTCGTGTTGAAAAGCTGTAGCTTTTGTGCTAATTTGATTAGCGCTTGTTCTAGTCTTCTCCTGTTTGTTTTTCTGGGGACATTACAGCACCACCCACAGGCTTGGCATATGTACGACAATGTTAAATGAAGGTTCAAGGCACAGAATCTGCCTCAAACATTTTTTGTAATTGAATTATTTGAATTACTCGACTAATCGTTTCAGCCCTAGATCTGTACATACATATCAGAATTTCATGCAAGTGTGCTCCCCCTCATGCCACATGTATTGAGGGGGAGAGCGGGGGAGGCAAAACACATGCACACCATGTGTTGTGGGGGGGACACGTGAAACACACACATGCCACATATGTTGTGGGAGCGGGAGTGGGTGCACACACACATCCACATGTGATGAGGGGGCAGCCAACACTCTGGCACACCACATGTGTGTTGCTTGGCGAAGCACAGTGTTGTGGGGGCACAAATTTCATAACCAGCTTGAAAGTGGTCACCTGCTCATCATTTTCATCCTGACTGCGGGAATGGCCTCACAATTCCTAAGTGCTCCACGAGTGGTATTAGATGTTTGTGTGTGGTACCTGGAATTTGACCGACACCTGCCAAGAGAGGGATCGAATGGGCTCTCACAGGGCACTTTCTGTCTTTCAGCCACTTGTGTGCGCGAATGGTGGTAGCGACAGATGTACGAGACGTTAGAGGCAGCTCAGATTTTTCACAAATGGCATGCAATTCCTCCCTTGTGCGCTACTCAGCTTCAATTGAGTTATGTGTGAAGGGGCCCTAAATATTGTAGTTAACAGGGAGAGCAGCGTGATATAATTCACCAGTTATCATCACAGAGATCTGATAGATTACATACAAAAAAAACAAAACAAAAAAAAACAAAAAAGTGCCTGCTGCACAATTAACATAAGGTAGTTTTGTGCTTTGATGCAGAGTGCAAACAAATGATAAACATTAGATCATTGCAATCAAACCATTTCTGCAATCAGCAAGATGAAACTTAATATCATAACTTCTGTACTTTATACTGCCTTGAACTTGTCCTTTTAAAGTGAAGATTTCCCAGAGGTGTGTCATCTTCATTACAAGTTTAGACTGGCTCAGCACCAATCTCTAAACTTGGCTACACTTCTCGCTATGACCTCAGGGCATAATATACCGGTTGCATCATTATCTAGACATAATGTACGAGCAAGAGGGGCCAGTTGCATCAAATGTTGTAGTAGTAACTGATAATAGCTTCTTGGAAATCAATCTGAAAAATCACAGATTTTTGGGGGATACAATTAAGCTACTTTTTTCAGGCATAGAAAATATTTGAGGACAATAACTGAAAAAAGAGACTTAATTTGTCTAAATAAGAAAAATACCAGTTTCAAGTTTATTTTCTCAATAAGTGCTATTTTGTAACCCAGTGCAAGCTATAGTCAGACAATAAAAGTGGTAGAACATTCTCTATACTGGCCAATGACAAAACCATTCCATTAAATTGGAAAATTGCCAATATGTCTTTGTTTTGGTAAAATGGCTGCAACACCTAGCTGTCAAGCATTTACTGTTCTGTACCTAATATATACTATTTCAAACATGTGGTGAAATCCAATGAACAATATATATATATTGTTTTTAAATGGCTGTCAAAATGGCCACCATTGATTTTTTTTTTTTTAAACATGAACAACCAGTTAGTCTAGTTGTGACTAGTCTGGGTAAGACAAATAATAAGATAATGGGGGTGGGGGGTGGAACCTTTAATGACTCTGGTTTGCAGCATGATTTACTCTGGTTTTCTTCCTCCATGGGTTCACAGACAGACAGCACC
The DNA here is from genome assembly GCF_902500255.1 of Thalassophryne amazonica. NCBI lineage: Eukaryota > Metazoa > Chordata > Actinopteri > Batrachoidiformes > Batrachoididae > Thalassophryne > Thalassophryne amazonica. The sequence continues at coordinate 107,082,047 of NC_047108.1, read as the reverse complement.
AGGATGGGCTGTTTGCTCCTGGAGATCAAGTGGTGGTGGTCAGAGAAGGTACTCAAAGGCTTAAACTCAGGGAGTTGAGGTGGATGCTGCTCCTGTAAATGTTCAGTGACACACTTCAACACCTTTCATTCAGACTTCTGAGTTCAAAATCTAAATAGTATTTTGCTAGATGCTGGTATACTTGGATCCGAAAGGGAATGACAGATGACATTTTGATTAGTTTGTTTCATATTGTGCCCAAAACATGCCCGTGACTAGTTAAGTGAATATACAGAACCTCTTTGCACCCTGTAACCTACTTTGCTCTCAGATTAACACCCTGCATAAAGCAGAGTTGAACATGCCCTAAAAGCCTCTTGTGTTATGCAGTTTATATCGTGTGGGGTACAGTAGTGTTCAGAATAATAGTAGTGCTATGTGACTAAAAAGATTAATCCAGGTTTTGAGTATATTTCTTATTGTTACATGGGAAACAAGGTACCAGTAGATTCAGTAGATTCTCACAAATCCAACAAGACCAAGCATTCATGATATGCACACTTTTAAGGCTATGAAATTGGGCTATTAGTAAAAAAAAAAGTAGAAAAGGGGGTGTTCACAATAATAGTAGTGTGGCATTCAGTCAGTGAGTTTGTCAGTTTTGTGGAACAAACAGGTGTGAATCATGTGTCCCCTATTTAAGGATGAAGCCAGCACCTGTTGAACATGCTTTTCTCTTTGAAAGCCTGAGGAAAATGGGACGTTCAAGACATTGTTCAGAAGAACAGCGTAGTTTGATTAAAATTTTGATTGGAGAGGGGAAAACTTATACGCAGGTGCAAAAAAATTATAGGCTGTTCATCTACAATGATCTCCAATGCTTTAAAATGGACAAAAAAAACAGACACGTGGAAGAACACGGAAAACAACCATCAAAATGGATAGAAGAATAACCAGAATGGCAAAGACTCACCTATTGATCAGCTCCAGGATGACCAAAGACAGTATGGAGTTACCTGTAAGTGCTGTGAAAGTTAGAAGAAGCCTGTGTGAAGCTAATTTATTTGCAAGAATCCCCCGCAAAGTCTATCCATCCATCCATCCATCCATTTTCTTCCGCTTTATCCGGAGTCGGGTCAAGTGGGCAGCAGCTCCAGCAAAGCCGCCCAGACCTCCCAATCCACACACACCTCTCCCAGCTCCTCCGGGGGAACCCCAAGGCGTTCCCAAGCCAGCCGAGAGATGTAGTCCCTCCAGCGTGTCCTGGGTCTTCCCCGGGGCCTCTTCCCAATGGGACGTGCCCGGAACACCTCTCCAGCGAGGCGTCCATGGGGCATCTGGAAAAGATGCCCGAGCCACCTCAACTGACTCCTTTCGACATGGAGGAGCAGTGGCTCGACTCCGAGCTCCTCCCGAGTGACCGAGCTCCTCACCCTATCTCTAAGGGAGCGCCCAGCCACCCTGCGGAGGAAACTCATCTTGGCCACTTGAACTCGCGATCTTGTTCTTTTGGTCATGAGCCAAATCTCATGACCATAGGTGAGGATCTGAACATAGATCGATCGGTAAATCGAGAGCTCTGCCCCCCTACTCAGCTCTCTCTTCACCACGACGGTCTGATACAGCGACCGCATCACTGCAGATGCTGCACCGATCCGTCTGTCGATCTCACCCTCCATCCGTCCCTCACTCGTGAACAAGACCCCGAGATACTTAAACTCCTCCACTTGAGGCAAGGACACTCCACCAACCTGAAGAGGGCAAAGCACCTTTTTCCGGTCGAGAGCAATGGCCTCAGGTTTGGAGGTGCTGATTTTCCCCCGCAAAGTCCCTCTGTTAAATAAAAGACATGTGCAGAAGAGGTTACAATTTGCCAAAGAACACATCAACTGGCCTAAAGAGAAATGGAGGAATATTTTGTGGACTGATCAGAGTAAAATTGTTCTTTTTAGGTCCAATGGCCACAGACATTTTGTGAGACGACCCCCCAAACTCTGAATTCAAGCCACAGTTCACAGTGAAGACAGTGAAGCATGGTGGTGCAAGCATCATGATATGGGCATGTTTCTCCTACTATGGTGTTGGGCCTATATATCGCATACCAGGTATCATGGATCAGTTTGGATATGTCAAAATACTTGAAGAGGTCATGTTGCCTTATGCTGAAGAGGACATGCCCTTGAAATGGGTGTTTCAACAAGACAGTGACCCCAAGCACACTAGTAAACGAGCAAAATCTTGGTTCCAAACCAACAAAATTAATGCCTCGCAGATGTGAAGAAATCATGAAAAACTGTGGTTATACAACTAAATACTAGTATAGTGATTCACAGGATTGCTAAAAAAGCAGTTTGAACATAGCAGTTTTGAGTTTGTGATGTCAACAGCAGATGCTACTATTATTGTGAACACCCCCTTTTCTACTTTTTTTTTAATTAATAACCCAATTTCATAGCCTTAAGAGTGTGCATATCATGAATGCTTGGTCATGGTGGATTTGTGAGAATCTACTGGTACCTTGTTTCCCATGTAACAATAAGAAATATACTCAAAACCTGATTAATCTTTTTAGTCACATAGCACTTCTATTATTCTGAACACTACTACATCAAGATGGGCTCTATGTGTTGTTGAGGAGGAATAAAGAAAGGTTTCTGTGCCCATGTGTTTGACACTAAACAGATTATTGCCCTGAGTGCCAGCAAAGCTGGATGTTTCAATCAGTCCTGTTTTGTCTGTGAACAAGATAACTAAACAACAGCTGGAGGGACGTATTTTCTACTATGTCTCTGCAACCAGCAGGGCTAGAGAGACGATGTAAAGTTTATACTGATGAGGAAAATATTTGCGATTGATTAATACAAGTGTTGTGATAATGAAGCCACCAGGAAGTCAAAAAAGGAAGTCATGTTTGTTCAGAGCGTAAAGGATTTGCATCATCCCTGTAACGCCTTTCAGTGTAACCATTATTTCAGTATTACACAATGCTAAAATACCCTCAGCTGTATGAACATAAAAATAGGAAACGGAATGTGACCTTTTGACCTCTTACAATAGGTCAAGCTTAGCCATCTTCTCCAAGTTCTGTGTCCCAAGAATGTTCCCTGTGAATTTGAACACCCTAATAGGACTGGACTTATGGTGAGCACAGACAGATGGACGGACGCAAAGTCTTCACAATACCCAATGGCCATATTTTGGCCTCGGGTAAAAATGTTTAGCACTGAGTTTTTTTAAGACAAAATTACCTCATAGAATGTCTGTATATTTTGTTTATGTCTGCACATTTGCAGCACTGCTCAATCCTGGTTTACTATGAATGAAAGACTAATTGACCGCCTTGCCAGATTGCATTTTTCATTATGAGATCAATGCTGAATAAATATAATTCAACCCTTGGTGATTTTTTTTTTTTTTTGTAATTATTTAAATCCCGGTTAATAGCGGTGTCGGCATTCATCAGAAAGCACTCAGATACTCTGAACACCTGAAATGGAGCGCTAAGTGCCTCATGTCGGTGGTTCCTTCTCAAAATGAATACAGGAGCAGGAGGGCGCTGGATAATTCTCCCATGCAGGGGTCTGCTGGTACCCTGTGTTTATGCACTCCTCTCACTGATATGCTATAATGGAACATGCCGTAATAACAGTGGAGGGGTGGCATCATAGCAGGAATTATTGAAATGTTCACTACTGCTGAAACATTTTGCCTTATGTGAATATTTCTGGAGTGTGAAAGGCCGGTTGGTGCAGTGCAAGAAACAGAATCAGTACTTTTGCCATACTCTTTTTGAACTCCTATTTCTGTGAGCGGTTTTGAAGATCAGACAGTGCTATTACACAAATAATAAATGTTTATGAGCATTTCATGAAGTAAAAGCTGGAAAGCTTTCACCAAATTAAATATTCGTTCCATTGAAAGAATGTAAAAACATTCATTATTTGTTTTATATAAAGGCTAAAACAGATCTGTGTCATTTGATATTATATTAATTTCTAAACAACAGAAAAGAGACTTACATTGTGGAGTTCTACTGCTGCTAAAGTCCAACACAAACTTTAACTAGGAGTCCAAATTGTGACGTGTAGTCTGGTGATGCCATGCACTGACTTTGTACTCTAAAATAAAAAAAAAAAGACTTGGTGTAGTTCCTCAGTCCAGTGAAAAATCACGTCAGCTTTTCTCACGAACAGCTCTTCATGCCTTCAGATGGCTTACAGCAAAGTGTATTTGTGTGTGTGAGAAGAACGAGCACCGTCAATTAGCTTTTTCAAATTGTCGTCCGTCAGCAACACAAACTCCGCCATGTTTGTTTTAAAGCTAAGCACCGTCCCGCTTGTGTGAGCACGTGCAGGCACACCACACGCATGCTCACACTAACGGAACACCACAGGTGGTGGTGGAAGCGTGCTCTTCTTTTCTTCTTCTTTTCCTTTTGGCTGCTGCCGTTCGGGATCGCCATAGCAGAAGCGTGCAATGGTACCAAACGTATGGAACCAAATTGCTCTCTAAATGCAACAATGGGATGAATAATCCATGTCATGTGAGATACAAAGCAGGGCCGTATATAGGAATGTGAAAGGGGGGTTCAAATCCTTGAGTTGGGGGTCCAGTGGGCTGCAGGGCCCCCAGTGCGGTCGAGGGGCAATGCCCTCGTGGGGGGCTCAGGGGGGCAAAGCCCCCCGAAGCAGAAGCTTTTTGAGGATTTCGAGGGGGTAAAAAGCTACATAAATTTCATTTGAAACCCAAAATGTATCATTTTAGGAAATACATTTTTATATACAAATAGTCCTTGCTTGGGATTGGATCAGTTGCCATAAGAACCATCCAGGAAGAACCAAGATAACATTAATGCAAACTTTATACATGCCGTCATTCGCAACCGATAGGCGTGAAAAAACTCGCGCATGCGCACGAAGGTTCAAGCTTGGCTGATGCAAGCGCACATGATTCAAATCCATATAGTTTTTGCAAAAAATAAAAAGGTCGGATAATTTTCTAACAGACCTCGTATATAGCGGTATTAATATTCGCGTTTACATTATGAATATGTACGCATATGTATGTTATGTATTAAAATAGCGGTATTTAATTTGGCGACCTTGTTTAACTCGCAAAATTCGCATAATAAATCCCACGTGAATATTTGCACCTTTACAGTATTTGCAACAGGAAGGAGAAGCTCCCTTTATTTCTCAGCTTATACATACAAGCATGTTTTTACAAACCAGACAAGTGTAATTGTGTGTCTACATGGGTATTTACAAGCCTACTAATGTTTGATATCAGAGGAGGATAGGGACCAGGGAGCAAAAATTCTCAACCCCCATGGGAAAAGTTTATCTAGCAGTTTCCACTTTCATCACTTAAGGGATTACTCTGACAGAGGAAATTGAAACTTGAGGGTGTGTGATAATAGCTGTGTAACAGTTAGTGCTTGTTGCTTATTATCAATGAAAAGAAAATACATAATGTTGATATCCAGATCAGATAAAAATCAGCAGAATTCTTGGGGGGGGGGGGTAGGGGGGGTTCGGTTGAACCCCCTGAACTCCCTCTATATACGGGCATGCAAAGCACCAATCAAATGACAAGGATCCACTCAGCCCTTATATAATATCTAATGTTAACACTCTACATATGACTATGATGACTATGATGACCCGTGACTATCCAGGGTTGGGACCAGGAAGCAGAGTTGTAGTCTTACACACCTCTCTGCAGCTTCTCTCCCCCTGCCATCCCCTCATTACCCCATCCCCGTAGAGACGGTGCCTGCTCCCAGACTACCAATAACCAGCAAAAATCTATTTAAGCATAAAAATTCAAAAAGAAAAAATAATATAGCACCTTCAACTGCACCACAGACTAAAACAGTTAAATGTGGTCTATTAAACATTAGGTCTCTCTCTTCTAAGTCCCTGTTGGTAAATGATATAATAATTGATCAACATATTGATTTATTCTGCCTTACACAAACCTGGTTACAGCAGGATGAATATGTTAGTTTAAATGAGTCAACACCCCCGAGTCACACTAACTGTCAGAATGCTCGTAGCACGGGTCGGGGCGGAGGATTAGCAGCAATCTTCCATTCCAGCTTATTAATTAATCAAAAACCCAGACAGAGCTTTAATTCATTTGAAAGCTTGACTCTTAGTCTTGTCCATCCAAATTGGAAGTCCCAAAAACCAGTTTTATTTGTTATTATCTATCGTCCACCTGGTCGTTACTGTGAGTTTCTCTGTGAATTTTCAGACCTTTTGTCTGACTTAGTGCTTAGCTCAGATAAGATAATTATAGTGGGCGATTTTAACATCCACACAGATGCTGAGAATGACAGCCTCAACACTGCATTTAATCTATTATTAGACTCTATTGGCTTTGCTCAAAAAGTAAATGAGTCCACCCACCACTTTAATCATATCTTAGATCTTGTTCTGACTTATGGTATGGAAATAGAAGAGTTAACAGTATTCCCTGAAAACTCCCTTCTGTCTGATCATTTCTTAATAACATTTACATTTACTCTGATGGACTACCCAGCAGTGGGGAATAAGTTTCATTACACTAGAAGTCTTTCAGAAAGCGCTGTAACTAGGTTTAAGGATATGATTCCTTCTTTATGTTCTCTAATGCCATATACCAACACAGTGCAGAGTAGCTACCTAAACTCTGTAAGTGAGATAGAGTATCAATCAATTTCAATCAATTTTTTTTTTTTTATATAGCGCCAAATCACAACAAACAGTTGCCCCAAGGCGCTTTATATTGCAAGGCAAGGCCATACAATAATTATGTAAAACCCCAACGGTCAAAACGACCCCCTGTGAGCAAGCACTTGGCTACATTGGGAAGGAAAAACTCCCTTTTAACAGGAAGAAACCTCCAGCAGAACCAGGCTCAGGGAGGGGCAGTCTTCTGCTGGGACTGGTTGGGGCTGAGGGAGAGAACCAGGAAAAAGACATGCTGTGGAGGGGAGCAGAGATCGATCACTAATGATTAAATACAGAGTGGTGCATACAGAGCAAAAAGAGAAAGAAACAGTGCATCATGGGAACCCCCCAGCAGTCTACGTCTATAGCAGCATAACTAAGGGATGGTTCAGGGTCACCTGATCCAGCCCTAACTATAAGCTTTAGCAAAAAGGAAAGTTTTAAGCCTAATCTTAAAAGTAGAGAGGGTGTCTGGTATCTCGTCAATAGTTTTACATCCTCATTGAAGACAACTTTGGATGCTGTAGCTCCTCTGAAAAAGAGAGCTTTAAATCAGAAGTGTCTGACTCCGTGGTATAACTCACAAACTCGTAGCTTAAAGCAGATAACCCGTAAGTTGGAGAGGAAATGGCGTCTCACTAATTTAGAAGATCTTCACTTAGCCTGGAAAAAGAGTCTGTTGCTCTATAAAAAAAGCCCTCCGTAAAGCTAGGACATCTTTCTACTCATCACTAATTGAAGAAAATAAGAACAACCCCAGGTTTCTTTTCAGCACTGTAGCCAGGCTGACAAAGAGTCAGAGCTCTATTGAGCTGAGTATTCCATTAACTTTAACTAGTAATGACTTCATGACTTTCTTTGCTAACAAAATTTTAACTATTAGAGAAAAAATTACTCATAACCATCCCAAAGACGTATCGTTATCTTTGGCTGCTTTCAGTGATGCCGGTATTTGGTTAGACTCTTTCTCTCCGATTGTTCTGTCTGAGTTATTTTCATTAGTTACTTCATCCAAACCATCAACATGTTTATTAGACCCCATTCCTACCAGGCTGCTCAAGGAAGCCCTACCATTATTTAATGCTTCGATCTTAAATATGATCAATCTATCTTTGTTAGTTGGCTATGTACCACAGGCTTTTAAGGTGGCAGTAATTAAACCATTACTTAAAAAGCCATCACTTGACCCAGCTATCTTAGCTAATTATAGGCCAATCTCCAACCTTCCTTTTCTCTCAAAAATTCTTGAAAGGGTAGTTGTAAAACAGCTAACTGATCATCTGCAGAGGAATGGTCTATTTGAAGAGTTTCAGTCAGGTTTTAGAATTCATCATAGTACAGAAACAGCATTAGTGAAGGTTACAAATGATCTTCTTATGGCCTCGGACAGTGGACTCATCTCTGTGCTTGTTCTGTTAGACCTCAGTGCTGCTTTTGATACTGTTGACCATAAAATTTTATTACAGAGATTAGAGCATGCCATAGGTATTAAAGGCACTGCGCTGCGGTGGTTTGAATCATATTTGTCTAATAGATTACAATTTGTTCATGTAAATGGGGAATCTTCTTCACAGACTAAAGTTAATTATGGAGTTCCACAAGGTTCTGTGCTAGGACCAATTTTATTCACTTTATACATGCTTCCCTTAGGCAGTATTATTAGATGGTATTGCTTAAATTTTCATTGTTACACAGATGATACCCAGCTTTATCTATCCATGAAGCCAGAGGACACACACCAATTAGCTAAACTGCAGGATTGTCTTACAGACATAAAGACATGGATGACCTCTAATTTCCTGCTTTTAAACTCAGATAAAACTGAAGTTATTGTACTTGGCCCCACAAATCTTAGAAACATGGTGTCTAACCAGATCCTTACTCTGGATGGCATTACCCTGACCTCTAGTAATACTGTGAGAAATCTTGGAGTCATTTTTGATCAGGATATGTCCTTCAAAGTGCATATTAAACAAATATGTAGGACTGCTTTTTTGCATTTACGCAATATCTCTAAAATCAGAAAGGTCTTGTCTCAGAGTGATGCTGAAAAACTAATTCATGCATTTATTTCCTCTAGGCTGGACTATTGTAATTCATTATTATCAGGTTGTCCTAAAAGTTCCCTAAAAAGCCTTCAGTTAATTCAAAATGCTGCAGCTAGAGTACTGACGGGGACTAGAAGGAGAGAGCATATCTCACCCATATTGGCCTCTCTTCATTGGCTTCCTGTTAATTCTAGAATAGAATTTAAAATTCTTCTTCTTACTTATAAGGTTTTGAATAATCAGGTCCCATCTTATCTTAGGGACCTCGTAGTACCATATCACCCCAATAGAGCGCTTCGCTCTCAGACTGCAGGCTTACTTGTAGTTCCTAGGGTTTGTAAGAGTAGAATGGGAGGCAGAGCCTTCAGCTTTCAGGCTCCTCTCCTGTGGAACCAGTTCCCAATTCAGATCAGGGAGACAGACACCCTCTCTACTTTTAAGATTAGGCTTAAAACTTTCCTTTTTGCTAAAGCTTATAGTTAGGGCTGGATCAGGTGACCCTGAACCATCCCTTAGTTATGCTGCTATAGACGTAGACTGCTAGGGGGTTCCCATGATGCACTGTTTCTTTCTCTTTTTGCTCTGTATGCACCACTCTGCATTTAATCATTAGTGATCGATCTCTGCTCCCCTCCACAGCATGTCTTTTTCCTGGTTCTCTCCCTCAGCCCCAACCAGTCCCAGCAGAAGACTGCCCCTCCCTGAGCCTGGTTCTGCTGGAGGTTTCTTCCTGTTAAAAGGGAGTTTTTCCTTCCCACTGTAGCCAAGTGCTTGCTCACAGGGGGTCGTTTTGACCGTTGGGGTTTTACATAATTATTGTATGGCCTTGCCTTACAATATAAAGCGCCTTGGGGCAACTGTTTGTTGTGATTTGGCGCTATATAAAAAAATTGATTGATTGATTGATATGCCTATGTTTTTTCCCCAAATGATCTGGGCATGATCTGTTGAGAAATTCATGAAAATGTTGAAAAATGCCTGATCTTGCAATGTTAAAGAAAGTGAAAAAACAAGAATAAAATAAAATAAAAAGTTGTGGTTCTGACTTCTTAATCAGATCTACTCTAAACATTAATGGTTTCCTATTTGGCCCAAACCCTACCCTTCCGCCAAGTTTCACAAAAATCGGTTCTGTAGTGTTTGTGTAACCCCCTTAATAGTCAAATGAACAAACAATCAGTGCTGAAAACATGATAGATTATATAATTCATTATATACTGGGTACATCTGTAGTCACTTTTTGTTGGTTTCATGCCAAGTGTGCCTTCTTGCTGTTAGACCGCATATATAAAAGCTCCAAAAGTCTCCTACATAATGGCGAGCAGCAGCCTCACGAGAGAACTCATCTGGGCTTGTTTTCTGCAGAATACCTGCTTCTTTTTTTTTTTTTTACCCGCTAAGCCTCCCCCTATAGAGAATGGGGACGTTCCAGCTTGCTGGAGGTGCTGATTAGTCCTGGTTTGTGGTCATTGAGATTCTATATGCACTTCTCTCTGTGTTGTGGGAGCAGATTGGATTCAGGCATAGTTGAGAGGTCAACACTCACCTATTGACAAAGGTGAGACTGACATGACCAACGCCCTCTGATTAGCCAGTCCATTAGTTAACTTTGTCACACAACAGAGCAGACATGGATTCCCTGGATCAGATATCATGTTGCTGGAATGCTGTCTGCCAAAAGGGCTGAAAGTGAATAGAGTGAGGAAGAGGAGGCTTGTGTGTGTTTGTGTGCTGTTCATACATGGCTGTGTATTAAGTTAGATCGAACTAAACTTTGCTGTTTGATGCAGACAAAGCTTTTATCATGAATTTTAGTTGCATATTATAATTCATTTACATATTATTCATGCACAGCAGGTAGCGCAGTGGATAAGGAGCTGGCCTGCTAATATGTAGAGCTGGGTTCAGATCTTCCTTGTGGTACCTATCTGTGTCCTGAGACAAGACACGTAATCTGCATTGTCTCAGCCCAACAAGCTGAAAAATGGGTACTGGCTTCGGCTGGGAAGTTACCTGCAAAGGACTGGCATCTTATGTTTCATAGTAATGAACCCAAGAATGCAGACAAGGAGACCACACAGCAAAGTGAAAGAAAAAGACTTTATTTTAACAGATAAAGGAGTGCAGTCCAGTGATGATGTGCAAACAGTTAGATGATGGGAGGCAGTAAGTCTGAGGCAGGAGGAACTTGAGGGTAATGCAGCGAGAGCAGGGAGGTACATACACTGACTGATGACAAGAATACAGGGTGTGGTGAAGAAATAACTCAGCGTTGAACAACTTAAATACAGACACAGACGAGGAGATGAGTGACAGGTGGTGTGGAATATGAAACAGCTGTGAGGGAGGACACGCCTACAAACACACCAGACAACAGACAAAGTGCCAACCGGGACCTACAACTAAACCAGAGTGAATGTCTAAAGTCAAACAGTAACTACAACAAAAATCTGTGAAGTGAAAACTAATGGCCCGGCCACATGGCATACGATGATTACTGAACAAAGGAAAAAAGTAAAAATGTCACAAATCGTTGAGAAAAGGTGGACTAATGAGATTTCTACTTTTCCCATCACTGAATAGCCTGCGATTCAAAAGCACAAAAGGAACAAAAGAGGAACAAAACAAAACCGAAGCTAACGTTGATCTCAACGCTTTAAATGAAACGCGCCTGGAGCCACTGCTGGAGCAGTGTGTGTCTGCATCCTGCTCTGCAATCCAGGACTCAGCGCTGGGATGGAGCTCTATAGCACCTGAGTCCTGGAGAGGCTGCAAAGAGAGGCACGCGATCCGACACACTGTGGAGATCTGTGTGCATGTCGGTGGATCCACCTGCTCTGGTTGCTTGTCCAGAGCAAAAGAGGGATCATCTCCTTCATCATCAGAATCCTCACTGTCTGGTTCAGACTCTGACGCACTGTGTGTTCCATCTTACTCCAATTAAAAAAAAAAACTGAAGCGCTTGCTCAACATTCATAAGACACCTCATTTTTACACACACACACACACACACACACACACACACACACACACACACACACACACACACACACACACACACACACACACAAAAAAAACACCACCACACTAACCACACGCTAAATACTCCACCAAAATAATACACACTCCAAACACTCCATTTTTTTCTTGCATTGTAGAAATGTACTCCTTTCTCAAAACGGTAAAGCAAACGGTACTCACATTTCCAGATGTACAGCGGGACACACTACTTCCTTGTCAGAGCTGGGAACATCAGATCGCAAAGATCAGAGTCCTGTCCCCCCCAAAAAAGTAGAAAATATTGCCATTTAAACTCACAAGCAAACTTAAAGATCTATTATCTTGTTTCAGCATTGACAGCGAGACAGCGGGAGAGAGGGGGGGAGAGGAGGGGGAGAGAGAGAAAGAGAGAGATAGCGCTGTTGCTCTCTCTGCCTTTTTTAATACCCTGGTGTTTCTGATTAATGGGCACTGTGGCTGTGTGGATCAAGCAGTTAGTCACATGCATGCGCGAGCACAAAAGTACTGTCTCGTACATAATTCAGTAACTAAAAACATTGTTCAGACAAGAATGCAGCCATTTGCGATCACACTGGGTTTTCTGTTTTCATGTCACACCTCTGTGGATCAGAGCTGTTCACACGTGAATGTCCGCTGCTGCTGGAACTTTTTCCACACTTGATGCTCAAAGTCATGCTTCTGTAAACTGCTGCCTGGTTTGCACAACCGAGGTTCAGTTTGCTCTGAGAGATCACCGCAGATGACACAAAATATTATGTCGTGTCAGCCCTCAGCAGCTCCATGGCAACGAGCCTGATCTTGCAACTGCAAAGCCCTCTGCTGTGAAGAAATACACAGCCATCAAGGATTGTGTCAGCCTTCAGCAGCTCCACCGCAACGAGGCTGATTGTGCTCCTGCAAAGCCCCCCCCCCCTCCCACTGAGAATAAAAACACAGCCATCAAGATCACCTCCTCAAAACTTTTGAACTGCCAGGCGTTGAAAGGGCCAGCAGGCTCTTCTCTCTGCATGGGCTAGAGGACAGCAAGCCCTTCAGAGTTCATGGAAAGAATGCTGCACCTCCTGAGAGGACACCACCCGGACATTTTGTGCAGCAACTGTCTCCTCAGGTATGCGCAGCGCTGGCAACAGCATGATCACAGACTGCCGTGTGCTGGCAAAGGAGTCCAAAAAATTCTTCCTCACCAGCCACCACCACGGCATGACAGCAGCTGCACTCACCCCATCACATGCAGTGGCAGAAGCCCCACACCACACATCAGCACCACCTGCAGAGGAGCTGCATCTCTCCTCCACAGCAGTGCTCACAAACCGGTGTCTGCACTGTATGAAAACATTCAGCTGGTTGAACAAAGTCGAAGTAAACGCTAACGTTACAAAAACTAAGTAAATGATAAGAAACCATCAAAACCACCAAAACGAATACAGATGGTTTTTGGCAGCATTCGTTCAAATTTTTCGACAGTTTAAAAATCCCGACGAAGCACCACCTGCAGGAATGATGCTGTGTGAAGGTTAAACGATGCCAGCGAAAGTCAATGAAAGTCCAGATTTCTTGTTTTGGGGTGGAACCAAATGATACAAAAAACAAAACACAGAAGGGAGACACCAGGGCCAAAAGGACAAGCCAGGAAGGGACCAGGAAATGTAAAGACAACAACGGACATGACAACACGGGGACCAAAAACCAACCCAGGTGGGAGGAAGGAGCTTGTCAGAGGGACTGGTCTGGAACAAACAAAGGGTTGGAACACCGACGTTGTGTACAGGATGGCCTGACAGCCCCTCTGGAACACCAGTGTCATCTGCAGGATGGCTGGATGCCCCCTTTGGAACACCGACTTTGTCTGGAGCACAGCCGGATGCCTCCTCAGGAACACAGACGTCGGCTGGAGGATGGCCACATGGCCCTTCGGGAACACAGACATTGGCTGGAGGACACGAGTGATTAACCATTGTCTGCCATACTCTTTGTATGGCCAAATGATTTATAGAAGTGTTGTCCAAGACATACTGTGACAAGAAGATCTTCATGTATCATTCTGGCTCATCTTGTTTTATTTTTACTTCATTGGATTTGTATGCAGTGATGCAATGTAAACATTGTTTACATGTAAACATTGCATCACTGCAAATACGTACGGTCAGGCAGAAGTCATTCATTCAGGAGAAGATTTGGGTCCTTGGGGTCAAACGTCAATTTGTCATAGCCCTTATTCTCTTCATGCGTACGGCTAACCTTGTACATATAAATCAACACAATGTATCTTATTTTCAATGGTGTCTATGGCAGTCATCTTGCTAAAACTTTTTAAGTGTTTGTATTTTTTAGATAGGTTCATATTTTTTTATCATGTTGCCAGTTCATGCTATAGTACTGTAGATCAAATCAAATCAAATCACAACAAACAGTTGCCCCAAGGTGCTTTATATTGTAAGGCAAAGCCATACAATAATTATGGAAAAACCCCAACAGTCAAAACGTCCCCCTGTGAGCAAGCATGGCAACAGTGGGAAGGAAAAACTCCCTTTTAACAGGAAGAAACCTCCAGCAGAACCAGGCTCAGGGAGGGGCAGTCTTCTGCTGGGACTGGTTGGGGCTGAGGGAGAGAACCAAGAAAAAGACATGCTGTGGAGGGGAGCAGAGATCAATCACTAATGATTAAATGCAGAGTGGTGCATACAGAGCAAAAAGAGAAAGAAACAGTGCATCATGGGAACCCCCCAGCAGTCTAAGTCTATAGCAGCATAACTAAGGGATGGTTCAGGGTCACCTGCTTTGAGAAAGCATATTTCTCAAAGCATATTTGAGAAATATGCTTTGAGAAATAGGCAGCAGCTTTCATAAAATTGTAAATGCAAGCATCCACGCTGTCACTCAAATTTTCATGATCCCAGGGGATTGGTGGACCCGATCACCTTTTAAGACGAGCAAGCTGAAGGTAGCCCTTATAGAGTTGTTGGCTTCTAAGCTTTCATATTTTAAATCTGTACAGTTATTGGATTAGCCGCGCTAAGCCAGCAAGAGCCCATTAAAGGTGACACCAAATTTTTAGTGGTTAGCTACTAAAGAGGAGATGATCTCCATCAAGAAAAAGAATGTTTATTCTGTGGATGTGCACTCCAGTGCTTGGAGACCATCCCCAGGAAGATAAGCTATTTTCAGAATTATTACGAATTTATTATCTGCTTACAGCTTATGGACACCAAATCTTTTGTTTCATTGTGAACTTCTTAAAAATGACCATTTAACACATTACACAACTCATACAATATAACTACTGCACCTTTAAAAAAAATCCTTCTTGAACTTTTACAAGTTCTTATTATTTTATGACAACAAATCAAAATGTAATAAAATTCAGACATCTTTGCGAAATGGAGAAAACAAATGGTGGGCTGTAATCTCAATATGAAAACCAATCTGTAAAAGAAATTCTATATAAAATAAGCATAGAAATCACAAAACAATGGATGATAGCACACACCCATTTAACTCAATTAAATGATCATTAACTAAGTGAATCATAAAAAATGGAAATGTGCAACTACTGCAACTTGCATTTGAAATTTGAGAGCTTTATTCTGCGTAATTGATTCATTCTCGTAAAGTTATGACCTTATTCTCGTATATTATGACTTTATTCTGGAAGTCTTAAACTTACAACTTTATTTTCATAATATTATGACTTTATTCTCAAAGTCTTAAAATTACAACTTCATTTTCGTAATATTACGACTTTATTCTCGAAGTCTTAATAAAATAAATAAATAAATCAATGTGGCCCTAAAACGTCATTGCAGATGAGTATGCAGTTGTAGTATTCTGTAAGTGGATGCTGGATTCAGCGGCATGTATAATTTTCCTGCTTGTAAAGATAAACATTTTCATTCAGAATATTTGGCTCGAAATATCTTATTCCAGCCAAAGAGAAGCTGCAGAAAGTTGAGGCTGCATATGGGAGATGTGTGCATGCTGCAGTGTGTGGCAGAGACCTTTGCAGATGAACAAAGCTTAAATAAGTTACACTTTGTGATTTCATGGCAATCATATATTTAAATTTGTAAATGAGTTACTTTTTTCAAGGCACTATAATAACTGAGAATTGGGGTCACAGAGCGGTTGATAGTTAGCCCAAAGCGTGATACAACCTTCTTTGTCTAGACGTCATTGGCTCTAAAGTGAGTTTAGAATCTATTGGTTATTTTCTAGCCTCTGCATATCTGAATAGAATATGAGCTGCAGAATGAGTTTCTGACTCTTGAAAATAACAGCTGCCGGTTTTACATATTTATTTGGTTGCAAAGGTTGGATGGAAAACTACATAATCTATCTATTGCTGATCTCTCTCACACTGAGGTCTTTAGATGGGGAGAGGGCGAACGAAAATGGCAGATGTCTGCAAGTGCCTATTTATCACGCTGAAGTACACACAGCAAGAATAAATACTTTACATATGGATAAGAATGATGTACTGCACTGGGGCTGGGATTTGATTGAAAGCACTGCTATCTAAGTTGTGATAAATATTCACCCTGTGGCCTTTATGATTCAATTGTGCAGTCCAGAATTAATGGAAATTTATCTTGTCAGCTCCTGTGGATTCATGACATTTGGACTTCCCAGTTTTTTCATACAGTTGGGGAGGGGATTTAAATCTGTTGTGACCTGCAGCAACATAAAACCATGCATATTTGTCAGCACAGCAGTAAAGCTGATGCAAGCTGTGAGGAACTGTCCCACAATGATAGATTAATTTTACAGTCAGTCAGGCACCTAAAAGATTGATTTCATCTTACTGTCCTTTTATGTTATTTATTTCCCTCCTCTGACATTGCTGGAGTCACTCAGGTAGGAATATTCCAGAGGTGTTGCTGCAGAACTGTGGAATGATGACAAGATGTAACATGTTTTAGCGTCTCGCAGTGCCTCACAATGTAATTTGTGTCCTCATGTGCGCACACAAACAAGCACAGACACAAAAATGCACTTTGAGTAAAGTTCACCTGAAGCATACAAGCTGTATAATAGCACGCTGATTGTGAGCCTTCATTGTCTTAAGCCATCTTACATTTTACTTTTTAAACTCCTCTTACAACATCATTCCCCAAACTGAAGTTTCTCCTTATTTTTCCTCACTCCCCTGCACAAGGAAGAAGAGTGATGGCTATTGGTAGGGTTGGGTAGTTTGACAATTCCATCATTCATCACTCTTGGTTGACCAGCATTCTGATGTAGAGCCACCATTGTGACACCGTGCCCCTCACCCTGCCATACACACTAATTCCATTGTTCTTGTTATAGCATAAATATATATTTGTGTTCCACAGAGATGCAACTGACCACTAATAACTGTGTAGTTTTTTAAAAGGCATAGCAACCAGAGAATTTATCATTTAAAGGACATGTTGCTCAGAAATCATAACAACTTAGATTTAGGCTGTTAATGACCATCCGATTACTTTGTGCCCTTCCATAACTGGTCTCAAAGTTTTCATCATTCACAACAAACCACTACAGAGACTGATGAAAACAGACTACTCACGAGTTCTCGTTTTTCAGAGTGTTTCCGACAGCAGTTACGTAGCTTTGAGGAAGCATCCCAACTCACGGTTGAATGGATTGTAGCTGCTAATGTTAAGAATGGAGCCACAGATTAATTGCAAAGTTTACATAAGTGTGATGTTGTGTTATGATTACTCTTTTTTAAGGGATAACTGTTAATTTTGATGCAGTCACAAGAAAAGCAGCAGTCGCTTTCCATTGTGAGAAGACTTAGTGTGCGTACACAATCATTAGTCATAAACGCAGCCTGTTAAAAAGAGTCTCTGCTAGATGCTCTGCACACTTATAAGTGTTGTCATTGATATAAATATGAAAAATCTAAGAAATACCTCTGTGTGATCAGGCAGCCTGCAAAACAGTGTAGAGTTCCACGTGCACATTCATGGCAGTAGCTATAACAGGGTTAAAATAGTGTGCTGCTCTGGTACAGAGAACAGACTCTGCATACAATGAGGTCTGACAACCAACAGACTCTCTCAAAGTAAAATAAAAATAACAAAGCCTTCCAGCTCCACTGAGGAGAACAAAATACAAAAGAAAAAAAAAACTGAGCAGGGCACTCACCCACTAATGATTTCCATATAATATGTAAAATCTACACCATCAGAGAAGTCGTCATGCATGGATGGTGCACGATCCAAGTCCACTCCATCAAAGAGTTCCTGATTGGCACCATCACGCAGGGATGCTGTGCGATCACCAGCCAGAGATCAATGTCCAGGTCCACTCCATTAAGCAGTTCCTGACTGGCACCGTCACGCATGGATGGCACGCAATTGCCAGTCAGAGAACCATGTCCAGGTCCACGCCATCCTCCTGTGGACAGATGTCCGTCATGGTTTTGCTGCGCAGGCGCTGACCACAGCCGCCAGGATGAAATGTTTTCCCATTTTGGTCCTGATTTAGAAGAAGAAGAAGAAGAAAAATGATAATCCCAGTTGGTGCGGATAGTGTGTCAAGCCCACTCCCCGTGGCCCACGGCTGCTGGACTCTCTTGGCCACTTCCAAAAGCGACTCTCTCCATCGGTCATCTCCACTGTTTTGGTGTGCTCCCATGGAAGCTGTTGTGTGGGCCGCTGAAGAGGAGGTACTGCTGGCCCACCACCACCAGATGGCGCCCTGCTTGAAGTGCGGGCTTCAAGCACGAGAGGGCGTCATAGCAACCGGGAGTGACAGCTGTCACTCGTCATCAGCACCAGCTGTCACTCATCCACATCACCACCACCTTAAAGGCCGGACTGCAACTCCACCTCCCCGCCGAGAAATCAGCTACCTTGGAGGTAATTTCTCTGCTACACTTAACTCTGACTTAGAGTCTGAACTTCTTTGCAGCCGTTTTCCTGTGGTGTGCCTTATCTGAGGGATTGGCATTTGGTGTGATCAGCGACGGCTTCGCTTCACACCCCAACCAGATAAGTGGTTAGACAGGAGCTGCACGAGTGCGTGACTGGAGGTGGAGGTGCTCCCTCCCAAAAGAACACAGACGGTGGGATTACTGAGTGTGCGTACTCACACTCACCTGTGCTGTTTCTGTTCTCTGCCAGCAGTGCCAGGTCTGACAGCTGGAGACGGTGACCACCTGGGGACTCAGGACTTGGCGGCTCCGGTGTTCTTCAGATCCGTTGGCGGTGAGGGCCGTGTGGGATCCGGCTCGGTTCTGGACGGGCGTCTACTATCCTCAAGCCTGCCCACACGTCACCCAACGTGTAATTGACTGTAGTTCCAAACTTGTTGTTGTCTGTATTCCGTTGTGCACAATTTACAACATTAAATTGTTACTGTTTGGCTTATCCATTGCCCGTTCTTTTACGCCCCCTGTTGTGGGTCCGTGTTCCTACACTTTCACAACAGAAGCTCCGCCATCAACTTTGGATGTAGAGAGTCAGACTCAGAGAGTCAGACTCAGATGTGCTGCTGTGGTGCTCTGATCGCTCCCCATTATGTATTATGAAATAATGCTGAATTTATGTGTAAATGATTGTTGTTTAAAAGGTTCAGAGATCTGTCACTGAGACAGATAATGACTGGAGTGAAGTTTTAAGCAGAAATGAGACGATAATCTATGAATCGCTGCTGATGCTCTGAAATGGCGCATGCGCAGTGAAGGCAGGGGGAGTGATCAGAAGGGGGAGTGCTGAGCCCCTCACATCCAGGGCACCTGCGTGTGTGTGTGTGTGTGTGTATATGCCTTTGCTGTGTCTTGTGGATGTGTGTGTGCGTGTGTATTGTTGTCTCCTTCCCCCGGTGTGCGGGTGTGTGTGTGTGTGTGTGTGTGTGTTTGTGTGTGTGGTTGTCTCCTTCCTCCAGTGTGTGGATGTGAGTGTGTGTTTGGTGCCATTTGACTCACTGCGTCCTGCGTGTGTGTATCTGTGTGGGTCTCCGTTCCTCCTCTTTGGCTTGTGGATATGCGGTGTCCCCACTGTGTCGCGTGTGTGTTCAGCCCCTTGTGTGGGCTAATTATATATGCGCGGTTATTTTTCTGTGTTCCACGTGGTTGTTGTTTTCACGGTATTCTGGATTTTGGTTGTCTTTTTTTGTACTGATTGTTGTCATTTATGTTTTATCTTTGTTCTTGCTTTCTGATTGTTTTTTATTCTGCTGCACTGACCTCTTAGTTATTTATTTCCGTGTTTTTAGTTCTCTTCCACTACGTATTTGTTTGGTTAGTGTTATTTGTTTTTTCCACTCAACCTTTGTTATCCGCAGTATGGTTTATCACTGGCTTTATCTGTTCTGTTTTCTGTTCTGTCACATTAGTAGTTTCCTTATTTAAGCACACCTGTTCTGTTGTTTTGTCAGCAATTCAATGTTTGTCTTTCCTCTACATGGTTTCTCTCTCTGAATTCAGTTGCCCAACTCCACTCTTATGTGAGTATGTATTTTTGTGCCCCCTGAATCTTCCCATTGTCATTAGAGTTCTTGGATTTTTGCTCCTTGTGTTTTCCCATTGTTCTTGTACCTTCTCCTTCCCTTGTCAATTGTAAGTTTGTTTGTTGAACTGGTTACACTGGACATTGTAATTAAATCACAGGATTTTGTCACAACCCCAGAGTTTCCCTGTTTGCATATTTGGGTTCTTCTAATACCACAAACCATAACAACAATCATGAATACTTTGATGTTGTGATGCTAACCGGGACATAAAATAACATGCAACATGTCCTTCAAGGATTCCAGTTCATCTTTATTAGTTGTGATATGTGGTTCCTGAATCGAGGTGAACAGATGAGCGCCCTCCAGCAGTATGTGATATTGGTCAACAGAGATGTTGCAGTGGGGTGGAGCATGGCAACTAGATTTAACTAATTATTGGCGGAGTAGGACTTGGCTGGTCTGAATGGTACCAGGTGATGATGGCTTCAGAAAATCAGCTGAGGTGCACTGTTACTGTTAAGGATTTTGTATATATGTTATCACTGTTAAACATTTGTACATTTGTCTTCTTTCCCATGAGAACGGTGTTGTGCTGTTTTGCACTTCACCCTGAGAATGTACGTGTTATTCAACCTTGTTTTAGCTTTGTCTTCTTTCTCATGAGAACGGTGTTGTGCTGTTTTGCACCTGTCTTAATGCAATCCTGAGAATTCAATTTTGTTTTAGCACTCTGGGGTCAATCTGAGCTGGGAATGAAGGGCTGGATGTACTTATTATTATAATATAACTTTGTTTTCGCAGCCTCTAACGACTGGGAGTAAGAGAACGTTTTGACTATTGTGATGTGGTGTTTAGTGTGAAGGAGTGTGGAAGACAGGACACTTCAGGCAGATGCAGAACAGCTGCAACAGACGAACGAGATGTGCTGACCTGAAAGTGTTCTTCCTTACAGCTGCACTTATTGACGTATGCGTTTATGTTATGGGAAGAAACTTGTCTTGCGTCATCACCCCCACCCTTAGGACAAGTTTTTTGTTTATGTGATGAGGGCGTCTCTTAATAAAAAGAGCGGAAAAGCAGGCCAGACTTTAGTGTAGCCTTGGTGTACAGCCTGGCCGCACTCCGCGCGTAAAATTTGACTTTCTGTCTCACTGGTGTTTCTTGACTCTGTTTGTCTTGTTAAAGGTTTTAAAAATGTTTGGAGGAGAAAATACCCAACAGTTACCTGGCCCATGGAGGTAAATTAGTAATAATACATTAATAAATAGTACAAAATTGCTATTATTTGCAGCATGGTGGTCAAGTGGTTAGTGCACTTGCTTTCAAAAACTGAAGGTTCCTAGTTCAAGATGACTTGTACCCATTCTCCACGTAAAATGGAATTGCATCAGGAACAGGAAGTGCATGTGGTGTAAAAGTTGTGCCAAATCAACTTGCAGATCTATATTGGATCCCCTGTAGAGACCCTTTGTTAAAAAAGGGACAAGCAGACGCAACTTGGTTCGTCATTATTTAATTAATGCATGTGTTGAAGAAAGTAAAATAAGGTATGTACCAATTACATACCTTATTTTACATACCTGTATCAGCCCGAGTTGCACTCAAGCTGATACAGATGCATCGGGGCATGATGCAGGACGCGATACATAAACAGACATGTAATAAGATCTTTATCACATATTACAACAAAAATAAAGAACAATAATCATGCACATGAATCACGTAGAATGAATAACGCAGGTAAATCATGTAAATATGTAAATTATGGAATGTTTTTATGCCTCCCTATAAAGTCATGAGTGTCCTCATCACTGACTTCTTGATGTCTCACAACTTCAGTATGCGACTAGAGTTGTAGAATTCTCCCTGCTAGGGAAACTAAAACTCTCTCACCTTCATCAGACATCTTGGTTGAATGACATGATCTGGATTCTGTATAAGGATCCTGCACTTGTCACCAGGGTAACACAAAATAGGGGTGTGTCATTGGTGGGGCTGAGAAATGGGGGCTCCTGAATGGATGAAAAGTGGGGCCATACAAAGCCTGGTATTTGCAATGTCTTTTTTTCTGTCACCCTGTTTTAAGATTTGTATCACCCTGATTTTATTGCCACAGTTTCCAGAGCAGTAAAATTGACAAGAAAAGTGTATGATTTATCTGCCCTATTTTTCTTGTATCTCATGAGGGCAGATTTTTGTTGTCGTATGTGATAAAAGTATGTACAGTCCCCAACTCCAGCCTGCTGATTTCATCATTGATCATGAAGTTTTAGTGTAGACATCATGATTTTCCAGTTAAGTAGACATTGCCTAACCCTAGTCATTATACTCTTTCTGACATTTGCATTACAACAATGATCGTTTAACTTCCTCCTACTGCATTAGTTGTAAGACAATATTGGCTAGATCAAGTGTGCTGTCTTAATGGAATTGTCAATTTATAATTGACCACAACTCGCACCATGCTAATTTATGATTTTGGCTGGCGTAGGGATGACTTATTTAAATGTATGTAGCAACCAAATTATAAACTATAATAGACATCAGAAAAATATACCAAACAATACTTGAGTGTATAAATACAGCTTATGCATGTAACTGTTAATTTACTCTCTGGGTTGATTAGATTAGATTAGCATGTACACTAGATTAGCATGTAGCTAGCTCAGAAATTACTCTATTAAAATTGTTTGGGAGCGAATAATGTTCTACTAATGTATATTTCTGTTCATCAGATGACATCAAGCTGCTACTCACTTTGTGATTCTATTGAACAGTTTAATCTTGCAGTTGTAATGTTACACATTTCTGTCTAATGAGCTTAGCACTAATGCTTCCAGCCCATCTCATTTCATTACAAATAAAATTGACATTGTGCAACTGCAAAATTAATTACATACTGAATGCACTCAAGTGATACTGCTGAAAATGATATGAATACAGAGGATAATTTGTGTTATTATTCATAATACAAATATGAATCAGGAGTCATAAAATAACTGCATCATAATCGCATTGTTACATCCATTACAACATGAAGACGCCTCGGGTCCTGGATGACAACTGCGGTCCAAGCAGACAACCTAAAGTAACCATCTTATCTGCCACAGCCAGGTTCAACATGGGGGTCCCATGGGCTTCTCTAACCGCAGACGTCCACAACACTGAAGTACCTACATCCTGGATCATAGCCAATGAAATGTGTTATGTGGCAGAAATGTTGGAAGCTGATGTTCCCTCACAATACAAATGATACTCGTCATCCGAGTCTTCCAAAGTAACTGCTCCTTTGACAGTCATTCCACCAGTACCCAAGGAACCTCTAACACCTTGTACCAAGGCATCACCTTAGGTCACTGGTTTACCATCCAGGTCTCACAACCAAACAGTAAGACATTAAGTACCAGGAGACAAAAGACTTCAACCTTTGTTCTCCTGCAAAAATATCAATATCACCAAACACCTCTATCCTATGACCTCATTAATATAGTAAAAGTGAAGAATGCAACTTTTTTTTCCTAAAATGCTGACATATAACATTCTTTCCCACTGAACTGATTTGTATCTTCTATTTCTTGATAACTGCTTTCTCAGACTAAACAACAGTCTTCACAACATTGAAGCCAAGAAAAAAAGGATGGCGTACTAAACAACACAAACAAGGCCGTACATGTACTTTGAACTGACTCACAAATGAATATTTCCCTTTGACCCCCTCCTCCTCCACCTCCGCACATCTAGTAAGATGAAAGTTACGACAGGATTTTATTTTCTCCCAGGTGTTGCTGACACATCCCTGCAGCATGAGCCCCAGCATGTTAAATCACTGCTCCTGCCTGCCTGTGATATCTGATCCAGTATAGTGGTGCTTCCTTTGACACGGAAAGTTCATGCAGTTCTTCTTGGCTCGCCCTATCATGTGGGAGTCCCATCAAAATGCATCAGAGCAACACATTTCAGCAGTTAATGGGATCATAGTCCCTAATTATGTGAACAGTCAGTGGTTTTGGTCATTAAGCTTTAACACCAGTAATACCAGACCATTATGCCCACAATAATCAAGAGAGATCCTTGAATTAACTGCAATGACCACAGTGTCCTCTAACATCAAAAATACTTAGTGACGAGTTAAATTCCTCCTTTCACTCAACGGGAAATGGAAAGACAATAAGATACAAAAGATGAATATAATGTCTGAGCAAAACAGACAACCTGCAGAAAGCAAGTGGAGTACTTGTGACTGAGCTAGCTGAGGTACACACACATGAGCGCCACCTACTGGAGCCCAGGAGCCAATATACCTGGGAAAAATACTGAATCCTCAAGAGGCCGGTGTTATCATGCAGCAGACACGTCCTCAATAGAGGTGAAATGCACCAAGAATTGTGAAAGAAATCATGTCGCTGAGGAGGTTGATCATGCAAAGCAGAGTAGAAGGTCAACATGGCAGAGACGGGCCTCACCAGTGCTGCCAAGATGAGGTCAGGCGACAGTCTGGTTTGAAAAAGATGGTGGATGCATGCAGGCTGGTGGATAATTGTCCAGAGCGGAGACTCCTGATATCATCAGAGAGGCATTGCAACTATCCCTGCAACTACGACACCTCTATCGAAGCTGAAATGGATAATCAGTTCATTTGGCTGATTAACAGAAAAAATAAAAAAATAAAAAAAATCATTGTTATCTGTTTTGATAAACAGTTAATTTTTCAATTCACTTCAGGAAAAATGCAAAATCTTCATGGATTAGCACTTCATATGAGCATTTTCCCTTTTTCCCCATCAGTATTCCCTGTGCAGGTAACAGTGTAGGGCTTGGACAGTGAACATGTCAATGAGTGGATAACTGAGTGAGGAAGTTAATAAACAGTCTGTGTGGACAATAAATGAAGAACAATAAATGCTATCATGTTGTAATCCACCAAATGAATGAAAAATATAATGAGGAAAAACCCTACTGCAACTGGTGAACTTTGGTGCTCCATATCGAGTATCCAGATCAGATACTTTCTTTTGCCAATGTAATATCCCATTGCGCCACCTGCTGGATGGTAAGTGTTGAATAAATTATTGAACATTGCCAACAGCTGCAGTTGAAGTCACTTGCAGCTTGTCTCCTGACCAATGAACATGTGTGCATGTCTCCATAATGGAGCAGCTAACAATCGTTCATTTCTGGAAACAAGCACCAAAATTGGCAGACATACTCTGTTAGACATTACTCTCTCACTCATGTACCTTCAACTGCTTACTCCACTTAAGGGTGACGGGGGGCTGGAGCCTTTCCCAGTCATAGGGCGTGAGGCGGGGTACACTCTGGACAGGA
The DNA here is from genome assembly GCF_902500255.1 of Thalassophryne amazonica. Classification (NCBI taxonomy): domain Eukaryota; kingdom Metazoa; phylum Chordata; class Actinopteri; order Batrachoidiformes; family Batrachoididae; genus Thalassophryne; species Thalassophryne amazonica. The sequence continues at coordinate 107,056,519 of NC_047108.1, read as the reverse complement.
CACCAGTCTGTCTCAGAGCCACATATAGACAAACAAACACGTTCATACCTGCATGCACACCTACAGACAATTTAAAGTTTCCAATCCATCTAAACTGCAGGTTTTTGGATCTGGGAGGAAGCCAGAGCACCCACAGGGAATCCACACAAACACGGGGAGAACATGTAAACTCCACACAGAAAGGCCACAGGTGGGAATCGATCCCATGACCTTCTTGCTGTGAGGCAACAGTGTAACCACTAAGCCACCGTACTGCTGTAATTTTGGGGAACAATTATGCAAATTATTGGTTGAGTTAATAGCATTTTAAAAAGGAATTATTTGCACCATGTGTCGTGCTTAATTATCATGTTAAAGGGTAATATATGACACATGTCTTAGAATCCAATGGGTGTCGACATTGTTTGACCTTTATTTTGCAGATCAAGCATTCACCACAGTCAAAACTATTCCATTTATTAATCCTAAGAGCTCAGCAAATGATTTGCACCACTTTTTACCAAAATTTGAGCAACTTTGACATTTGACCCCTGTACAAACTTAAACTGACCTTTGTCACCATTATTGCTGTTTTTACCCCATAACTCCATAACATTCAGTCATAGATAGTCCAAACTATACCTTTTTGGAATCTTTATGATAAGACAAATAATGTATATGGTATAGTTTTCAATATGATTGGAGCATCTTTTAATTTTGACCCCTGTGTAATTCTTCAATTGACCCCTACCTGGCTGCCTATTGAAAATTCATTTTGAATAGGCCAGTCATTTTTTTTTTTTGAAAAGATTAATGTCAAAGGAGTATTTGTGCCAAATTTGGTGCTTGTTTCACCATTTGAAAGATTCCTCTGTAAATATTCTGTTTGCTGCACTTCAACCATGATGTCCACTATCTAGGAAATTTTAGAATGAAATTTGCAACAGAAGAGGAAAGTGAAATCAGAATTAAATATAGACAGAACCTATGGCTGGGGATGGTACAGAAAGGTTTTGTCGGTACTGTAAATTAGTGAATAACTTGAAACACTCTTCTGGGATGTTTAGAAACCTGGTTCAAACATTGTTCCAGAGTCAGTATCAAAAAGAAGACATCACGAGCTGTGCTGAATGGGGCCTCAATAGGTCATAAACTGATCTGAAACAGGCGCATTGAAATGTTCCATTTGATTTGTCCCCTCTGATGTTGAAACCTATTTAAATTACCAGTGAATGAACTAGGATCTAACTGAATTTGAATTTCACGTATGAAAGCTACAGTCAGTGCATGGTCTGTACATTTATTAGCACCCATATTGCTTGTTCACAATTGTAAGTTATGTTTGTCAGGAGAAATTCAGTTCTTCCATATATCCTGGGAAAAGTTTGCATCTTAAAATTCAAGAACCATAAAAAAATCTAAAAGTGAATTTTTTTATGCATTAATACTGGGAGGTCAAAGTGCTGTGTGCCAAAAAAAATCATGTTTTACAGAATTTTAGGTTTCAAGTAGGAAATGCACCAGATGCCCTGAAATGCTGACATCGCCCACTAGATGGCAACAAAAGATGACCAAACTGTGGCAAGGTCACAACTGTTTATTCATTTGAGATGTTTACGGTCATCAAAAATAAGTTGGGCTGACAGCCAAAAATCAAGTCATAGTTGTGTCCCTTATTCTTATGGGCAACGCACATGTTTATCTTTGTTAATTAAACATATTAAAGTTTTGACTTTGTAAGCTATCAAAAGAAATCATTCCATGATATACCTTTGATATGTGTTGAAAGAAAATGGTGTTATTTGACTATTTTGCTTTTTGTTTGTCCTCAGATTTAACAAAACAGATATGGGCTCAGTGAGACATCTTGAATAATTAAAGCTTGGCAATTCAAGGATGATTTCTTACACAGACAGTGCACTGATTCTACAAAAATGGGAAATGGTTGGTCTTCTATCTCCTGCCATGTCTTGTGAGCTGAGCAGAAACACTTAATTCTCCACCCTTCATTCAGCTGCGACAGTTTACAGATACAAAACTTTGATAGGTCATTCAAATTCTCATCACAGTTCATATGAAACCTGAAATTCTAGTGGAATGTGTCTCTCTGGTTGGTATGTTTTTTTTCCCAGATGTAATTTCACCTCATTTCTTTGGTAGCATAACGCAAAAAAAAATATTTTTGGACCTTTGGTACTCAGACTGTCTGAGGCCTCAATCAGACTTTAATTTGATCATAGAAAATAGTATGTGCCAGGAGAAATGTGAAATCAGCAGCCTACGCTGCCCTTCCTACTAGTTCCTCCTTTTCTGACATCTAATTTAATTTTGCAGTTTAACTTGGTCTAAGACACATTTGACACAGTGTGTGAACACAGTGTCAGGCAGCACTGTGATTTCACACCAAAGCCACAAAGAGGTTCATTATGACTGTCATTAACCAGGAGAGATGAAAGCCTGTTAGCTTCAGAGAACGCGGCGCAAATAAATAATGAAGCAGCAGCATTAAGTCGACATGGAGCAGGTCATACTTGTGCTGCATTCAGGATGCTTTGAAAAGTCTATCGAATTTAACTTACAAATTGTTCTTGTCACCAGTTGTGAGCATTAAAGGACATATCTTTGGTATAGATGAAATGGCAAATGAGCTGACTATTCAAAATAACTAAAAAATTATGAAGCTATTGGTGTAGTGTGTTTTATTTTTGTGCCATATGCCCTGAGATATTAAACCATAAACATGGAGAATTTAGCCTAATTTCATCTGATACTTGAAAAGCTGAGATTTGTAACTGAACTGGAAACACTGATTTTATGTGATGTCACATCGGAAACCTCCCATCAGAGCCATTTTGACTTGTGTGTTGAAGCAAATGGAAAGAAAGGACATTTTGACATTTGGAAATAGGTGTTTTGGTGGAGTTTTACATTGAATGTGGCAAAATGGTGAACAGGTGTATTGTGGGAGGGTGCAGCAATACTAGTCATGATGCTATAGTGCGCACAGGTTTCTCAAGAACAAGATATTGAGGAAAAATGGGAGTGTTTTGTCAGTGCCATCCGGAAAGACTGGAAAAATGCAGTCGAGCATAGTGTGGGAACTGGGCTTCAAAAAACATCTGTATCTAAACAAGGATGCTATGATCCCTTCTATTCATGTGGCCAGCAGAACTGTAACAAAGCGTGCTGCCTTTCCCAAAAGTGTGAAATGGAGCATGTTTGTGCCACCATCACGGAGACAAAATGACAACTTGCCCAAGCTACGCTAAGCTTTGCCGGTGTCCCGTCGAGATGAGGTGCGTCGCGCTACTGCGCATGCGTGTGCATGCGCACATCGCTCTGTCCCGGACTTGAAGACGTCACCCGTCGAGATGAGTTGCCTCGCGCAACTGCACATGTGGAGATGATGTAACTTGCTCAACGTGCAATTGAGCATGCATATTTTGTTTTTTCTTTTGTTTTTTCTGTCAAAGTTTTTTTTTGAGTAGATTTTATACATTACTACATTTGGATGAACAATTTATACATTTACTTGCCCATCAAAATAAGCGAACTTCGTCAAGTAATTTTTTCAGTGCACACATATGCAGTTACACCAGGAACCTCATCTCGTCGACGCACCTCATCTGGACAGAACACCGGGAACGGGTCAATCTTGCAGAGGAAGCTGCACAAGTTTATCTGATTTCAGAGAAGCGTGACCACGAAGAATCAGAGAGAAAGTGATGATAGATGATGACGGCAGACAGCTATGTGTGTGTTTGCTCTGTTTAATGGAAGAGCTGTGACGTGGACATGGGACTTGACACGGCTCCCAGCCAGTCGTGTTAGTGACGTGTATGCTTACCAGATCATTGACTATGAGCTTATCCAGTCTTATTAAAAAATATTTGATCTTTTTTCTGACTACACTACAGGTTACCAAAGAGGCAGAGACTGAAATACGTTGGTTGCAAAAACAAGAATTTGACTTGAAAGTCATATAGTCATATTACATTTGTATACAACAAGCAACCTAGGCTGACTGTGTGTACTGGCGTAAGTCTGAGCATAACATGGACTGCAACTGGCTGCAGGTGGAGCTTCAGGCAGCTAAAGGTCAGTCCCTGATGTGTCATCACGATTCTGGATCAAACTTGGCTTTGGATCTGCCTTGCATTCCAAAGTCACCATGTGCATCTATGTATCCACATGCCCATCTATTTGTATGTTCATGAGTCTTGTAGCACAACGTTTTGGTGGATTTCAGTGCAGCTTCACACAATGACATACAATAGAAAAGATGTGCATGAAGGGAAACAATTAGTTTGACAATTTCAACGGGAGACAATTGAATTATTATTTTTTTAAATCCATCTTGTGATACCGTCTTCAGAAGCCAATTCCTAAACCATTTTATGGGTTTCAGTAAAACTTCACATATTGTGCATCCAGAATGTACTCACAGTCCATTTTCGCAGCCTTATTCCAAAATGGATGAAATTATTTTTTCCTCTAAGATATCACATGCACATAAGTATTCACAGCCATTGCCATGAAGCTCTGTCTCCACTGACCATCCTTGAGAAGTTTCTGCAGCTTAATTGGATTCCACCTGGGGTAAATTCAGTTGATTGGACATGATTTGGAAAGACACACACCTGTCTACATATGAGGTCCCACAGCTGACAATGCATGTCAGAGCACAAACCAAGCATGAAGTGAAAGGAATTGTCTGTAGCCCTCCGAGGCAGGATTGTCTCGAGGTACAAATCTGGGGAAGGGTACAGAGACATTTTTGCTGCTTTCAACGTCCCAATGAGCACAGAGACCTTCATCATCTGTAAATGGAAAACATTCAGATCCTCCAGGACTCTTCCTAAAGTTGGCCACCCATCTAAACTGAGCGATCGGGGGAGAAGAGCCTAGTCAGTGAGGTGACCAAGAACCTGATGGTCACTCCAGCTCCAGCATTCCTCTGTGGAGAGAGGAGAACCTTACAGAAGGACAACCATTTCTGCAGCAATCCACCAATCAGGTCTGCATTGTGGAGTTGCCAAAATGGAAGCCACTCATTCATAAAAGATATATGGCAGCCTGCCTCGAGTTTTGGCAAACGCAAGGCAGGCTGCCATATATCTCATCCATCCATCCATCCATCCATCCATCCATCCATCCATCCATCCATCCATCCATCCATCCATCCATCCATCCATCCATCCAAAACACACCTGACGAGGTCTTTGGCATGAATGCCAGGCGTCATGTTTGGAGGAAACTAGGTATGGCTGATTACCCAGCCAATACCATTCCTACAGTAAAACATGGTGGTTTTTCAGCAGCAGGAACAGAGATTAGTCAGGATTGATGGAAAGATGAATGCAGCAATGTACAGAGACATCCTGGATGAAAACCTGCTCCAGAGCGCTCTTGACCTCAGTGTTAAGGATTTTATATATATATATATATGTTATCACTGTTAAACATTTGTACCTTCGTCTTCTTTCTTATGAAAACGGTGTTGTGCTGTTTGCACCTAACCCCGAGAATGTATGTGTTATTCAACCTTGTTTTAGCATGCTGGGGTCAATCTGAACTGGGAATGAGGAGCGGGATGTACTTATTATTATTATTACACAACTTGTTTTCGTAGCCGCTAACGACTGGGAGTAAAAGAACTGAAGGTTGAATTTTGACTGATTATGATGTGATGCTTAGTGTTCCAGGCAGATGCAGAACAGCTGATAACTGCGAACGAGATGTGCTGACCTCCGACGATAAGAGTAAAAGAAAGAAACTGTTTGTCCTTACAGCTGCGCTTATTGACGCATGTGTTTGTTACGGGAAGAAACTTGTCTCACGTTGTCCCCCCCCCCCTTAGGACAAGTTTTATGATGTAATGAGGGTATCTCTAATAAAAAGAGCGGGAGCACAGGCCAGACTTTAGTGTAGCCTTGGTGTACAGCCTGGCCGCACTCCGCGCGAGATTAATTTGACTTTCAGTCTCACTGGTGTTTCTTGACTCTGTTTGTCTTATCAAAGGTTTTAAGAATGTTTGGAGGAGAAAATACCCAACATTGACTGGGGGCTGGTCCGGGATCTCAACAATACCGGAGGTGTCCGGCGGAGGTCGTCAAGTCCAGACGTAAATCCTTGGCCAAGGTCCGATCGATTGATCGTGTCTGCAATTGTCGACCACCGTTGGCATCGTCTGGTTGACGAGATTTTCCCGAAGAAGACTGTATAATAAAAATGTTATTGTGCTGTTTTGCACCTGTCTTAAAGTAACCCTGAGAATGTATTTGTTATTTAATTTTGTTTTAGCACTCTGGGGTCAGTCTGAACTGGGAGCGAAGAGCTGGATGTACTTGTTATTATTACACTGATAGCACGACTTTGTTTTTTGTAGCCACTAACGACTGGGAGTGAAGCATGCTGGGATCATTCGGAACTGGGAGCGAAGAGCTGCTTTTATTATGTCTTTGTAAGAGAGAGAAAATAACTTTCAGATGCCTGTTGATTAAAGAAATTATGTGCGCCAGGGAGGTTGAGTTGGCCACTCACCCTCCCTTCGCGGACACACTAGAAAAAAGGGAGTAGAACCATGCTTCAACAGAGTCTGCTGCGGGTTAACGTACGAACGCCCAGCCGGTTGACAGGCGCACTCTGCTGAAGGTGTTGGCTCTCCACCTTAAAGGCGTCACGGTAAGAGAAAAATGCGCTGCAACCACTTGTGTTTGATGTAACTGCTTTTGTGGGGAATAAATATACGCCTTTTTATTCTAGCAAAATGCAGTCTGTGTGATCATTTCTGTGTGCCGATCTGACCGAACCTTGTGTTTCAAAACATTTTTGGCGTTGTCGGCAGGATACGGTTACGCTCAGACTACACACAGAAATGTCTTGCTTTAGATTGGGAAAGAGAGATGCGGAGGTGGCATCTCAGCAGGAAGAAGTGGTCCCGGGGTGGGATGGGATCACTTTTAAGGAAATAGGCCAGCTTCTACGGCGACGTGGGGGACGCCCTGGGCCGTGGACTGGAGCGATTCCCACCGCGACTCCGCCAATTTTATGTGAAATGTTAAAACGGGTGGAGGTTAAAGAGAAAGCTCCGTTGGGAGGTATTCATGAAATGATGTGGATTTGTGCAGAAGCCTGGAAAGAGCGGGTTTTAACTTTAGATACAGTCCGCTCATCAGAATGTGCTAAATCACAAAAGGTGACAAGATTAGAACAACAAGTGAAGCAATTGGAAATTCAAGCCGAAGAAATAGACGGTGTACCAACTTCCTTCTTGGCTGAAAAATGTAAACAAAAAGGATTGAAAGTGACTTGTGTGTCAGGGATGCACCCTGATATGTTTGAATTGGCCTCATTGTTGAAAGAAATTGTGCAGGGAGAAAAGAAAGGAGTGAAACCTAGTGCCCCTCCCCTACAGGAGGAGGAGGAGGAGGACTCTGATGATGATCAGCTGCAAATAGCTGCAGTCCGGAAAGGAAAGAAAGACAAAAAGAAGGGGAAAAATAAAGAAAGGCGTTCTTGGAGCTTTGACCCTTGCGAGGAAGATTAGGATGATGGTCAAACTCTTGTGGCCTGCCGAGAATTAAAACAATGGTTCACAAGTGATATTAGACCCCATGTGTGATTGGAAATATTTTGGAAAAAATCAGTTCAAGTCACCTCGGCTTTAGTGGACACAGGAGCGGAGGCCTCATTGATTCATGGAAATCCAGAGAAAATGAAGGGACCGGTGGTTCCTTTAACTGGATTAGGTGGACAATTGGTGTATGGAAAAAATATATCGATACCGCTTAAAATTGGAAATATGCCAATTAAAGTGTACACTGTAATAGTGACTCCAATTAATGAATGGATAATTGGCATGGATATTTTAGCTGGAATGACTTTGCATTTAGAACAGGGTAAATTTCAATTTGGGATAGCAAACATAAGAATGATTCTGGTGGGAAAAGTAAAAATGAAACCTTTTCCCATTCCAGAGGCTACATGTGTGATTAATCAGAAACAATATCGTATTCCTGGAGGACAAGCAGAAATTACTGCAACCATAAAAGACTACTTGGAGGCAGGAGTTTTGAAACCAGTGACAACAAAATGGAATAATCCATTGTGGCCAGTCCGTAAATCGGATGGTACATGGAGAATGACTGTAGACTTTAGAGGTCTAAATAAACACACGCCTCCATTAACTTCAGCCGTGCCTGATGCTGTGAGCATAATTGAACGAGTGCAACATCACAGCGGCACGTGGTATGCTGTTATAGACTTGGCTAATGCATTCTTTACTATACCAATCCCAGAGGATAGGATGGAACAGTTTGCATTTACGTGGGAAGGACGGCAATATACATTCACAAGATTGCCACAAGGATATTTACACAGTCCCACTATTTGTCATAGAGTGGTGGCGGAGCATTTGGAACAGTTCCAGGTTCCAATGAGAATGATGATCTCACATTACATTGATGACATTATGAAAATGGAAATGGTATGTGTCAGAGCGTGTAAAACCAGGTGAAAAAGGGGTGTCATTGCTGCATGAACAAGTAGCTGATGCTCCTGAGGAAGATGAGGAACCTTTTGAAGTTCAACCATTGGAGGAATTTCCTGTTAAAGCAGGAAAAAGGTGGGATGATTTGTCAGATGATGAGAAAAGTCGAGCATGGTTCACTGATGGTTCCTGTCAATATCAAGCAGGAAAAAGGCGATGGAAAGCAGGAGCTTTTAATCCACAATTAGGTCAGTCTCTGGAAGAATTAGGAGAAGGAAAAAGCAGTCAGTGGGCGGAGTTGAAGGCCGTGCATATGGTGGTCATGCAGGGAGGACCACAGGGCCTCCATATTTATACAGATTCATGGTCAGTGACCCAAGGACTACTTACCTGGATGCCTACATGGCATGCCACTAATTGGAAAATACATTCTAAAGAAGTTGGGGAAGAGAATTGTGGGAAGACATTTGGGAAAAGGCTAAAACAATTCCTATTACTGTGATGCATGTAGATGCACACACTAATGGACAAGACTCAGAAGCTTTATATAATAAAGCTGCAGATCAATTAGTAAAAGTAATGATTGAATTAAGACAATCCAGCCCAGGATTGGCTAGATGGGCTCATGTCAAAGCAGGACATTGGGGGGTTCAAGGTACCCTAAAATGGGCCAGAGATCGAGGTATTGATCTAAAATTGGATGATGTGAAAACAGCAATCACTGAGTGTGAACAATGTCAACACCACCGGAAGGGTGTACCTCAACATTTGCATGGGCAGTTAAATCGTGGAAAAAGTCCTGGTCAAATTTGGCAGTTAGATTTTATTGGACCACTGCCCATGTCTAAGGGATGTAGACATGCATGCACTGCTGTAGATACATTTTCTGGGGTCTTGGTAGTGCATCCATGTAAATTTGCAAATCAAATGGCCACACTTAAGTGTTTAAAATAATACAGCAGTATTATGGTTTTGCCAGTACAGATTCAAACTGATAATGGCACTCACTTTACAGGAAATAAAGTGAAAGAGTGGGCCAAAGAACATCATGTTGAATGGATTTATCATATTCCCTATTACCCGCAAGCGGCGGGGTTAATAGAGCGAATGAACGGGCTTCTTAAAGAGACCCTACGGAAGCTGTCAAAAGATCGCACTATGCGACATTGGAAACAGGACTTGACTACTGCTGTGGATCAGCTGAACAATCGACCTTTAGGGTCGGGATCCACACCCTTGATAAGAATGATTTCAGGAGAAATGATAGAGCATACTACAGAAAGCATCAAAATGTGGAAAATTGATCCACAAGCGGAACTACCTGTCAGAGCAACTCCAGGCTCAGCAGGACTAGACTTAAGAACATTGACTACTGTCACATTGGTACCTGACCAAATTCAAGTGGTAAAAACAGGACTAGGCCTACAGTGTCCGAAGGGCACATATGGGCATGTCCTGCCACGTAGTGGTCTATCACTCAAAGGGCTAACTATTCAAGCCGGAGTGATAGATGCAGATTATCAAGGTGAGATTGGAGTGGTTTGTAGATTGTTTGGAGAACAACCCCTGATATTGAACAAAGGGGACAAAATTGCTCAATTAATCATTAAACCTTGTGAAATGGGGTTGGTACAGGCCTCAGATCAAGCAGGTGCCAAAGTTTGGGTGAAACAACCTAACGGACCGCCTAAGGCGGCAGAAATTATAGCTCAAGGGAATGATGCAACTGTTAGTATACTCTATCAGGGTGAAGAAAAATGGGTAAATGTGCCTGTATCAAAGTGTTATGTAAGAGAAGACTAATCGTTGTCATTCTACCCGTAGTTACACTTGTGTTGTCTAGGCTCGGATTGATGCCCTGCTGGGAGTTGCTGATCGGGCGATCGAGGACCACAAGAGGCGGGCGTCGCTATGGCAACCAGTGGAAGCCCCGGGATTGGAGGTGTCGGCTGCTGGGTCATACTCCTCCTTGTAGGTGGTGCCATGGTCTCCGGTTGTTGGGGAATGACGGAAGGACATCAAGTGAGAGAAGTCCAACCACGAGTGGAGCTCGTCTGGAGAAATCTCACTAAAACAAGTCAACAGGACAATTTTACTTGTGCCACAAGCAACAGTGAAGACAAAGGTATATTGGCAAGTTACCTTTCCAAAAATTCCAATTTGCAGAAGACGTCGAAGGGCGTGGTATGACACTCTATTAGGAGGAACAGGAACTGTCCTGGGGGTGTCGAATACAGTAGATAATGAGGTAACCAGAACAATGTTATCAAACACTGGGAAATACTCGTCCCAAGTAGTTCATCAGGTTGGAGAGTGGATGCCCACAGCATTGGTAGGACTAATTTGTGGCAAAAGAATTTCAAATGGCAATTGGCATTCAGCGTATAGTTACAACGGGGAGCTATCATGATTGGAGAAGGATTTGGAACATTAGCAACACCTTATGGTTAAAGCTACATCCAGAATATACACAATGTAATGAAACAGTATGTACTGGGTATTGGACCCAGTACAATGTGACACAACCAAAGGTTGTTTGTAAATATCAAGTGTTACCTGTGATAACGACTAATGGCTATTGGTTCTTGCATATGGATGGAGAGTGGTTAGAACCAAAAACTAATACGACTTTTGATACCAAAATGTGTGACAAAACAGATAAAGGTATGGCCTGTGTGCTGCAAACGGGATATGCCAATCCATGTCTAACCGACTCAGAGGATGTACTTTGTGACTGGACTAGGGAAACACCAAGAGAAATGTTGTGGCAGATTGGCCCACATGCTCTGTGTGTTGCAACAATGAAAAATAATTCACAAGTACCTTCGGTTCCGTTTACTGGCTGCCTGAACAATGTGCACTTATGGCATTGGGGAAACCGGACGTATCGTTTGACTAATTATTCTGTATCGAGTCGGCTGACTTCGGTACAGTGGGATGTATTGCATTCCCCATGGAGTCTTTCCCTGGAGCGTTTCAAATGCGCATTGGAACAATCTACGGAAATTCAGCAATTAATAGAGTCACTTACGTCCAACATCTCCAGTCTCATGGTGTCTACATTGATAGCTAGTGACCGGGTAAAACATGTGGCAAAATTAGTACAGCAAGCATCAGCACATCATTGGTGGGATATCTTTTCAGGGATGTCTGTCACTGCCAGGAGTACCTTAGTGCCACCTTTGATACTATTAATTATAGCAATATGTGTGATGACTTTTTGTAACACTTTTACATGTATCTATGTTATACGTTTAAGGCGAGAGGTGGAATGGGTAATATTTCAACGAATGCGATGAAATTGACACTGTTAATTCATGATCCTTTTGGAGTAAACCAATATAATGTTACATTAGACCCCACAACATCGGGTTTTGTATGAGTATATTGTTTGGGACAGGTATAATCACGACTATATTACTCAAAATTTTGTTTGTGAATCACTGGAAGAAATGTGGGAAATGCTATGGCAGGACATAATCGTTGGAATAGGCTGGAGCCCAGCCTTACCTGAATCTGTTGGTGGTTACATAAATTGACTGGTGCAAAACACCAAGAGTGGAATGTATAATAAAAATGTTATTGTGCTGTTTTGCACCTGTCTTAAAGTAACCCTGAGAATGTATTTGTTATTTAATTTTGTTTTAGCACTCTGGGGTCAGTCTGAACTGGGAGCGAAGAGCTGGATGTACTTGTTATTATTACACTGATAGCACGACTTTGTTTTTTGTAGCCACTAACGACTGGGAGTGAAGCATGCTGGGATCATTCGGAACTGGGAGCGAAGAGCTGCTTTTATTATGTCTTTGTAAGAGAGAGAAAATAACTTTCAGATGCCTGTTGATTAAAGAAATTATGTGCGCCAGGGAGGTTGAGTTGGCCACTCACCCTCCCTTCGCGGACACACTAGAAAAAAGGGAGTAGAACCATGCTTCAACAGAGTCTGCTGCGGGTTAACGTACGAACGCCCAGCCGGTTGACAGGCGCACTCTGCTGAAGGTGTTGGCTCTCCACCTTAAAGGCGTCACGGTAAGAGAAAAATGCGCTGCAACCACTTGTGTTTGATGTAACTGCTTTTGTGGGGAATAAATATACGCCTTTTATTCTAGCAAAATGCAGTCTGTGTGATCATTTCTGTGTGCCGATCTGACCGAACCTTGTGTTTCAAAACAAAGACAGACAGGAAGTCGAGTCAGTGAGTAAAATTTCTTTGTAAATAGTACTGAGTGAGTGGTGATCAGATCACATAAACAGTTAAATTCCGTAAGCGATGATACAGAATCGTCTGTTAATGCAAAGCAGTTAAACTCTGTAAGGAGGGTGCGGACTCCTCTGTTTATATACGCGTACCGGTAGGGGATAAAAGTGATCACATAAAACAGTTAAACTCCGTAAGCGATGATACAGAATCGTCTGTTAATGAAACACAGTTAAACTCTGTAAGGAGGGCGGACTCCTCTACGGTTGCGAGGGACGCACGTAGTTAAATTCCGGAAGGAGGATACGGACTCCTCTGTTTTAATACGTAAAGGAAATCCCGGGTAGAAATACGTGCACTGTAAAAAAGCAGTTAAATTTGGCAGGGACGGCGGAGTCCCCTAATGCAGGACATTAGTTAAATTTCACGGGAGGGCGAGCTCCCCTGGCATAAGAATACGCGTACGATTATTAAAAGTGTTTCTATGTGTAAATAGTGTTTTGTGTAAGTGTAAATAACTGTGTGAAAGTGTAATACTTTGGACAACGTTAGTGACAACCGTGCGTGTGGAAGCAGCAGGCAAGTGATTCCGCTTCCTACGGGGAGGTGAAAGGAATCAACCACACGACGGCAAATTAATTGTCACGTCCAAAGAAAGTGTGAAAACTTCAGATTTAGAACACCCTAGGTGTGCCCCCGTCTGAAGTCCAAATTATAACAAGGGATAAAAAATATAATAAAAATGGGGGGTAAGACGTCTAAAAATAAGGAAAATTTATCAACTGACGACTGGAAATTTATGGAAGCAAAAAAATCCAAAAGCAACAAAGAAATTGGAGACCTGGATAAATAAACATGACTTTGACGGACGACTGAACCTGATCAGTATACAGAAGCTAAAGAAGGAGTTAGAACAGCAACATAAAGATTTAGTGGCATTTTGGGAGGAGGAAGCAGAGAACAGACAGAAGGGAGCAGAGAAGCGACGATTAGAGAAAGCAAGGAAAAAGAAAGCTGTAGGTAAGGCAGAAGAAGATGTGATAATTCAGCACAGAGAACCAGAACAGCCTCAGCAACCACCGCCGGCTGGATCGTCGGTGACAACAACACCCTTATCTCCTCTACCAGAGGATGACGATGTACCGCCACCACAGTATGATTTGGCAGTAAAACCTAAGGTAAAAAGTGAAAAACCAGAAAAACCACAAACACGCAGTCAAGCGAAAGTGCCTACAGCCCCTCCCATGGTGGAACACAGTGACCAGGGAGGTGCCTATCCTATGATAGAAGTACCAAATCCTCGTGCAGGAACAGCAGGACATCGAACAACCATGCTCGTATATCGAACATGGAATGCTGATGATATCAAAGCAGCAGTCGACATGATACCATCGCCACATGTCGATATTGAGGGATTTATGCAGGATATAGAAAACATTAGAAGTTCTTACCACCTTAGTGGACCTGAAGTCCAACAGGTGTGAATGAAAGCATGTGGCCCTAAATGGAGTCAGATACGCGGAGACTGGAATCCTGCAGACCAGGATGGCGTACCATTGCCACATGATGATCCAGTCTTGAAAACAAGAGTGGAAGCTATGATTACACGTGCAAAAGGTGTGTTAGGACCAAAGATAAATTATACTGAAATTACCAGGACAACACAGAAAGAAGGAGAACCATGGTCAGAGTTTAGATGCAGATTTGAGAGTGTATTTAGGGTCCATAGTGGCATATTGCCAGGAACACCAGTGTATGAAAACAAATTGAAAAATATTTCACCTGTGAAGCTGACAATGACCGATTTGATTCATGATGGCAACTCAACAGCTGTCATAACAGTAACAGGTGCCACTGAAGATGTTTTAAAATTGAGATTCACAGGTATGCCATTACATGTGTCACTTTGTAAACCATATTTGACAGAATGGCAAGAATTGGGACTGACAGTCATAACAGCTTTGTCAGCCACTGATTGGAGCAGAGTTGGACCACGAACGGAGTTCAGTCCATCAACTAAATTGTATAAAGTGCCAGTTAATGGCTCATTGGTGCTGACAGCTGGAACACACATTGATGTGTCCACTTCACAATCCTGAGTGTTTCAGTTGAGTCCTGAAGAAGATGATCTTCTCTCTTCTGTACCATCAGGATTGTGGACAACAGGTCCTTCAGACGTAGGACTGATAAAAAATGCACAACCTGTAGTTATAAGACCAAAAACAGAATACAGACCATGTGTAAGACAGTATCCATTGAAACCTGATGCAATTGAAGGAATCAGGCCAGTAATAGAGAATTTATTAACAGCAGGAGTAATAGTGCCATGTCCAGATTCACCATGTAACACACCCATATTTCCTGTAAAAAAGGCTCCGCCCTCAGTGGGGTGGAGAATGATTCAAGATCTGCAGGCAGTAAATGCTGCTGTGATTAAAAGAGCACCATGTGTTCCAGATCCACACACCTTGTTAAATTTGCTGAGACCAAATTCTAATAGTTTCTCAGTAATTGACATAAGTAATGCATTTTTCTCTGTGCCAGTACACCCAGATAGTCAATTCTGGTTTGCTTTTACCTTTAAAGGACAACGATATACATTTACCAGATTACCGCAGGGTTACGCAGAGAGTCCAACTATTTATTCTCAAGTCATGTCAGCATGTTTAGCCAATTTTGTTCCACCGGCAGATAGCCAACTATTAGTGTATGTTGATGACATTCTGATTGCCTCTGACACACGAGAAAACTGCATAACTGACACAGTAGCATTATTATGTTTCTTATTTGATAATGGCCACAAAGTGAGTAAAAAACAAAGTTCAGTTGTGTAGGGATAAAGTAAAATATTTAGGACATGAATTATCAGCCACAGGGCGTACTATCCTGTCTGACAGGAAGGAAGCAATTTTACACGCTCCAAAACCACAAACCAAAAAGCAGATGATGTCATTTCTTGGACTGACTAATTACTGCAGGGCATGGATTCCCTGCTATGCAGAATTGACTAGTCCACTTTCTGATTTGATGTACAAGGATGATATTTCAATGTCAACCGTGTTGGAATGGAACAAAGATGCTGAGGAAGCTTTTGTAAAAGTAAAACAAACATTAGTGTCATCCACAGTTTTGGCACTACCAGATTATAGTAAACCATTAAGAATAAGTTCATGACTAGTGTTTTGGTTCAAGTGTATGGCTCAAAATTAAGGCCAGTTGCCTACTACTCATCTAAATTGGATGCAGTGGCAAGTGCTCTACCACCATGTGTACAGGCTGTTGTTGCAGCCTCTATGGCTGTTCAAAGTAGCAGTAATGTTGTTCTATTCCATCAGTTGACACTGAAAGTTCCACATGCAGTCTCTGCACTTCTGTTGCAGACAAACATGAGCTTTTTGTCCCCAGCAAGACATCTTTCGTGTATGTCCTTGCTATTATCACAACCACATCTTACGGTAGAGCGCTGTACAACATTGAATCCATCCACATTGATACCTTTACCTGAGGATGGTGAGCCGCACAATTGTCTTGATGTAGCTACGGTCTGTACGAAAGCACGCCCAGACCTCCAGGACACACCCATCCCAAACAGTACAATTGTGTATGTGGATGGTTCTTCCACTAAAAAACGCTTATGGACAAACACAATCTGGATATGCTGTTGTCACAAATTCAGAAGTATTGGATTCTGCTTCATTGCCATCCTCATTTTCAGCACAAGCAGCTGAATTAGTTGCTTTAACTGCAGCTTGCTATCTGTTTAAAGGTACGGCTGTAACAATTTATACAGGCACAGTGCATGTGTTTGCAAAACTGTGGGAAGAGCGTGGAATGGTGACATCATCTGGAAAGCCAGTGACTCATGCCACACTCCTAACTGCACTACTGAAGGCTGTGAAATTGCCTAAACAAATTGCTATATGCAAATGTGCGGCTCACACCAAAGGCTCTGACAGTATTTCAAAAGGAAATGATTTTGCTGAAAGAGCAGCAAAAGAGGCAGCAGCAGCTTCTTCTATTTTTGTTGTACAGGAAACTACTCCAGATTTGCATTTAGGTCATACACTGCGTGCTGACATGCAACAGCAGGCAAATGACAGAGAAAAACAAATGTGGATAGCTAAAGGAGCTACGTATGCAAATGATTTGTACGTATGACCACAAAAGAAACCCATATTGCCAAAAAATATGTTTAAATGGGCAGCTATTATGAGCCATGGCGTGACGCATGTCTCATCAGGGGGTATGATATCGCAATTGCAATCTATTTTTTGTCTTTATGGGTTCGATGCATATGCAAAACAGCATTGTAGAGCATGCATGACATGTGCAAAACACAATTCACAAGGCAATTTGAGACCCCAAAGAGGCAAATTTCCAACACCACAATATCCCTTTCAAGTGATTCACATGGATTATATACAGCTGAGTAACATGAAGGGAAGGAATTTTGTTTAGTCGTAATTGATGCCTTCTCAAAATGGGTAGAATTGTTCCCTACAAAACATGCAGATTCACTTACAGTGGCTAAAGCATTATGCAAAGACATCATCCCACGATTTGGAATACCAGAAACAGTCTATTCAGATAATGGAGCGCATTTTGTTAATACAATAGTGCAATACATAGGAGAAGCACTACAGGTTAATGTCAAAAAATCATTGTGCTTATCATCCACAAAGTGCCGGATTAGTGGAAAGGACAAAGGGCACAATAAAAATAAGATTAAGGAAATGTATAGAAGAGACTAAACGAACCTGGATTGAATGTTGGACCTAGTAAAATTGTATATGAGAATAACACCAACACCATCAGGGTTAACACCATTTGAGATACTTTATGGACGACCATATCGTCTACCAATTTTGACATGGATACTAAAACAGCAGATGAGGAACAAACATTAGCAAATTTTATGAAAAAGACATTAACACAGAAAGAGATAACTTAAACACATTTACTGCCGAATAATTTTGATCTTCCACAGGACGGCCTTCCAGTAGTCTAGCCAGGAGACTGGGTGTTCATCAGAGTCCAGTCCTCGTTGGGAAGGTCTATACCAAGTGCTGTTAACAACACCAACTGCAGTAAAGATAGAGAGATCAACGTGGATACATCACTGTAAGATACAGCGTGTGTTGGCGGCCTCCACAGTGTAAGGGGAAGTCTGGCTACAAAGGGAGTCTATTTAATTAGCAATAGATTGTCTCAATGCCAGTGAAGCAGGGAGATCCTTGCACTATTAGGTGAGGTGGCTAACAACACTGTATCCTAGCAATCATGACTGAACTACAGCAGACCCCGGAGCGGCGTGCTCAGCGCCGCCGCTGCCGGACTGTTGGTAGGGCAGCCGGTTGCGTTGTGATCTTAGTGTGTTTCGTGCTCCTCGGATTCCTGGCCTGGTGGTTGACCCAAGAATTGCAGCTCACTGTGGACCGAGCCAGAGAACAACGCAAGCAACGTCAGAAGAGGTTTATTCATAATGTGAATGAGACAGATGGACACCCTCATATATACCATACTAATATGTGGTACAGATATGTTCATTTATTGGCTATGGAATTACGTTACTAATTGTTATGTTTGTTCGCAAATACCTATATCCTCAACACACCCAGCTCTGACGGCTAAACCGTACCCTGCTAGGGTGACAGAATGTCTTATCATACGGATGCATAATCAAACTGTATTTCGGGGGCAGTTCTAACACCACTTGCCTCAGTGCAACCACTTATATGATAGGGATTTCAACAGAGGACGTACAAGCGTGCCCAAGTGCTGCTCCATTGACTAGACTGAAGGGAAATGCAAAAATATCATCACGTTAAATTGTCATCACAACGGCCATTCCCAAATTGCTTTTACGGGACAGGGAATAAAACTGTAGGTAAAATTAAGAAACGTCTGTGTACCCAAATGTATGTTTTATCAAATAATTTAAGCCTAGCCAAAACATAATATGTGGATGGTACTTATCTTCATCACATTGGACGGGGATGTAATTATACAGGCTCCTGTCCATGGGGAACGGATGAATCATGTGCTTATGTTAGTAAGTTTTTGCTACCACCTGTAAATGGTACTCCGGTGTATGATGACATCTATTGGCTTTGTGGTTCCAGACTGTACATGAGTCTCCCACCAAATTGGGGTGGTGTGTGTGCACCTACCCAGGTGACTGACCATACATATGTGGTAGGACCTCCACAGAGAAGAATGGCAGCACCAGACGGAGGAGATTGATATACCCAGATGTGTTACCACATGATCACATGTGGGGCTCGGATGTACTAAAGGACCAAAAAATTGTGGTCTGTAGGAGATAAAATAGCACATTCATTGTTCCCCTGGATAGGAGTGGGAAAAAATTAATTAATGATTGAAACTCTGAATTATCGATTGGGTCTGTTCATGAATGTAACTAAAAAATAGTAGCAGCTCAAAACACTGAAATAGATGCTTTACGTACCATGGTGATGCAAAATCGCATGGTTTTAGACTTGCTTACTGGTTCACAGGGAGGAGTTTGTGTTCTGCTGAACACAACATGCTGTACTTTCATACAGACTCCATTCATTCAGTGGATATGCAGGACGCATTGGAAGAGCTGAATAAACTTCGTGATGCAATGCATAAAGACACCCTAGCCGTGAACCGGTGGAATCCCTGGTCCTGGTTGACTTCAGGACCATGTTGGCAGTTACTATTGAAAATGGTGACACCAGTTATTATAGTCCTAATTCTGATTGGACTTTGCATGTGTTGTGTGATCCCTTATATCAAAACAATGGTTGGCAAAATGGTGTCAAATACATTTGTACAGTGTAATCTGGCCTTCCAACAAACTATGCCAAAATATCAAGCATTGAAACAGTCAGACCTTAGTGGAGAAAACTATAATGACTGTACTGAGAATTATGATGATATTGAAAAGCTCACAACTCCAGTTCAAGCTTGAACTGTTGACGTGATGAGTTAACACACTCTTAGCCTATGAAGCTTTAGCTGAAAAAGTAATAAGACAAGTGGTGTAGTCGAATAATACAGAAAAACGGTTCATTTATACCAGTCAGCCGAAGTGATGTATGGTGGTGGTGTGGTGATAACAGAATCTTTGACAGACTGCCACGAAATGTGTCAGGTTATTGTGCATTAATATCATTATTGTTACCCATGACCCCTGAAGACGTTACGACATATGCAGCCTCTCTTATTCCTGAGGATTGGCAGAAAGGCATAGCCAGACATAGAGTAAAAAGAGATTGGAAAGGAGTAGGAAATCCAACATATATTGACGCAATAGGAGTCCCCAGAGGAGTGCCTGACGAGTATAAACTGGTTGATCAAATAGCAGCTGGATTCGAATCTTCCATCTGTTGGTGGTGTCCAATTAATAAAAACGTGGACAGAATAGATTAAGTTAATAAACTAACTAACTAAGCTGGGTGATGCCTACTGTATGTTTAACAGGTGATAAACAGGTGGGAAATGTTAAGGATTTTATATATATATATATATATATATATATATATATATATGTTATCACTGTTAAACATTTGTACCTTCGTCTTCTTTCTTATGAAAACGGTGTTGTGCTGTTTGCACCTAACCCCGAGAATGTATGTGTTATTCAACCTTGTTTTAGCATGCTGGGGTCAATCTGAACTGGGAATGAGGAGCGGGATGTACTTATTATTATTATTACACAACTTGTTTTCGTAGCCGCTAACGACTGGGAGTAAAAGAACTGAAGGTTGAATTTTGACTGATTATGATGTGATGCTTAGTGTTCCAGGCAGATGCAGAACAGCTGATAACTGCGAACGAGATGTGCTGACCTCCGACGATAAGAGTAAAAGAAAGAAACTGTTTGTCCTTACAGCTGCGCTTATTGACGCATGTGTTTGTTACGGGAAGAACAGCCTGGCCGCACTCCGCGCGTGATTAATTTGACTTTCAGTCTCACTGGTGTTTCTTGACTCTGTTTGTCTTATCAAAGGTTTTAAGAATGTTTGGAGGAGAAAATACCCAACACTCAGACTGGGAGAAGGCTCATCATTCAGCAGGACAATGACCCTAAGCACACAGCCAAGTTATCAAAGGAGTGGCTTTAGGACAACTTTGTGAATGTCCTTGAGTGGGCCAGCCAGAGCCCAGACCTGAATCTGATTGAACATCTCTGGAGAGATCTGAAATTGGCTGTGCACTGATGCTCCCCATCCAACCTGATGGAGCTTGAGTGGTGCTACAAGGAGGAATGAGCAAAATTGCCCAAAGATAGGTGCGCCAAGCTTGTGGCATCATATTCAAGAAGACTTGAGGCTGGAATTGCTGCCAAAGGTGCATCAACAAAGTAATGAGGAAAAGGTGTGAATACTTATGCATGTGTGATTCCTTGGTTTAATTTGCAAAAAATCAATGTGTAATACATGTAAACAATTGCTATGGCAATTGCTATGGAATTATTTTGTGAGCTTGGTCACTAATCGCTTATTGCTGACACAAACACTCATTGTAATACATTATGGAATATAACCACCTACTTTTTTCAATTTGATTTAATTCAGGTCAGTTAAATTTATGTATATAGCACCAACACAGGTTGCACTATACATTCTCTTTACATTTTTGCTTCTTTGGTGATGGGGATTGTTGGCTTGTTTTGTCACAAGTAATGTATATTATACGGCATTTCAAAAACGTGAGGGTTCTCAATCTGGTTTGCTTGCATTAGGTAACCAGTAAACAATGTCACAAGGAGACATCATTTATTCCCCTTTGTTGTCTTCAGTATTCCGGCTGGAAGAGTAAATATGTCCCTTTTGGGCAACTGCATCAGTATGCAACATGCCGCCTCCATGTGGTAGGCCCACTCCAATGGAGAAATCGAAATCTTATTCTAGGCTTCATAGTAGAGAAGCTTGAATCTTCGACTGGACTGGGTTGCTTGACGCGAGGATGTTTCGCTTCAAATCGCAGAAGCTTCCTCAGCTAAAATTCTTGCTCTGGTGGTCTGACTTCTGTCTTGACTCGTCGAGAAGAATGATCCAAAGTCACAAAAGCTGGAGTTTTAAACCTAACCAGACCCCTCCTACCGAGAGACAGACTGCTAAGGCTAGTGACTAAACAATAGCTCTGATTAGAACCTATTGTGCTCTAGTTAGCACCCTCCTAATGACAGGGCAGCTGTGGCTCCCTTGACGACTCTGCTGATGACGTGAATTCTGCCTCTCGGTAGGAGGGGTCTGGTTAGGTTTAAAACTCCAGCTTTTGTGACTTCGGATCATTCTTCTCGACAAGAGTCAAGACAGAAGTCAGACCACCAGAGCAAGAATTTTAGCTGAGGAAGCTTCTGCGATTTGAAGTGAAACGTCCTCGCGTCAAGCAACCCAGTCCAGTCGAAGATTCAAGCTTCTCTACTATGGAAACCACCTGGACAACTTGAGAGCCTACACAGAAACATTGCAACCAACTGTGGGCATGAGGCCCTGGCACTGGTATGTAAGCTGGAAAAGACTGCTAAAAAGATAGCTAACTTTAGAAACCACTTAAGACTGCCTCTCGGTAGGAGGGGTCTGGTTAGATTTAAAACTCCAGCTTTTGTGACTTCGGATCATTCTTCTCGACAAGAGTCAAGACAGAAGTCAGACCACCAGAGCAAGAATTTTAGCTGAGGAAGCTTCTGCGATTTGAAGCGAAACGTCCTCACGTCAAGCAACCCAGTCCAGTCGAAGATTCAAGATTTTCTACTATGGAAACCACGTGGACAACTGAGAGCCTACACAGAAACATCTAGGCTTCATGAAAAACACAATACACAAATGACCTGATGGTTATTCTTCCATTCATTTTCTATACCCGCTTACTCCAGTCAAGATTTACTGGGGGACTTGAGCTTATCCCAGCAGACATAGGACGTGAGGCAGGGTACATCCTGGACAGGACACCAATCTGTCATGGGCCCACATATAGATGGACAAACACATTTACACACACCTACAGTCAATTTAGAGTCACCAATTCACCTAATCTGCATGTCTTTGGAAGTGGGAGGAAGCCGGACTACTCGGAGGGAACCCATACCAACACGGGGAGAACACGAAAACTCCACATAGAAAGACCCAGGTGGGAAGTGATCCCACAACCTTCTTGCTGTGAGGCAACAGTGCTAACAGCTAAGCCACCATGCTGCCCTATCGATGGTTATGAATGTTATAATATGTTTTTGTGACTAAACACTCCTAAAGTCACTGTCGCTTTCAGAAACATAAGTGAGTTTTATACTAAATTTTGCCCAAATGTAGCGCTTCTTTATTGTTCTCAGATGCAACTATTAAAAGCGATGCCTCTCTCAGCATGTGTGCAGTTTTCACTTATTATCCTGATCATGTATTTCTTTTCTTTTTGGAGCACAGATGTGGATGGCTTTAGAGAAATGAGAAGATGCTCATTTTTGTGTAACTTTTATAAGTTACAAATGGTTTGTAGAATCTCTTTTCTCCATATGAGAGTGGCCAAGTTATGTGAAGGTATTTTCTCCAGCCGGAGGAGACACATAAAAAAGAATGTTGGCAATATTATTTCAGAAAGCGATCTGACGTTATTGCAGTTTTATGTGTCATGGGAAATCATGGCATCCTGGGCTGCAGCAAATGATTATTGAGAGCTAATAGTGTGCGATGTTTAATATAAGGGAAAGACCAGACAAAATCACTCATAGCACCTCAGGGAATAAATTAAGGGTGAGTGAGAGTGAGGCGATATGAGGCATCTCTGCAGAAAGAGACTCTTTATTACTACCTGCCTGTGTTGTGTCATTACCGGAGCAAAACAAATTTCATACTGTACAGCTGGTTGAGACCTCTGCTGGAATGAACACTGTGTGTGGCCTGTGGTACTTATTGAAGCCAATACATCCAGCAAATATTGACTTTTGAAATGTAGTGGGAAGCCACAGCTCCTACAAACTCCTGAGGCAATCTGCAGTATTACTTCAGTTTCTTTTGCCATATGTTTGTCTTAACATGTTCACTGTCCTTCCATTATACACCTCGTGTCCTCCAGTGCGTGAGGCCAAACAAGGATGAATTTTCTGTCTGCAGTCCAGATCATACATAATTTACTACTTTAACTCATTGGACTCGTGCAAGCCAGTGGTCTGTAGTGTCAGGTTGTTGAGTGTTTTCCACATCCTGGTCCCCAGGCAAACAGATTTCTCTCTCATTGACCTTCTGCAGGGCAAAGTGCTGCTTGTGTGTTGTGGAGACAGCAGCATGATCTCGGGAGGCTTTCCAGCTCCTGGGTGTGCTTATCAGCGAGCAGAAGACATAAGCTGTTTTCGTCTATCCTTCAATGAAGGGCACCTGACAAGACTTCAGTCCAGGTAGAACAAACTCTGAAGAGCATGTAGCCACCACGCTACAGAAATACTGTTATTACAGGAAGACCGAGGAGCTTGGGTATTTATTGAGTTATTGTGCGATCAGCCATGGTGTTTGTGTTGAGTGTGTACAGTGCATCTGGAAAGCGTTCACAGCACTTCAGTTTTTCCACATTTTGTTATGTTACAGCCTTATTCCAAAATGGTTGAAATAATTTTTTTTCCACAAAATTCTACACACAACACCCCATAATGACAATGTGAAAAAAGTTGTTTTTTTTTTTGCAAATTTATATGTGAAAAGTTCAGATGCAAAACCCAGTAAGTATTTTGCACACTGATGGTCCCCTTGACAGCCAAGGACATGTTGGCCTCAACTAAAAATGTATGGTTTTGGAGATACTGGGTTATGTATCCAAGGTTGGGTAGGATTACTTCGAAATGTAATCCAAAAGTAATCAGATTACAAGTAATCCAAATGTATATACATACATACATGTAATCCACATGCATTCTTTCTAAGTAATCCTGCCCAACCTTGTTGTACCTGACCTCTTCATATATATATATAAACCTAAGAAATCACATGTACATAACTATTCACAGCTTTTGCCATGAAGCTCAAAATTGAGCTCAGGTGCATCCTGTTTCTACTGATCATCCTTGAGATGTTTCTACAGCTTAATTGGAGTCCACCTGGGGTAAACTCAGTTGATTGGACACAATTTGGAAAGGCACACACCTGTCTACATATAAGGTCCCACAGTTGACATGTCAGAGCACAAGCCAAGCATGAAGTCAAAGGAATTGTCTGTAGACCTCTAAGACTGGATTGTCTCAAGGCACAAATCTGGGCAAGGGTACAGAAACATTTCTGCTGCTTTGAAGTCCCAGTGAGCACAGTGGCCTCCATCACGTGTAAATGGAAGAAGTTGGGATCCACCAGGACTCTTCCTAGAGCTGGCTGCACGTCTAAACTGAGCGATCTGGGGAGAAGGGCCTTAGTCAGGGAGGTGACGAAGAACCTGATGGTCACTCTGTCAGAGCTTCAGCATTCCTCTGTGGAAAGAGGAGACACTTCCAGAAGGACAACCATCTCTGCAGCCAATCAGGCCTGTATGGTAGAGTGGCCAGAAGGAAGCCACTCCTTTGAAAAAGGCACATGGCAGCCCACCTGGAGTTTGCCAAAAGGCACCTGAAGGGCTCTCAGACCACAAGAAACAAAATTCTCTGGTCTGATGAGACAAAGATTGAACTATATGGTGTGAATGCCAGGTGTTGTGTTTGGAGGAAACCAGGCACCATCCCTACAGTGAAGCATGGTGGTGGTAGCATCATGCTGTGGGGATGCTTTTTTGGTGGCAGGAACTGGGAGACTAGTCAGGATTGAGTGAAAGATGAATGCAGCAATGTACAGAGAGATCTGGATGAAAACCTGCCCCAGAGTGCTCTTGACTTCAGACTGGAGTGACAGTTCATCTTTCAGCAGGGCAATGACCCTAAGCACACAGCCAAGATATCAAAGGAGTGGCTTCAGGACAACTCTGTGAATGTCCAACCAGAGCCCAGTCAGCTCAATCTGATTGAACATCTCTGGAGAGATCTGAAAATGGCTGTGTACCGAAGCTCCCCATCCAACCTGATGGAGCTTGAGAGGTGCTGCAAAGAGGAATGGACAAAACTGCCCAAAGATAGGTATGCCAAGCTTGTGGCATCATATTCACGAAGACTTGAGGCTGCCAAATGTGCATACACAAAGTAATGAGCAAAGGGTGTGAATACTTACAGTATGTACATGTGATTTCTTAGTTTTCATTCTGTTCGCAAAGGACGTCATAAAATCTTCAGCATTTATTTATTTGCCTGTCTCTCTGACTGTTAGCAAGATTACATCAAAAGTACTGCACAAATTTTGATGAAATTTTCACCACATATAGATATTACACCAAGGAAGACTACATTAAATTTTGGAGGTGATCCGGACTTTGGATCAAGATTTCCCGTTATATAGGATGTGAAGGATCATTTCAAAACAACATCATGTATTCTCACCAAATTTTCACCACAAATAGATATTACACCAAGGATGACTCCATTAATTTTTGGAGGTGATGTGGATCTGGATCCTGATTTTGGATCAAGATTTCCCTTTATATAGGCTTTGAAGCATTACTTCACAATGACATCATGGATTCTCAACAAATTTGCACCACAGAAACATATTAGACCATGGAAGACTCCACTCAATTTTGGAGGTGATCTGGATCCAGATCCGGATTCTGGATCAAGATTTCATTTTATTTAACCTTGAAGGATTACATCACAACTACTTCATAGATTCTCATCCAGTTTGCACAACAGATAGATATTAGGGCATGGAAGACTCCACTGCATTTTGGAGGTGATCTGGATCTGGATTCTCTGGATTTTAATTTGCAATAATAATAATAATAAAAAAAAAAATCTTGCTGTCATTGTGGGGTATTGTGAGTAGACCTTTGGGTGGAAAAAATGAATTTACTCCATTTTGGAATAAGGCTGAAGCGCTGTGAATACTTTACAGATGCACTGTAGATACAAATATCCAGCAGCCATTATCTGTTTCCTGTTTTTTATAGTAGACACTGATTTTTGGTTTTGATTTGTGCTTTTTCCATAGTTTTTAATTGTCTTTTATTGAATTTTATTTAGGCAGCACGGTGGCTTAGTGGTTAGCACTGTTGCCTCACAGCGAGAAGGTCATGGGTTCAATTCCCGCTGTGGCCTTTCTGTGTGGAGTTTGCATGCTCTCCCTGTGTTTGTGTGGATTTCCTCTGGGTGCTCTGGTTTCCTCCCACATCTAAAGACATGTAGGTTAGGTGGACTGGAATCTTTAAATCGTGCGAGTGGGTATGAATGTGTTTGTTTGTCTGTTTGTGGCCCCACCTCGTGCTCTATGACTGCTGGGATAGGCTCCAGCCCCCCACGACCCTTGACTGGATGAAGCGGTTGAAGATGAGTGTGTGTGTGTGTGTGTGTGAATTTAATTTTTTGTTTTATCAATTTGCCTTTCATAGCTGTTAGTTGTAACAAATCTGTTGTATTTTGTTGGACCTTGAAAAAACAGAGCAGGAAAGATGATCTCAAACACTTGAATTAGGAAACAGACCTCTAGATCTTCAGCACACAAGACAACAGGTGCTGGCTGCATATTTGAGGGTCCATTATAGATAGATAGATAGATAGATAGATAGATAGATAGATAGATAGATAGATAGATAGATAGATAGATAGATAGATAGATAGATAGATAGATAGATAGATAGATAGATAGATAGATAGATAGATAGATAGATAGATAGCTTTTATTATCATTGTCATTACAACGAGATTTCCGCACTCACATTCCACATTCAACAGCAATTGATCTACAATTATTACTTGTTTACTGTAATAATGGCACACATCAGAATTAGGACAACACATATACATTTGACATTGTTTATGTGCACTAAACTTGAAACAGTCCGTTTCCCAATTGAGGCGATGTGAGTGTGTTTGTAGCCGCTGCAACTGTCAAGTCGCGGCGCCTGACCAGCTTGGGAAGACGGAGGCCTGCCGCAGGGAGGGAGGGGCAGAGAGAGAGGTATGAGGAGAAAACTGGAGCATGCTTCGGTCCATGTGTAAGTCTGTCAGTTTATTGTCCTTGTGGGTTGAGATAAGAATGGAGCCAAATAATCTCACTAGAGCCTGGATAAATTCCTTTGGAGGTAAACAGTGGGCAATTGACCTTGAGGCTAGATAGCCTGTAGTGTTGCAGCCGAGCAGTGAAAAACACTTTTAACAGTTCCACTCGCACAGCCAAATCCCGATTATGAATTTGTTATGTGCCGACGCGGGTTGAGGAGCAGACCTGCATCTGACTGAACCCAGCGCTAAATAACCAGAAAGCGGTTCCAGAAAAAACAAAACAATTTTATTTTCCCCTTCTTGTGCAATACTCAGTGTACAACATAAAAGTGCGTTTATCTGGTGGAGTGAAGGACGGCGCGCTCTCCAGCACCCAAAGGGATCGAAGCCCGGCGCTTCTGGACTCACATTCACCGCCAAACACCCCCCAGGTGGACACGACAAACTGACTCTGTGAAGGATAGAAGAGGTGAGGTAAGTCAACAGCTACAACTAATATCCTTCAAAGGCACACACTATCAGCAACACATTCAGGTCTGAATTTAAGCTTTATGTAAATGAGCAGCTTCTCACAACAGGTGGAGGATCATCAGTAAGCACGCCACGGCCGTGAGAAGCAAGCTGCACAATTCTCATCAATGTTCAAATATACTGTGTAACAAAATACCAAATTAATATTAACACTTATTCAGACAATCAATCACCTCTGATGTGTGCTGACAGCATGTGTCCCTCACCCGTCCTCCTTCACAGACACGATGTGTCAAACCCAGGCGCGGTCCTCAGCGTCTCACAAACGAACGTCACAAGGTCGAGTTCGCGGCAATTCTGCTTGAATCACTCATGGCTTAAATGCAGAACGCCATCTCATTATCTGCTTCAGCTGAAAGTCTTTAAGTTTGCACGTGAGCATCATCCACAGGTGCTGCAAATCATACTGATGAGGGTGAAGGACTCTTCTGCCAGCACCTTCTCCACAGACAAAAACCAGTTTGCATACCACCTGGAGAGCAAAGAAAAGAAAACAACACAAAAACTTCCAGCCAAACCCCCCAACACACAACAGAATTAAGAATATTCCCAATTATGAATTAAGAATATTCACCGGCCTCCGAAACCTTCAGCTTCAACTGCAAGACACACATCAGCTCCAAGGTGTCATCCAATTTGCGTCTGAGTTCAAGAGTCAATGCAGTCTGAGAATGCACTGCCTTGCCAGCCTCGTTAATCATGATGGACAAGCGAAGGCCCATGGTTCTTGATGCCACCGTCTTGCCAATTTTCCGGTAGATCAAGGCAGCACATAAGCCAAAAAGTACCAGCCCTGCTACCATGAGACCAAAAATGAATAAATCCTCGACATCCTCAACGGAGAAAGGCGCCAAGCATGCCACACGCCAGGAACTCCAGGAGTCGAGGACATAGTCAGCAGGATACGTTCCATCTGGGCAGGTAGGATCCCCCGGTCCTGACCTTCTTGTAGAAAAAATGGTGTCAATAGCATTCAGAGACCAGCTGATCAATTCCATGGTTAATCCAATAGTAGTCCAATAGATCCAGAATCCAATATAGTTTTGAGGAATTTACAGTCTAGTGAAGTAGGGATTTGAAGGTTAAAAGCAGAGAGATAAGGGAGAGTGGAGGAGATGCGACTGCCCTCATCGGAGTCCCAAGCTGAGTTAACCCATGTACACAGTAAAATCACTGACATAATTGAAATAATAGTTTAAATAATTGAAATAATAGTTTAAATAATACTGAGAGTGGTAGTGTTAATTTAACACTGTCAGTGTTAGTTTTCCACTGGGGTTTTTACTGTGTAGAACTCCAAGTGAACAATTTATGTGGCACACCCAAATAAATATATCACCTCCAAGAGGAAAAGGAGGAATCCGTGATCCAGAGAAAATTACACTGAACTGAATTTAAGTTTGACCAGAGATTTTGCAGCCAAAATGTAACATGACATGAGAAAAAAAAAATAATAATAATAAATGTATTGGTTCAAAGAAAATAAGCAGGAAATAGATTATGCTGCATCATATATCAGATCTTTTCTACTCAACACTGAAATTCATCCAAGGCATGCTTTGGAGG
The DNA here is from genome assembly GCF_902500255.1 of Thalassophryne amazonica. Taxonomy (NCBI): domain Eukaryota; kingdom Metazoa; phylum Chordata; class Actinopteri; order Batrachoidiformes; family Batrachoididae; genus Thalassophryne; species Thalassophryne amazonica. The sequence goes on along the minus strand of NC_047108.1, from coordinate 107,026,705 downwards.
ATTTGTCTGCTTTAATCCTCACTTTCTGAAGCCAATTAAGTTGCCAGAAACCACAAGTCACTGTCTCTGCTATGCTCCCTCTCATTTTGGACAGCTCCGGCTCTAAGCCCTTCAGGTGTGAACCAGAATTTTGGCACATGTAAAATAGGGGAAATATGTAAAATATTACTGACAAGTATGCTGTCACAGCTTCTTGCGCACCCTTAGTGCTTTTTCTCACCTTCTCCTCCACGACTCTTTATTATTGCACATGCTGTGAAGATTCACATATGTGGACATCAATTCGTCCTCAGAGTGAAATAAATGCAAGTCCAACCTGTTATCATTGATTAGCCTCAGCCTTCTGTTTCTGACTGCCCATTAAAAAAACATATGTCTTACAAAGTACAGTATACTAAAGGATTATTAACCAACTGTGAGGTCTGTACAGGGAACTATCAGACCGACGTGTTGTCAGTACGGGCCGTGCAAAAAACACGGAGGTCTGATGTCCCCATACAGACCGAGCAAATTTGTTTATTATATGGCTATTTTATATACAACTCAACAAAAATATAAACGCAACACTTTTGGTTTTGCTCCCATTTTGTATGAGATGAACTCAAAGATCTAAAACTTTTTCCACATACACAATATCACCATTTCCCTCAAATATTGTTCACAAACCAGTCTAAATCTGTGATAGTGAGCACTTCTCCTTTGCTGGGATAATCCATCCCACCTCACAGGTGTGCCATATCAAGATGCTGATTAGACACCATGATTAGTGCACAGGTGTGCCTTAGACTGCCCACAATAAAAGGCCACTCTGAAAGGTGCAGTTTTGTTTTATTGGGGGGGGATACCAGTCAGTATCTGGTGTGACCACCATTTGCCTCATGCAGTGCAACACATCTCCTTCGCATAGAGTTGATCAGGTTGTCAATTGTGGCCTGTGGAATGTTGGTCCACTCCTCTTCAATGGCTGTGCAAAGTTGCTGGATATTGGCAGGAACTGGTACAAGCTGTCGTATACGCCGGTCCAGAGCATCCCAAACATGCTCAATGGGTGACATGTCCAGTGAGTATGCCGGCCATGCAAGAACTGGGACATTTTCAGCTTCCAAGAATTGTGTACAGATCCTTACAACATGGGGCCGTGCATTATCCTGCTGCAACATGAGGTGATGTTCTTGGATGGCACAACAATGGGCCTCAGGATCTCGTCACGGTATCTCTGTGCATTCAAAATGCCATCAATAAAATGCACCTGTGTTCCTCGTCCATAACAGACACCTACCCATACCATAACCCCACCGCCACCATGGGTCACTCGATCCACAACACTGACATCAGAAAACCACTCACCCACACGACGCCACACACGCTGTCTGCCATCTGCCCTGGACAGTGTGAACCGGGATTCATCAGTGAAGAGAACACCTCTCCAACGTGCCAAACGCCAGCGAATGTGAGCATTTGCCGACTCAAGTCGGTTACGACGACAAACTGGAGTCAGGTCGAGACCCCGATGAGGACGACGAGCATGCAGATGAGCTTCCCTGAGACGATTTCTGACAGTTTGTGCAGAAATTCTTTGGTTATGCAAACTGATTGTTTCAGCAGCTGTCCGAGTGGCTGGTCTCAGACGATCTTGGAGGTGAACATGCTGGATGTGGAGGTCCTGGGCTGGTGTGGTTACACATGGTCTGCGGTTGTGAGGCTGGTTGGATGTACTGCCAAATTCTCTGAAACACCTTTGGAGATGGCTTATGGTAGAGAAATTAACATTCAATACACGAGCAACAGCTCTGGTTGACATTCCTGCTGTCAGCATGCCAATTGCACGCTCCCTCAAATCTTGCGACATCTGTGGCATTGTGCTATGTGATAAAACTGCACCTTTCAGAGTGGCCTTTTATTGTGGACAGTCTAAGGCACACCTGTGCACTAATCATGGTGTCTAATCAGCATCTTGGTATGGCACACCTGTGAGGTGGGATGGATTATGTTAGCAAAGGAGAAGTGCTCACTATCACAGATTTAGACTGGTTTGTGAACAATATTTGAGGGAAATGGTGATATTCTGTATGTGGAAAAAGTTTTAGATCTTTGAGTTCATCTCATACAAAATGGGAGCAAAACCAAAAGTGTTGCGTTTATATTTTTGTTGAGTGTATATAAACATGCAAACTTACAGTATCGCCCGAATATGAAAGCTGCTGATGGCTAGAAGTCCAACTTGTTCGCTTCACCTCCGTGAAGAACTTGCTAACAGATGGTCCAGTCATTAGCTGGTTAGCTTTCAATCTGTGTTTTTTCAGATGCGGTTTAGATATTTATGGCGTACGTTCATGTCTGATTTGCTTTTTTCTAATCATGTTTTTAGCTTCTAGTTTGTAAAGAAAATGCGTGTTTCGGACTGACTGTCATGGAAATCGGTCCAATATGGGAAAATATCCGACCGGTAATCAGCCAATCAGAGCATCCCTAGCGTCGCAGCCATATATGTATTAAAAGCTGTTATTGAATACACTGTTTATGTTGGAGATATATACACTAGAAGTGTTATTTGGGTCGCTGAAGAGGAGGTACTGCTGGCCCACCACCTGATGGCACCCTGTCATGGTGGCACTTTTTGGCCCTTAGAGGGCGCACGGGCCTGCTGGCCTCCTTGGACACCACCAGGTGCGCTCCGCTGGCTGTCAGCTGTTTCTCATCCTCATCATCATCACTCTATAAAAGCCTGAGAAAGACACCATAACTCTGCCGAGTTATCAGCTTATCACACAGGTAAACCTACTCAGCCGTTTTGTGCCGTACGCACATTCATTGTACTGAAGTCTTTGCAGTTGTGATTATATACTTGCAGCTTGGAGCTGAGTTTGTGGGAAGTTTGGAGGAGTTGGCGTCTCCACTCCTCACTTCTTACTTGCTAAGTATAACAATTGAACCTGCACGTTTTCCAGTTTTCCTCTGCACTCTGGGAGTATTTGGATTTATTCCTTCAGGAGGATTACTGAGTTTTTTCTGACTGTTTGCTGGGTGTACACACACCCACCTAATCTGTTTTTGCTCCTGCCAGCAGTACCAGTCCGACAGCCTCGAGTGGTGGCCACCTGGGGGTACCAGGACTTGGCAGCTCTGGTGTGTTGCAGGCCTCCGGCAGGCGGTGGAACTTCGTGGGACCCGACTCTTCTCTGGATAGGCGTCTCCTACCCTCGGGCCTGCCCACGTGTCACCATTTATTATTAATTGGACTCTGCACATTTTGGGCTCTGTTTGCACCTTTGCATAATAAATTGTTATTTATTGGTATTCCTATTGACCGCTCATTTATGCCCCCTAACGTGGGTCCATGCATTCACTTTCCCAACAAGAAGGGGCAGCCCAGTCTCAGGTTTTTTTTTGTTTGTTTGTTTTTCGTGTGCCCGTCACGAAATGAGTCAAATTTTCATGACGGGGTTTTTAAAACTCACTATTACAAACCCTACTCCAACCCCAACCCCTAACCTTAACCATAACCTAATCCTTCTCCTTCCCTCAAACCTAACCACCCACAACCCCCCACTTCACTTTTAATTTCGTGCAGCCATCACGGAATGAATTAGAATGAATTTGTGTTGCCTTGACAAAAATGAGGCACTTTTTGTCATAATATCATGAACCAATAGATTAATATTTCGTGCTGCTTAATCACGCCTTGCTGTGAAACCAGTTTGGAAGGGGGGCAAATTTAGAACTTTTATTAAGCATGTCATCAAATATATGCATAAAATAATATTGGATCACTCTGGTTACACGGGTAATTAATTAATTAAGAATACTGGTAATCCTGTACAGTAAGGGTGCATTAATTAGCATTAATTAACACAGTGATAACCATTCAGTGAATTAAGAGTGAACTAATGTGTTCAGTAATTAGTTAGGGCCCCTTCACACATAACACGAAAGACGCAGAAACTGGAAGAAAATCCACAAACCAAACATGAAATGGGGAACCACGAACCATCGTGCACGTGCACGAACACAGTGTGAGCAGCTGGAACATGTTGCACCACATGGTGCCACTGATGTGGAGAAAATAAAGTAAAAAACAGCTGTATAATTAGTGAATAACACTATGTTGATATAAATAATAAATAAAAGGGATGCAATACAGAACCCTGTGGTGAAATAACCCTGGTTAAATTCAAAATAAATGGCACTCACAGGAGTCGAACCTGCAATTTACAAAAGCTCTGATTAAACAGACAGAAACTTTACTACTGCACTACAATCACTGTCTTATAACAGGAGTGTAAAATGGCTAAAATCAACAAGGAGATAAACGGTTTTTTTTTTTTTTAAGAGAAAAAAGTGCCGTAATAACTGACAAAATGACATTTGTTATTTTTTGGTGATATGTGACTGAAAGTGGTGTATTTGTGGCACTCTTGGCTTGTCATATTATCATAGAGTCCTGTGGCATATGTGTTCTGCCGGACACACGTGTCAGGCTGGACATGCGTGACATTCAGATCGCCTGCTGCGTGATTTGATGGCCAATTTCACACAGAGCAGCCTGTCAATGTGCACTGTGTGCGGCTGTCGCAGCCCGGCTGTGTGCGCTCAGACGTGGCTATCCGTCCCCCATATGATCACGTCTGTAAATACATATCATCAGCATGTCATGCAAGTGTGCTCTCCCTCACACACCACATGTGTGGGGGGAAGGGGGAGCATGACACCTGCATGCCACATGTGTTGCTTTGCACTGCCACACTTGTGGGGGCACTTGGACAAATTTAACTGCCAGCTCAAAAGTAGTCATCTGCTCACTATTTTCATGCTGACAGTGTGAACGGCACCACATTCTCTAAGTGGCCAGTGAATGGTGTTGGATGTTCGTATGTATCATCTGGAATTTGGCTGACACCTGCCATGAGAGGGATCACAGGGCAGACTCTATCTTTCGGCTGCTGGTGTTCACGAATAGTTGTAGCGAAAGGTTCACAAGGCATTGGAGGTGGCTCAGATTTTTCACTTCTGGCATGCAATTCCTGCTTCGTGTGCTAGTCGGCTTCAATCATGTTGTGTATGAAAGGACCCTTAATAATGCTGTCATGATAGTTAATGCAGTCATAAGCATCAACAAAGACTGAATCTATATATTATAAGCCAAATGACCTCTGTGTACCCGTATGCGTGCATATGTGTGTGTGTGTATGGCTTTGAACACGGAGAAACTGGGGAGAGCTGACATTTGCCGTTTGGTATGCTTATGTATTTTGGGTCAAGGATGAAAGAGGCCCAAATGGAACGTTGATAGTACTAATATTTTTGGAGAAACTACAGATATTAGCTAACAACAGTGGGCGTTGAAAATTACATTCTGGACTCACACGCCAGTGAAGTGGCATCTGTGTACATCTATGTGTGCATGTGTGTGTGATTTTATTTAGTAAGTTCAATGTAGGTACATAATATAATTGTAAATATGCTAAAAATACTTTGATGACATAAGAAAGTGAAAACACTTATTTCCATTTTGGTCCATTAAAAAATCAAATGGCAAAATAAATGTAATAATAATAATAATAATAATAATAATAATAACAAGAATGTAAACAATTTATAAATAAATTAAGACAGTAAATTACATAATTTTAAAAGAAAATAAAAGGGTTGAGTTCTTCCTCTAAAAACTGTTGAGGTCTAAGGTCTAAGGTTCTAAAAACATCCTGGACTCACATGCTATTCCAATTCATAATAGAAACTTTGCACAATTTATTACCACCCTTGAAAAATGTCAGCTACCTATGTTATAAACACTACCCAATCTGGAGACCGTGGACCCCTACGAGCAATGCGCCAGTTATGATTTAACTTTTTAAGTATCATTTATGAATGGTTTTAAGAATCTTTCTAAATTGTTAAATTCATTCACTATTAAATTATATTAATTATTAAATTATAAATGAATTCCTTATTTAACATAAAAACCATTCATTGATTAGCAGTGATGCAGTAATCTGACCACTTTTTTTAGTAACGAGTAATCTAACGCGTTAATCTTTCCAAATCAGTAATCAGATTAAAGTTACTTCTCCATGTCACTGTGCGTTACTATTATTTTTCATTGTGGGTCGATAGCAGCATTAAACTTGGTCTGTGGGCAGGAGGTCGGGGTTCGACTGAACTGCCCACTTTCAGTGAGCTGTGAGCTTTTCATCCACGGTTTTTTGCAGCTGCTCGACTCGTCGTCTCCTCTTAAAGCACGGTGATCAGCACACCTGCACTGAGCTTTACAAAGACATTTTTATACTTTTTTCCTCCTTTATTTAGAGCTGAGCTGAGCCGCTCCATATCTGCACGTTAAAACAGCTGATCCTCCGCAACTAACTATTTTCCACTCAAATGCACCTAAACTCTCTTTCTGAGGACCACATGATGTGAAAACACAATAAAACTTTCTTACCTGTAAATCTGGTCACGTTTTCTGCATAAATAAATGTTATCCATTCTTTGTGCTCAAACGCCAAAGTAGGGGCGAATCCAGATGGAATGGGGGCGTGGGGGAGGGATGTGCCCCCCTCACAACACCCCTAGATTAAAGGTCCAGTTTTGAAGCCTTTTTTTTACTACAACTACTAATACTACTTAAAATAATATTAATTTCGACAAGTAAAATATTTAGAGAGAATTTAAATGTTAGAAAAATGCTAGAATGAATTTAATAGTTACATTTATAAACAATGTAGGTTCGAAATTGCAAGTTTTACTGTTACAGTGCTGTCAACAGTTAAATATGAGGTCAAGAAAGAGGTCTTTATTTTACTTTTTATAAAACAAGTATTTATTTTCATTGAAGTCAAGAAAGGGTGACTATAAAGTAAGTTTTGGCAAAACAGGTATCATTGTCATGTTGAGGTGGCAGAGGGTTGTTGTCGGCAGCTGGGAAAAGTAACTAAAAAAGTAACTAGTAATCTAACGTAGTTACTTTTACAATTGAGTAATCAGTAAAGTAACTAAGTTACTTTTTCAAAGAGTAATCAGTAATCAGTAATTGGATTACTTTTTCAAAGTAACTGTGGCAACACTGTTGATTAGTAAGCACAGTTGTGTCTTAATTCATTAATAAAAGTAAGTCCCTTCGGCTGCTCCCTTGTTTTTCACTCGGGGTCTCCACAGCAAGTTCAAGGTGGATCTTCATGTTGATTTGGCAGAGGTTTTACGCCGGATGCCCTTCCTGACGCAACTCCACATTAAGGAGAAATGTAACAGGGGTGGGGTTTGAACCGGGAACCTTACTGTTCCACTAACTACTTGGTCACCACCCCTTTAATGCCAGTTGCTGCATTAGCTAGTGTTAGCTAATTTACCCATATTGTGAAGTGTGACCAAAACTTTAATTTTGAAAATAAATGTTTGTTATTTAAATCAATTTAAAGAAAATTAATTATTTACTCAGTGATCTCAGTGGACAAGGAGCTGGCCTGCCAACATGCGGACCCTTCTAATCCATCACACTGTGTACAGGAGGAATCATAAAATCTCAATCGCTTCACGCTATGGATTCCAGAAATAAGCACGGGCACAACTTTCCTCAGGGCCTATATAGGACTTATGTCTTTAGGACAATATATACTACTTGAACAGAATAATTAATTGTTGTACAGGTATGAACATTTCACTCATCTTCAACCGCTTATCCAAGTTAGGGTCTGGAGCCTATCCCAGCAACATTCCTACATGATAAATAAATAATAGGGAACATATTATGAAAAAGCTAGTAAGCAGTTATATTTTGACCAGCTTCACAGCACATTGCGCCACCTATCAGTTAGAAGAATTTGGCAAAATACTCTGAGTATTATGGGGTATTTTCAGTATTGCAGAACCTGGAAATGGATAATTCACCAATTTGTATACTGTGTACGTAGTAGATGAAAATCTCACATCTGTAATTCTCGCAAAGTATTTTGACAATTTTCATATGTACATTTATGGTAAATTTTACAAAGCTTTTAATTTCTAAATCGGCTCAATGTTATTCTCTTTCAATGACATTGAGAAAATTCACAAATGAAACCGATCATAAAGGTTTATCAGTAATCTATGATCATCTTCAAATGCACTCATACATTTACGGTAAATTTTATGATGATTTTTATTTGTGAGCCAGCTCAGTGTTATTCCCATTCATTGCACGTCTTCTCTCTCCGTCATCGTTGCATCCTGCGCTAACGTCAACGTTGAGACCGGAAATGCCTCTTATTGGTGGCGTGTTGTGCTTTGTGAATCCACGCAGCTTAAAATTAGAAAAAGTACTTCAATACATCGGCTTCAGATATGTTACCAATTATCAGGCTTTTACTTTATTTACAGTGTGTAGAAGCCGATAAAAAAGTCTGAGGGACTGTTAGTCTTGACTCCTCCATCATTATGCTTGCATGAGTCAAGCATGAGCTTTCTGTGGTGACTTTTGGTCCACCGTAGGCTTTGCCCCCTGCATCATGTCAGAATGTTGGAGGTCTCAGCAGAGCGGCAGTGAAGCGAGTGGTGATTAAATTGGAAGGTCAGGTGGAATTGATTCTTTTCCCCGCAGTACATGCTAGCAGCACTTAGACCGGAGATGAGTGCCAATTTGGTTTGGGATGGTAGGATTACTTTTAGAGGTGTTCATTTTCATTCTGGCTTCCGTTTCCTTCCTCATTTACTCTCTCAGGGTTCCATCTGCTCTTTTTGACCTCAACTGGACAACGTCAGCTGTTGGCTGGAGGTCAGCAGAGAATGGGATCAGGAGGATAAGTCAAACCCTACAGAGGCTGGCTTAATTGTGCTCAATTACTTCAATGAGTTGGCATAATAACTTGGAATTATCTCTTCTAATGAATCATTACTGCATGAAATCATCCATTTAGCAAATGAGAATGAACCTCTCTGCTTCACTGGCTATGACAAACAAAAGCTGTTTGCCCTTGTTACCAGTTATGCCTTTCAAATTTGTGTTGGAGAACCCTGTTTTGAACATCTGGAGGACTTCTCTTCCAACATGGAGATATGTATTTATTCATGCAGTTCTCATAAAAATATTATTTCTTATAGCGAGATATGTGGTCTGTGTGGTTTTATGGGGAAATAAAAAACAGGCATCATGGGTTTTTTTATGCATCAGAACGAAGGCACGAGCATCAATCTCACAACTTGTTCTGTGTTCTTGATGCCTCATCAAGCTGTGACAACAAGCAGTAATTGTGGACCCGGTTCTGGTTTTGATCGAGGTGACTGACAGCACAAAATGACAGCACATCAGCTGTGGAGCCCAACATGTCCGCATCTCATTGTCTACACAGTCATGCCTTTTGGAGTGATGGATTCCGAAGTCCTTTTTACACATGGAATGATAAATTCTGCTGAGAAAAAAAAACAAAAAAACAACCACTACTGTTTGTGTGTGGAGTCTGTTTTCCTCATTTTCAGACATAGTTTGCAAAATCATGCAAGAGTTTTGACTGATTTCTACCATCATTTCTATTATTGTTGAAATGTTGATAATATATACTTTTCAAGGTTGCACTGTTGCACATCGTAAGAGCAAAAGTGGTCCAGTTAAAAGCTTCTTAAAGCTACAATTTATATGATATAGTACCATCTAATGGTGAGATTGCAGATTGCATTATTCTGTCTGCATTCACAATATTGTTTCCCTTCACATTTTTATCTTCTTTGATGACGGGGATTCATAGTCTTTTGCCTGCTCTTGTGATATGCGATGCATATGATCTTCCATTTCACAAAAATGAGCATTTTTACTATTGTTAGCTTGCGCTATGAACCAGAAAACAGAGTATAAAGGTGCAACTGCTGATTTGTCTTTGTATTTCTTCAGTCTTCTAGCCATGCTGCAACATTACTAACATGAAGTGCATTGCACTGCAACATAGCGGCCTCTGTGAGAGGCCCGTTTCCATACGTATAAGAAATGTTCACATCAATTTATATTATATTATTTAAATATGCACTAATGTACAGATGGCTATGAATTATATATTCGATTTCTGCAAAACACCCCACATCCTACAGACTGGAGCTTTAAAGTGAGCTGATCATGCTGCTGTTCACATGTGATTAATGTAGTTTGAAGCATTCAAATACAGTTGTAAGTAAGTCCCTGTGGCTGCTCCCTTGTTTTCACTCAGAGTTGCCACATCAGATTCAAGGTTGACCGACATGTTGAACTGGCACAAGTTTTACGCTGGGTGCCTTTCCTGACACAACTCCACATTACATGGAGAAATGTGGCAGGGGTGGGGGTTTGAACCGGAAACCTTCCACACTGAAAGCAACCGCACTAACCAACCATCAGTTGTATAGTATAAAAAAACAAACAAAACAGCAACAACAAAAAAACAAAAAAACAAACAAAACAAAAACAACAGTGCATATGTGTTATAAACCCTAGAAATGTATTATGACACATTATTGGAGAATTAATGTGTGATGAAAATGGAGCTTTATGACTCATCAGCATTTTAAGTTGTCATTGGGCTCTGTTTTAATCATGGGCACAAATTAATTTAGAGCATGTCCCAGTACCAGTGGCGGCGCCAGGAAATTTTTGTTGGGGGGGTTGAGGGGGAGCTGGGGTAAAAGTTGGTGGGGCTCCACAAAATATCATCGAAATGAACAATATACAGTAAATTGCTTTATAAATACCAAGGTATATGTTTTAGTCACCCGCGTGCCTCTAAAATGTGCTATCAATGCACACACACATCACTTAGAATAAATTGCAAGTTCAGTAAACTTGCACATAGGTATACAAACTGAATTCATTGAAATGGTGCTCAAGACAATGCATGGAATCAACCTTACACAAATCGTCTATATCATATATCATATAGCCGTAATAAATATTTAGGAAACCTAAATTTTTTGAGTATGGAGTTAAATTTGTCTCATTAATACTTGCAAATGCACATAGCATGATTTACAAATATCCTTTGATTTGTACACGTGCTTTGTGATCCACAAACACAAATTTCTGATTTGTAACTTGTATGTGGGTTTTTACAAATAAATGTTTATTTGCAAAACTGAAAATTCTGTTTGTGAAGGGTAATTCAGCATTGGTGGATCACCGAACACACACATTCATCACTTTGCTCAGTTACGCAATTTGAGACATTCTCAGCGCAAAACTGCAGTTGAGATCCACAAATATGTCAGTCGCTATTCACATTATTGGCAGAATTATTGGCTGGGCTTAAGCCCCCCCTTGGCACTGCCACTGCCCAGTACGCTTTGCTAGTTAAGCGGTGAAAAGTACCAGTACAAAGCCAGGTACAGAAGACTGTGTTCTTTGTTCATTATTTTTCCTTGGACACTGCTGGAAAGACTTTGCGTCAAATGAGCGATTACTTCAGGAGACTCAGATGAGGAGTATAACTTGCATTGTGAGAGAGCTCAGCTGTGCCACTTTGGCCATGTGACATGTTTCTCTGGGCATGGTCCAGCATGCAGTGTTGAGAAGAAGAAGAAAGAGAAGAAGAAGAAGCAGAAGGGCCTTTTATTGTTATTGTACATATGCACAAAAAATTTGTCCTCTGTATTATCCCATCCTAATTACAGTCAGACACATTCCAAGCAGGAGCAGTGCGCAGCCATATTCCAGCTCCCGGGTAACAATTCCAGATGTCTCTGCCTTGTTCAGGGACAACAAAAGGAAGATCCTAAACAAGCATGTTTTGGATTGGATTGTGGGAGGAAACCAGAGTGCCAGGAGGAAACCTACGCAGACCCGAGGAGAACTTGCAGAGCAGGCGGGAAGAGATCCCACGTCCTTCTTGCTCTGAGGCTACAGTGCTAAGAAAGCTTAAGTGGATGCCCACATTTTCCCTGGCTGCAGCAGATAGATGGTTGGTCACTTTCAAGAGGTGGGGATGGCCCTGTTTCTACCTGGGTGGTTGCCATCCAGGACTCCGTGGACTTTCCATGTTGTAGTGGGTGTGGTTATGTGCAGCACCAGCACCTCCTAATAGATTTGATTTCATATTATTGATGGGAATTAATATGATATGCAGTCACTCTGCTTTGTGTACACCCGAAACTAAGCAGAGCAGGTCCTGATGAGTACTTGGATGGGAGACTTCTTTGGAAGACCAAGGGCTGTATGTTGTTCTCCAGATAAAATTCAACTTTTGTCAGGAAGTGCATCTAGTGTAAAAAATTAGCCAAATCCCATCTTCTATACTGGCTCTTCTGTGGCATCCTGAGATGGCAAAAAAGCACACAACAACGTGGGGATGAATATGACATCAGAGTTGCACCTGTCATTCCCTTTAAACCCGAGTGTTCCAGGCACACAGTGCTGTGATATTGAGGACGATGACACAAGTGAAGGAAGATTTCTGGCTCATTAATGGAATAAGACAAATCTGTCAGTGGGTAGTTTTTCTTCCTATGGGTATTTCCTATCATTTCATTTAATAGTTGTTTCAATTATCTTTGGGGGGGGGGGGGGGGGGGGGTTCCCTGGCAAAAAAAAAATTTTTTCCTCCCTCCTCATTTTCCATTGTGCAGGCAGCGTGTGTGTGTGTGTGTGTGTGTGTGTGTGTGTGTGTGTGTGTGTGTGTGTGTGTGTGTGTGTGTGTGTGTGTGTGTGTGTGTGTGTGTGTGTTGTGAAGCCACTTATGTCAGGTACTTCTGACTGTTTCACTCTTTGTACCATGCAAGGTAGCAATGGACATTAGACCTGGTTTTTTGGTCCAAGTTACAAACATGTTCTGGTTATAGATGATATCAATGTGCCAGCAACTGAAAAATGCCAAGGTGACGTCCATGTATCACCTGACTATGGCAGATAATTACTTGATGGACCAGAGAGCTGCCTAGGTATTTGCTAATTAGGACTCACAGTGGTTCTGTAGTTTGGTGGATGCATGAAAACACAGCACATGTTCCCAGACCTGATCTGATCTATCAGTATGCAACTGATGTACGCAAGAGACAGTATAACTGTAAACATGTCCATGAAAATTCAGTAAGGTATATCTTATACATTCTAAGGTACAACTCTACTAGTGTGTACTAAAGTATATCTAAAGGGCTTTAAAAAAAGAAGAGAAGAGCCACGTAGGTGCCTGGTCTTGAGAACCAGGGATGGTAGGTTGAAAAGCTTTTTTATCCCATGGGAACTCTCCCTACCCACCTAAGCGGCTCAAGAATATGGACAGCATGTATATAAGTGACATGCATGTATATAAGTGACACGCACGCTTGGTTTCAGTGCAGAAGGTTCCGGGTTCAAATCCCACCCCTGCCACATTTCTCCATGTAATGTGGAGTTGCGTCAGGAAGGGCATCCGGCGTAAAACCTGTGCCAATTCAACATGCAGATCCACCTCAGATTTGCTGTGGCGACCCCGAGTACAAACAAGGGAGCAGCCGAAGGGACTTACTATGTATATAAATGACACAATCAGGGTAGTAAACAACATATACAAGAAATATAGTTACTACATAATATTATAGGAGTTGGCTCCTAAAACCTAACTATTCATACAGGAGAAGATTGTAGTACAGTGGTCCCTCATTTATCGCGGGAGTTACTTTCTAAAAATAACCCGCGATAAGCGAAATACGCAAAGCAGTCAGCGCTATTTTTTGCAATTATTATTGTTGGGAAAGTGTAGGGACACGGACCCACAACAGGGGGCGTAAATGAACGGACAATGGAAAGTCAAAAGTATAACAATTTAATGTTGTGGAATGTGCACAACGGAATACAGCCAATGATACAAAGGTGACGTGTGGGCAGGCTCGAGGATAGAAGACGCCTGTCCAGAGAAGAGCCGGGTCCCACACGATTTCCACTGCCAACGGATCTGGAGCACACCAGAGCTGCCAAGTCCTGAGTCCCCAGGTGGCCACGGTCTCCAGCTGTCAGATCTGGTACTGCTGGCAGGAAGCAAAGACAGTTTATGGTGGGTGTGTGCACACCCAGCAAAACAATCAGCAAAACAGTTCAGTTTCTTTCTGTAGGAAAAGCTCCACCTCCTACATGGGAACACAGTTCGTGCAGAGGCTGAAAGTGCTACTTATCTGGTTTGGAGTGAGGGGTGAAGAACGTCACTCCTCTACAAACCACAAACCCAGCTCCCAGCTGAAAGTAGTTAACAGGTACTCCTGCAAAACTCAGAGAACAAACACGTGCGTTCGGCACAGAAAAACGGCTGAGAGTTTTGCCGTTTGGTGATGCCGACCGGTGCTGCGACCGCCCCGCCTGTTAAGAATGCAGATCACAATGTGCTTTTAAAAAAAAGCATGCAAAAAGAAAAACAGCTGAGAGTTTTACATTGAAGGTAAGAAGATTTCTCGGCAGGGAGGTGGAGTTGCTGCCCGGCTTTTATGAGATGTGGTGGTTGATGAATGATGAGTGACAGCTGTCACTTCAAGCTGCTCCTGGGAGGCGGCTGCGCCCTCTCGTGCCTGAGGCCCACCATTCAGGCAGGGTGCCCTCTGGTGGTGGGCCAGCAGTACCTCCTCTTCAGCGGCCCACACAACAGGAACCCCCCCAATGGGCGCCTCTTGGCGCCCGACCAGGCTTGTCAGGGTAACGGGTGTAGAAGTCGGCAAGGAGGGCCGGGTCCAGGATGAAGCTCCTCTTCACCCAGGAGCATTCTTCGGGTCCACAACCCTCCCAGTCCACCAAATACTGGAAACCCCGGCCCTTTCGACGGACGTCCAGGAGCCTGCGAACCGTCCAAGCAGGCTTCCCGTCGATGATCCGGGCAGGAGGCGGCGCTGGTCTGGGGGTGCAGAGGGTAGACGTGTGGTGTGGCTTGAGACGTGACACATGGAAAACGGGGTGGATCCGCAGTGAAGTGGGGAGCTGCAGCTTCACCTCGGCCGGGCTGAGGACTTTGATGACTTTGAAGGTCCAGTGAAGCGGTCCTTAAGCTTGGGAGAGTCCACTTGTAGGGGAATGTCCTTGGTCGAAAGCCACACCTCCTGCCTGGGCTGGTATGCAGGGGCCGGGGAACGCCGGCGGTCTGCATGGGCCTTGGCCCTCATCCGGGCCTTCAGCAGGGCAAAGCGGGCGGATCGCCACACCCGACGACATCTACGTAGGTGGGCATGGACCGAGGGGACTCCGACCTCTCCCTCTGTGGTTGGGAACAATGGGGGCTGGTACCCCAGGCAAACCTCAAACGGGGAGAGGCCGGTAGCAGAGGACACTTGGGTGTTATGAGAGTACTCAATCCAGGCCAGATGGTTGCTCCAGGCCGTCGGGTGTGTGGAGGTTACCCGGGACAAGGCGTCGGATCTTTGGTTCTTGGTCCCGGGACGGTAGGTGATCTGGAAGTCAAAATGCCCGAAGAACAGTGACCAGCGGGCTTCCTGGGGTTCAGACGCTTGGCAGTCTGGATGTACTCCAGGTTCCGATGGTCCGTGAAAACCGTGAAAGCTACCGCAGCTCCCTCCAACAGGTGTCTCCACTCCTCAAGAGCCTCTTTCACCGCTAGGAGTTCCGTTCTGCCGGGGTCAACCTATGGGAAAAATAGGCACAAGGGTGGAGGACCTTATCGGACTCCTTGCTCTGGGACAGCACGGCTCCTATCCCTGAGTCAGATGCATCCACTTCAATGACGAACTGGCGGCTAGGATCGGGCTGAACCAGTACTGGTGCAGTCGAGAACTGGCATTTCAACTCCCTAAACGCGACTTCGCACCGATCTGACCAGGTGAAGGGGACTTTTGGGGAGGTCAGGGCTGTCAGGGGACCTCACTGCCGCAACCTTGGCCGGATCAGGGGCGACAGAGTTGGAGGAGAACCCCAGGAAGGACAAAGAAGTGCGGTGGAACTTGCACTTCTCGCCCTTCACAAACAGCCGGTTCTCCAATAACCGCTGCAAGACCTGACGTACATGCCTGACATGAGTCTCAGGATCCGGGGAGAAGATGAGAATATTGTCCAGGTATACAAAGACGAACTGATGCAGGAAGTCCCGCAAGACGTCATTAACCAAAGCTTGGAACGTCGCGGGGGCATTAGTGAGGCCAAACGACATAACCAGGTACTCAAAGTGACCTAACGGGGTGTTAAATGTCGTCTTCCATTCGTCTCCCTCCTGGATCCGAACGAGGTGATAAGCATTCCTAAGATCCAGGTTTTGTGAAAATTTGGGCTCCATGCAAGGGTGTGAACACTGAATCTAACAGAGGTAACGGGTAGCGGTTGTGAACCGTGATCTCGTTCAGCCGTCTGTAATCAATGCATGGATGGAGTCTGCCGTCTTTCTTGCCCACAAAAAAAAAAAAACAGCACCCATCGGGGAGGTGGAGTTCCGGATCAACCCGGCAGCTAACGAGTCCCTGATGTAGGTCTCCATTGATTCGCGTTCCGGACGTGAGAGGTTGTACAGCCTGCTGGATGGGTACTCAGCGCCCGGTATCAAATCAATGGCACAATCGTACGGACGGTGCGGGGGCAGCGTGAGTGCCCGATCCTTGCTGAAGACGTCAGCAAGGTCATGGTACTCGGCTGGCACCGCCGCCAGATTGGGTGGGGGACTAGAACCTCCTCCTTAGCTGTCACACCGGGTGGAACTGAGGATCCTAAACACTCCCAGTGGCAGGTTTCGCTCCACTGCGTCACAACCCCAGACGGCCAATCAATCCTGGGATTGTGCTTTAACATCCATGGAAAACCCAAAATCACTCGGGAGGTAGAAGGTGTTACATAAAACACAATCTCCTCCCTGTGAGTCCCAGACACAACCAATGTCACTGGCTGTGTCTGGTGTGTGATTAATGAGAGAAGGGGGCCATCTAGTGCCCGTACCGACAATGGTGATGGTAAGGCCACTAGAGGGAGCCCAACTTCCTTTGCCCATCTGCTGTCCAGCAGATTCTCCTCCGACCCCGTGTCCACCAGTGCTGGGGCATGAAGGGTTAGATCCCCACTCAGGATCGTAACTGGGATGCATGCAGATTTACGGGGTTTCCCCACGTGAGTATTATGGCCCACCCTCAGCCCAGTCTCTAAGGGCGGGCGTTGTCGTTTAACCGCTTGGGACAGTTCTTCTGTATGTGCTCACTCGAGCCACAGAAAACACACTCCCCGCAGGCCAGCCGCCATTGTCTGTTTTTTGATTTCACTTTGGCCTTGCTCGTGTCCATAGCTTCGTCAGCAGGGGGAGCTGTAGCCACACGGAGCTCTCTGGCTGTGGAGCGTGGGGACGGCGGCACCCTTTCAGACCCGGAAGGAAGAGGGACGACTCGTGCCCGGCCACGCCCTTCGCCCTGCTCCCGACTATGTTCTTCTAGTCGGTTGTCTAACCGTATAACCAGGTCGATAAGCCCGTCAAAATCCCGCAGCTCGTCCTTAGCCAGCAGATGCTCCTTCAGGACTGGAGACAGTCCGTTTACGAAGGCGGCGCGGAGTGCAACAGTATTCCAGCTGGACCTCGCTGCCGCGATGCGGAAGTTGACTGCATACTCGGCTGCACTCTGACGCCCCTGTCTCATTGACAGCAGCACATTCGAAGCAGTCTCGCCTCTATTGGGGTGATCAAACACTTGTTTGAACTCCCGCACAGACCCAGCATATGTTGTTAGGAGCCATGATTTCTGGTCCCAGAGCGCCATAGCTTAGGCACATGCCTGTGCTCGAAGCAGGTTTATTACATAAGCCACCCGGCTGGCATCAGACGCATACATGACGGGACGCTGTGCAAAGACGAGTGAACACTGCATTAGGAAGTCTGCGCACGTCTCGACACAAACTCCGTACGGCTCTGGAGGGCTTATGTATGCTTCAGGGGATGGGGGGGGGTTCGCTGAATGACCACTGGAATATCTGTATGTGGCACTCGGTCAGCAGGAGGAAGTGCTGCAGCAGCGCCCTGCGCGTGTGCTTCCACCTGAGCAGTGAGAGCCTCCATCCTCTGATTGACTATAACGTTCTGCTTGGTTACCAAGTCCAACCGAGCAGTGAAGGCGGTTAAGATTTGCTGCAGCTCATCCAACATGCCTCCTGCTGGCGCCTGTGCACCTTGCGTTTCCATTGGTGGTTCACTCGATGGTTGACGCCCCTCGGGATCCATGACTGTTGGCCGAGAAATCCTGTTGGGAAAGTGTAGGGACACAGACCCACAACAGGGGGCGTAAATGAACGGACAATGGAAAGTCAAAAGTATAACAATTTAATGTTGTGGAATGTGCACAACGGAATACAGACAAATGCAGATTTGGAACAAAGTCAATGATACAAAGGTGACGTGTGGGCAGGCTCGAGGATAGAAGACACCTGTCCAGAGAAGAGTCGGGTCCCACACGATTTCCACTGCCAACAGATCTGGAGCACACCGGAGCCGTCAAGTCCTGAGTCCCCAGGTGGCCACCGTCTCCAGCTGTCAGATCTGGTACTGCTGGCAGGAAGCAAAGACAGTTTATGGTGGGTGTGTGCACACCCAGCAAAACAATCAGCAAAACAGTTCAGTTTCTTTCTGTAGGAAAATCTCCACCTCCTACACGGGAACACAGTTCGTGCAGAGCCTGAAAGTGCTACTTATCTGGTTTGGTGTGAGGGGTGAAGAACATCACTCCTCTACAAACCACAAACCCAGCTCACAGCTGAATGTAGTTAACAGGTACTCCTGCAAAACTCAGAGAACAAACACGTGCATTCAGCACAGAAAAACGGCTGAGAGTTTTGCCGTTTGGTGATGCCGACCGGTGCCGCGACCGCCCTGCCTGATAAGAATGCAGAACACAATGTGCTTTTAAAAAAAAAGCATGCAAAATTGCACAAAAAAAATCTGTGAAACTGTGAGGCAGCGAAAAGTGAACCGCATTATAGCGAGGGACCACTGTATACATCTACCAAGTCTGTAGACTTGTTGTAAAACTAAACTATATCTAGTAGGCTAAGCTATGAATATGGTTATGTCATTATAGAAACAGAACCTCCATCCATCCATCCATCTATCTATCTATCTTCTTCCGCGTGGGGGCAGCAGCTCAAGCAAAGCCGCCCAGACCTCCCGATCCACACACACCTCCCCCAGCTCCTCCGGGGGAACCACGAGGTGTTCCCAAGCAACTTGAGAGACGTAGACCCTCCAGCATGATCTGGGTCTTCCCCGGGGCCTCCTCCCGATGGGACGTGCCCGGAACACCTCTCCAGCGAGGCATCCAGGGGGCATCCGGAAAAGATGTCCGTGCCACCTCAGCTGGCTCTTTTCGACATGGAGGAGCAGCGGCTCGACTCCGAGGTCCTCCCGAGTGACAGAACTGAAGAAACAGAAACAGAACCTATGATGTAATAATAAGTTTTATGTATCTATCTAAAGTTCACACTGCTAGCTTAATATAGGAAGACAAAATCCATACTCTGCATGTTTTCTAATGGAAACCCCAAACTTAGATACTATCTGTTGATATCTATTAAAGAACCCATAAACTGAAGAACCATTAAAAATCTACACCATGTAAAATAAAGTAAGCTAACTATAGCTAGATGAGCTACCGTTAATTTAGCCGTTAATTAGCCAACCGTACCTTGCTAGGCAACAAAGCCTGTAACTGGTGTATAAAGTACAATAGCGTTGCTTCACCCTACAATAACGGTATTAACAACAAATACATATAACAACAAATGTAAACAAAAGTGTGGATTAATGTTAGCTTACCAAACAGAACAGAACCGACTATGTTGTATATAGTACATGTACATTTATGTATCGGAGAGAAATGGAGCAGGTCCTCTGGAATTCAACATATTTCCTTCTTTTTAACAACTCACCCTTTTTTGTTTCCAGATCACTGAGCCATAGTTGGAAGTCACCCAGCTCTTCAGGCTGTCGCAGGCCCTAGATGTACTTGTTCTAACTATGAAGAACTGGTGCTGCGAAGGGCCTCTCCATACATCCCAGGAGAAAAAAGGCACCATTTGTCTCTCACCTTGCGTAATTACACCGTACGATCTCGGAAATGCGCTCTGTGAGATGGCGGCTGATGGGAAGTTGAAGAGTTTGGAGAGCAACAAATGCAATCAGGTATTGGCTGCTTGGAATTGTAATGATATTGTAATGATTTTGAAGGCATGTCTTCATAAATGTCTGCCATCTGGGAATGCAGAGAGGAAACATGGGGTCTTTACATGGATGGGCTCTCTTACCATGAATGTATTCATGTCCACTCCAGTGTGCTGGTGCAGGCTCTGTTTGCTCATCAACTATGCAGCTGCTTCTGCAGCCCCCCATCCCAAGAGATGAAAGTTTGTAAACATGAATAATAATCAGGAACAGGTCGACGGGCAGGTAATCTGCATGTGGGTTCCGGAGGCAAATTTGCCCAGTGTGCATCCACTGGGGTGGCCTCACATTAGCATTTTGTTTGCACAAAGGCGCAGGTAATGTTTGATCTCTTATCAAGACAAACAGAATAGATGTAATTTCTAATTGCTTTTAAAGAGATTAGACCTCATTTAAAGAGGGGAACGATTGGCAAATAGGTTCTGTGGCTTCTGGGCATCCTTGGTGTTTGATTAGGCATTCATTAAAAAAAAATGTTAATCAGCAGTTGCACAGAAAAAAGTACTGCACCCATAAAAGTTTTGCTCCTGTATGGGGAAATTGTTCTTTTTTTTCTATTCAGTATAATAAATATACACATTACGTTTGTGCAGCATGGTCACCTTCTGTTTACCCAACAATAGGCCATTTGTTGATAATATTCACATTTTCTCTCTGGCTTCAGTGTAAAAAGTGTGAATTACATTAAATCTCCAAGCGAGCATCTGGTGTACGGCTAAATTAAAATGGGTACGGGTTGATAGACTTCAGCCTCTGGTGGATCCACATTATATTTGGTCATATAATGACAGGATGCTGGTGATTAATTAAGAGCCTGATTGACATTATTACTGGGGCAAGAGTGAGAGGTTTGATCTTGAAATGACTTAGGAGCAGGAGGAGGAGTCAAATGTTTTGCTATTCTGCAGCCATACCCTCTTTTGGCCCGAACAAGCCCCAGACAGCAAACAAATCTTTGATAAGTCATTCTCATCGGCCGGCCCCGCTTTATAGATAGCCTTAAGACTTTAATCCAGATCCAGTGACAGGCTCATCCTCAGTCAACAGGGTAAAGACGAGCTCATGCTAGGGATGTGTGCACTTGCCAAAAAGCTGGTTCAAGCGCTCATGCTCCGAATGTTAAACTAGAGCTCACCTCCGCTGAAGGGTGTTGAAGGAAGGATTGACTTACTGCATGCTTTGTGTTTCATGATTCAATCTGTCGGAATCTCAGTCCAAAAATGACTGGAAAACGATGCCTTTTAGTGGCACAAACTGGCGATCTGATGCAGTAAAAGAATCTGCTGTAACGCCTCTCTGTGCATTCCTTTAGAACTATTAAACATCCGAATGCACGTTTGTATTATTCTGCATTTATCAGCTGTGTTTTATGTGTGTGGTATATCTATGCTGTCACCAGTGATCCTTGCACACTCACATTGCAGACTTTTAAGCTGGAGCGTCTGAGAGGATCTGTTGGTTGTAGCCGGTGTGCCCCGCAGGTCCCAATCTGTCTTTGTTAGGCACGCTGCACGGGTTATCGCACTTGCCTTGGCGAAGACTGATCACCACTTTCTTACCGGCCTGTGGAGATGCAGCTTGTGTAACAATTGCCATATATTGTGTAATTGTCAAAAATGACACCACATCCCTTGTGTATAGTGACAATCCCCACCTTCAAAATGTGTTAAAAATTAAACACATCCCATTTCAGTACTGAATGTGAATACTTGTATATGAATAATAAATCCCCAATAAAGGAGAGGGATATGGCCAAGTTTTTTATTTATTTATTTTTTTCTGGTGCTGTACTTACATAAAACCTTACAGCTGTCATCACTTTGAAGTTTTCACAATTTAAATTATGAAATTTTAATTTTGTTTCACAGTGCTCTAGTGTCGACAAAATGACAAAAAAATGCACTTTTTCTGGAAAAAAATAAATCTTGAACCATATGGGTAAAAAGTCAGCTTCCCAGCATGCCATTGGAGGGTCAAAGGGCACTGTGAGGCTGTGCATGCTACCATTACCTTCATGGAGCTGAATAAATGGGATAGACACGGAATTGTGACTCACAGTGCCTTACAATGATGTAAATGGAAAAAAATAAGACAGTGACGTACACAGCTAATAAACACAGACTACCAGAGAGCCTGCTGGGAAGAAAAGTGGACCACTCTCACACAGGTCTGGTGTTTCAGTTGCCAATAATATGGTTGCCACATTTTTACGTTCCAAAATGTGGAGAGGGACCTGGGTTTGATTCCTGGTCATGGTACCTATGTGTGTGTACATGCGTGCTTGTGTGCGTGTGTGTTTGGATGCAACACTTCATTTGCATTATCCCAGACTGTAAATGGCTGAGGATGCAACCTGCACTGAGCTGGCATCTCTTTAAGTGGAAGTCGTGATGAACACCTGAACATGGAGGACTTCTTGTATGCCATATTTCCCGGGGTCTAAATCCCAGTTGTTGTTGTTGTTGTTGTTGTTTTTTTTTTACTAGTTTGAGAGTTTGTCCTATAGTCCAGTGTGACTTATATATGGAAAAAATAATGATTCACGATTACTTTCAGCATGTGTTTAAAACCGAGTCGGGTCACACTTAAAGCCTTCTTTAAACAAGCGATCGTTGCGTTACTGTTGTCATGTCATGTTGAAAAGCTTTTTTATCCCATGTGAACTCTCCCTCCAAACCTAAGCGGCTCAAGAAAATGGAAATCATGTATATAACTGATATTTACACAATCAGGGTAATAAAAACATATGCAAGAAATATAGTTGCTACATAATATTATAGGAGTTAGTTTCTAAAACCTAAATATTCATACAGGAGAAGACTGTATTATACATATACCTAGTCTGTAGACTTGTAGTAAAATTCAATTATAGCTGGTAGGCTAAGCTATAAATGTTTTTTTTTTCTTCATAGAAACAGAAGCTATGATGTGATATGTTTTAGGTATCTATCTAAAGTTAACCCTGCTAGCTTACTAAAAGAAGAAAAAATACAAACTGTTGTGTGTTGGGGGGTTTGGCTGGACATTTGGGTGTTCTTTTCTTTGCTCTCCAGGTGGTATGCAAACTGATTTATTGTCTGTGGAGAAGGTGCTGGCAGAAGAGTCCTTCACCCTCATCAACGTGATATGCAGCACCTGTGGATGATGC
Source organism: Thalassophryne amazonica (assembly GCF_902500255.1). Taxonomy (NCBI): domain Eukaryota; kingdom Metazoa; phylum Chordata; class Actinopteri; order Batrachoidiformes; family Batrachoididae; genus Thalassophryne; species Thalassophryne amazonica. The sequence continues at coordinate 107,003,491 of NC_047108.1, read as the reverse complement.
TCACGTGCAACTTTAAAGGCTTTCAGCTGAAGCAGATAATGAGATGGCATTCTGCATTTAAGCCATGTGTGATTCAAGCAGAATTGTCGGGAACTGATGTTCGTTTGTGAGACGCTGAGGACCGCGCCTGGGTTTGACACATCGTGCCTGTGAAGGAGGACGGGTGAGGGACACATGCTGTCAGCACACATCAGAGGTGATTTGATTGTCTGAATAATTGTTAACAGTAATTTGGTATTTTGTTATGCAGTATATGTGAATATTGATGAGAATTGTGCAGCTCGCTTCTCACGGCCGTGGCATGTGGACTGATGATCCTCCACCTGTTGTGAGAAGCTGCTCATTTCCATAAAGCTTAAATTCAGACCTGAATGTGTTGCTGATAGTGTGTGCCTTTGAAGGATATTAGTTGTAGCTGCTGACTTACCTCACCTTTTCTATCCTTCGCAGAGTAGGTTTGTCGTGTCCATCTGGGGGTGTTTGGCGGTGAACGTGGGTCCAGAGGCGCCGGGCTTCGATCCTTTTGGGCGCTGGAGAGCGTGCCGTCCTTCACTCCGCCAGACAGACGCGTTTTAAGTTTGTACACCGAGTATTGCACAAAAGGGGGATAATAAATTGTTTTGTTATTGGAACCGCTTTCTGGTTATTTCAGCGCTGGGTTCAGTCAGACGCAGGTCCGCTCCTCAACCCGCGTCGACACATAACACAAACAAAATAACAAAATACATACAAATAACAAAATACATACTCTACAGTGGGGAAAATAAGTATTTGACCCCCTGTCAGTTTTGCAGGTTTTTCCACCTACTGACAGAAGGTTTGGTTTGGACACAAATGCAAGACTCACAAACACAGCTCTGGTTGACAAACTTTAGTGGTGTGACAAGCAGTGGTCGGTACACGGGTAGACAGTACAGAAAACACAGCAGCAGAATTATTAACATCAGGCTTTATCGTGGTCGGAACAAACGGGCAGGTGGTCGAAAACACTTTGAGGCAGGCAGGACTATGGAACATGAATGAGAGCTGGAAAGAAGGCACAGGGCGCATCAATCTGGCAAAGAAACAAAGCAGAATGAGCAGTATATATGCACCCCAGCGACGAGCTGCAAATTGAACACAGGTGAGCATGGAAAGCACTGGAAAGGGGGGCGTGACCAGGGAGAGAGAGAGAGACAGACACGCCCACCTGTAAAAGAGACAGAGAGACCCAAACAGAAAAGCATCCAACAAGGAGATAAACAAAAAAGAAGACAGCCTACACACAAAATCAGACTACAACCAATAAATAAAAGCAGATCAAACACACCCCCTGACACCTACAAAGAATGGAGAGGTCTGTAATTTTTATCGTAGGTACACTTCAACTGTGAGAGACAGAATCTAAAAAAAAGAAAATCCAGTAAATCACATTGTATGATTTTTAAATAATTAATTTGCATTTTATTGCATAAAATAAGTATTTGACCCCCTAGAAAAACAGAGCTTAACAATTGGTACAGATACATTTGTCTGCCATAACAGAGGTCAGACGTTTCCTGTAGTTTTTCCACCAGGTTAGCACACACAGGTTTGCAACAGGGATTTTGGTCCACTCCTCCATACAGATCTTCTCCAAATCTTTCAGGTTTGGAGTTTCAGCTCCCTCCAAAGATTTTCTGTTAAGTTCAGGTCTGGAGACTGGCCAGGCCGCTCCAGGACCTTGAAATGCTTCTTATGGAGCCCCTCCTTAGTTGCCCTGGCTGTGTGTTTGGGGTCATTGTCATGCTGGAAGACCCAGCCATGACCCATCTTCAATGCTCTTACTGAGGGAAGGAGGTTGTTTGCCAAAACTTCGCAATACATGACCCCATCCATCCTCCCTTCAATACGGTGCAGTCGTCCTGTCCCCTTTGCAGAAGAGCACCCCCAGAGTATGATGTTTCCACCCCCGTGCTTCACTGTTGGGATGGTTTTCTTGGGGTTGTTGTCATCCTCTAAACATGGTAAGTGGAGTTGATTCCAAAAAGCTCTATTCTGGTCTCATCTGGCCACATGACCTCCTCTGGATCATCCAGATGGTCACTGGTGAACTTCAAACAGGCCTGGACATGTGCTGGCTTGAGCAGGGGGACCTTGCTGCCCTGCAGGATTTTAAACCATGACAGCATCATGTGTTACTAATGTAATCTTTGTGACTGTGGTCCCAGCTCTCTTCAGGTCATTGACCAGGTCCTCCTGTATAGTTCTGAGCTTTCTCAGAATCATCCTTACCCCACAAAGTGAGATCTTGCATGGAACCCCAGACCGAGGGAGACTGACAGTCATCTTGTGTTTCTTCCGCTTTCTAATAAATAATCATAACTGTTGTTGTATTCTACCAAGTTGCTTGCCTGTTGTCCTGTAGTGCATCCCAGCCTTGTGCAGGCCTTAGACAGCTCTTTGGTCTTGGCTATGGTTGACAGGTTTTAGTGTGACTGATTGAGTGTGTGAACAGGTGTCTTTTATACAGGTAACAAGTTCAAACAGGTGCAATTAATACAGGTAAAGAGTGCAGAATAAGAGGGCTTCTTATTGAAAAATTAACAGGTCTGTGTGAGCCAGAATTCTTGCTGGTTGGTAGGGGGTCAAATACTTATTTTATGCAATAAAATGTAAATTAATGATTTAAAAATCATACAATGTGATTTTCTGGATTATTTTTTTTTAGATTCTATCTCTCACAGTTGAAGTGTACCTATGATAAAAATTACAGACCTCTCCATTTTTTGTAGGTGGGAAAACCTGCAAAACTGACAGGAGGTCAAATACTTATTTTCCCCACTGTATATGCTATTTAATGGAAACCCCAAACTTAGATACTACATGCTGATATCTATTACCCCTCTGCTGTGTGTTTTTAATAAATGTGTGTGGAAAATTATTTTTCGCTTTATTTTTTCCTTTCCTATTTTTGATTGTAAACCTTTATTACACTTATAAAACACAACAAAAACATATATATTCTGAAAGCACAGGTTGTCCTGAAACATAAAACTTGATTGTGGGATACAGGGAGACCTGTTAACAGTAATAATAAAACATTTATGCCAGGCAAGTGAACTGTCCAAAAAATGCCCTTGGACCCCAGAGGGTTTAAAGAACCCATAAACTGAAGAGCCATTAAAAATCTACACCATGTAAAATAAAAGTGTAAATCATGAAAGTAAGCTAACTATAGCTAGATGAGTTACCATTAATTTAGCTGTTAATTAGCCAACTGTACCTTTCATGCTCACTTCAAGCAAATAAATATGAATAAATGTCTTTACCAAATAGCAAAGAGTGTCTAATGACACAAAGAACTGTGCCGTAAATACGCACAGGAACAGACATTCGTGTGTGTGTGTGTGTGTGTGTGTGTGTGTGTGTGTGTGTGTGTGTGTGTGTGTGTGTGTGTGTGTGTGTGTGTGTGTGTGTGTGTGTGTGTGTGTGTGTGTGTGTGTGTGTGTGTGTGTGTGTGTGTGTGTGAATTGTTACAGCACAAACGAAGAGACATTCATGTCCACAGCAGAGTAACAAAGTGAACAGTAAATGGATAAATGCGCTGTGAGCTGATTTAAAACTGAGCTTACTGTAAAATTACTTTGGACCACTCTGTCACTTTGGGAAACATTACACGAAGAAAGTAATCCACAAGAGGTCAATGTATCCAAAACTCAAAACTCTGTTTGATGAACCACTGTTAAAGGAGGAAGAGGAAAAGTCCCAAACAGCTGAATGAATTCTGAAAACAATCAAACAAAACAGGCTGGCCTCTGAGAAGATCCACGAAAGTAGCCCATCCAGAGGGAGAGACCACCTGTGAGGCGGACCTGCCGGTCTGTGTCTTCAGCTGGTGGGAGGGGGAGAGGGGGAGGTGAAAGGGCAACTTCTCCCTCAGCCTCAGTGCGGTCTTATTTCACATGCCCACCTAACTGGTAAATATGGTTCTACTATGCTTGATTGCATTGTCCCTGTCAAATAAACAAATAAATAAATAAAACCTGTTACCTAACCAAGCAGATGGATGAATTAGAGTGAGACATGTTTAACAAAGCCAATTCCAATCAGTCCAGTTATGCTTTGAACAACCAGACACTGATCTTTAGTTGTTGTTGTCATCGTCATCATGGCAATCCCTCTGTGGTGAGGAAGACTGTCTCTTGAGTTTTTCAAAGACTTACACTCCCGTGTGAATCATTACTCACCAGCTAGCGCGATCCCTCACCTATTCTTCTCACATCTTCCAGTTGATGAAGCAGTTCTTGAAGTTGTGTTTCAGAAGGTCCTTTTAGCTTTCCTTCTGCCCTCCTCTGGACTGCTTTCCTTTGCTCAGCTGGGAGTAGAAGATCTGCTTCTGAAGTCGGCTGTTATCCATATAAACGATGTGACCCAAATACCGAAGCTGGTCCTTGATGATGATGATGCACTCAATGCTCTGGAGCTTGGCTTCAACCAGGATGCAGATGTTCATATGGTAGCCTCCCCTCATGATATGGAGGATAGTGCTTAGGCAGCATTGGTGGAATCGCTTGAAGGTTTTCAGGTGGCAGCAGTTGGTAGTCCAGGTCTTAGATCCACACAGCAGAGTTGGCATGACAGCTTTGTAGACAAGGATTTTCATCTCATGTCAAAGGTCTCTGTTGCTGAAAACATGGGTGTGAACCCAGCTGAAGGCAGTTCCTGCACACGAGTCGATGTTGGATCTAGTCATCGATGTCGGCGTTTGATGACACATGGCTGCCCAGGTATGGAAAGTGGGTCGCATTCCCCAGGACTGGTCCATGCAGTTTCACAGCAGGAAGAGTTGGACTGACCATGTTGGGTCGAGCCTGATGCAGCACCGGTGTCTTCTTCGAGTTGATGTGAAGACCAAGCCTGATGTAGGCTTCATCAAAGGTTTTAAAGTCTTTAAACTGTAATATTAAATTGGGGAATCCCTATTTGTTAGAATTTGCCACAGTCCAGCATTAGGGGTCTTCAATTAGAGCAGAATGCTGCTGCCAGACTTTTAACACAAAGTAGAAAGTTTGACCACATTATTCCCATTCTGGCGTCCCTTCATTGGCTTCTGGTTTCTCCCAGATCAGACTTCAAAGTCCTGTTGCTGGTCTATAAAACTGTTCATGGACTGGCTCCTTCCTACCTGGCGGACTTGGTCAAGCCTTACGTACCGGTGCGGCCTTTGCGTTCGCAAGGCACAGGACTTCTGTGTGTTCCAAGGGTTAATAAAACGTCTGTGGGGTATAGAGCCTTCTCTTACCATGGCCCTACTCTCTGGAATGATCTACCTGCATCTATAAGGCAGTCCAACACAGTGGAGACTTTTAAATCAAGATTGAAGACCCACTTTTTTAGACTGTCTTATCGTTAATTTATTATGTTTTATGTTTGCTTTGTAATTTACTGTATTTTTATTCTACTATGTTTTACCTTTTTACTGTGCCTTTTTCGATTTTAATTCACTTTGTGCTGCTATGAATTGTGTGTTGTGTGAAGCGCCTTGAGGCAACTCTGTCGTGAGATGGTGCTACAACCCTTGGCAAAAATTATGGAATCACCTCAGAGGATGTTCATTCAGTTGTTTAATTTTGTAGGAAAAAAGCAGATCACAGACATGACACAAAACTAAAGTCATTTCAAATGGCAACTTTCTGGCTTTAAGAAACACTATAAGAAATCAAGAAAAAAAAGATTGTGGCAGTCAGTAACGGTTACTTTTTTAGACCAAGCAGAGGAAAAAAATATGGAATCACTCAATTCTGAGGAAAAAATTATGGAATCACCCTGTAAATTTTCATCCCCCAAATTAACACCTGCATCAAATCAGATCTGCTCATTGACATTGACCCTATGCCATGACATTGACCCTCTTTTTGCAAGGAATGTTTTTGCAGTTTTTGCTCTATGGCAAGATGCATTATCATCTTGAAAAATGATTTCGTCATCCCCAAACATCCTTTCAATTGTCCAAAATATCAACATAAACTTGTGCATTTATTGATGATGTAATGACAGCCATCTCCCCAGTGCCTTTACCTGACATGCAGCCCCATATCATCAATGACTGTGGAAATTTACATGTTCTCTTCAGGCAGTCATCTTTATAAATCTCATTGGAAAGGCACCAAACAAAAGTTCCAGTATCATCACCTTGCCCAATGCAGATTCGAGATTCATCACTGAATATGACTTTCATCCAGTCATCCACAGTCCACAATTGCTTTTCCTTAGCCCATTGTAACCTTGTTTTTTTCTGTTTAGGTGTTAATGATGCCTTTCATTTAGCTTTTCTGTATGTAAATCCCATTTCCTTTAGGCGGTTTCTTACAGTTCGGTCACAGACATTGACTCCAGTTTCCTCCTATTCATTCCTCATTTGTTTTGTTGTGCATTTTTCGATTTTTGAGACATATTGCTTTAAGTTTTCTGTCTTGACGCTTTGATGTCTTCCTTGGTCTACCAGTATGTTTGCCTTTAACAACCTTCCCATGTTGTTTGTATTTGGTCCAGAGTTTAGACACAGCTGACTGTGAACAACCAACATCTTTTGCAACATTGCGTGATGATTTACTCTCTTTTAAGAGTTTGATAATCCTCTCCTTTGGTTCAATTGACATCTCTCGTGTTGGAGCCATGATTCATGTCAGTCCACTTGGTGCAACAGCTCTCCAAGGTGTGTTCACTCCTTTTTAGATGCAGACTAACGAGCAGATCTGATATGATGCAGGTGTTAGTTTTGGGGATGAAAATTTACAGGGTGATTCCATAATTTTTTCCTCAGAATTGAGTGATTCCATATTTTTTTCCTCTGCTTGGTCTAAAAAAGTAACAGTTACTGACTGCCACAATCTTTTTTTCTTGATTTCTTATAGTGTTTCTTAAAGCCAGAAAGTTGCCATTTGAAATGACTTTAGTTTTGTGTCATGTCTGTGATCTGCTTTTTTTCTACAAAATTAAACAACTGAATGAACATCCTCCGAGGCCGGTGATTCCATAATTTTTGCCAGGGGTTGTATATAAATTAGTAAAATTGAAAATTTAAATTTAATTTGACTTGTTTTTAATTTGGACTAAAATGTGCTTTCGTTTCAATAAAACCATTTAAAATCCCTGCAAATTTTTTATTTCAAACTTCTTTATGTGCAAATCATTAAAATCAGCTATCTCTTCACAGATGATCAGCAATATTTTTAGTGTTTCTAAGAAATTAAATTATTACATTTGCATTAATTATACACAATATGTCACACATTGTTTCAACATAAAGTGCCTCTATATTGACTGGTTCTTAGCTCTATCAAGATTTGCCAAGATGTCAATAGTCATTATTCCTTATCTTGTCTTGATTATTCCCTGAGCTGTAAAATCAATTAGGCATAATCCAATCCTGTTCAATAGGTTAAAAGTTCACATTGTACAATGACTTATTGTACACTGTCAATCTTCCCATGAATGGAAGTCTGTCATACATTTATTCCATTCCAAACCACAGCTGGTGTTATCATTTTCACACCTTAACAATATTTGCAACTCGCAGAACAACAGCACTACTTCACTTTAGGAGAGTCCCACATTACTAATTATATGGCTCATATAATGTTGGATACAGATGCAAGCAGCAGCTACACGGTTGCACGGTGGCAATGATCAATACAGAGTAGCTGGTTTGGGTAAATCAGTGCAAATGATTTCATCCATAGTGTGCAGGTTAAAGGGAATGACGCCACTGAGCTTGTTTTTAGCAGCTCACATTGAAATACGAATCTCGACACGCAAGGACAGGCTTTCTCAGTGACCACGTTGATTTGAATTGAATTGAATTGATTAGGCACCAATGCTTACGAAAAAAAACCCAAAACACTCATTTACAGACCACAAAATCAATACAAAAAAAAACAAAACATAACAAAAGTTACAGGAAAGAAAGAACAAGAAAACAATGAACATGGTGCCCAAAAGGTGTAGGCAGAAGCAACACTTATCAATGCCTACACCCACTCATACAGTCAAATCAACCCAGGCTAGATGCCAGTTCATACGCGATCATTTACAACAAAGTTTGACCAGTAGTAGCACATAACTACAACTGAGGGAAGTGAGTATTTCACAACCGCTCCTATTTCATTGTAGTTACCCTGGTACTTATTCAAAAGTAAGAATTCAAATGAAGCAAATTCATCATACAACACAACTCAACGTTTTCCATCAGATACATATCCGGCGAACACCATTTCTTTGTATAACTATTTAAACTGGTTGATGTTTGGACATCGTTTGAGTTTCTCAGGTAGCTTATTCCATTTTTTTCGGCCATAAACGGAGACACAGACACATTTCGTGGTCGTCCTCACGCCGGCAATTTAAAATGATACAAACCCCTTAAATTATATATTCCTTCTCTTTGCATAAAATATCCTTGAATTCTAAATGGTACTTGCTTATTTTTCACCTTATACATCAATTGAACAGTCTTAAATGAAATCATGTCATAGAGTTTTAAAATCTTTGATGTGATAAACAATGATCCCGATAACCTGCATTATGAATTGTAATGAATGAATAATGGTTGCACTGTAGTTTTATAGTTATTGCCCCATACGCCAGCACAGTAAGTCAAATAAGGTGCAATCAATGTGCAATACAGAGTATGTAGTGATTTACCATCAAGAATATGCTTTGCCCTATTTAATATTGCAATACTTTTTGATACTTTCTTTTGAATATGTTGAATATGAGCTTTCCAGTTGATTCTTTCATCAATGATCACACCTAACAACTTGTTCTCTTTGACACATATTATGTTTACCCACCGTATGTTTAACTGTATTTGTTCATCTTTTTTATGGTTTCCAAATAACATTATTTTAGTTTTAGACCAATTTAATGACAATTTGTTCATATCAAACCATCTCTTCAACTTTAGAATTTCAGATCCCAAATCAACTAATAATTGTTGCAAATTATCTCCTGAACAAAATAAGTTTGTGTCATCTGCAAAGAGAACTGCTTTAAACACATCGGAAGCCTTACATGCATGAGGTATAGGGATGTACTCCACATCCCTATACCTCATGCATCCACGCTGAGGAGAACCTCTTCAGGTTATTACTCTCAAATCTCTGCCTGTGACTTCATCATTCCCTGTTTGATTACATGATCAGATACAAGTGTCTAAAAGCAGTGTACAGAAATAGAACACCGAAGTAGTAATAATTCCCTTATTTTCCACAGCAAATCCAATTTTAACAGCACATTTGGGCAGATACTCGTAAGTGTTCATCCTTGACTGAATTTAATGGAAGCCTGCAATAACACACGGGCATGTCAGAGATAACGTAAACTGACATTGCCATGAATAGCTTTGTTTTTTCCACATTTTTCACGTTTTGTAAGGTAATGATCCAGTAGCGAAGCAGGACACAATGGGATGAACATTAAACAGGGATATAGCCAGGAATTCTTTGAGTGGGTGGAGATGGGTCCCACCATTCAATAGTTGTTGCTGTAGTGTTTGGAGCATTTCAAACCATTGAGTCATGTATCTTCCACCCTTTGCATTGCAGTGCACAGTGCAGTGCAAGTGACATTGCAGGCTTTTTAACAGTCAATCAGATTCTGAACCCAGGAAATCTCAAACACATCGTATGGCATGTTTATAGTGCTTCAAGCATTATGGCATAATGAGACAGTTGTTATATGTAGTGTTTTTGAGGATTTTAGAAGCAATCAGTGCATCTGAATATTTAGGTTTCAGGGGGTGAAAGTTGTACCACGTTAGTTCCATCCACCCAGTTAAACAGCTGATTCTAATTATTTTTTAACTCTTCAGGCAGGTAGATGAGGTAATCGGTGAAATCACATCTGACATTTAGTATGCACTAACATCAGTTCTGAATCTACTACCCAACTGTTACTGTAGTACATCCTAAAAGTAAGTGACCGAGTTGGTGGGACACAATTCAGATGTCCTACACGGCCACTATCTTGCGTGTTCTTTGATCCAGATGCTTACACATCGCGCATATGCACACGCACACGTGTATTGTGAAAATTTTTCTATTTTGCAATGGCAGATTTTAAAAAATGGTTTCTGACATATGTTTGTACGCTGCTGCTGCTTTCATGTAGTGTTGCCACAGTTACTTTGAAAAGTTACTTTATTAGTTACTTTTTTAGTTATTTTATACAGTTACTTTATACAGTTAATTTATTAGCAACTTTATGCAGTTACTTTATTAGGAGCTGCTGACAACTTGTAACTAATAAGGTAACTAGTAATCTAACTTGATTACTCTTAAGATAATGAATATGAAACTGTCTTGGAGAGAACATATTGATCATATTTGTAAAAAAAATAACCAAGTCAATAGGAATCATAAGCAAAATAAGATATTTAATACATGACAAATGTCTCAACATTATATTATAGTTTAGTTTATCCATATTTAAGTTATTGTAATATTGTATGGGGAAGTACCTTTGCAACCTATATAAACAAAATATTTCTTCTACAAAAAAATTTGTTCGAATAGTTACTCATTCAAAACCTTGTGCTCCAAGTGCACCTCTGTTTTTTTAAATTGCAGCTCTTAAATATTTTCCACTCCCTTGCACTTTATTTATATTGTATTTTTTTTCTCTCTCTCCCTCTCTCTTTGGTTGTTTTATGTATATACATTATTTTGTGTGTTTTATTTTGTGCTAAATAAACAAATCAAATCAAAAAAATCAAGATTGAGTAATCAGCAAAGTACCTAACCAGCAAAGTAACTAATAGCTACTTTTCTGAGCACTCAATCTTAAAAATAACCAAGTTAGATTACTAGTTACTTCATTAGTTACATTCCTCCACTGCTGACAAGTTGTACACAGGTACTAATGAAGTAGCTGAATAAAGTAACTGTAAAATGTAAGTGTATGATGTAAATAATAAAGTAACCTTTCAAAGTTACTTTGGCAGCACTGTCCATGTATGTTTGCTATCTTCTTTGAATTTCCAGAGGAAGTTCTTCTTCGGTTATCAGGCTCAAGCTGCCTCATGGGGTAGGATAGTGTAATCTGTTTGCACACTTTGGAGGTAGTAGATCTGGATACTGTTCAACTTCAACTTAAATGCTTACTGAGTGTTTGGATAACCTAAGGATTTTGACACACTGCTTTTGACCTATATAGTAAGCTAGCATGATCATTCAGATGTTCAGATGCAGCTATTCGTTTCAGCAACTGTTCCAAGTAACTTTCTGAAACAGGTGGCTCATTTAGCATTTTGAGCCCTTGGAAAGACCATTTCCTGCAGATTTGATTTATTTATTTTAATGAAATGTTTAGGGCATTTTGAAGCTGTTACTTACTTTTAAAGTAAGTTAAAAAAAAATTGTGTTTGACATTTTTCAAAACAGTGAATCACTTTTTGAAGCACCTTGTCTGCTTCTTAAAAAAAATACAAATAAAAAGCATATTTTCTGTTCACTATCTGTGGAATCTTTTGGGAAGGGCTTAAAACACAATCCACACCAGTGTCTACACCTGGGGCAACAAACGCGAAGAAGTCATAATTTTTCCAGAAACCTGAAAAATCTATAAAATACTCAGTTATCCTGAATTAGGGCAGCACGGTGGATTAGTTGTTAGCACTGTTGCCTCACAACAAGAAGGTCATGGGTTTGATTCCCGTCTGTGGCCTTTCTGTGTGGAGTTTGCGTTTTCTCCCGTGTTTGCGTGGGTTCTCTCCGGGTGCTCCAGCTAGTGGAGCAGATAACTGTAACAATTGTTCATTTCTGGAAAGAAGCACCAAAGTTGGCACAAATACTCCGCAGACATTACTCTTTTGAAAAAACTGAGTAGCCACTTGAATTTTCAGTAGGCGGCCAGGTAGGGGTCAATTGAAGAATTACACAGGGGTCAAAATTTAAAAATGCTCCAATCATATTGAAAGCTATACCACATTATTTGTCTGATCACAACAATACCAAAAAGGTATAGTTTGGACTATCTATGACTGAATGTTATGGAGTTATGGAGTAAAAACAACAAGAATGGTGACAAAGGTCAATTTCAGTTTGTACAGGGGTCAAAAGTTAAAGTTGCTCCAATTCTGGTAAAAAGTGGTGCAAATTATTGGTTGAACTAATAGGATTAATAAATGAAATAGTTTTGACTGTGTTGAATGCTTGGTCTGCAAGGTAGAGCAATGTCGACGCCCACTGGATTCTATGACATGTGACATATGTTACCCTGTAACATGATAACTAAGCATGCCACATAGTGCAAACTATTCCTTTTTAAAACCCTATTAACTCAACCAATAATTTGCATCACATTTTACAATATTTAGAGCAACTTTAACATCTGACCCCTGTACAAACTAATGCTGACCTTTGTTACCATTCTTGCTGTTTTTACCCCATAACTCCATAACATTCAGTCATAGATAGTCCAAACTATACCTTTTTGGTATCGTTATGATCAGACAAATAATGTGGTATAGCTTTCAATATGATTGAAACATTTTTAAATTTTGACCCCTGTGTCATTCTTCAATTGACCCCTCCCTGGCCGCCTACTGAAAATTCAAGTGGCTACTCAGTTTTTTCAAAAGAGCAATGTCTAAGGAGTATTTGTGCCAACTTTGGTGCTTCTTTCCAGATTTGAAGGATTCCTCTGTAAATATTCTGTTATCTGCTGCACTAAGCCTCCTCCCACAGTCAAAGACACACAGGTTAGGTGGACTGGAAACTTTAAATTGGCCGTAGGTGTGCATGCGGGTGTGAATAGGTTTGTTTGTCTATACAGTGGCTTGCAAAAGTATTCAGCCCCTTGGTATTTCACGCATTTTAATTTGTTTATGGCATTTCAAATACAAAAAGTAAATCATGCTTCTCAATATAAAAAAATTCTAAAATTATCTTCCTTAGACTCAAACAGAGAGTAAATTTCCACAACTTCATATAAATTAATTAAAAATATAAAAACCAAGATGATGCGTTGCATAAGTAATCAGCCCCTTTGGTATAATACCTGTAAATGATTAGTTTAATTGCCAGTTTTCTTCAGACAAGTCAGGGGTTAGGGTTAGGGTTAGTCACTGAATATGTCTTGAACTTTATTTACATAAATTATGAAGAAATACAAATAGTTTGGCACTCTATGGTAAATCTGTATGGAGTAGACAGTTCTCAAAAACTGAGTGATTGTGCAAGAAGTAGAAGAGTGAGGAAAGCAACCAAGACATCCAGACAACCCAGAAGAAGTTACAGGCTTCTTTGCCTGTGATTGGAGAAATTGTGCAAAGTGCATAATATGCATTTTGTATCCCCAGTTATACAGCTTCATGATGAAGTGGTGTAGAGGAGGATTTTATTCAAAAGAAGACCTGAAACTTCAGCTACAATTTGCCAGAAGGTACATCTGATATGTAAGCCTAGATTTGATGTTTTGGTGAAAGAAAACCCTCCTCTGTCCCACTTGATCATGAAGCTGTAAAGCTGGGGATACAAAATGCAAAGCATGCACTGTGCACAATTTCTCCAATCACAGCAACAGAAGCCTATAACTTCTTCTGGGTTGTCAGGGTGTCTTGGTGGCTTTCCTCACTCTTCTCCTTCTTGCACAGTCACTCAGTTTTTGAGAACTGTCTACTCCACACAGATTTACCATAGAGTGCCATACTGTTTGTATTTCTTCATAATGGATGTAAATAAAGTTCAAGACATTCAGTGACTTGGAAATGTTTCTGAAGAAAACTGGCAATTTAATTGATTATTTACAGGTATTATGCCAAAGGGGCTGATTACTTATGCAACCCATTATCTTGGCTTTTATATTTTGACTTAATTTATATCAACTTGTAGAGATTTACTTTACGTTTGAGTCTAAGGAAGACAATTTTTTAAATTTTTAGATTGAGAAGCCTGATTTACCTTTTGTAAATCAGGCTTTATGGCATTTCAGATGCCAACTTTTTGGCATCTGAAATGCTATAAACAAATGAAAATGCTTGAAATACCAAGGGGCTGAATACTTTTATAAGCCACTGTATGTGGCCCTGTGACAGACTGGTGTCCTTTCTAGGGTGTACCCCGCCTCCGCACTATGACTCCTGGGATAGGCTCCAGCCCCCCGCGACCCTTAATTGGAGTAAGCGGTTGAAGATGAGTGTGTGTTATCCTGAATTAAAAAGATAAAACAGTTGTAGATTTGGGGAGGTAGTGGATGTTAGAGAGATGGGTTTGTAACCAGAGGATTCTTGGTTCAATTCTCCACTCAGTCAAGAAACCTCTCTAAGGTGCCCTTAAGTATGCAGTTGGTTGCCTTACATGGCAGCACCCTGACATCAGTGTGAGTGTGTGTGCATGAATGGATCAATGTGACACATCATTGTAAGTGCTTTGAGTGTCTGCACAGATTGAAAAACACCATAGAACTGCAGATCATTTTTTTAAATGGAATATTTGAATAATTAACTGACTGTAGCTTTCATGAGGTGAAGAAACGCTGTAGGTCACTGAGGAATTGTCCCTGTTGCAGTCCTGGCCAAAGTCTTTTACGTCTCTGGATCAGAGTGCACTAATTTGATTTCACGGGATGCTGTTGAAGATGCATTAATCTATCGCAGACCATCACACGCCGCTGTGCAGCTGGAAAAAAAAAAAAAAAGACAGAGTGAGACCCAGAGAGGGGAGTCGGCTTGAAGCAACGTGTCTCCCATTCTAACAATGTTTTCCAACCAACAGAAGCACATCCCTCCAGGCAAGCCATGTAAACAGTGTACACCACCTCTAAATCAAACTCTTTCTTTACTGCCCTTCCTCTGTCTGACAGCTGATGGTTACTGTGTTAGTTTTGTCTGTAACAAGCAATTGCCTTCATTTAGAAATCAGTCCTTAAGTAAGTACTACATAGGCACTGAGGTTCAATGGTGCTGGTGCATATCGCTGGTTACTGTAGCATGAAATGGATGAGGCCTTAGATGGGACACCAGTCTATTGCAGGTGACTTCCTCTGCAAATGCTTTTGCCCATTTACAGTTGGGTGGACTGGGACGATGCAGATAAAGTGATTTGGCCACAACACAGACAGGTAGCATGACCAAGAATTGAACCCAGGTCTATTTATTAGTAGTGCAACTCATATCCCACTGAGCAGGTAGATTAGTGGGATATGTGCCAGAAAGGAACAGTTCAAAAGCAATGATTGAAAGTCCATTGCTAATGTCATGACATCAATGTCCATAGTGAGTGTATATAAATATCTGACTTCAAATGTCTTAATGTTGTAAAAGCAACTGCTTATGTGACATCAAGTCATTCCAGTGGTACCCAAGGATTCCTTGGAGAGGCTTAGTACCAAATACATCCAGTTGTTATGAAGTCATTGGCTAGGGTCCAGGTCTTACGACCATACAGGAATACTGGTATTATAGGACTCAAACATCTTCCTCTTTGCTTTGTAGATGAAGAAACCAGAGACACTTATAGGGTGTAGTATCTTGAAATCTTGGGTCTGACTCACGAGGTAAACCTGAACTTGTGCCTGAGGTTTACAAACAAGGGCATTTTGAAGCTTTAAATAGCAGCAATTTATCAGAGGTTCTGGTTTCAAAAGTAAAGATGCCCCATTATTTTAATAAAAGTGATACATTTAGAAATTGGATTTATCTGAGAGTATGAAGCATTGTCATTCCTGTTTTGCTGACATTTATTAATGGTTATGGTTAAGGATAGGGTGATGGTTAAGGTTTGTACTAGTTTCACTCATATTCCTAAAAATAAATGGACTAACATTTATGTATTAGGAACTTTAAAATTGATGTCACTGTTGTGACATCTACGGCTCTGACAAAATGTTGCAATTGACACCTATGGTGTGAACTATGCTGTTTTTCCAATATAAACCAACTTCTGTCCACTTTTCCTATAGATTTTCAAACATTGCTCTTCCACCATACAAGAATGATGCATCTTGAGCTTCAAAATATGCCTGAACAGCCTGGATGATATCATCATGACTGTGAAAATACTGGTATTTCAGTTTTGGAAAGGGGTATGAGTCTGATTGTGTCAACAAGGTTGAGAAAAGGGCATGAGGCAGCAGTGCAAGGCTACAGTTGACTAAACTGTGACAGGATGAGCAAATATGTTGTGTTGGAGCAAAAGCGGTTTTGCTGTCTGGTTCTCTTTCATTACTTTAGCTGTCAAATATACAGCTGAAAGAGTTGATGCACTGGCTTTGCTCTTACCTACTGACACTCAAAGGCTCTCTATTGAATGGAGACCCTGTTTGCTGTGCTTCGACTTTTGACTTTACCTGATGTCACTGCATGATGTCATTGACATCAAAGATGTGGCATGTTTGTTAGACCCAAGAGAGTAGAGTTCTATGCATAACACTATATTTCAATATCTTATCTAGTTCCTCAGATATGTTCATTACTGTGTTTTCAAAGATAATTTCTGATTTAAACCTTGACCTTAAATCTATGACCTTGGCATGACCCGTGTTGCACTAGGACAGTCCACTGAGTTTATCCACCAATTTTGATTGAATTTGCTTTTTGAATATATTTGTTGTTGACCTTTGGGCTATGACCTTGACATAACCTGTCTTGCAAGAGGACAGTCCACTAAATTTATGCACCCATTTTAACTGACATTCCTCTTTGCATTTTGAAGATATCGCTGCAGACTGAAAAACAGACACACATGGCCATCACAAAAGCCTCTTTCTTGGATAGGATTTCTTTGGTAGAATTCATACCATATAAGTTGAGGAAAACATTAAAATACTTTTCTACAAGCAGAAACTGCAGGAGCTACTAAGATATGTGAGACAATATCCATCTGGTGGTTTTCCTAAAAGAAAGGGTTCTGAGAATCCACAGTCTTGGGAGCCCCTCTGCATCGTCAGCACGTATCTCAGGTTGACTAGCATTTTGCCCCTTAACCCCCTGGGGTTCGATGGCATTTTTTGGACAGTTCACTTGCCTGGCATAAATGTTTTATTATTACTGTTAACAGCTCTCCCTGCATCCCACAATCAAGTTTTATGTCTCTTTTTTCAGGACAACCTGTGCTTTCATAATATATATGATTTTGTTGTGTTTTATAAGTGTAATAAAGGTTTACAATCAAAAATAAGAAAGAAAAAAGTAAAGCGAAAAATAATTTTTCACACACATTTATTCAAAACACACATCAAACTATAATAAACAACTGTTTTGACACTTTACATAGGTAAATTGAGGTCTTGTGTGAAAGACTGTACAACAAAAAGGTTCAAGCAATAAACACAAATGCACATTTTGAACAATATATACAGTGGTCTATACTTTTTTTTTTTTTTTTGTCTTCATCTCAAAACAATTTCTGTCTGCTTTTACACAAAGGTTACAACACAAACTTCTAATTCTTCTGTGTTTGTGGACTGTTCTGTGCTGCTCCTAAAGCAGCTTTCATTCACACTTTGGCCCACTTTAGCTCCTTACAGTCTGAGGAGCAGCCCTCCCCCTCGCTCCATCGATATGGTAAACAAGTGCTTTATGCCGAGAAAGCAACAGAGTTATCCAGTAACATTCACATGCAAACTAGTGGAGCAATCCTGATAGTTACACACTCTTTGTTTGAGCATGTGAGATTGTCATCAGAGGCTCTCTGTCTGCTCCTGCTTTCACTGATCGCTATGTGTAATGGCACAGGGTGCACTTGATGTACTCATTGGAGCACCCAGGGGGCTATTCAAATGGGTCAACTAGTAACATATCACTCCTGAAAACGATCTTTGACTTTTCACGTGAGGTAAATCTGCCCTACGATTGGATTTTGGAAAACCATGTGATGGTGAACCAATTCCGATTGGACACTCACATTGCGCACATCATCACACCCTTCTATGAGGAGTACAAAGATGGCCGATGGCTGGCACGAAAGTCCGCGGAGTTAACTTTTCAGCAAAAAAAGTACGTTTCTATCTCATATCATTAAAAAGTTATTTATAATTTAATAAAGCTTGGACTTAGCCATCATATACGACTGCATCAGCCCCAGAGGATTAACCTGTATGCTTCACCTGAATGGGGCAGCAAAGAGTGGTCAGCCTTCACCTGCAGAATGGTTCCAACTGTGTGCTGTCTTCAACCACAGCAATCTTGAGCTGGCTTCAGCTCCTGATGGCCATCCTCAACTGCTTTGGCTCTAAGCCTGTTTTCTGCAGGAAATGTTGCATTGGTGCTGCTGGGAAACCGCGGCAGGCAACCTCGATGGGAAAAACGGAAGTGTGCCATCCTTTGGTGAGAGCCTCGTCAATCAAGTCCTGGTACTTGGCTTTTTTCAGTTGGTATGAAATAGCCAGCTTGTCGTCACAAGGCATGTTAAGTTCAGCTATTAAGATGGTCTTTGTGCTCCTGGATATCAGTACCATGTTGGAACAAAGTAGGGCTGCTGTCACATCTTGCGGAAAGACTAGTTTCCTTTTCAGGTCCACCTGCCTCTCCCAGTCAATCACATGCTGCAGACTGGATGGTGGATTCTTGGCAACTGCCTTTATCCTGGGTTACCTTGATGTTGGGAATTGATGGCCGCAGGAGGGATGACCTGCTGCTGTTGGATCTGACTCTGCACTTCCACCCATTTGGCAATTTCTGCCAGAACTCTGTCATACAAAAAATACAGGTAGAAATAAAACCAAGGATAACACATTAAAGCATAAAAACACTTATTTCCAACAACATCAAAAACAAGATTAAAAACAACATAATTTTAAAATAAACATCACGCAAGCAACAACATAAACAGAAATATTTCAGATTAAAAATTTAGCTTAAAACACAGAGAAATCAGTATTCTACCATAGACACACCAAGTTAAAATATAAAAACTAGTAATGAATATACACGTCACTATATCGGGTCTACAATTTACCTTGTAACTCAGGGGTGGGCAATCGTGTGCCATAAAGGGCCGAGACACTGCAGGTTTTCCGTGCAACCAGTCACCTCAGCAGGTGATTTCATTAATGATCAGGTGTCTCAGCAGGTGATTTCATTGACAACCAGGTGTTTATGTTCAGAGGAGAAGCTCATCAGCAACCCACCTGCTGAGGTGAATGGTTGCATGGAAAACCTGCAGTGTCTCTGCCCTCGATGCCCACCCCTGCTGTAACTTGTTTTCTAAAAGCAACTTTTGCCTGACAGAATTTGACTGATTGAGGTACTATTCCATGGGGTGCTCTGATTCCCATATACAAAGGTTGAGTGTTGTGTGGGCCGCTGAAGAGGAGGTACTGCTGGCCCACCACCAGAGGGCGCCCTGCCTGAAGTGTGGGCTTCAGGCACAAGAGGGCGCCGGAGCAACCGGGAGTGACAGCTGTCACTCATCAACAAGCACCAGCTGTCACTCATCATCACCACTACCATCACCATAAAAGCCGGGCAGCAACTCCACCTCACTGCCGAGATATTGTCTACCTTATAGGTAACACTCTCAGCCATTATTTCTGCCGAACACACGTAATCATTTCTGGATTGTTTGCTGTTTTCCCTACTTACAGCTGGAGGCTGGGTTCGTGGATGTTGGAGGAGTGATGGTCTTCACTCCTCACTTCGAACTTGTGATAAGTAGTGATTCAGACTCTGCATTACTGTGTTTGAGGTGGTGTTATTCCCACCTAAAGAACGAACTTGCTGACTGTTTACTGGGCGTGTTTTCACACACCCACCATTAACTGTTTTCTGCCCTGCCAGCAGTACCTGATCTGACAGCTGGAGACGGTGGCCACCTGGGGATTCGGGACTTGGCGGCTCCGGTGTGTTCCAGATCCGGTGGCAGTGGAAATCGTGTGGGGCCCGGCTCTTCTCTGGACGGTTGTCTCCTATCCTTGAGCCTGCCCACACGTCACCCTTGTATATTTGACTGTAATCCAAATTCTGCATCTGTCTGTATTCCGTTGTGCACGTTTCACAACAGTAAAGTGATGAATTTTTGACTCATCCATTGTCCGTTCATTTATGCCCCCTGTTGTAGGTCTGTGTCACTACACTTTCCCAACATTGAGGCCACTATAATGAAACCTAAAATATAATATCTAAATGTCTGCTTTTGAAAGATTTTTTTTTTCAATTAAGGAAGAGCAAAACGATGCTGATCCTACAGCAGATCCATGTGCTCTAGCAGATTAAAACTAATTTAATCTGTTGTGTTTGGACTACAGTACAATAAAGATAAAATACAGATAAAATTACGTTTTTACAATATTTAATTTTATTCACCCATTTGGTATTTTGGATTTTATTCTTTTGAACAATATGACTGTCACTGATAGGGTTAGTATTCATTGTAATACATTTCCACTTCCTATATAGTCAGGAGCCTATGTTATAGATAGGCCTCAAGACAGCTGTGTGCAGCGATAATTTCTGTCACAATCAAAGCTAATCCATGGCTGTAAGGCAAATAGGCATATCTTAGGACAGAGTAAAGTGGAGATAATAAGATCCACCAATGATGAAATGTCCCTGTGTTGATTCTGGTCAACAGAAATCAAAGTGAAAAAAGGAAGGAGAGAGGGAGGACAGAAAGGGGCTGCCATGTACTGTTCCTTGGTGGTAACCCCCCCACCGACCTCTCGTACCATTGGCCTACTCGCCGTCATCTCAGTCTGGGGTATGGCTGTGCTCAGCTAACAGCTTTCTTGTCTCGTTCCATTGATCCATTTTAACATTCGGCAGTGAATGCATCAAAGGCTGTGCTCCACGCAGGATCTGTACAGCACCCCCCCCCCCCCCCCCCCCCAACACACACACACACACACACACACACACATATGCACACCTTCCGTCAAGCTTTTCAAAGGAAATGATGAAGGCATAAAAATATGAAAATGCTCTACACAGGGAAGGAAGGACTGTGAAGGAGGCAATTTCCATCTTGCCCATGTCTATTTCCTATGTGGAGGAAAATAATATTTCTCCAATGTTTCTGTACACAGCAGCACTGACTCCGCTGAAGCTTACAGAAAGGGGAGAGCAGATTGGAGGAGTATTAAATTATTGTGGAGGCCGACATTTTTTTTTTAACTCTTTATTTGGTTTATACCCCTGGGGTGTGTAATCATAGCCACAGCAAATCCTTGGACTGGCTTATTAGCATATTCATATTCTCACAAAACTGTGGTTGTCCTTGATAAGCATTTTTACGTGGTTGTTTGATTACAACACACTGGTGGATAGTCATACAGACATTATTAATATTATTCATATTTCTTGCACATATGTTGTGACTCTGGTCTGGGTTGGGGGGGTGAGTGAAGGGCAGCAAGTTTCTATAAATTGTGGCAGTCAAACTGAGGATAATGCTTCAAGATGATGGAGGGCTGCTGTTTTACTTTTTACTAAAGCAGGACATGCATCGTGTGCATACAGAACAGATTTTAGGAGCTGTCTGCGCCACTTTATTTCCACTGATGGGTCTAGTTTTGTGGCTCTAGTTCTAAATCAGCATCCTCCAAACAGGGTTCACATGTGAAAGTGTTTGAGTAGTGGGACACATTTGCATGAAGGCTTTGTGGCCATAACAGAATTTGATGAGATGCATTTGCTTGGTAAATAAATGAATTAATCCATCTTATTGTCTTCGAGATTTATTCAGCTGGTGTCCTCACAGGAAAGTAGAAGTTAATTAAGATCATCGTGACGGATGTGCTACTGTCTAGTGTTTCAGAAAGATATTGTGCTTGAGTGGAGTCTTGGGTTTACTGTGCACAATACACTTTAAAACATTTTTCTTCCTTAATGAAGATAATCTGATGGAAGTAATTGCGTCCATCATTACAAAACATATTACCAAACAGGTAAAATATAATTTTAAACCCAACTCTAGTGTAAAGTTAAGACAAATTTTACTACTTTAATATCATGTTCTGTCATGTTTAATCCACCAGTTGGCAAACAATTGTTGCTTTGTAACTTATGTCAAAATTGATTTAAGTGATAAATATGCTGCAGAGTTTTTATCGTATTTCTTTTCAGCAATCAGCCCACTTTTTTCTTTCTTTTTCCGGTAATGATGGCCCGATTGTCACCTTAGCATGGTGATGCATGCAGATGACATTGTTCAGACAAGTGAGAGCAAGTGAAGTTAGATTTTGAATGCTGGAGATGTGTATGGTGACCAAGAATCACTTTGCTTTGCTGTTGTTGAGATTTTATCTCTTGTGAAGTCTGATCTTTCTGGAGGTTGAGAAAAGCTTTTCGCTTTTGAATCGTTGGAGGATTTGATCATTCTCAACAAACCAGTCTTGGTACCTCCTGTTCCGGTGTCCGACTGTTTCTTGGAATGTTGTTGTTATGGCTGTCTTGAGTCCCTCCCAATGGGAGTATCTTCTGCATCTGGTGGGAAGTCTACCATACCAACATCAGCATCCTGGTTTAAGCCAAGCTACAGAACACTGTGGGTATGACATGTTGTTTGGATGGATGACAGCTGACTTCCAAAGTAGATCTTCTACTCTCAGTTGAGTGAGGGCAGAAAAAACGATGCAAGGACCTCCTGAAGAACTGCTCTATCAACTGGAAGACCTGGGAAGAACACACAAGGGAACGAGCCAGCTGGTGAGCAATGATCTGCACTGGAGAGGAAGTCTTTGAAAAAAATGCAAACAAATAACTCAGAGGAGAAACAGGAAGGAGAGATCATCCTGACTGGCAGAAGCTTCAAGCAGCAGCCATGTGCAGGGTCTGTAAGGAACAGTGCACGTCACGACTGGGCCTGTTCAGTCATCTCTGCATCCACCATCCTATCTGGGAGTTAATCAAGAGGTAATCTTCCTTGCCATCAAGAGATAATCACAACGGTGGCCAAGAGGGTGTTGTGTGGGCCTCCAGAAGAGGAGGTACTGCTGGCCCACCACCAGAGGGCGCCCTGCCTGAAGTGCGGGCTTCAGGCACAAGAGGGCGCTGCCGCCACGGACACAGCCGGGGGTGACAGCTGTCACTCATTATCTCCTGACAGCTGTCACTCATTCATGCTTCATCATCTCACTCCATAAAACCCGGACGTCATCTCCACCTCATCGCCGAGATATCGTCAAACCGTTCAGGTAGTATTCTCAGCCTTGAAAGGGAACTGTGTATCAGTCTGAACTCTTTTTTTGCAGCCGCTTTCCTGTGGTGTTCCGTGTCTGTGTGACCGGCGTTCGGTGTGTCCAGCAACGGCTCCGCTGCACACCTCTACCAGATAAGTGGATAGACAGGAGCTGCACGAGTGTGTGTTAGAGGTGGAGGTGGCATTCCCACCGTTGTTGCTACTGGGTGTGCACACACCCATATCTTATTGTCTCTGCTCCCTGCCAGCAGTACCAGATCCGACCTTCGAAGACGGTGGCCACCTGGGGACTCGGGACTTGGCAGCTCCAGTATTCTCCGGGTTCGGTGGCGGAGGAAATCGTGTGGTTCCGGTTCATCTCAGGACAGACGTCCTCTATCCTTGAGCCTGCCCACACGTCACCCTTGTGATTGACTGTCTGTTAAATTTCACATTCCTCTGTGTTGTGCTCATTCACAACAGTAAAGTGTTCATATTTGACTCTTTCATTGTCCGTTCATTTGCGTTGTGGGTCCGTGTCACTACACTTTCACAACAGAGGGGGATAAAACAAACACCTGGATGAATTCAGTCACAGGTAGTTGCACCTGTTGTTGTTGTTGCATATTTGTATTTGTGTTTTCTGCATTTGCTAGTATTGTCTTAATTTGGAAGTGTTGTGGGCTTTCTAGGTCCCCGTAGCTATGCATAAAGAAAAGCAATAAAGATGAGAATAAGGACAGAGCGCTTGTTCTTAAACCAAAAGGAAGAGGGACAAACATCTTTGAAGCTACGGTAAATGGACTGGATTTATAGAGCGATTTTCCATTTGCAACTGACGCTCAAAGCGCTTTACAAATAGTGCCTCACATTCACCCTGATGTGAGGGTGCTGCCATACAAGGTGCTCACTACACATCAGGAGCAAGTAGGAGATTAAGGACCAAGCCCAATGCTTTAACCACTAGACCATCACCTCCCCTACGGCCATCAATTGTGCTGAAAGTGGAAGAGTTTCAGTATTTAGGATCAATAATTCAAAGATGGTGGTTGATGGTGGTTGCTTCAGTATTGCGGACCTCAGTGACTTATACCGGCCAAAGGAATGCTGGTTGCCATCCAAGATCCAAGGTGGTTCCATCATGTGGTGATTGTGGCACACATGCTGTCAAACCTGACCTGATTTTTAAGAAACGTTTACACTTTGCAAACCTGTTGGGATGTGTAATGACGTTTGCATGCTGGCTGTGATGCTTTGACGTTGTTTCTTAAGATTCACATAAAAGCCACAAATTACTGAAACTCAAAGCATCATGTCCCAAAGCTCATCATTACTGAAAGAATTTAGTGGTACAATTCTTGTTTTTTCTTTGGCTTTTTAAAACATATGACACCCAGGAAATGTTCCCTGAGGTGCTACAGAACAGTCACATATTTAAATCATTTTTATTTTTTTCCATTACAAATATCTGTCGAGGCCACAGTTGGGTATGGTCCCTCCAGCATCTATTTATGTGCCTTAATAGCCAGGTTGTAAAGCAGTATTTCACGTATATTTCTTTTCTGTGTACTTACAAACGCATGGCTGTGATTGAAGCGAAGCCCTTAGCAGTGACACTTCCTGGCTTGATATTAATGGAAGCCCACATAATTGTACTTGCCATTAAGGAAGTACAGATGCTATCAAGGAGTGCACACATCGTTATTTCTCTGTGTAATGCGTCATTAATATTTGTTGTTTTGTTTTTTTATTATTTTGCTCTCATCCTCCCTCCTACTTTGTGAGGAAGAGGGTGGGATTGGATGCTCTGCAGGATGGAAAATGACAGAGAGATGAATCTTTCTGACTCCAGGCAGATGTTTCTTGTTCTGCATTCAAATTAGAGCCACAATGGCACACACGCTGGAAAAGCAACATTTCTGAAGATTATAGGGAGTAGATTTCACACCTCTCTCCCATGTTTGTAAAATTGGTCTGTATTTAAAGGTCAGACGGCTAAGAGCGAGGCGTGATCTATGCAGAGACGTGGGCAGCATCCCTCTATAACCTTTTGTTGCTTAGGTTGTTATTGGGGCTGTCATGACCTGCAGGTGGCACATTCTGTGCAGAACTTGTCAACTCCAAGTGTTAGAGGAGAAATTGTTGCCATATCATGACACTAGAAGAGGTGTCAGAGAGTTGATGCCACTGCCAAACTGAGTGTTCAGTTCAACAAACCCTATTTTCCAGAGCATGAGTTTCCTGAATATGAGTCGCAGCAGAGTATAAGTCGCACCCATTTTCTGTACATCTCTTTAATTTTGTGCATTATTATAGTGTACTTTTCATAATTTGCATTTATTCTTTCATAATTAGTGTTTATTGTGTCCACCAAGGACGTAATAAAATCATCAGTGTTTATTTATTTGTCTGTCTCTCTGCTAGCAGGATTACAGTAGTGTTCAGAATAATAGTAGTGCTATGTGACTAAAAAGATTAATCCAGGTTTTGAGTATATTTCTTATTGTTACATGGGAAACAAGGTACCAGTAGATTCAGTAGATTCTCACGAATCCAACAAGACCAAGCATTCATGATATGCACACTCTTAAGGTGATGAAATTGGGCTATTAGTAAGAAAAAGTAGAAAAGGGGGTGTTCACAATAATAGTAGTGTGGCATTCAGTCAGTGAGTTCGTCAGTTTTGTGGAACAAACAGGTGTGAATCAGGTGTCCCCTATTTAAGGATGAAGCCAGCACCTGTTGAACATGCTTTTCTCTTTGAAAGTCTGAGGAAAATGGGACGTACAAGACATTGTTCAGAAGAACAGCGTAGTTTGATTAAAAAGTTGATTGGAGAGGGGAAAGCTTATACGCAGGTGCAAAAAATTATGATCTTCAATGCTTTAAAATGGACAAAAAAACAGAGATGCATGGAAGAAAATGGAAAACAACCATCAAAATGGATAGAAGAATAACCAGAATGGCAAAGGCTCACCCACTGATCAGCTCCAGGATGACCAAAGACAGTCTGGAGTTAAGTGCTGTGACAGAAGACGCCTGTGTGAAGCTAATTTATTTGCAAGAATCCCCCACAAAGTCCCTCTGTTAAATAAAAGACAAGTGCAGAAGAGGTTACAATTTGCCAAAGAACACATCAATTGGCCTAAAGAGAAATGGAGGAATATTTTGTGGACTGATGTGAGTAAAATTGTTCTTTTTGGGTCCAAGGGCCGCAGACAGTTTGTGAGATGACCCCCAAACTCTGAATTCAAGCCACAGTTCACAGTGAAGACAGTGAAGCATGGTGGTGCAAGCATCATGATATGGGCATGTTTCTCCTACTATGGTGTTGGGCCTATATATCACATACCAGGTATCATGGATCAGTTTGGATATGTCAAAATACTTGAAGAGGTCATGTTGCCTTATGCTGAAGAGGACATGCCCTTGAAATGGGTGTTTCAACAAGACAATGACCCTAAACACACTAGTAAATGAGCAAAATCTTGGTTCCAAACCAACAAAATTAATGCCTCGCATATATGAAGAAACCATGAAAAACTGTGGTTATACAACTAAATACTAGTTTAGTGATTCATAGGATTGCTAAAAAAGCAGTTTGAACATAACAGTTTTGAGTTTGTAGCGTCAACAGCAGATGCTACTATTATTGTGAACACCCCCTTTTCTACTTTTTTTTACTAATAGCCCAATTTCATAGCCTTAAGAGTGTGCATATCATGAATGCTTGCTCTTGTTGGATTTGTGAGAATCTACTTAATCTATTGGTACCTTGTTTCCCATGCAACAATAAGAAATATACTCAAAACCTGGATTAATCTTTTTAGTCACATAGCACTACTATTATTCTGAACACTACTGTACATCAAAACTACTGCATGGATTTTGATGACATTTTCACCACAGATAGATATTAGGCCACTGGAAGACTCCATTAAATTTTGGAGATGATCTGGATCCAGATACTGGACCAAGATTTCATTTTATATAAGCTTTGAAGGATTATGTCAAAACCACTTCACGGATTCTCACCAAATTTGCAACACAGATAGATATTAGAGCATGGAAGACTCCACTGAATTTTGGAGGTGACCTGGATCCAGATTGGCAGATGTCAGAAATCTCGGTTTGCTCTTGTTTTGTTTTGTGTTTTGATTCCTGGGAAAGTCCTTTATAAATAGTCAATATAATTGTCATTATTAATAACAAATGTGTGTTTTTTGGGGGGATATAAGTCTGACCAGAGTATAATCACAGAACCTCCTGAATGTTTTCATTTTTCATTTAACCCTTATTTAGTCAGGTATGACAAATGAGAAACAGACTTGGCCAAGAGGCAGCATAAGAGGCATATATAAAGGCATACTTTAAATAATATTTCCAATAGTTACAGTGTCATATATTAAAAAAGTAAATGGCTAAAAGCAAGTGCAATGATCTTGTGCCATTGATTGTATGGACTTTATAAAAGAGGAGAATGGAATAATTGAGCTGCAGACGATTCCAGTCATTTGCAGCAGAAAACTGAAAAGAGGAGTGACCGAAGAAGGTGCAGGCTTTGGGTATGAGGAGACTGATGACCTACTGCAATGTAAACAACAACAACAACATACTCTGGAAAATATAGAGGGTGTCAAATCAAAACAGAAGCTGTCCCAGTACTGTTCACTGTCAGCCCGTGTCATGCACATTAGTCGTAGCTGGTTGTACACGATCAGTGGCACTTGCAATACACTTTGCACTACTTTGCACCAGGTGGAAGACAGTGTCCTTATGATCCAGAATCCACATAATCCTGGTCAACACCAACACAATCGCCGCAATCCCTCAGTGATGACTGAGCAAGCCCAGTCTTACTCTTTGCCAGTTCCAGTAAGACTTGTGGGTGTGCAGCGCAGCATAGAAAATCTACATCCAGGGTTCATCCAGAGATGCCTGTGTGTGGGATTGTTTAGGGCCCCTTCACACGTAGTGCGAATTTGGTCAAATTGCGCATGAGGTGTGCATGAAGCAGTTGTAGCAACAGGTGCATGAATGCCTCGTACACCTGTTGCTACAACTATTTGCGCACACCAGCAGCTGAAAGACAGAGTGTGTCCTGTGAGAGCCCATCGAACCCTCTATCGGCAGGGTGTCAGCCAAATTCCAACTGACACACACAAACATCTAACACCACTCACATGGCACAATGTGTGGCCATTCGCACTATCATCACAAAAACAGTCAGCAGATGATCACTGTCAAGCTGGTTGTGAAATTTGTCAAAGAACCCCACAATTGTAGAGTTGCAAAAAGCCACACATGTGGTGCATATGTCTTGCACGTGTGGGTGTGTCACGCCCCCCACTCCCCCATCACATCAGGCATGCTGGGGGCGCACACTTGCATAAAATGCTTATATGTATGTACAGTTTTGATCACATGGGGGCCAGACAGCGAGGTCTGATTGCACACAACACAGGGAGGGGCCTGTCAGCTGATCACAGCACACTGACAACTGGATGGCAGCTCAGTGCACACATTACAAACACAGAAACCACCGCCAGGACAGTTATAAAAATAATTACCACAATACCTACATACGCAATTACATAACAAATAAAGAAAATAAATGACCACATAACACAGAGAGTGGCACGTTGGTCTGAGCGCTGAACGGACAGGAGTGGGCATGTCTGCTCACACCCGCGGCTGTAAAAATCGCTGCTCCTGGATGTTCCAGCTTGAGAACACGTTCCGTGTTTGGAAGGACATGAACTTAGGACATTCCTCCATGAGGCATGCATCTCTGTTTGCTGTCCTCACATGGAAAAATATAAAATATCTTTCACCTTTGAGTTAGGCTGCAGCGGCCGCATACGGCGCACCTCCTCTTGTGTCTTTTTTGATTTCAGGCATTTTTCCGCATTGATTACAGGTCAGGAATGGTAGTGCAGTGGTAACATTTCCATCTGGTAATCACAGCTTATGGGTTTGAATCCCAGGAGTGGCATTTTTTTTTTCTAACCAGGGTTATTTAACCGCGGGGTTCTGTATTGCGTCCCCTTTTATGTATTATTTATATCAACCCAGTGATATTCACTAACTATACAGCTGGTTTTAATTTTACTGTTCTCCACATGTGGTGCAGCT
Organism: Thalassophryne amazonica; assembly: GCF_902500255.1. Taxonomy (NCBI): domain Eukaryota; kingdom Metazoa; phylum Chordata; class Actinopteri; order Batrachoidiformes; family Batrachoididae; genus Thalassophryne; species Thalassophryne amazonica. The sequence continues at coordinate 106,974,281 of NC_047108.1, read as the reverse complement.
GTTCGCACTGTCTTCCTGCTCGAAAGACACCATTGCGTGTACGAACCATTGCACCAGAATCGTGCACGCCTGCCTGTCGTTGCGATGTTGTTGTGGTTCGCTCATACGAGCTGTTTCGCTGCAAGTCTTCCTGAGGGGCCCTTAACATGGGAATGTCATTGCACACCAACAAACACTCCTGGTGAAGCCTTCACAGTATTCAATGGGTCAATGTCATAATTTGATTAATTTGTCAGGTTTGATGGAGTTTACCTGAAAATGTTTCGAACAGTCCAGCTAACAGGCTCCTACATAACCTCACATAACCTTCTTGGCTGAGGTAATAAAACCACATATTACTTGGCTACAAGTTATTGAGCTTATCTAACAGATAAACTCCTCGCTCATCTTCCTTGCTCTGAAGCAATCCCTCCTCATCTCCCGCTGAGGAGAAAATCACTTTTGTAGTCCTTGAAGTGCTGCACTGATCTATTCAGTGTCTTTCAAAGCACAGCGATGTTGGGAATGCTGCCCGCGCATGAAACAGATGACATCAAATATCCGTTATCACGAGGCAGCGGCATCAGCTTTTAATATTAATTTATGTTTCATACAATGTGCAACTGATATACAGGAATCACATATGACCAAGTGTGGCATTTAAGTTATTTAGAGTTTAAAAGTCAAGTTTATGTAGTTTTACTTTTATAGCAAAAAAAATTTCTTCTTTGAAGGACCAATTTAAAATTGTCAGCATCATTTTGCCTGAATAAGTTATCACTTTCTGTATTACCTCTCCCAACTCTGGAATCAGGTTTTTAATCTCTTACTTGTTTCCCGCTGTTTTCCTGCAGCTTCTCTTTTAGATTAACAGAAAAAAATAAAAACTCTTTTGAGCAGAACTGTGGATATTACTCTTGACGTCTGGAGTCGCACCGATTCTTCAATGTATATCCAGTTCCCAGCAATGCATTCAGGTCTGTCAATCTTCAGGCATCAACAGATTTATTTATTTATTTTTTTTAGCTTTCATTTATTATTAGCTTTTTTTATTTTTTAAGCTGTGACAGGAAGCTGAAGTTGAAACCAAATAATGAACATGAGCGAAAAGCACAAACATTCAACTCTAATTTCAAAGCATTTTCATCCAAATGAGTTGAACATTGCAGCAACTATGGCAAGGTGTGTTTTATTTCTTCATTATTTTAGCACTATAAAGTATAAAAGTATTATGTATGAAGATAAATATTCCTTTAAATATCCTAAATGTTCTATGTAAGTATGTCTGAGCCCCTTCAAATAATCTTTATGCTAGCAATCCTTTTTCTTTTCATATGATTTAAAACAAAAACTCATTCTTGAAACAATATGGATACTATTTTGAAATAATTTGATACATTATATCAATAAAACCTATAAAAGCCCATAAGATACAAAAAACATGCTTACTGTCAACTCTATATGTGATCAAATATCTTGATTTGTACAAGCTGCTTATGATTGTTTCTCTCACCCACAGTAGATGAAAATGTGCAGATATGGTTGTGTATTTTTTCTATCTATATATTTAAGATGTTAATATATTGATGGTAAATGGACCTGCATTTAAATGGCACTTTTCTATCTGCATCAGAAGTTCAAAGAGCTTTACAATTGTGCCTCACATTCACCCATTCACACATGTTTACACTCATGCACCAATGTCAATGTGCTACCGGTACAAGGCAGTACATGGCCAGGAGCAACTAGGGGATTTAAGGACCTTGCCCAAGGGCCCTTGCGATTTCCAGTGTGGCTTGGGTTTTGAACTCAGGATACTCTGGTCTAAAGCCCAAGCTTACCACTGGACCATCACTTCCCTGTATTGTTCAATTTGCATTCAGGCTTGCATCAGCTATTATATATATATACACACTCAACAAAAATATAAACACAACACTTTGTGTTTTGCTCCCATTTTGTATGAGATGAACTCAAAGATCTAAAACTTTTTCCACATACACAATATCACCATTTCCCTCAAATATTGTTCACAAACCAGTCTAAATCTGTGATAGTGAGCACTTCTCCTTTGCTGGGATAACCCATCCCACCTCCGAAAGGTGGTGCCATATCAGATGCTGATTAGACACGATTATTAGTGCACAGGTGTGCCTTAGACTGCCCACAATAAAAGGCCCTCTGAAAGGTGCAGTTTTGTTTATTGGGGGGGATACCAGTCAGTATCTGGTGTGACCACCATTTGCCTCATGCAGTGCAACACATCCCCTTCGCATAGAGTTGATCAGGTTGTCATGGTGGCCTGTGGAATGTTGGTCCACTCCTCTTCAATGGCTGTGCGAAGTGCTGGATATTGGCAGGAACTGGTACACGCTGTTCGTATACGCAGGTCCGAGCATCCCAAACATGCTCAATGGGTGACATGTCCGGTGAGTATACCGGCCATGCAAGACTGGGACATTTTCAGCTTCCAAGAATTGTGTACAGATCCTTGCAACATGGGGCACGTGCATTATCCTGCGGCAACATGAGGTGATGTTCTTGGATGTATGGCACAACAATGGGCCTCAGGATCTTGTCACGGTATCTCTGTGTATTCAAATGCCATCAATAAAATGCACCTGTGTTCTTCATCCATAACAGATGCCTGCCCCATACCATAACCCCACCGCCACCATGGGCCACTCGATCCACAACATTGACATCAGAAAACCACTCACCCACACGACGCCACACACACTGTCTGCCATCTGCCCTGGACAGTGTGTACCGGGATTCATCCGTGAAGAGAACACCTCTCCAACGTGCCAAATGCCAGCGAATGTGAGCATTTGCCCACTCAAGTCGGTTACGACGACGAACTGGAGTCAGGTCGAGACCCTGATGAGGACGACGAGCATGCAGATGAGCTTCCCTGAAACGGTTTCTGACAGTTTGTGCAGAAATTCTTTTGGTATGCAAACCGATTGTTTCAGCAGCTGTCCGAGTGGCTGGTCTCAGACGATCTTGGAGGTGAACATGCTGGATGTGGAGGTCCTGGACTGGTGTGGTTACACGTGGTCTGCGGTTGTGAGGCTGGTTGGATGTACTGCCAAATTCTCTGAAACGCCTTTGGAGACGGCTTATGGTAGAGAAATGACATTCAATACATGAGCAACAGCTCTGGTTGACATTCCTGCTGTCAGCATGCCAATTGCACCCTCCCTCAAATCTTGCGACATCTGTGGCATTGTGCTGTGTGATAAAACTGCACCTTTCAGAGTGGCCTTTTATTGTGGGCAGTCTAAGGCACACCTGTGCACTAATCATGGTGTCTAATCAGCATCTTGATATGGCACACCTGTGAGGTGGGATGGATTATCTCAGCAAAGGAGAAGTGCTCACTATCACAGATTTAGACTGGTTTGTGAACAATATTTGAGGGAAATGGTGATATTGTGTATGTGGAAAAAGTTTTAGATCTTTGAGTTTATCTCATACAAAATGGGAGCAAAACCAAAAGTGTTGCGTTTATATTTTTGTTGAGTGTATATATATATATTAATACTCTCACGGCCTGGCACAACAGTTCCATGTCATATCTCCTACAGAGTTAGAAGGTGATCATATATTAATCTACATTTTGTAATTGTTAAAAAGTATTGCTTGCAAAGTAGCATAAAGTAACAGAAAAAAATTGAGTTGACATCAAGTTTAGAAATTCTCAGACTCAAGAATGATGACAAGTACAGTAAAATATTTCAGTAAACTTTAGATTTTATTTTATTTTTCAAAGTAATTATTTCAGGAAGACAACAGGTCACCCTTCTTGGATTAACTTTTGTAAAGAAGGCAGGGTTCTCACCAGGATTTTTTCACAGCATAGGGGGGAACTTAGTGAGACCTAGACACGTGACAAGCATTACAGATGTAAGTATGGTAGGAGGGTCTGGGGGCACACACCCCCCCCCCCCCGAGAAAATTTTTAAATTTATAACCCTTTGAAACACTATTTCTTGCAGTTTGAAGGTCACTTTGTGTTGCTAATTGGGACGTAGCATAGAGGCCCCCTATGCTCAACTGCGCTGGCGAGAACCCTGGGAGTCCTACAGACTGTAGCATGAAGTGGAGAAATCTATGATGGGACATTAGTTTGTCAAAGGTTACTTCTCCAGCCAAAGCTGGTACCTCATACCACTACTACTACTTATAGTAATAATAATACGAGGTCTATTAGAAAAGTATCCGACCTTATTATTTTTTTCAAAAACCATATGGATTTGAATCACGTGTGATTGCGTCAGACAAGCTTGAACCCTCGTGCGCATGCATGCGTTTTTCCACGCCTGTCGGTTGCGTCATTCGCCTGTGAGCAGGCTTTGACTGAGGAGTGGTCCACCCCCTCAGCGGATTTTCATTGTCAGGAAATGGCGGAATGATTTGGGCTTTTTTTTCCATCAGAATTTTTTCAGAAACTGTTAGAGACTGGCACCTGGAAACCATTCGAAAAATTTATCTGGCTTTCTGTGAAAATTTTACGGCTTCACAGAGAATAAGGACTGTTACTACAGCTTTAAGGACGGCTTTAAGGACGCTTGGCACGCCGCGCTCCGTGCCGCCATCGAGAGCCACAAACCACCAGATCATTTCTAAACGGATGGCTCTGTGGAGCCCGGACCATCGTGTGCACTTTCTCTGGCATCACAAGAGCTGGACATCAACCATTTTCCGGCAGATTTCACTTTTAACAAGAGATTTTGTCATGGAAAGCCGAGCGGAGGCTTCGCGCGTCACGATGGATTCGCTACTGGAGTGACACAAAGGAACACCTCCGTTTTGGTCTCACAGGACAGCTTTGAGATGGTGTTCAGACAGCTGTCGGTGGTTTTTCCATCGAGTGATTATCCGAGAAATTGTGGATGTGCCTGGACATACCAGAACATGTCCTGTGAGGCTTCATCACGGCGTTGCTTTGCACCATGCGGCACCATCGTGATGCACAGAATTCCTCCGCATGTCTGTCTCAATGTGCCGAAAAAGTGCTGATGTCCACGTCTTTTCACAATTCCTGTGCTAGTCAGACGACGTCCCGGATAAAACACAGCATCCAGTTTGGAAATGAACAGCACATTCCAGTGTTACAGGAGTTTTTGTCATGGAAAGAGGAGCGGAGGCTTCACGCGTTGCGGCAGTGCCGCATGGCGCACAGCAACGCCGTGATGAAGCCTCATGGGACATGTTCTGGCATGTCCAGGCACATCCACAATTTCTCGGATAATCACTCGATGGAAAAACCACCAACAGCTGTCTGAATGCCAACGCAAAGCCGTCCTGTGAGACCAAAACGGAGGTGTTCCTTTGTCCCACTCCATCAGCAAATCGGTCATGACGCGCGAAGCCTCCGCTCGGCTTTCCATGACAAAATCTCTTGTTAAAAGTGAAATCTGCCTGAAAATGGTTGATGTCCAGCTCTTGTGATAACCAGAGAAAGTGCACACGATGGTCCCGGCTCCACAGAGCCATCCGTTTAGAAATGATCCGGTGGTTTGTGGCTCTCAATGGCGGCACGGAGTGCGGCACGCCGAGCGACCTTAAAGCCGTCCTTAAAGCTGTAGTAACAGTCCTTATTCTCTGTGAAGCCTGTAAAATTTTCACCAAAAGCCAGATAAATTTTTCGAATGGTTTCCAGCTGCCAGTCTCTAACAGTTTCTGAAAAAATTCTGATGGAAAAAAAGCCCAAATCATTCCGCCATTTCCTGACAATGAAAATCCGCCGAGGGGGTGGACCACTGCTCACTCAAAGCCTGCTCACAGGCGTGGAAAAACTCACGCATGCGCACGAGGGTTCAAGCTTGTCTGACGCAATCACACGTGATTCAAATCCATATGGTTTTTGAAAAAAATAATAAGGTCGAATACTTTTCTAATAGACCTCGTAATTAATAGTTTTAACAACTAAAATGTTGAAATCACTATTACTCTGGGTCTAAGTTTACTTAGTTTAACTTTTCTGCATAACTAAAGTGGTATGTGAATCAATATCTTTTTTTTAATGTCATGTCTAAGCTCAGGCATTACTGGGTCTGTTTGACATTCTTGCTTTAAAGTCACGTTAGTTCAGATGAGGAAAGCCAAAAACATGTTGGCTGTGATATACATTTTTGGTTAAAGGCAAAGAAAAGGTGAAAATGAACAAACGAAAATCCAAATACAACACACATTAAGCAGTACAACTAAATTGAGGGGGATCGGGTCAGAAAATAGTTTATCAAAATCCCTCCAGAATACATCTCTGGACGTCAAAACCCCCAAATTTTCATGGGGCCTTGCACGGCCCCCAGAACCCCTGCTGACAAATGTCCACTGTCATGAAAAAAAGTTTACTAATCCAGGCTGAAAGGTTTGTGCTGAAACTCTCACACTCCTCCCGGGGATTCTCTGCTGTGTTTGTGCGGCTGTCACCAAATGTGGTCAAATCCCGCGATAACACACAGGGGTTCAAACAAGACTGCACTGCCCTATTATGAATGTATGATGTATCTATGTACAATGTATACAAGATGCTACATCAGAAAAAGTTGCTTTAATCCCTGTTAAAAAAAAAAAAGACTTACAGGGCACTGTTCCCATTCATGTGCTCATCTGGTTTTAAAGAATTAAACATTAACAAAAAATTAAAAGACCAAATAGTTATAGTGCCCTCACATAGGAACACTGTTTATACCATCCTGGTCTCACAGCAAGTCGTGATTCAGCTGCATGAAATATACGTTAATCTATTGGTTTGTGATATTGTGACGAAAAATGCCTCATTTTCGTCGTGGCAGCACGATTTCATTCTAATTCATTCATGATGGCTGCACAAAATTAAAAGTGAAGCGGGGGGGTCGGTGTGGTTATGGTTAGGGTGGGGGGAAAGAGTAAGATTAGGTTATGGTTAGGTTTGGGTTGGGGGTGGGAATGGGGTTAGTAATCGTGAGTTTATGAAAATTTGACTCATTTCATCATGGGAGCATGAAAAAAACAAACAAACAAACAAAAAAAAAAAACGTGAGACTGGGCTGAAAAGTTTGGACACACTTTCCTATTCAGTTGATGCAACTGGTTGAGAATTTCTGTTTTAAGATGAATATTGGTCCATTGCTGATATATGATATGATAAATCATTGTCACATGGTTAATTGCAGCACTTCTTGTCCTGTGTTGCATAGTAGGAAAGAGCTAAAGCACCACATTAAATGACTTTGTGGTGGTAATAATGTTCATTGTGCTTCACCAGTTCTCATTGACACTCCACATGTGGGGGAGATGAAATAAAAGCTACATTAAAAGTCACTGAAAATCTAAATTCAGCAAATTCACTGCACAGTGTTCTGTCCCAGGATTATAGCCTTGCTGATCGCCCAGTTAACCTTTTTCTGAGGAAGCATGCACATTCACTTTTGTATTATTGTCAGCAATTTGTTGTCGTCATCTTTTTTTGCAGCCTTTTTCTGCACCTCCACTCCCACCAAAATAAAAAATCAACAAATAATGAAGGAGAGTGATGCATATTTAAAAGTGTCCGGTGGGTGTTCCTGTCTTATCCCAACAACCACACGGTTAAAATGCATTTATTCACTGAAAGAAGCAACAAAGCTAATTCCAAAGCTATTAAATGTAATGGGCAACATTTTGACCACATGACACAAATAAGTGTTTGTTCACTAATGAACATGATCCAGAGGCATAAGCAGCAGCAGCCACCCTTTAATAACCTCAGGCCGGGCATCTGTACTTGTGTGGCAGTCCCACATAGTAACATTAGTGTAATATATGGCTTTGTTTACAGTTAAACCCTTTAGTGCCACTGCAGTTATTCATCTTCTCCACCTTATTACTGTTATTTGCAATGAGGTAACAATTTCAGGGCAATTTCCCTGCATCTAACTAGACCAACTGGGAATATGTTTGTTGAAAATGATATGACTGGGACACATCACCATCACTCCTCCCCATATTACTGTCATGTTATGGTGCGACAATATAATTACTATATATGAAAAATGCTCTGCAATATGTCTCTAAATGAAGCGGACCCTAAATTGGACCTGGAAGGAAATTTAAGTCAGAGAGACTGAGAAAGAATTTGATGAACTGGAATGAGTTTTATATGATTTCCGTATCAAGGTTTTTTTAAGCTAAATATCCAGTCGTGCAAAAGTCTTGGGCACGTTAAATGTATCTAATGAATGAATGAATGAATGAATGAAAACTGTTTATTTCGAACATTTGATACAACAACAATTACAAGATAGATCAGTAAAGACAACAACAAAAAAGTTCCTACTGTGTACCCAACATGTCCGAAAAGGGGTAGGGTGAAGCATCAGCTTATTTATCCCTACCCCTTCTTCCCCACAACCAGTAATACCCTTTGCCACATATACACATAGATTCCTACACACCTAAACCGATATCAATATATATATATATATATATATATATATATATATATATATATATATATATATATATATATATATAATATATATATATATATATATATATATATATCAATATATATATATATATATATATATACATATATATATACATACACACATCAACATACATACACATATACATACACATATATACACATATACACACATATACATATATACATATATATACACATATATATACACAAACATAAATATACACCTACACATACCTACTTACATACAAAATACTATATATTTACAAGCCGAAGCAAAAAACAAAAACACCCTAACCCTCTTTACCCTTCCTCCTCCCTATACCTAGAAAAAAACATATTTTTGTACCGCTGTTTGAACTGGTTCATGCTTGGACATTGCTTGAGCCCCACTCCCAATCTGTTCCACATCCTCACCCCACAGACCTTTTAATGTTGTTCGTGCCCACTGATGCTTTAAATTAAATTTCCCCCTCAGACTGCAATCCCCTGATCTGTTAAAAAAACATATTTTTAATATTTGCTGGAAGTAAATTGTTTATTGCTTTATACACAATTTGTACTGTTTGAAAATGAACCAAGACTGTGAATTTTAAGAATTTGGATTGTAAAAATAGTGGATTTGTATGATCTCTATAGCCAGTATTATGAATAATTCTTATAGCTCTTTCTGCATTACTGATAGTGATTGTGTTGTACCTTTATAAGTATTACCCCATACCTCTGCACAGTACTGTAAATATGGTAAAACCAGTGAGCAGTAAAGAATGCGGAGTGAGTTATGGTCCAGAATATGTTTCGCTTTGTTTAGAACTGAAATGCTTCTTGACAGTTTACTTTGTATATGTTTTATATGAGTCTTCCAGTTTATCTTATCATCTATTATCACCCCCAGAAACTTATTTTCATGTACCCTTTCAATATCTACCCCCTCGACTTGTAACTGAACCTGTATGTCTGTATTACAATAGCCAAATAACATGTATTTTGTTTTACTTAAGTTTAATGATAATTTGTTTCTGTCAAACCATATTTTCAATTTTCCCATTTCTATACTGATCCTCCTCAGTAACTCCTGCAAATCCCCCCCTGAACAAAAAATGCTTGTGTCATCTGCAAATAATACTAATTTTAATATTTTGGAAACATTGACAATATCATTTATATAAATTAGAAACAGTTTTTGGACCCCAATACTGACCCCTGTGGGACGCCACAAGCATTGTCCAATGATAATGAAAAGCTGGCAAATGTGTTCTATTTATGAATAAATGCAATAAGTAGTGTGTGATCACTTTACACTTTTTAAAATGTCATTTCTTTTTCAGTGATAAGACTGCATAATATCTTCTAGGTAATCTTCTGCAAATTATAAGAAAATTGGATTGAATTTAATGAGTTATTTAAAAGGAACCCCGACTATAACATCAAATTTGTCAAAAAAATTGAAACACTGACGTTTGCTATTATAATATATAGTTAGAAGTGCATAAACAAGTCTTGAATGATATAAAATAGCATTTATTTATCACGTATATAAATACAACGCGGCCGCCATGTTTTTGCCTGCAAAATGCATTCTGGGGGTGATGACGTGGAAAGGTTTCTGAAATCTTTCACGCAAGCGAAAACAGTGTTAAAGCTAGTTCTTCTACTGAGATAAAATGCCACATTGCACGGCTTTTGGATGCAATTTTCAGTCTAAGGGCAACAAAGAAAGCGAGGTAAGCCTTGATTGCTTTCCAAAAGAAGAAAGTTAAGGAAAAAGTGGGGAGGGTGCTTGTAGAAGAGTGCAGTTGCCGAAGACCCGCGGCTGTGCTCATGTGATAGATTAATTTTATTAAGAAACCGATAATTGATATTGATAATTTCATAAGGCAGCAAAACAGTCATTAAAAGTAGTTTTAGAATACACAATTAAAAGCAGTCAGTTAACACAGTAAAATTGGGAGTTAATCTATGGACAAATGCCTGAAATGTAAGACTCTTTCATCATTAATGATTTTAAAATTCATTTTGAGTCACATTAATACTATGAGAGCTGTTAAAATATTAAGTGCTAGGAAAGAACTAACAATGGGTTAAAACAAGGTTAAAATGGCCATAAATATACGTCAGGTTATTTTATCTGGGATCCACTTGTTGAGCCTTCAGAGTAATTGATGGTGATTGATTAGTTATTCCTGCAGGGACTAGGAGGGGGAGCTCACGGTCACGATGCTTCATTCTCAATGAAGCTGCCAGAGAGGAAACATCGTGTCTGAGCATCTTTATTGATATTCCCCCTCTTCAGGTATGTAAAAAGTGTTTATGATCTCTGGGATATTCTGTATGTGTTTTATGAAGATCTTGAGTATGTTTTAGGGTTTTCTTATGTGTTAATCCTTAACTGGTGTACTATTGAGGTAGTTAGCTTAACTTCATCTACCTCGTGGACACACGGAGCAGCACCTCGTTAAACACGTGACGCTGGACTGTGTTTGTTGTATGGAATGCTGCTGCTACTGTTGTGTTTTTATAGTTATCACAGTATTTGTGGGTTTATTTCATCGAGTGACTGTTTAAAGAACTTAACAAAGACAAATGTTAAAAATATACTTTATTAACTTAGGACACATTTCATTTTGAATAATTTGATGTTCATTATTGTAAAGGACAATTTCATAGTTTTTGCCTGTGGTATTTCAGTTAACCTGTTGAGCAGAAAGTAGAAAACTTAAATTGCTTCACTGTTAAAGAAAAAAACATATTTACCTGTTAAAGGACAGAATGAATGTGGAACTTTTGTATATTTGTAAATAACTTTTGAAACAAATATTCATTCTCAATGAAGCTGCCAGAGAGGAAACATCGTGTCTGAGCGTCTTTATTGATATTCCCCCTCTTCAGGGTGTAACATTTTGGAGGCACCGCTGGGACTGAGTGTGACGAGGGCTAGCTGTCTCAGATCAATCAATTCAATCAATTTTTTTATATAGCGCCAAATCACAACAAACAGATAGACGTCCCTGGTTATCATTCAGTCCCCCATATCTTCAGCCAGGGCGGATGACAGCGTGTGGTGTTCCATCTGTGGAGAGAGACTTCCATGCAATCTGAGGCTAACCGCTGGTGCCAGGAGAGCTGTGTTGTCCATTCTGCCAGGAGACGGATCTACATCACCCTAACATTGTCCACAGGCCAGCGACTAGGATGGATTTTTCGGAGCTTGAGAATTTGAAACTAGAAGTCGGCAGTGCGTTGTACACACTAACAAAGATGCCTTGGTTGAAGTCTGTGACTTTTAACTATTGCTGGTACAAAATTTGAGAAGGTATCAGGCAAGAATCGCTCTTCTCTTATCTCATATATCACCAGTCATCTGGAGAGGGCAGAGTTACATGAACTGGAGGACCAAGGCATGTCTGAATTACTTGGCCTAAAAGACAAAGTTATTGAATTGCAACATTCCCCTCAAAATACTGCACCAGAACAGGCAGCCAAAGATGCAAAACAAACGGAAGTGATGCAAGAACACGTAGTTCAACTATCAGAAGAAGAGTTGTTGAAAAAAGAAATCGAGAGATTACAACAAGCACTGGCACTCTCACAACAAGAGAAACTAAACCCAAGCAGTGAAGCCAAAAGGTCGGTGGATGATGGGGTTAACGTTGTTGAAGTGAAACACACGCAACAGTTCTCCCAACCCCATTTGTCAGTACAGTGGAGCAAAGAGTTCAAAATATCAGGACAAATTGGTGAGCCAGGACAAAAAGACAAACTTACTTTCTCAAGCCTAGCACACCAGATTGAACAAGGCATCAGCAAGGGATTTCCCGAAATTGAGATAGTGGACGCAGTGATTAGAGCCATAGCACCGGGCCTGCAACTACGCAGTTATCTTGAGGGCAAAGCCAATCTTACCCTACCAAGTTTAAGAAGAATTCTGAGGTCTCACTATCAAGAAAAGAATGCAACAGAACTGTACACACAACTAACATCAGAGGTCCAAAGCAGCAAGGAAACTCCTCAAACATTCCTGATCCGTGCTCTAGACCTGAGACAAAAAATCTTGTTTGCTTCAAAGGAAGCAGAATCTGGCCTTAGGTATGATCCTGTCCTTGTGCAAAGCATGTTTCTTCATACTGTGCTAACAGGTCTGCAAAATGATAGTATTAGAAGTGACCTCCAACCTTACCTGCAGCAAATTACATCAAGTGATGAGCTTCTCCTCGAAAAAATTAACCGTGCCTGTGCAAACGAAGCAGAGAGACAAAACAAAAAGAAATTACTAACCCAACAGCGACCAGCCACTGTGCACTCAGTCCAGCCGAACGAATCACATGCAGAAACAAAAGGGAAAAGTCACAATACTGAACCCACCAACAGGATCCAAACTGATGTACTAAATGAACTGAAAGAATTACATTCTGATATGACAGTACTGAAAAACCTGGGTGCTGAAGTCGCACAAATCAGAGAGTCGATTCGCCGGCCCAGTTCAACACAGACCCAGTATTTGGCCTCCCCCACAGCACAATATCAACAGCGGTTTGCCCCACAACCCCATTATTCTGCCACAAATCGTGCACGCCTGAGAAAGTGCAGTGGCTGCCATCAAAGTGGACATGAACACTGCACCCATTGCTTCAGATGTGGTAGCAATGAACATTACCTCGCAGGCTGTAAGGTGAGAGACAACAGAAAAGACGGGGATGGTTCTTTAAACGAAAGAGGGTTGCCCCCACGGGACAGGGAGTAACCACCAAAAATAGATTGTCCCACAAGTATTGCTCCTACTGTGGTGTCTCTGAAAAACATCAAAGATTTCGACAATGTGCATCATGTAAAAGAGACATCTACTGTTCCAAAAACTGTCAAATTGAGCATTGGCCAAGACACAAAAAACAGTGCAACCAAAAATCTCATGCACAAGTAAACCACCACTCTCACTCATGTTCCCGGTCTACTCACACCAAGGAAGAGGACAGACAGTCTCAACTTGTTGCACTGGTAGGGAAACGGTGCATTGTTGAGTGCTACATACAAGGTCGCAGGACACAAGCTCTGTGGGATACGGGTTCCCAAGTCTGTATTATGGATGAAAAGTGGAAAAAGAGTCATTTACCAAATGAAAAGTTAAGAAGTGTCTCTGAGCTACTTGATGCACCTGATGATTTGAAAATCATTGCTGCTAATGGACAAAATATGCCTTACAAAGGTTTCATTGAGGTCACCTTTGGGTTGGTTGCAGCGGGAGCTGACCCCAAAGAACTTGCTGTGCCCATGCTCGTGATGAAAGGCAAAAGCCTTTCACAGCCAATACTAGGCTATAATGTCATCGAGCAAGTAGTGAAAACTAACACGAAAGAACTGGATGCTGAAAGAAACGAGCAGTTGCATGGGGTGCTTGAAGCAGCCTTTCCTAGCCTTGACAAGGAAAATGTCGTAACCCTTATTGACCTGGTGGCAACTGAACAGTCTTACGGCTATGTCGTGAAAACCACAAAAGAGAAAGTAACAGTTCCAAAACATAGTTCTGTTCGGCTTGACTGTAAGGTGCAGACACAGCCACCTAAGAAAGACACTACACTCCTATTTGAGCCCGACATAAATCCCCAGTGGTCTGAGGGCCTTGAGTTCTGTGAAACTTTGATAAAGCTCAGAAGTGGTGTTTCACCTTATGTAGTTCTTGATGTGCAAAACCCCACTGATCATGATATTGAGCTGCCAGGGAAGACTATTGTGGGTGCCCTTTATCAGATTCAGGCTGTGTATCCAGCTACTGTTTTGGAGAAACCTGATAATTGCCCCCCAGTATCAGTGAGTCAAGTTAATGCAGACAGTGACCAAGTTACTGATACTTCATGGGATCCACCAATTGATTTGAGCCACCTGAATGAACCTGAGAGAGTAGTGGTGCGGGACATGCTTCGCTATGAATGCTCCTCCTTTTCAAAATCAGACAATGACATCGGATGTATACAGAAACTGAAGTTGAGCATATCGCTGAAAGATATGGATCCTGTAGCACGCACCTACCTATCTGTGCCAAAACCACTATATAGGGAGATGAAAGATTATCTTCACAATCTTATTGCACAGGGATGGGTGAGGAAATCGAACTCTTCTTATGCATCACCGGTGGTTTGTGTAAGGAAGAAGGACGGAGCCTTCGACTTTGCATAGATTACCGAGAACTAAACAGAAAGACCCACCCTGACAGACAACTGATCCCTCGAGTGCAGGACATCCTTGACAGCCTTGGTGGCAATTCATGGTTCTCATTACTAGACCAAGGAAAGGCCTACCATCAAGGTTTCATGGATGAGAACAGCCAGCCTTTGACTGCATTTGTGACACCATGGGGCCTCTACGAATGGATAAGAATCCCATTTGGGCTGATGAACGCACCTGCTGCCTTCCAAAGGTGCATGGAGGAGTGCTTAGAGGACGTGAGAGACAACATCTGTGTGCCCTACCTGGATGATACACTTGTGTATAGTCAATCTTTTGATGAGCATGTCAACCATGTCCGCAAAGTGCTTCAGTTGTTGAGGAAGCATGGGATAAAGCTAAAGCCTAGCAAATGCGAACTATTCAAGCGAGAAGTCCGCTACCTGGAAGAGTTGTTTCTGCTGAAGGTAGCAAGATTGACCCTGCTGACACCATTGCAGTGAGAGCTTTGAAAGACAAAAAACCAAGCAATGTAGGAGAGCTACGTGCTATCATGGGCTTGTTAAGTTACTACAGGCAGTACATACAAGATTTCTCCCGTATTGCAGGGCCACTTTATGACTTGTTGAAAGGCACAGAAACAGACACCAATGTGACAGAAACACAACAAACACAAGACACGTCACAAGAAGACAAAAGGAGTGCCCATCACATAAACCAATCACTTGGACTGAGGTACATCAAAACGTCTTGGAGCGGCTAATAGAATGTCTAGTCGAGCCACCAGTCCTTGGATTCCCAGACTCTCACAGCCCTTTGTACTCCACACAGATGCCTCAACCAAGGCCTTGGGGCAGTTCTATACCAACGACAGAATGACAAACTCCGTGTGATAGCTTATGGTTCCCGAACACTGACTGCTGCTGAACGGAATTACCATCTTCATTCAGGGAAGTTGGAGTTCCTTGCCTTAAAATGGGCAGTCACAGAAAAATTCCGGGATTACCTGTACTATGCACCTACATTCACTGTTTTCAGTGATAATAATCCTCTCACTTATGTCATGTCAAGTGCCAAGCTCAACGCAACTGGATGCAGATGGGTGGCGGAGCTTTCAGACTTTCACTTTACCATTCGGTATCGTCCAGGTAAAGAAAATGTGGATGCTGATAGCCTGTCACGGATGCCTGTAAATATTGAGGAGGTGATGGGACAGTGTACCGAGGAACTGGCATCAGATTGCGTTGCAGCGATGGCCCAAGTTATCAACGTTCAAGACTCCAGCTTACCATTTGTCTATTCAGTGCCTACTCCCTTCCATTGTACAGCTGCGAGCAAGGAGGTGCACAAGCCATTCTCAGCAACCGAGGTCCAACAAGCCAGCTCAATGACAAGAATATTGGTCCGGTGATGGCAGTACAACCTGAGAGACACTAAGCCAGCAGTGCATGAACTTAATGCCTTCAGTATGCCAAGTAAGTGTCTGTTGCGGAATGGGAGAGGCTTCACATTGATGAAGATGGCATTCTTCGCAGGAAGACAGCAACCAAAACACAACTTGTATTACCTGAGGTGTTTCAGTCCACCGTGTTGAGAGAGTTGCATGATGAGATGGGCCATCAAGGCATCGATCGAACAACATCACTAGTCAGAGACAGATTCTTCTGGCCATACATGCAGAAAGAAATTGAAAACTATGTCGCAAGGTCATGTACCTGCCTGAAACAAAAGGCACCGAGCAAAGAAACAAGGGCACCTCTGACCAGTATTGTAACCACACAGCCATTTGAATTGGTATCGATAGATTTCCTGCACCTGGATAAATGTAAGGGTGGATACGAGTATATACTGGTAATCGTTGATCACTTCACTCGTTTTGCACAGGCTTATGCCACCACCTCTAAGTCTGCCGAGAACAGTTGCATATCGAATATTCAAGGATTATGCCCTAAAGTTTGGACTGCCAGCAAGGATACATCACGATCAAGGTGGCGAATTTGAAGAACCAGCTTTTCGCCCAGCTGAAAAGGAACTGTGGTGTACTTGGATCAAGAACGACGCCCTACCACCCGCAGGGAAATGGGCAAGTCGAGCGATTCAACAGAACATTGCTACAGATGTTGAAGACACTTACTGACAAGCAGAAGACAAACTGGAAAGAATCCTTGAACAAGTTGATCTATGCATACAACTGCACACGATGTGAGGTAACAGGTTTCTCTCCTTTTTACCTCTTATTTGGACGGTCCCCAAGGCTACCTATTGATCTCCTGTTTAGTCTCACCTCTGAGACAGGAAAACTTGACCACCGGAAGTACATGGAAAAATGGAGAAATGAAATGCAGGAGGCATATGAAATTGTTCAAGCGAATGCAAAGAAGTCAACAGAGAGGTAAAAGGCATCATGATGGGAAAGCAAAGAGCTCATTGCTGTATCCCGGTGATCGTGTCCTTGTTCGCAATCTGACACCCAGGGAAGGTGCTGGTAAACTTCGTAACCACTGGGAAGACACTATCCACATTGTGACCCGCCAGGTTAGAGAGGACATCCCTGTCTATGATGTTAGACCTGAGGTAGGACGAGGACGGTCAAGAATCTTGCATCGCAACCTGTTGCTACCATGTGATCACTTGCCATTGGAAATCCAGCCAAAAGGAATGCCTAATCACAAGAAACATATGACAGAGACAACTAAGGGACTCCACAACTCAGGAGGAGGATGAGGATGAATGTGACTACTATCACAACCCAGTTGTTCAGTCTGAAGTGCCCATGGTCGACGAGCCCCTTGAGTATATGAACAGTGACCACGAGTCAGTATCAAGTACTGACGAGCCGGTGCTTGAGGAAAGCTCTGTGACAGACACGGACAAATTTGAGACACAACAGAAGAATGGGCCACAGCAGGACAATGATAATCAGAGTGAAGTCATTCAACCGGATGAACCTGTGACGGATGAGGACCCTGTAGCCCTGCTCCCAGACCCACCCGAACACCACATACAACAAGGTTATGACCTACCAAAAAGAGAAAGGCGAGCCCCCAAGATCTTCACCTACGACCAGCTTGGAACCCCTGCATGTTATAGTGCTGCACATGCAAATGACATGCTT
Organism: Thalassophryne amazonica; assembly: GCF_902500255.1. Classification (NCBI taxonomy): domain Eukaryota; kingdom Metazoa; phylum Chordata; class Actinopteri; order Batrachoidiformes; family Batrachoididae; genus Thalassophryne; species Thalassophryne amazonica. The sequence continues at coordinate 106,956,573 of NC_047108.1, read as the reverse complement.
TATCAGATCCAGCCCATACCATACAGAGAAGTGCAGCCAGTGACAATGTGGATGAGCCCATTTCCAGTTTACCAACCCTTACTCACGCTGGGATACTGAGTATAACACTACAGACAAACACTGCTACACTTAAGATAATCTGTAAGTAAATTTTGTCAGTTTGCATAAAGGTATTATTACCAGAACTAGCTATTATGTTGTCATTGCCTCCATAGTAGTCAAGTCAACTAAACTATACCTAGTAAAGAGCTGTTGGTTCATAATGTTTGTGATGTCGGGACAACATCAACTTCTGCGGGGGAGTGTGTGATAGATTAATTTTATTAAGAAACCGATAATTGATATTGATAATTTCATAAGGCAGCAAAACAGTCATTAAAAGTAGTTTTAGAATACACAATTAAAAGCAGTCAGTTAACACAGTAAAATTGGGAGTTAATCTATGGACAAATGCCTGAAATGTAAGACTCTTTCATCATTAATGATTTTAAAATTCATTTTGAGTCACATTAATACTATGAGAGCTGTTAAAATATTAAGTGCTAGGAAAGAACTAACAATGATTATTCCTGCAGGGACTAGGAGGGGGAGCTCACGGTCACGATGCTTCATTCTCAATGAAGCTGCCAGAGAGGAAACATCGTGTCTGAGCATCTTTATTGATATTCCCCCTCTTCAGGTATGTAAAAAGTGTTTATGATCTCTGGGATATTCTGTATGTGTTTTATGAAGATCTTGAGTATGTTTTAGGGTTTTCTTATGTGTTAATCCTTAACTGGTGTACTATTGAGGTAGTTAGCTTAACTTCATCTACCTCGTGGACACACGGAGCAGCACCTCGTTAAACACGTGACGCTGGACTGTGTTTGTTGTATGGAATGCTGCTGCTACTGTTGTGTTTTTATAGTTATCACAGTATTTGTGGGTTTATTTCATCGAGTGACTGTTTAAAGAACTTAACAAAGACAAATGTTAAAAATATACTTTAACTTAGGACACATTTCATTTTGAATAATTTGATGTTCATTATTGTAAAGGACAATTTCATAGTTTTTGCCTGTGGTATTTCAGTTAACCTGTTGAGCAGAAAGTAGAAAACTTAAATTGCTTCACTGTTAAAGAAAAAAACATATTTACCTGTTAAAGGACAGAATGAATGTGGAACTTTTGTATATTTGTAAATAACTTTTGAAACAAATATTCATTCTCAATGAAGCTGCCAGAGAGGAAACATCGTGTCTGAGCGTCTTTATTGATATTCCCCCTCTTCAGGGTGTAACACTCACGTCACTTCAACGCGGATGCATTTGAGGCTTTTCATCGACCTCAGCTAATGAGGGAGCTTGTTGGTGTTTCTGGATACAAACGACGTCTTAAACCAGATGCAGTGCCCGTCATATTTCCCCACAAGAACAAAAATCGTCCACGAGTAACTGGTGAAAATAGGACTAAAACACGCGAAAGAGCAGCAGACGCTCTCTTGCTCTGTCGGCATCGGCAAGCGGCCCCCGCACAGACACCACCTACAATGGCCAACTCTTGCTTGATCAGAGTGTTGATCTTCATTTCTGACAGTATTTTCAAAGTTCTCCTCCTCACACTGCAGATCACGCTCTGGTTCGAACTGAAAAGGGTGAACAGAGGAGCTCATCGTTGCTAATTGCCGCTAGTTGTAATGTAAACACGGGAAGCCCTGCAGCTGTTTGACGTCACTACCCAGAATGCATTGCGTTACAAACAACAATGGCCACCTACGTAGAAATAAAGTTTCTTAAAATATCATAAAACTTGACATTATTTTTGCAAATTTTGTCCCATAGTTATGTTACTAATATCACAACAAGTCATATAGAATAAACATGTATTTATAGTCAGGGTTCCTTTTAATGAGATTTTACAAACTATAATATGTATATGTCGCGGACATGAACGAGCAAAACTCTTCAGCATCGCACCATGTCAATTCCGGTTTGTGGATTTTACGGCTTTTTACGACAGTGTTGTCCGGTTTGTGGCTTTTCCCCCCCCGGCATATTTTTTGTGCCATTTGCAGTGTTTGAATTTCTTAATCAGTGTGTGGCAAATTTCTAAAAAAAAAAAAAAAATGTATTATTTAAAGAAACCAATCAATCATCAAAGTTACAAAAAAAATGTAATAAAAGGAGAAAAACTTGTAACAAGTTTTCATTCTGAC